>NC_090932.1:824957605-825577188 GCF_040938575.1 Ambystoma mexicanum
TACTGACTTTTCTTTTTGTCTACTTTTAACACTACATTTTTTGTAATATTTTTGCAACTCTTCTAACAAGCTTGAAGTTCTTACATCTATCTTGTAAAAATCACTTCAGTGATTATAAACTCGTAAATACATTTTTTTTTTAAAAACAAGTGTGACACGAAGGAAATCGCAGGTGTTAAGCGTTTTTTTATTTGCGCCTATTTGTGAAATGCGCGTGCCACCCTATTCTATTCTCATGGCTGATTTGTGCATTTCAGCACGGTGGACAGCACCACAAA
The DNA here is from genome assembly GCF_040938575.1 of Ambystoma mexicanum. Taxonomy (NCBI): domain Eukaryota; kingdom Metazoa; phylum Chordata; class Amphibia; order Caudata; family Ambystomatidae; genus Ambystoma; species Ambystoma mexicanum. The sequence continues at coordinate 824,957,884 of NC_090932.1, forward strand.
AGATGCATTGCCAGGACCCTTACTTACATTTGTGTCCAGAGTACAGTGACAGCTGCTTAAATGGCCAGGCACTGTGGAATCTCAACAAAAAGGATTTCTATCCCTATCTGATGAATAGAAATAAAAGTGTGAAAAAAGCATACCGCTGCAGGTTTGGCCCTGTCCTGCGGTGTGCATGATCCTGTGTCTGTTCCAATCAAGTGCACGGGGATAAATTTGTCTTGTGTGCATTTTCGGGGCCTCCCATTTGAGAATGTGGGGTGTGCTTTAACATATACAGACATTACCTCTTTCTTGTGCAGATGCGCAGAGGTGGGAAAATAGAACATTTCAATGTAAGCATACATGATTCACACATTGAAATGCTCTTGTGCATAGGGCAGAATTTTACTGGCCCAAGTGATGAGATGTGCTCATGCATTTTATCATTTGGGCCCATGCAAGTTTTGATGATCTACCCCTTAATATCAAACTTCCTTTATTTACATGAAACAACTGGAAACACTAATATTTTTATTGCAATGAAAGACTGCTAAGAAGAAACTCAGCAAACTAAACAATAGTGCACCATCCCCAGTACATATTGAAACATGGGTTGCCTTCATGAGCAATATCCTTAATGTTACACTATGAATAGACAGGGCATACTACAGACAGCGAATGTACTCTACTCTTTTCTTTATAGTGGTATTAGTGTAAAAGAACAACGGTTGGCGGGACCTATGCCTGCTCCAAGACATTTCCGTTTTATCATGTTCTTTACTGGCAGTGAAAGCTAAAATATTTGCATTCAAGGAAACATACAACATGTCCAGGCCAGGCACATTATATTAATGTGGACACAAAATACACAGTAAGAAAATAACTAAGTGAAATGCTTTGGGAAGAGGTTCATGGGAATCCATATTTTTGTCTATTGATTGATGAAGAATTGTATGGAGGTGGGTACAAGTTTGCTTTGATGGCCATTCCACAAAAAGCCTCTAAAAGGCCAGTGGATTATGCAGGAGGGGAAATGAAACCAAAGCAAGTGGAGCTATTCAAACATGATTGTTGCTAAAAACCTGGAAAGCTCTTCTGTTTTTTCACACTGGACAGGCTCACACTTTGGGTGGAGGAGAATGAGTTGTAACAGACCGTCTTTAGCAAAGGGATGGGCACTGCTCACGATATCTGGACAGCACAACTGATAGTGGATGCTAATCTGTGTAGAGTTCCCATCTAAATAGCATACTTTGACTACTCATTTGTCTTTGAAAGGGTCAAGGGATCAAATTAATGGGACAAACTGAATAAATGGGCCATTAGCCTCCCCTTACTGGACCTAATCTGAGGGCTTTTATACAGATACTTCTGTAGCAGTGAGGCTGGATACAGAGGTTCTCTTTCCAAATACATTGCTACCCCTGACAGCATGAAACTGGTGTGTTTGCTCCACTCTTTAGTACAATCTTTACACGTGAGATATGCTGCAGTAAGAGGATTCAATTCAACACTACAGCTAAGTCAATGCCTAGTCTGGGATACTGAATGGGAATCCAAATTGATATATCTTTATGTCCAGTTCATGAGTTCTGGGTGACTACCCCTATATAACACCCCTCTCTTAGAATCCCCATGACCCCACTGAGCCAAGAAGTAGTTCTGTTTTGCAAGTTTAAAAGGTTTATTTGAGAAATAAAACAAAATATAGATACCACACTTTTATAATAAATTAATAATCGATATCGCCCTTATAAATCTAATGTTAATCAACAATGGGTAATCTGACACTAGCATACTTCTTTATAATCAATGAGGAGTTAGTATAGGATGGATAAAGTAACAAAAATACTTTTATGATTTCAAGGGAAAAGCAATGAGGAATAAAATGCAGTACAGAAATACTTGATATGATTTTAGCAAAAGATAAGATAATCACTTTTTCTCTGGCAATTCACCCCCCTCCCCTATGCAATGTAAGAAATGGAAGGAGATGGAAGTAACACACACAGTTCTCAGGAATGGAATCAAATACAATACGAAATTCAATTCCCACCCCAGCAAGCTTAGAGAAAACCGGTATGAGTTTTAAAACACAGGCCCAAGTGCTTTGAATGTGGTGGCAATGAAGTGAGAAATATTCTGAAAATGCTTTTAATTCCCTTTAGGAGGTTCAGGGTGAGTGAGAGATACTTGGGATGAGCTCAGGCTCACTTTAGCAATGATTCAGGGATGGTTATTAAGAGGCAAAGACATTTTTAGCAGAGGAAAGCAAAAAGCTGCTATCTTTTTACAGGTAAAGAAATCAGGCCAAATCGCAAATCGCGGCAAAATTCGCGAGTGTGTGAATCGAGATTTCGGCAAAAGTATAAGTCGGTTTAGATATAGATTCTAAGCTTTCAGATGAAAGTTAAATTTCGTTCCTAGCCCAAACGGTTCCAGAGATACGGACGATTAAATAAAGGTAGATTTTCAGATTTAGAGTAAACTCAAAATGACAGGTGACACCTTGCAGCTGCAGAATTGACAGGTGACAGTTGTGCAGCTTTAAAAATGACAGATGATACGATTTCTAGGAGGCAGTTCTACTTAGGTTAAAATAGTTTGGATTAGATTATTTTAACTAAGAGATTGGTTCTGCACAGTTCTGCTAGGTACTCACAATATACATTTGAAATAGGCCTCGGCACGGATCTGGTCAGGTTTTGGACTGGACTCCGGTCCTGGTCTCGGCACTTCGCAGTGATCTGGGTCAGCTCTCTGGTTCTGCTCACAGCGGTCTGGGTCACTCTGGATCTCTGGTCTGGTCTCTGGGTCTCTCTGCTTTCTCTGGCTACAGCACTGCTCTGGATCTTTCTGGCGCAGGGTTTCAGGCCAGAATCAACAGCTCAGCCCGGCTGTGAATAGTCTGCAAATGATTTTGAGGCCTGCTGACCAATACTTTTGCTTGAAGTGGGCCTTCTTGGTTCAAAGTTCTGTAGTCTCTGTTTAGCTTGGAAGTCTAAGTGTTGGATCTCTGGATGTGAAGTCGTCGGTCAGCATGCTCCGCAGCAAATGGAATTGAATGTCTCTACCTGTCCCAGCAGTCTCTTTTTATGTGTTTTGAAATGGGTGTGTGCCTGGGCCTAGCTAAGCCTGCCCCTCTCTACTTGTCATCGGCCCAATTCTCCCCCCTCCCATGATTGGGGGAAGGAAATGGATTGTCAGCATGATGAAGTCTGTTTATGGGTCAGAGGATCCTCCCCTGGTCAGTTTTCCCACAAATCTATATTTGATTCAAATACATCCTTCCCAGATATACAATTTGTTTAAATTACATGTGCACATTATATATTCCTTATGGTCCATGCTTGTCCGCCTCTGATCTTCCTGGGGGCTTACATTCAAAAATGACAACATTTTGCGCTTTTTAACTGGTTTTGCAATATCGGACATTTACCCAAAATTACACACATGTGCGCAAGGAGTATGGACATTAATTGATGAAGTGTCAGATTTTTAACATGCAGACATTTGGAGTGAGACCCTATTTTCTGCTAGCAACCCCACAGAATACACCGCAGGGTCCTAACGCCTCTCAAAATGTTCACAGAAAAATCACAAAAATAATGATATTACTTATATAATTCTGACAAGTCCGCACTATGAGTTATCTATCTTTTTAAAATTATGCCCTGGTCAAAAAGGGGTGTGGCTTCCCACATCACAGGGTGGAATAACTGGTTTATCCACTTCCCCGAAGCTCAGCTGCTAGCAGAGTCACTGCCCCTCCCAGTTTCCCCTAAGAGGAAGCCACTTTACGGCCCCCCAATATAACATTTGCCTGAGTCCAGGACAGGCCTTTGTTCAACTCCCTGTAGTCCCCAGCTGCTCCACCCCTAATCTAATCAGAGAGGTGACAACTCCTTTTGGCAAGGGGAGTGGCTGAGCAGGTTTCAACTCCTGTCGGGGGTAGTTGTCAGGCAGAATCCAGTTTCATTAAGCCAGGTTTCAGCTAAATGTCACTTTTTGTTCCCAGTTTTCTACATTCAAATCAAACTGACAATTTTTACATATACATTAAATAATTACTTCCTTCAAGTCATTTCAGAATATAGTTTTACATTGTATCCACCTCTTAGCAAGTCTTTCCTTGGTCTGTTTTTTTTTCATTTATTCAGTTTTACACAAAAGTCTGGTGGTTTTAAAACGCCGGCTTTCTGATAGTGGTGAGTACTGGTAATGCAACCATTTTTGGGATTAAGAAAATGAATTCCCTGCAGTTCTGAGTTGCTTTTTTGGCAATCAGTATTGCCATTCCTAATGGTTTCAGGCTACTGTGTGTGTAGCCCACTGGTGGTTTTAGGCAGTGGCCTCCTGTGCTCACAACATAGGCAAAAATGGGTGGCAGCCTATTCTTCATGTTTTCCCTGTGCACTCTCTGGTGGAGTTCTGGCCATCATGATGTTTTCTATGCCAGTAGTGCACAGTTTTATTGTAGGGCTTGAATGCATGGGTAAAAACATCCCACACTGCGCATATTAGATTCTTGCAACAACGTTCCCCCTAGGCTATATTCTATGTCCATTTGTTGGCTGACTTAAACCTACACCATTTTTATTTTTGACAAAACTCCCATTGGCCTCCAAAGGTCACTTAAGGCCCAGCATGATTATTCTATGGGCAACAACTTGGAGATAAATGCTGTGACTTCAAAAACCATGGTAGTGGCTAACAAGAGACGGTCACAGAGATATATGAGGCCAATAGGAGATCAGATTTTGGACCAACTTGACTTTTATATTTGAGTACCTTGTTGACCCCCACTCTTTCCACCAAGTTGCTTCAAACCTATGTTACACCTAGGGCCTTGTCTAAATTTGAGGCAGCTAGAACACTTAAGCAATACAAAGGTGGGTACTAAATTGAGAGCCTTCTTATGATCTATAACCTGAGTGCTATTCCAGGCCTTCTCTATGGCTTGGAGATTTACACAGAGAACCAAATAAGTTGGTTGGACATCTTGGAAGTCAAGTTGTGGGGCCACAATCTTGGGCTCCCTCAATCGGTTCAAGTGGCTGCTCTATGCCTGGAATTAGGTCTCGTGTTGCTGCTTACCCGAGTCAAGATTAAAAGATCACTCTTGTTATTTAAAATCCTCCAAGATGGGGGAAGAACTAGACTCTCTTGGCACCACTCTTTGATTGTTCTTGTTTATCGCCGATTCCCCAGTCCTTTCTAAAATATGAAGAAAGCTTGTGAGGATTTCCATCACGTGATTGGTTGGAATGGTCTGATGATGACAATTTTCATTTCACTGGGCCAGAATTTTATTAATTAACTTGGCCACCCTCTGGGACTTTTCATTAGGATATTGCTCATTAATTTATTGCCATCATTTATGGTGCTTGGAGCAAGAAAGCAGATCACTAAAGACAAAGTGAGATGCTGCTTTTGTCATGTTACTTTGGAGACAAGCAGGCACTTGCCGACACAATGTAGCTGCCTGCCTGTGTGACCTATTTGAGTCCCACTATTTTCATTTTTATAACTCATATAGAGGATGTTTGACCAGACCAGTTTGGGTCCACTATTGTGGGTGCACACCCGATAGTAATGACAAACTTAGCTTTCTTGGTTTGGAAAGTCATTTTAACACAATTGGAATCATGGTAGTGACTGGCTAACTGGTAAAGGATGTTATTATTTCTTCTTTTTAGGCATGAGTATAATTATGTATTTTGTATTTTATTGTATGAGCAGTGTACAAGTTTGACTATAACCACATACACTTAATAAAAAATAAATAAAATAAACCACGACTATCTTGGTGGGTAAGTAATAATGAAATTGGTTCCTCTCGGCTAAAGGAAACATACATGCAGTTCTGTACCCTCATATCTAACTTCAGCAAGGCCATCACATTTTTATGTTTCTGTCTTTTTCAGCAATGAAGAAGACCGTGTCCTTCCTCAAAGACACTGAAACATGATTGTCCTTTTGGTACTGTTCTTCTTCTCCTACTCAGGTCTTTTCCTTATCATGGTTTGCATATCATGTGCCCATGTGGTCTCTTATATGTGGGACAAACAATCAGATCAGCGAGAGAAAGGTGGCTCGAACATAAATCCAATATTCACACTAACAATCTTAAATCCCAAGTGGCAAGACACTTCAAAGAAAAAAGACATAATTTATCCCAAATCAGGTTAATTATATTGGAAGTGGTAAACATATCAACAAGAGTGGGGGGTAAGATGAAGAGTCTAATGCAATGGGAAATATATTGGATCTACCTTCTGGACACAGTATTCCTAAAAGGAATGAATGAGGACTTTAATTTGTTAAGTTACTTGTGAAAACCCCATCCGTTACCAGCCCTTATGCCGCAATATGTTCAACAAATATCTATGCATCAATATTACCATCAGTTGCACTGCCTTTTTATTTGTCAATAACAGAAATGATATTAACGTATTTTGATCTAAAAACTAGACATCAGAATGGTATCAATTGCACTGTCATTTCTTTGAATTGAATATACACCATTATTTACTTTTTCACTGTACAGGTGCACCTATTGGACCGGAATGTATTCAAACATCACGGATGTATAGCTTTATGTTTGTGTTCAATCCTGTATATATGTATGATTTACAAAACATTCTTTTTCCTACTCTCCTTTACTTATTCTTTTTTTAGAAGTACTCATTGGTCGACACCAATTTATAAATATCCTTCCTCGATTGACTTCCATGACTGGTTTTATTGCCGGATCACTTTGAGGGGCAATACTAAACCGCGAGGTTGATGCTTTCCACAAGAATGAGATATGATACACATATGTGAGTTTGCCTATTTTTCATATATCTTTCATGTTCTTCACAGCACACATGGTACACCCTTAATGTTGCCATTGTAAGTTGTGGTAGCTGTTTTCACTACTGTGAACTACTTCACCCAGCATACACTGCGCCATCTCACGGCACGATAGTCCATTCTTTATGGGCTTGCTGAACATTGTGATTCAAATACACGTGAAAAGGTTAGGCAGTATCGTGTTTTTCTTACTGACTCCATAGCTATTACATTCTGCGAACCTTCAGATAATCCAGCATTTACATCTATGGAACTACAATGCACAGTAGAGTTTTCATTTACTGTATGACTTTTTAGTCCTTTTTTTGCTACAATTCCACCACCAACACACACTTGTATAGGAGTGTCCTCTTTCCATTTCTGTGTCTGTTCCCATGATGACAGTATAAACACGACAAATGAGTTGCCATCTGTCTTTTATAGACTGGGTTACATATCTCTGGACGTGCATTATCACGTTTGGGAACGTTTATTCAACTTTAAAATTATGGAATATATTTTTTTACTTAAACACAGGTAGCTATTCCTTTAGCAACTGAGTTTTTCAGCTTCTTCAGACATTCGTATTACGCCAATCTACATGAAGTTAACCATGATGTCCTCCTGTTTGTTGCACCACACAGTTGCACATGGTCCTTAGAGTTAGGCTCCATTGAACTACGCTGTGATTCAGCTCTATGCTGTTCTAGATTCTCTCATATTTCTTAGAGACTGATAAGCAACACTTGTTTTTTTTTTCTTCAGTTGATGCCTGTGATGCTGGCAAAGCATTGGAGGGACAGGGCCTCCACGTCCTTGTCCTGTATTCCCTTATCATGTGTGTTCTGTGTTGTTTTCTGCACAGGAGTCCAATTTGGACTCCTGGCAGTGCAGCTCTTCCCCTTTTTGGTTATGGTGAACAAAGACCCTTGGCATACCCTTATGGCAGCCATGGCTGGGGGTACAACTCTGTACCCCAGTGTATGTTCTGGGCACCTGTGTGTGGCCCACAGAGCAGGGTATGGACCAGTGGCAGCTCCATGCTGAATGTGAAAGGTGCTCTGAGTATCCTCCATTTTGGGATATCAAGGCCCTGCCAAAGGAATGAGTGGATTCATGATAGAATGCAAGCTGGCCCCTATGGTTTCTATTAGTTGTTACCTTGTTTTTCACAAAGTCTTGGGAAGCCTGGACTCTGTCCCTTCCCTTGACTGGCTGTTGGGTGGAAGAACCATATATGGTATTGTGGGGGAAGTTCACGCCAGAGTGGCTGCAGCCTTCCCAGTGTCTGTATGATGTGGGTACACCCTTGGGGTGGGACCTGTGTGAATGGTGTTTGGGACCAATATATGCTTCATATTATGGGTGTCTGATATCTGTGTGTGTGACACAAAGAACACAACAGCACTGCCTGAAACTGACATTAATGCAGTGTGGAGTGCTGAAAGGTTGGGTGCTTGCCCCAATCCACATTCCTTGTTATGGGTGTCTGCGTGGAAGTGAATGACCTGAATAAACTGTGAGCCTGATTGGCTGCTTGCTTGCATGAATGCCCTTCTGACTAACTGGCTGACTGAGCATGGCTCAGCAGTGTGAATGAGGGACCAGTGTGTGTATCTGGGGACCTCTCACTTACCAATATTGTTCAGAAGCTGAAGTTAAAACTTGAAGCTGATTATCCTTGAAGCCAAGCTTGAAGAAGAAGGTTTGCTGCTGTTTTCTTTTGACCAAATCCGAAACCTGTTGAGTCTGTCGAGGACTGATCCGAGAGAGGACCTGGCTAGGAGATCTCTCCCCGAGCTATGAAGGAACATCAGGCAGAAGCTGATCTTCACCGAGGCACCCTGGATGCCAGTCCTGATAGGTTGTTTACCGTAGACGGGGTCCGCTGAGGAATCTCAAAGTAAAGCACCTGGGCATCAAGGACATCAAAGTCCATCGATGCCGACCTGGGTTTGGAGGACTTCCGTAATCGCTGGAAACAAGTCAAGTCATGTTGCCCAGAAGCAGGGACAGCTTAACACCGTTCTGCTTGATGACCAGAGCCACAACACTCCACCATTTGCCTAAGAACATTTTGAACAAAGGGCTCCCTTGCCATCACTGTCGACCACTTTGTCTCACTGGAGAAAGCAGAGGTCGTCAATAACCGAAAAGAATCCGCCGGTGGGTTTCCCGCCACCTGAAGTGAACAAAGATGCCGACAAGTGAAGGTCCGAAATCCAGCCGTGGTCGAATCTCGATTGTCGATGCAGACATTGACACTCGTCGCCCGCTGCCGGGCCTACGTTCTGCACTGAGTCATATTTGCTACGCCAAACTCTTTTCATCAAGGAATCTCGATGCCAGGGTTCACATTCTTCGAGGACTCTCAATGCCCTGTGGCTCCTGCTTTAAAGGGAGTCCACCCTTGAGGGATCCCTCAATGAACCATCAAAGAAACTCTGCCAGCTCAGGTACATTGGGGTAGTGGAATATTTTTAACGGGGAAACAAGACTGTTTTAACATTTATCAACTGGGCTTGTTAATATACTTTATTACAGGGGGGGGATTCTCATTCAGAATCGTACCTTGCTAGAGGGAGATAACATTCTGCCATTGTTTAATCTAATTTGTCTTCCTTCCAATGTCTTATGCTGATACACATTACTGTTTGATTTGTATGCCACTAGTACTGTCAGCAGTTGATGCATTTTAACAGAGTAAATAGCCACGTGTGGTACCACATAGACATTGTATATATTTTGCCCTATTATATTTGCCAAAGTAAAAAGTGTGTTATCAATTGTGTATATATTGAACCTTATATATAAAGAACTGTGTTAGTACCTAACATAGTGTGTGGACATTCCTTTGTGGGGAGCTTGGGGACTACACTGTACTTAAGAACCCGCCTTCATCCCATCTTGAGAGTTTAGGCCTTGGTTGCTCATCCATAGCTACCCTATAGAGAACCTTGGCTGGGGTCCTCTGTGCTTCTACTCTGCCATATAGAAGGACGAAATACAGATACTCCCCTCCAGTCTTCATAATGCCCATAGTTGCAGCTGAGTTGCAGTAGTCAGTGGCAGTCACCCCTTGCAGAGCAGTCTTTCACCTACCTTGTTTTCTTCGAAGGAGTGGCCACCAGAGCGCTCAAAATCTCGGAAGGCTGCGATGCGGCCACAGAGTTTCAGCTGAGTTGCCGCAGTCAGTGGCAGTCTGTGAACTAGCTACACTGCTACCATGCAAACTACGCAATCGCCTCTTTAAGTAGAAGAAACGGGTCCGTGGCTTCGGAGCTGCCGGACTAGAAGTGAAGAGAGTGGCTTGGAAAGCCAAAGCCCCCTCAAGCCCCTTAAATCCAGGGGTCACCGTATTAAAGAAACAAAGTTTGCACCTAACAAAGTGTGGCAGGACCATTTGTTTTTTCTATTTCAACTATCGCAGCTACATTCGAGGAAACATTTGCCAAGACGAGCGAAGAAAATATGCAGCCTACAACCGTTATGGAATGTGATATGGCTCACCCGAAACAATGTGCAAATCCAATACAAGTTACACAAGACTCTACTACTAACCTTGCACTCTCTAATGAAGCAGATGTTTCCGGGACTAATACTCATATGGATGTGAATCTGCCAAAAGAATCAACACCTCCGAAGGACACGGCCTTGGAGTCAACTAACGTGCCAACTGAGAACCACTCAGAACGACGACCTCCTCATCTTGATACAGATGACGCTGCTAGTTCCCCTGCCCTCGGGCTGATGGAGTCGGTTGCCGTTCCCGTTCTGACGCCCGTCATGAAGGTGACGGGTGTGGGCACCATGGTGGCCGGGGTGAAGGAAGCAGGGCATTCCAGGGCAGCAGTCGCGAGAGAACTGATGAACTCTCCGATAGGGCAGGCTGAGCAACCACCCTCTGTTCTAGTGTGCCCGGAGCCTTGGGATCCCCTTCCACATGGGCAGAGTGAGCCTGAGACAGGAGCCCCGCTTACCAATTCTTGTCTGGGCACCGTCCGGGAAGTACAACCCTTAGGTATCCACAGAGTTCAGCCAGATCTCCCGAAGTGTGCCGGGATCGCCAAGAGCTGTGCAGCCGCAGGTGAGGAAGTCACAAGTAAGACGATCCACAGCGGAAATTGTTCGAGAGAAAACCCAAGCAGAGACTTGGGAAAACTAACCAACTGCTAACAGTCCCCACTGAAGATCACTATCGAAATTCAGTCTATGAAGGCAGGAACAGACCTGAAAACCCCTACAACCTGCAGCTCGACGGACCCAGAGTCTTCCCCTACAGACGACTGTTCCTACACCACAATTGAGGATTCAGACTCAGACTCAGCAACTACAATGCCTCGAGGCGAAATACCTGATGCAACCTTGCTAAAGGTCGCCAGAAAGTGCAAATCACCCAAAAATCCTGATCTGAACAATAAAGACCTCCTGACAACAGGTCTAGAGACTGGAAACCCTAAGGATCCTAACCAGTTGGAACACCTACTTGAAGATCAAAAAAATAAATTATTGTTGGAAGACTGACAAGGTCACACCAATAATTCTCTAAAAAATTGGGTTATAACCCAAACCGAGCTACACATAACAAAATATCGAAAGATCAGAAAGCGCATAGACCGTCTCTGCCGCTTCCATTTTTAGGAGAGATCACTCAATCCTTTCCTTTAAAAAAAGGTCTGTCATGACCAATGGAAAAGACAAATTGACATTGTTCTTCTGGATGGATCCCTGGTAGAGGTTGAGCCTTCGAAAGGAGCTTCGAGTCAGCATCAACAGGAACCAAGCAGCCTCCAAAACATTACTACTACTACAAATGAAAACTTTTCAGAAAAAAGATGGCATGTGGGGACACCTCTGTTGAAAAACTCAACTGTTCAAAACTCATCAGCGGGTCGGGTCCCTACCCCAAAATCTACTCCTACTACCAACAGGCCTACCAACTTACTCGTCCCAAAAAAGACAAAGGAGTCGACCCTGACCATTCCAGAATATAATAGCAAACAAAAGCAAAAGGCTGGTCTGTTACCTCCAGACGAGGGAGAAATTGATATTGAAATGTCAGCAAACATTAACAAAGCACTTGAACTCGAATTCCTGATAGAAGCTCCCTTAGTTCCACCATCGGTGGCAGGTTCAGTAGAAAACCAAAACCCTCAAATACAATGTTGAATCAAGACCCTTGTACCGCTCACTCTTTCTCTGAGCCATCGAGAGGCAAACAAAGAACATTGAGACCCAAGGAGTGGTTGAATCTGAAACACCACATAGGAAAAAAGACCTCTTTTCCATTATGTCCACCTTAACAATACCATTGGTCCCCTTCACCAAGCTTTTTATTAAGCCTTAAACAACACTCTAAAGGACCAAATCACAATTGTCACATACACTCAAACCAGATTTAACTTTCTGGAAGGCTACATAACAGCAAAAGAAGTGCCCAGGCCAATCCCTTTGACCTCAAACACAAAACAAAATGTCAACCCTACAATGGAACCGGCTCAGACACAAACGGACCCCCCAATTCCAGAAGTTTTCCTTTTTCATCAATGCTTTCAGAACAGGCCCCGGCCCCACCTCCATCCTTGGTGATCCCAGGGTGTCTCCTACCACCCATTGCCCTGGTGACAACAAAACCTCAAACACAAGAAAACTCTAAACTGGACACAAACCAGAAATTGAGAACAAAAAAAGAACATCAGAAGAAATGTCAACAAAGTCTGAACCTGAAACCAAAGCCTCAAACAAATCCTTTTTCAAACAGACAAACAAAACACGGTTGCTCCGTACAAGAGATAGATAGTCTTATTTATCAATATCCTGAAGCTCCAACAAGAATGAAAACCAATGAGTCGGACCTTCAGAAGCACACAAAACAATCAGCCCTCAACTTTGAAAAAACAACTCTGCTAAAAGAACATCAACAACTTCAACAACTGGCGAGAGGACAACCATTAGCAACCCGGTACAATTGTTTGCCCCACCTGCACCTATGGAAAGTGAATTGATGCAAGTCGTACTGAACCTGAGCCAACACTCTATAGAGGCCTCAGAATTGGAAACGGTGGCAAGATCCCAGGGCAAAAGAAAAGCTGCTGCTTCACTAGAAAGGTCGCCTACACTTGAACCAGAACCAAAGTTCATAGCTTTGGAGAGCAAACCAACTAGGTCCCCTATTTCAATGGAAAGAAAAGAAGGGACTTCAACTAAACAGTCGACCAAAAAGACCCCTAACAAGACAAAAACCCTTGGGAACCAAACAGCGAGTGGCCCTGTCACAGGACCATTAGCCAATAGAGAGTCAAAGCCCAGCAAGAAGTACAAAGACGTTGTCTTGGCAGGGCCCCGAGACCCTCGACCAATCTCAAGATGGAAATCAAAAGCCTTGACTAATGTTCACCCAAGAGACCAGACCTCCTTACAAAAACCTTACAGTAATAGAAGACAGGAAAGAGATGATCACAAAGAACGAGATTGGTGAGATCTGTGATATCGACAAAAACCCGCTTGTTTGCATTGGAACACGTTTTGAAAGATGGAGGGCATGTAATTCTGAACAGAAAAACCACCCTGAATCTTCTTCACCATGTCCACTCCCTGAGAAAACTTGTCACAAGAGAATTTGACATAGTGGCGTTTATGAAGGACAAAGACACAGATCGAATCTACTTGCCTATTCTATATTCAACAACAAAGAAACTTCTTAGAGAAGCTAGCAAGAACCTCCATAACCCTGGATATGACCTGACAGAACTTAGTAAATTTAACATAAACAACTCCAGATCGCCATCATGCTCAAAAAGAAGAAACAATCTAAGGACCAAGAGAACTTTTAAAGTAGCCAAAACCACTTACGGTGAGTACATTGACTCACACCAAAGGGGCTCAAATGTGAGTAGACAACACTGCTCCAAATCGGGATCCAGAAAAACAAGCAATAGAACTGTTAGGAGATTGAAAACCCACGTGAATAGACAATACTGGTCCAAATCTGGATCCTGACTAAGGAGAAACACGACCAACACAAGACCAAAATCTAGCCACCGGAAGCCTGTAACAACTAGAAAAGTATAAGTAGAACCAGAGAGGACATTGAAAACCGGCAACCCAAACCCCCAATCAGGAGAGATAGATCAACCCAAAAAATCAACTTTAGATCGGCCTCAACTAAGCAAACCCACATTAAGTCACACTGTGAGGCACCTTTTGAGAAAAAGCAAAACCCAGCAGGCCCCCAGAAAAATTGGTTCATCACCATCGACCAAGACACTTCAAAAAACAAAAGAATCAATGAAGCGCACCATCCTACGCAACAAAGGAAGACAGAAGAGGAACTAAAAAGTTGGTCCTGGCTCCCTGCATCCCTGATTACCAACAAATCCTAGCAACAAAGCAAAGTGCCCTGTCCTCCCAAATCATTAATCACTGTAGCACAAAACTCAACCAGCTCTTTAACCCTCGGGTCATCGAAAACAAGGGGTTTCTCTCACCTGACGTCCACTTCAGACATAAAACTACGTTCACTTGACCTATTGTGTCTGCAAGAGACCCAGATGACGAACAAACCATCCATCGATGGCTGCGAACTTGCATTTTCCACAGCACTAACAGGTCCATTTGGAAGACCCCGAGCCGGCTCATTACCGCCATCAGGACAGGGGGCTCCCTCCATCTAGAAAAAACAATAACAAGAAGCCCGCACATCCTTGCTACCTTAATTCTTGGCAACCAAGAGATTCAGTGAACCTTAAGAACAAACCTAAAACCTATTTGGTCATCAATCTTCATTGTGATCCCAAAGACTTCTCAGTGGATTACTTTACCACAAAAATTGAATCCCTGGTTGACGCCTCGAATCATGTCTACTCAGTAGACTACATCATCTTATGCGGGGACCTAAACGCGACAATAGATTTGCTAGGACAATCCACCGGTCAAAACACAGAAGGAACCAAACTCACTCCAATCCTGAATCGATAGCCAGAGTGTCATGATCTCTGCTTCCAAAAGGTCAGGGTTTTCCCAACTCCCTTGGAAGCAGATCCATAACCCAGGTTCCGAGTGCCAACCAGTCCCAATTGGGACCTTTTGGACCCAGTCCTGGCGCCAGTGGCACCAGGCTCATAAATATGCCCAGTCCCAGCGCTGGAAGCGCCGGGCTCATAATGCTTGGGTGGACTTACCTGCAGCAGACCATGCTGCTTACTTGCCTGCCAGTTGAGCCTCTGATCCTCTTCTGTTTGGAACTACTTTTCCTGTTGGGTGGGGCAGGAGCCACTCCCTAGATTCAGAACACTGGAACTCTTCTGGAAAGCAGGAACTCTTTTCTTACCTAGGCGTGGCTGTGGAAGGAGACACCTAAGCACTAAAGGAGGCTATTTAAACCACACCCGATGGATGAATCTTGCTTTGCGTTATTCTGCATCCTCTGCAGCAGAACGCTCATCGTGTCTTCTGCATCTGATCCTGGGCCTAAGGAAAAAGGCTTACCATCCTGAATCCAGTCTTCAGCAACACCTATAAAGACAAGAAAGAACAGGTTAGCATTACGGTCTTCAGTGACAGCTCTTCACTTACCTGGTCCATCGGCTGTCACCAACGCCTCGCTCTGCATTCCGGCATCTGAAAGACAAAGGCTTAGCTACTCTTTGTGCGCTCCGGAGGTCTTCACACTGCATTCCGGCATCTGAAAGACAAAAGCTTACCAACTCTTTGCACGCTCCGGAGGCCTTCGGCGCTGCATCCCGCATCTGAAAGACAAAACAAGGTGCGTTTAAAGACATTGGGGAACTTTAATACTCACGTGCCATTACTCCTTTCCACATCTAACCCAGTGGGTATTCCGGCACCCTGCAGCCGCTCCGAACTTGTACCTGCAAAATAAAAAGACAGTTAGAGCGCATCGTGAAGCAGGCAACAAGCGCTTACTTACGTGCTTCCAGGCGCTTCTATTCATCACACGGGCTCCATCTTCAACTCACTTCAGCCCGTCATCCGCCATCGCCGGAACCCTGCACAACAAGAAACATCATTACTAAAGACTTTAAAGACATTAGTATTACTCGAAACTTACCGTTCGTGCAGTAAACGACGGACAGCAGTCCTCTGAAGTCAAGAGGCCTGCTCCCCTTATCCAGTGAAGAAACTGGTTACAGCACCCTGCCCCGAGGCAGATGGAGAGCACGGCGTTCACTTACCTAAGACATCTTACCCTTCGAGTCAGACATACAGTGCACAGAGGTCCAGCCCAAAGAGCCAGCCGTGTGTTACACATCACCTTTGAAGATACGGTATACGCCCAGTCAAGACCGGCGCCTCTACGGGAATCAGGTGAGCGTTACACAGAGGGAAACAATGGACCTCAATCCTGGACACCTGGGACCTCCATAACCTTCACTGGCTAAAAAACCAGAACAAACCGATAATTCCAACATGGTAACTCGCAGGAAGCCAAGCCACTCTAGACCATATCTACACCTCCAGAATTCCTTTGACAAGTATAACCTCTTTCAAAGTTATTTGTACACTGAACAGTGATCATAACCTCCTTAAGGCTCAATGGGAAAGGGAACATCCAGAACCAACCATCTTGGACCGACAAATGGAGGCAAAAGTGGAGAACAACACAACTGGAACCAGGCTCAGACTAAATGATACATCAATCGCTGAAATAACAAGGCGATATTTGGTGAATGAAAACTCAGACAAAATGAACATTAAATCGTCACCAACGGATTACTGTCCCTTGCTGATCACATACCAGTGTTCGGTCTCAAGAAACAAAACTACCATGACTCACCATCACTCGAATAACTGAACCCTGAGACTGAAATGCCCAGAACTAAGGTGAATAACTCGGAAAGCCAAGAAACATCCCTCTAACGCCTCAGAAGATGAGGGCAAGACAGCCTTGAAAAACTACAAACACTGGCTCAAAGCATACAAAATCGCTCTATACCAGAAAAACTTAGAAAACATGTTGAAAACTCTAAGTGGGAAACAGGCCAAATCTTTTTGGTCCCTAATCTCATCAGATAGAAGAATGATTGAAGATAATCTATCGAATAGTGTTAGTGAGCACAAGTGGATCTTGCACTTCACAAAACCTTTTGATAGACCACAACGAAACCAGCTAGAGTCAGACCTCAACCATGACAAATGGGACATAGAACAAGACAAAATTACCAGCATGCACAAGATCAACAAGTTAAAATATCTAGAGCGCCTGGCATGCAGATCTAAAAACCAACACTAAAGCTTGGTCAACCTTGATTGCTGAAATCTTCAAAACATGTGACGAGACAAATATAATGCCTAAATCTTGGAAAACTGCCAAAACATTCTGGATCTATAAAAATAGGGACAAGGGAAACCCAAACAACTATCATCCCATAGCCTTACTGGACTGTATTGATAAAATCTTTGGAGCCTTTTTTCTAGAAAAATTCAAATCATGGACATCATCCTCAAAAGGCCATGATCACTTTCAAACAGGTTTCACAAAAAACCTAGGAACCTCAGCCAACATAATGACACTCAGCATTTTAAAATCCAAAGTTCTAGAAGGTTCTCCTCGTCTCATGTTGGCCTTTATTGATCTCTCTCAGGCCTTCAACAAACTAAACAGAGTCAAACTCTGGGATACACTCAGTAATTGTGGCTGCCCTACATCTATACTAGCACCAATCAAAGCGCTCCATACAGATACTTCTATGAGGGTATGGCTCAACAAAGCAGGGATCCTATCTCAAAATATATTCACCTAAAGAGGGGTCAAACAAGGTTGCCCCCTGGCACCTGTGCTCTACAACGCCTATATAGGTGACCTTGAATTCGCTGAGAGCAACATCAGAACTTTCCCACCATCTGTGGGCAATGAAAAGATCTCTAAACAATTATATGCAGATGACAATATTCTAATTGATCAGACTGCTGTAGGCCTTCAAAGAAAACTTGACAACCTTTTGGCCTACCTTACATCAAACGACCTAGAGATCAACCCATCAAAAACCAAGGTGATGATCCTTGAAAAAACTCCTAAAACAAAGAAGAAACCATCATGGCACCTAGTTAAAGAACAACTAGAAAAAGTGCAAGGCTTCAGATACCTAGGTGTAACCATCAGTACCAATCCTCATGAAAAACCCATGCAGGAAACCATTTGTCAAAAAAACTGAAATCTAACCATTCAGACCCAGATGATGGACAAAAAGTTTGGACGATTTTCCCTCAAAGCCTCCCTAACTTTCTACAAATCGAAAGTAGTTCCCGCGATAGTTTGCGGGGCAGAAGCGATGCCGACTATACCGTTGGAACTCTGGTTCAAACTGGAAGGACTTTTTTGGAGAAAAATACTCCACTTGCCAACCTCATCTCCATGGCATCAATCAGACGAGAGCTAAGCCTAACTTCATTAAAAGCCACCGTCGATCTCAATGGCCTAATGCTGTTTAGGAAAATTTGCTCACCAAATCAGAAAATCTACGAGTTAATTCTGAAAGAAATAAACAAAGGAGACAACAAAATGTTGGCCTTGTGGGTCCACAAAAACCTGCTACTTTTGGAGGAAATTGGAAGCTCTGAGGAAGAGCTAGGGAAGAATCCCATGAAACAGCTAATAAACTGAAGGACACAGACTGGTGCTTAACTGCTGAGTTGGCTGGAATGAACAAGCTAACGATACATCGACCTATATATCGGTGCAGAAACTGAACAAGCCTGTAAACTATCTAGTGAAATTTCCCAACAAAAGAATACGCTTAACATTCATGAGAGTCAGGCTAAATGTTCTAAAAGCCAAAGAAATACAAGCAATCCGAGACAAAACTAAATCCAACAAATGCTGATACTGTGAGGAGCCCCAAACAGTTGAAACACTAAAACATCTTCTTCTCAACTGCCAAGGCCTATCGGCTAATAGAAGAACACATCTCGGTCACCTCCTCACGCACTTCTGTTGTTTAGATGAAGAGTACTGGTTTACGTACCTGATGAACAAAAAAAACATCAAACCAGTTATTGCAGTAGGAAACATCATACAAAGCTTTGACCTGGACAACAAATAAGTTGTCGACAGTGGACACGAAATACAATAACATTAATAAAGAGCCAAGAAAACGTCATCTTCCGTAAAGAAAGACTTTTTAGAATTTTTGACCACTCAAAGGAACAAAGAGAGGGAAACAAACTTTTAAAAGGTTCACAAAACTTGTAAAAACTAGTAAAATAGTTGAATTAAGTATAATAAAAATGTAAAAAAAATATGAATGCCCACATGAGTTCCACATACCTGTGACCCATATTTAGGAGTGTCTTAGCTTTTGAGGAAGAGGTAATTGAGATTGTGTTTGTCTGGCCTTTTTTGTCACTTCTTATTTGTTAAATGCTTGGTCGATATATGTTCAATACTGTATGAATATCAGATGGCTCCTAATGATCAATTTGGTATATGAATTATCTTGCACACTGAGCGATTAATATATTGTTGTTTATTCTCGTGTACGGTATACAGATTAGTTACATGACTGTTTTATGTATTAACTGTCCAAGTTGGTTTCATGCATTGAAATATTCTATTGATACAATTATATATCGTAATCTATTGTAGATATACTGAAATTGCACCTGATGAAGGGACATTGAATACCGAAATGCATTGTGCAGGCGCCACTGAATATAAAGACTTTTTTACTACATAGTGGACCATTGTCGACTGAATTACTCTATATTATTTTTTAAAAAATCCACTATTGTGATATTTGAACATTGAACTTTATTTTGATGTACAATATCTATAATTATATTAGCTGATCTTCAGCACAAAGGTGTGCAGGGGACGGTGGTATCCAATTTCAATGGATACACAATTCTCTTTCCTTGTTTTTCCAACCTCGTTTCAAGGTTGTGCTACCCCCTCTGCACCCAAGATGTGCTGATTTTTGTTCTGTTTAACTTCACTTGAATGTAAGGTGTGCACTCATGCTCGGTTTATTATATAATATCAAATTGCAACACCAGCTTTTTTGACCTACTGGAGTTGTTTTAATGGCATGGCCTACCTAGTGTGTAACTTATTGATCCCCATTTAGAGCTCAGTGACTTCTGCAGATGGCTCTTGGCAAATATTATGTTTATAGTTGAACCTGCAATAATCGTGTTACGTGGAATCTCTACCTTGTTTTAACTGCCCAAGGACTATTTCAGGTCACCAGATTTTTGATCATTCAACTTGACGTGGAGCCATTTCTCTCTACCTGTACTGGAATGCAATCAGAAAGTACTATCAAAGGACCTCATACTGACGATGTGCATACATGATTCATAATGCCCCTGGTGTAAGGTCAGTAGTGGTTATGTGGCTCAAGTACCTACTCTACACACAGGGATGTCATTTCACCAACATGCCTGGGGTGGTGGAAATGACATCACATAACCCTTGACCTCTGATGACATCACAGGAAGTGATGTTATTTGAACACCCCCAGGTGACATTACAGGAAGTAATGGCATGCAACCTTTTACACCTTGGCAAAACAGGAAGTGGCATCACATAGCATTCTTCCTCAGTACACTTAGAAAAACATGGTTCCATTATCACTGTAATATGACATGCATTTTATAAAAGAATGGATCATCATATGTAATGTTAATAGCAATGTGTGTATGTATACACATATTACCAAATTACTGTGAATGTTAACAGACATCTAGCACAACAACCTGGACTATTGTGCATCACTCAGGCTAAACTGTAAAAAGATAGCGCATCTTGAAGATGCCTAAACCCCAAAGTGCAGATATCCAGTGCCCGCCAAGTGTCTTGCCAAAGACTGGACACAGCAACTCACCAACACAAGTTCAACCAGAAAACGATGGTCTGGAGGGTTGTCCACAGCTGTGCCAGTGATTATGAAGGAATTCAAACCTTCCAGCCATCACCTTTCTGTTTTGCTTATTTGGTGAGTAACCCACAGTTTTTTTGTTAGATGGGAGATAGATGGGAAGGATGTGTTGCAGGTCAAAGTAATTGCAGGGGTTTTGATGTATTTTTATTTTCTAAATGTAAGCAGCAGCAGCTTCATGACAATACCCTGAGAATAGCCCACTGGGCCTGCAGACCTAGGCTACTCATGACTGATGATGCTCAATGAGATTGAAACCTGTCTGGGGATGCTTGTGGTCTCGTGCAGAATGGATGTGACCCAGAATTTTGGGCTGGACTGCCCCTTTGGGGTGGGACCAGGCCTGATTTACATATGGTCTTTACCCTCTTTAGTGGCTGGCAGGCTGAAAAACGATACTTTGGAGGGTTTCCCACAACTGTGTTAGTGGTTATGAATGATTTGAAACCTTCCCACTATCACTTTTCTGTTTTGCTTATTTGGTAAGTAACCCACATTTCTTTTTGTTAGACGGGAGACAGAGGGGACGTGCTAGAGGGTGTGTTGTGGGATACAGTAATTGCATCATTTTTTTTATTTTAAAATGTAAGTAGCAGCTCCACGACATCACTCCTATAAAAGCTTTCAGGGCATATAGTTCTACGCTACTCCTCACTCATGATGCCCAATGAGGCTGGACCATGTCTGGGGATGCTTGTGGTCACTTTAAGAAGGGATGTGACTTAGCATTTGAGGCTGGACTGCCCCTTTTGGGGTGGGACCAAGCATGATTTGCATCTGTTCTTTCCCCTTCTGTAGTGACTTGGCAGGCTGAAAAACAATGGTCTAGACGGTTGCCCAGAACGTTGCCAGTGGTTGTGAATGATTTGAACCCTTTCAGTCATCACCTTTCTGTTTTGCTTATTTGATAAGTAAACCACATTTTTTTTTGTTAGATGAGAGATAGAGGGGAAGGATGTGTTGCAAGCCAGATCAAATTAAGTTTTTTTGTTTTTTTCAAATGTAAACAGCAGCAGCAGCTCCATGACATCACCCCTAAAAAAGGCCCATTTTATTATATTTGTTGGTCTTATATATCTTGCTTTGTGCAAGATTCCTCTGGCTTCTAAGCACTGGAACAGGAACTGAACTCATGTTGCACTACATCCTCTTGGTCCTCAAGCATATGAGCCATCCTTCCCTATATATATATATATATATATATATATATATATATATATATATATATATATATATTTCTGTTTTGTTTCTTTCTCTGTCGTTTTCCGTTCCTTGACTTGTATGTCTATTTGGACTTCTATTCTGTGTTCCTGTATAATCTCTTTAGTCCTGGGATGACTATTTTATTTCTCATCCTTTTCATTTATTATTTTTTCTATCTTTGATTTGGCTGCGTAATTTGCAATCTGTGGGGAGTGGTTTTTCTATATTCTTTTCCCACGTTGGGGTTTAACTGCAGTCCTTTTACTTTGGTGGCTACGGCCTATTGTCTTTTTCCTCTGCCTTTTGGTAGTTGGTCCTGCTTGTTTCAGTTTACCATCTATTTAATGCAATGTCATCATGGGCTTTTACTGTTATGTGTTTATTTTTATTGCCAACAGTGGCATTCGACCATTAGGAATGTTCCTGTTGCTTTTGCACTTGCACTTTAGTATGGCCTCGCCATCATGAGGCTTGACAGACTGATTGTTGTCTTGCTGCTACTTATGCATTTATTTGGGAACATTACCTGCTCTTGCACTTTGTATAACACATAAACATGCCCTTAATTTTACCATGACAGCAGTGTCCATTGACTGTCTCAGCAGCCTAGGCTGGATTTTAAAGTGGGATGGACGGTTGTATCATTGATTCTTGTATATGATGAGGTGTGCCCTTGTTTTACCATTATTATTGCGGTCACTTTTTATTCGTGTTACAACCTTTTGGAATCCTATGTGTCGATTTTAGCTATGTTATATATAGGACCTACTTTTTTCTGCTATCTGGTATTACTACTATATTACCCCCTAATGATGATGACTTCATCCTCATTCCTGCACTAGCACTTTAGTCCTGTGTCCTTTATATTTCATAGTCCGTTTGTAATTATTACATTTATCTGCCGCACTATTTGGGTTTTGGTTGTCAGTATCCGCAATTTGCTTTGTGCACACCTCCTATGGCTTCAGTGATGCCTTATTTTAGCTTTGATGTTTTAATACTGTATTATTGCCATTTTATTTTACCATCTGATTGCCAATCCGGGGTATTGTTTTTTACTATGTGCATGTATATTGTAATCCAAGAATTCTTAGTCACATTCTGTTTTACATCTGCTTTCTTTAATGATTGTGTATATTTATTTTTTCATACAGTATTTTGTTATGGTTGCTGATTCTAACTCTATATAGATTTTGCTTTTCTTTTGTTCGCCATATTATTATACAATTGCAGATTTTCATGTGCACTATGCACCCAGTCTGCGGCTTTACCCCTCATTTTAAATCTATTGACGGTGTGTTTCAGCTCCTTTATTTTTTCATGTACCTTACACCTTTCCATCATGGCTGCCCGCATCTCCACCCATAGCAATGGCTCACTGAACTGACTGACAGAGTAATAGGACTGTACCTATTATGCGTATTTCTACCAGTTAACCCTTTCTCCCCTTACGTGATCAAGCGCTCAGTGTAGCGCGCAGCGCGTTGTCTGCAGGTCATGCACCATGGCGTCCTGCCTCTGTTTGTCTTCGTGTTGCTGCTCATTGTACTGTAATTTTGTAAAATGTTTGTCTTTTTTGAAACAATAAAAACATCTGTATTAACCACACAGTGTTTTTTCATGTTTGTCCGGGATTTTGGAGTTTGCCACTAGTGTCTGGCCCGCGGGAGTGTGGTTTGCCTTTCCTCCTTTTTTTCGAATATAAAGAAACTTTATACCTGAGTACAAAGTAAGTGGAGTGCACTCCAGAAAGCAGTCCAGAGTCCAGAGAGAGTAGTCCACGCTAGACACTGGGCCAAAAAAAAACAGTTGTTGCCGGACAGTTCAAATATTCCTTTATTTAATTAAATGTCATATGGACAAAAATAGAAAGCACACGAAAACAACGCATTTTGCGATAAACACACCATTTGATCACGTTTAGGGTGTAAACAGGAAAGAAGGACTATTAAACTGGCATGCTCTCTATGATTACAGAGCATAGAGTGGTATACAACTGAAACCTACCTGAGAATGAGATCTGCCATTTTTGAACGTTGTGTGTATCAAAGTAAATCATTGCAAATTTGCATTCATTTATTCAATAAAACATTAGCGTAGACAGGCAATATTCCACATATCTTGACAATATCTAAGGCAGCACGCAGTAATGTCATACCCAGATTTAATATGAAAATAATGTGGTGTCGGGACAGCAACTTCCATGTTAGGTATGCTTAGTCTCGTATCTCCATGTGTGCTGCTTGATTGCCGTTACGATCTATGATATGGAAAAGCACACGGAAATTGAGCCTATGTCGTTGTACACCATTAGTTAAAGTAGATGTATAGACAGGACTTTATATTCCTTATATGTAATGCAGGAATGTATAATACATTGCCTGTGCTGTCTGGCCAGACGGGTCTTCTGATAAATAGCTGTGCCGTGCATGAGGTATAGTACATGCTGGATGATGCAGTGCTGTTACTGGAATGCATAGTGCATTTGGCAATATTATATTCCAGTTTCTATGTCCAGAGTTACCTCATTAAAGTGCAAATGCCTGTTTATACTAACTGTGCAAATATGCAATATGCTGCCTAATATTAGTAAAGTGCAAAGTGCATACAGCAGCTAGATGGTTGTATTCCCTATATAGGAATACATAAAGTGCTTAATTCATGTAATCTATGGACATTAAGTAACCGAGAATTCCATTGCCAAATTCGCAAAATGCTAGTACAGTACATAGGTTAGAAACATAAAACAATGCTATAACATCTGTATACATAATGGAACACCTATGTCCAGAGTTACCTCATTAAAGTGCAAATGCCTGTTTATACTAACTGTGCAAATATGCAATATGCTGCCTAATATTAGTAAAGTGCAAAGTGCATATAGCAGCTAGATGGTTGTATTCCATATATATGAATGCATAAAGTGCTTAGTGCATGTAATCTTTGGACATTAATTAACCGAGAATTCCATTGCCCAATTCACAAAATGCTCGTACAGTACATAGGTTAGAAACATAAAACACAGATATAAAATCTTTATACATAATGGAACACCTAAAATATTTGATGACCATGCGTAAAGTTTGTAAAAGTCGAGATAGAGAGTGTACACAAGGTTATTGTACTGCCAGTAGTCCTATATTTCTAAATGTTAAGGCAAAGACGTTGCCCACCCTCTAAGAAGAAAGAAGTTAAAATAAGATAGCAAAAGGAGAGAGAGTCTAAAATTCATTCAATTCCTCTTTTGTAAGTAAAATATTGAATTAATAGTTACTCAATCCAAGATGCTAGTGAAAAGACATTCCTGCCTCTAAAACAAGTAAACCTTGTGTGTAGTGAATAACTTTCATATTAGGTTACAAAGAACCACCTTGCTATAATAAAAGATATATTAGTCATACTTAAAATCATACTCGAAGTTCAAAAAAGTCTCTGCATGTAGAAAAGTGATATCTGGGGTATATATAAGGTGCATAAATAAGTAGCTCCAAATATACATCTATGTACTTAGGTGCCCAAAAAGGTGTAAAGTTCTTCGTCCAAGTTATGGCCCTTTGGTTTCTTGGTTTCCATGTCCAAGATATACTTGGTCTCAGATTGCCTGAAGAGGAGCTCCCGTTTCCTCCTCTCTGTGCTTTCAGGATAGTGTGTATACCAAAATAAGCAAACCCTTCAAGTTTCCCTCCATGTTTTTCTTGAAAATGTAAGGCCATGGATTTTGGAATGTTGGTGAACAAGGCAGCAGCTTATACCAACTGCTCCTGCTCCCTCCCAGCCTATGGATAATAATAATATTGGAAATTGAGAAAAATGAATCCTGCGCTGATATCAAAGAAGAAGATTGAGATCCCTGACAACCCCAACTCTAAAAAAGCTAAACAAGGGGAGAAGATGGGTGAGAGTTCAGAGAATGGTGACATGTATGCACTGCTTCTCCAGATTGCCCAGGATGTGAAGGAAATGAAGTTTACCCTCAGTGAATTGTCCTCTCAAGTCGGTCACCTGGAGAATAGAGTCACCAAAGTGGAAGCAGAAAATACAACCTTGGCCACGGAGGTTGCAGGGAGTTATAGGGCCTACAAGGAGTTGAGATATGAAGTTTCTGATTTGAAGAGGAGGAACCTGATGTTGGAGGCTGATCAAAGGAACTTGAACTTGCGCTTGCTGGGTGTGAGTGAAGACCCTGCTTTGGACAAAACCTCGATCACAGAGTCAGAGGAGTACTGGAGGCAACTTTGGGTAACAACATCCTAAAAGAAATGGACATGGATTACTCCTTTAGAGCTGGTAAATTGGTCCAGGCCGGAAAACCAAGACAGATCATCATGGTGATGTCCAGAGTGAGTGCAAAGGAAAGGATTTTAAAGGCTGCGAGAGAAAAAGGAAAACCTCTGCTAAATGGAGATCAATTGGCGATCTATCCAGATTTCCCTAAGGAAATAGTGGAAATGAGGAAGGCGTTCAAAAGTGCCAAAGCTTTGGCACAAGAAAAGGGGATTAAAACTCTGCTGGTGAAACCAGCGACACTGAAGATATTTTTTGGATCAGGTGTCAAAACCACAGAGGATCCAGTTGAAGCTGAAAAGTGGCTGAGGGCTGGGGGCATAAACTTGGATAATAGTATTGCAGATTGATGTGATGCATGATGTATGAAGCTGTGAAGATGTAAGGTTACTTTTCTTTATTGATTCATTTTTTCCTGAATTTGTTAGATGGGAATTGGTTTGTTTAGGTATCAGAGCGTTATTAATGTTTCAAATATGCTGTAACGGTTTTTCGCTCGAGCGTAGGCTTGATGTGGGCTCGGATAATGGGTGCTTTACTCTACGGCAGTACGCGCTCTATAGATTTTTTATAGGTGATGGTGCTTGTTTTTGTTTGGACGGAGTGCTGTCCGGAAATGTCGGCCGTGCGACACCCTTCGGAGTCTTGCCGGCAGTGGTGTGTTGGATTGGTGGATGCGTGTGACCGGCCACTGTTGACGCACATTTGAGGTAAGGCGTAGTGGCGCGTTCTCCTTTGGGGCCGCAGCACGCGTGTTCCGGGCAATGTGCCTTGCTGCATGCTCAGGTGTTTGGGGGGCACAGTGGCCGTAGAGGCTGGGGTGCATGTGTTGTGGCTGAGGGGAGGGGAATGCTCTTTGCACGGCTTTATCCCGGACTGCTGTGGTACGTTGATCACATTGTAATGTGTTTCCATAGCCAGAATTAGATGAAGGAATGCCACGTTTGCGAGTATGCTGCCCAATGCTAATCCCCTGCATATGTAACAGTTGTTCTTGTCCTGGTTGCACACCCCTGACATGCTGACATGCTGAGTGGGGTATATTTGACATGTACTTGTACTGTAATAACGAAGCCAACTGTATGCCATTACCATCACTGCATAAAGAAGGTGAGAGTTGTCACTATTGGGTACCTGGGGTTCCACTGTAGTCTACACCTTTTACTTTGCATGGGTATGTTTCCTTTTGTGCAGTAACAAAATCAGCTGTGAGAATGTAATAGTGCTGTCATCTAATGTGAACACTGACGAGGCCTATGGTTAAGATATGATTGTGCACCTCTGTCTACTTACCAAATCACAGACAGAATTTTCTATTAGGTTTTTTTTTGCAGTAATGCTTACGTTGGAGAGGGTTTGATTCCATTCTCAAAGCGCAATGAATGATGTGCCAACACGTTATATCTGGAGTGCCCAGTTATACAGTACATTTGGATTAACACGGTGGGGGTTGCAGTTTTGTGCCATGGAAGTCACATGGGGGAATGTAGTGTCCAGGAAATACCGGAGATTCTGATTTTTATGCTTGGCAAGGTGAGTGGTAAGGCCACCGGGATAGTCATGGATTGGTGTGTGAATGCCATGGAAAAGATTAATGCTGTATCTGGCTTCTAATCTCATTTGGTAGGGCGCAGGGACACAGGTATTTTGCAACTCTCTGTACACTTGCTCACACTTTCTAGTGATGATTCACGCTCAATTGCTCAGCATGCCCGCAGTAGTTGGGATTTGTGATGTTTACACTGATGGTTGTGACGGTGGGTGGATTAGTGTGATTCGTTGATGGTTATAATAAGAGAATTCAGGTTTTGTCTAGGCATGTGATTGACACATGGTGTGGTATTTAGCGTTTTTGAGTAGGGGATGTTGCATCTATTATTTGTGCTTTCATTTGCTGGAGAGTTGTGGGAATTCCTTTAGACCAAATTGTATTTTCAACTTCATTTGAATTTGACCAAATGTGGTCTGTGACACCCTTTATGGGCTTTCTATAGGCTGACCTAAGGGAGGGAGGGGGGTAGTCCCTTTCAGCGTGTAGCTGGAAGGGATGTTCTGGATGGTTGGGTGGTTCAAGCCCAGGAGTGTGTTTTTTTTATTTTTTATTTTATTTCTTTACTTGACTATAGGTTTAGGTAGTATTGTGTCTTGTGAATTCATTGCAAGGATTGGGAAACGGAATCTAGCAATGTCTTACACTTATCAGAGGAATTTCAGAGTGGTATCTTGGAATGTGAATGGTGCACATTGTGCTGTCAAGAGGAAGGTGATTTTGAGTAAACTAGGGGAAATGGGGGTGATGTCGCGATGCTTCAGGAGACTCATTTGTTAGATGCGGATATAGATAAGTGGAAAAAGGAGTGGGTTGGTGATGTTTATGGTTCATCGTTCACTACTGGTTCTAGGGGTGTGTGTATTCTTTTTAGGAAGAATCTCCAGATCACTGGGGTGAAGTGTGTGAAGGATGGGGATGGAAGGATAGTATGTGTCACTGCACATATTCAGGATGCTCAGTATTGTTTCTGCAATATATATGCTCCGAATGGGGGTGATGGTAGTTTTTTTGTAGCTTTAACGCAAATGTTGCAGAATGTAAATGCGATTAATGTGATTTTGGGAGGGGACTTCAATGTGGTTTTAGAACCTGGACTTGATAAAAGTGTGGGGGGTGTGGACAATGCCAACGCTCTGAAAAGAACAGCATTAAAGAGACTAATTGATGAATGGAACCTCACAGATGTTTGGAGATTGCAAAACCCTTCTACGAGACAATATACTTTCTTCTCTGCAAGGCATAATGCTTATTCGAGAATTGACCTCTTTATGACCTCTGGCCTCTGTACACAATCATTCCAAAGGGGTAACATCGGATCACTACTTGTTTCGGACCATGCTCCAATCTCCATAGACTTGCGATTGACCTTCCCGGTTCCTAGGTCTAACACCTGGCGGATGAATGTCTCCCTCTTGGACGACGATGAAATTGTGGACAAAATTGTTCAAGAAGCGAGATTCTTTATATCTGTGAATTGGACTGGTGAAGTCAGGGTGGAGTTTGTGTAGGAAGCCTTCAAATCATATATGCGAGGATTGTTGATTGGTATGTCCAGCAAAAAGAAAAAAATGAGAGATGCAGAAGTGAAAAAGCTTATTGTGGACATTCAGGATCTTGAGAGAAATAATATGCAAAACTTTTCAGATGAGACTATTAAAATATTGAAGCAGAAAAGGAGACGATTGGAAGATTTGTATTCTTCGAAGGCTGAGTGGTTGCTTTTTAGAACCAAAAGCAACTACTATGAAAAAGGAGAAAAATGTGATCGACTTCTGGCACATCGGTTGAGGGTTATGGACAGTGGCAGATCTGTCAATGCAGTGGAAAGACAGGATGGGTTGGTGACTTTTGATCCTGTGGAGATTAATGCAGCATTTCTGTCGTATTATAAAACCTTGTACTCTTCAGAGATCAACTTATCTGAGCGTACAATTGGTCAATTCATTGATGACTGCCATCTGAAGAAAGTGAGTTTGGAATCCTTGGAGTGTATGGAAAGAGATTTGAACGTGGAGGATCTCAGGTTGGCTGCTTATGCGCTGAATTCTGGGAAGTGTCCAGGCCCGGATGGGCTACCAGCTGAACTTTTCAAAATTTTCCCAGAAGAGGTATTTGCTTTGATGCTAGAGATGCTGCGCGCCTCTTTGAGGAATGGCTGCCTTCCAAGTTCAACAAGACATGCTTCAATCTCCGTTTTTCTGAAGGAGGGACGATCACCAGTGAAAACTGGCAGCTATAGGCCGATCAGTTTATTGAACACGGACAACAAGATTTTCGCCAAGGCGTTAGCTTTGAGGATTGAGAATGCGCTGATGGATATCACAGATGTAGGCCAATCTGGATTTGTAAAAGGCAGACATGTTTCAGAAAATGTGAGAAGATTGTTGCTGACACTGTATGAAAGCAAAGAACACCATAATGATGTGGTGACGTTGTCCTTGGATGCTGAGAAAGCTTTCGACCGTATTGAATGGACATATCTTTTAAGTACATTGAAAGGCTTTGGTTTTGGAGATACCATGATCGGATGGATAAGACTGCTGTATTCCCGGCCGACTGCTTGTGTTCGGACTAATGGCATGGACTCGGGCATTTTTGAACTTGGGAGAGGGACGAGGCAAGGCTGTCCACTGTCGCCAATTCTGTTTGTGATCGCCATGGAATTGCTGGCTGTGAGGATAAGAGAAGAGGATAGAATTGAGGGCGTACGCTTTGGTGCAGCCTCCCAGAAAGTTTGGTTGTATGCGGATGACATGCTGGTGGTGGTTCAGAATGTGGAGAGCTCCATTCCTGTGCTGATGGAGTTGATCGATGTGTTCAACAAGGTTTCTGGATACAAGATCAATTGGACCAAGTCGGAAGCGCTGCCGGCATCAACCACTTGCACTGTTTTGAAGATGCAGGGTTTTCCCTTTAAGTGGTGTCCGAATAAGATGAGATACCTTGGGATTTGGCTAACGAATGATGTCTCGAAAATAATGGATGTCAATATTACACATGTGATTCAATCTTTGGAGGTGGACCTGAAGAGATGGAATGCACTTAAATTGAGTCTCTGGGGGAGAGTGAATGTCATCAAAATGACATCAACACCGCGAATCAACTATGTGCTCAGTGTGCTTCCCCTGGACGTAAAGAAGGGCCATTGGCGGAAAATTGAGAGTTTAATCCAGTCTTTTCTCTGGGCGAACAAACAGCCACGCCTCAGCTTGTGGAAATTGCAGCTGCCCCAAGACTGTGGAGATTTGGGGGTTCCTGACTTTGAGAATTATCATTTGGCCTTTGGAGCCAGGCATCTGGTTCCATTTATTGAAGATTCGGAGGATGTTTGGACGCTGGCGGAATCAAGTAGTTCTTCTCCGTTGCCGCCTAGGGCCATACTGTCCACGGTGGATGGATCTGGTTATCGCTCATTTCCGCCGACAAGATTCCTGAGAACTTGTTGGAGGGAACTATGGAAGAAAAGTAAGCGTAAGGTATGTGATAATGATTACATCCCTGTCTGGTTGAATCCAGGTATTTTGCTGAATGGGAGGCCGCTATTGTGGTTGAACTGGCTCCTGAGTGGTGTACTATGGTTGAGTGATCTGATGGAAGACGGCAAATGGATCAGCTATAGAAGACTTTCACAAATTAAAGATCTCAGAGACTGTACAGTGGGTGAATACAGAAAATTGAGAGGTTTGCTGCGGAACCAGAGAACTGTTGATGGCGGTGGTTGGCAGTTATGGCTACCTGAATATAAGACATTAGGTGGTATGGCATCCAAAGTATATAGAAATCTGAGCCAACAGTACACGCCAGCAGAGGGGTTGTTAACTAAGTGGTCTGAGGTCCTTGGCTCTGATATGACTGTGGAGAGGTGGAGGCTTCTTTGTAAAAACGTAACTCTGACATCCATTAATCTTGGAGAACAATGCTGCCAAATCAAAATTCTTAATAGAGTGTTTTGGACTCCCCAGAGACTTTATGCGAGAGGGATGATTGACTCAGAGTCCTGTTGGAGGTGTAAGCATGATGTCGGCTCCTTTGAACACTTGATCTGGGACTGTTATGAACTGAGGACATTTTGTAGGAGTGTCACTGAAAAGATTAATGAGGTTCTATTACTGCAAGAGGATTTTGATTATAACACTATCATCTTGGGTGAGGATGATAAAGTGGAAGATCTCACTTATCCACAGAAATGCTGGTTTTTTAGGGATACAAATTCTGCGAAAAAAATTGTTTTGAGAAAATGGAAATGTGATGAGAGACCGACCTGTTCAGAATGGGTGGAGGACTTGAGGCAAGTGGCCAGAATTGAGAAGGTTATCCTTCGCAGGAACAAAAAGTTGAAATTGTTTGATGATATGTGGAGTGGGTTTTTGGATGACATGTGATAATAAGTGGCCTGTTTTGCTTTTTAGATTCTGTGAAGGTTGGGGATGGATATGGGGTGTGGATTCTATGCAATGAGTTCTACGATTACAATGCTGATAAGTTTGTTGCTTGTATGTTTTCTATAAAATTCAATAAACTTAATAATAAAAAAAAAAAAAGGAAAATGTAAGGCCATAGGGTATGTGGGGTCGGTATTCTTAATTTCTCTTATGTGTTGGAGTATCCTGAGTTTAAGGTTACCAATGGTACTCTCCACATACCATTTGGCATACGGACAGGTCAGTACATACACAACATCCTCAGTTTCACATGTGATCTTCAATTTTATAATCACATTTTTGTGTAGTACAGGATGGAGGTAGTTTTTGATGTTTTTGCCAAATTTGCACGCCTTACATTTCATACACTTCTGAAAACCATCTGTTTTGGCACTGAGCCAACCTTGACCTGCTAAGGCAGTCTTGGGGCTCATATAACTCGATACTAGGTTATCCTTGAGCAAGGTAGAGCGTCTAAATGTAATATTGATGTTATTTCCCAGGATACTTCCCAGATGTTCATCTTGTTTAAGTATATGCCAATGTTTATACATTATATGGCATATATTATTAGAGGCTTTGCTGTATGTCAAGATGAGTCTAGTGTCTGTTGCATCCGGGTCTGACTCGGTCATCACTGTGGACATCAGTAAATTAGAGCGATCGTTCTCACGTTCTTTGTTATGCGCTCGTTCCAACACTCTCTCAGTGTAGCCTCTTTGTTGGAACCTTAAGGCCATACTTCTACATTCCTTATCAAAAGTTTCAAGTTGGGAACAATTGTGCCTTATACGAATGAATTCACCATAAGGTATTCTCCTCTTTAGGGTTGTGAGGTGGTTACTTTTTGCGTCTATAGGTGTGATGGAGCTTGTGGTTTTCTGATAGAGTTCAGTCACCAGTGCAACTTGTGCCACAATTACAAGAATATCTAGCTAGACGATAGCAGTCTTGCTGTGGTATTCAGTGAACTGCAAGTTAGGTTTGTTCACATTCAGTGACTTAACAAACTCCAACCATTCAATAATCGATCCATCCCAGTTAACAAATGTCATCTATATAGAGTAACCAAAGTACAACCTTATCTGTGTAGTGACTATTTGTCAAGCTCCATACTGTAAACTTCTCCCACCAACCCATAGTTAGATTGGCGTATGAAGGAGAAATATATTTGCTTGAGGAAGCAACAGATGGTTTATTCCAAAGGCAGAAGGCAACTTCATGAAAATGAATTATCTCACAGCGCACCTATCTACAGAGTGCCTATGATGCAGGTCTGGCAGATCTGGGTCAGGTCAAACAGTGCCCAGGCAGGAATGGTGGCAGAAGCCACTGGGGCACACCCCTCTCCTCAAAGGCCCAGTGGCTCACTGGGTGTGCAATGCACACAAGGAGAAACACTGAAGAGATTTGCGTTCATGCTGTACGGTCACGGAGTACTGCAGGCTGCTATTACCCATTCCCGGCTAGCTAGACCTAGCCCCCATATCTTCCTTGTTGCTACAGTACTGGGTTTAATGGGCGGCCAACTGGGCCTGCATCATATGTGAGGAGTAGAGGAGGAGGTGCTGTACCACATACATGCATTTTCAGTTATGGTGTCCTATGTATTCTGGGACTTGTGGACCCTTCAGGCCGACTGCTTTAGTGTGGGGGTGCATGGCATGGGGTGTTTTCGAGGCCTTGTGGACAATGCCTCAGGATACTTTGTGCTACATGTGGATGGTAGAACTCCCCCTTTTTTACTTCCACATTCACCTTTTTCAAAACATACCTAGTATCCAAGTGTGTTGTCCTCTGTGGGTCTTCATATATGCAGGAAGGGTGCTGCTCCATAGAACCAAGGCGTCATGACTTGAACCTGGAAAAGGGAGCAGCAGTGGGTCGCAGTGAGGTCTCTGTCACATGTACATTGCACTTTCGGGAATGGTACTATTTCCTGTTTCTAAATATATGTTCTGATACCTGGGGTGCCACCAGTGCCACACGCATGCATTTGAGAGCTGCTATTAAATTGGGGAAGTTGGCAGCAGCGTAAAATCTGCCTTTCATGGCATGGACCTCTGCAGGAGTGCTGGAAAGAGAGATGTACTGGTGCACATGTTTCAGTAGTGCATCCAGAACTTATCTCAGCACTTTTGAAAATGTTGGTTGTAACATGCCATGCCGATGGTGTGCTAATATGTGCCTGTGCACGGAAGTGCAGGACTGATGTCAGCTTCAGCAGTGGGGATATGATGTTTGCATGTTGATGCTACTCTCAATGTCAGGCTGGGTAAGGGTGAGCAGGTCTGCAATAGTTTGGCAGTTTATTTGATACAGTGTTATCAACTATACATCTATCACTGTCCAGGGTGATGGTCTGACTCTGGGTATGGGCACCCTTCTTCCCATGCATCTGCTCCGTCCTAGCCCTGGTGGGTTCCAAAGTTGCTGCTGGGGTGCCATCCTCTATAGGTGAATATATAGTAGGAGTCCATGGGTATCATAGTTGGCAACTGCCATGGGATGCATGGTTCTTGGAAGTGAGTTTGGGGAAGGTGTGTCCCTTACATACCCTGTTTGAGTCAGTTGGGTGCATCCGTGTCTTGATTTTCTTCACCTGGATGCATTCATGTCCACCTGTTTGGTGGCGGTAACGTGCCCATTTTTGGGTAGAATAACTGCCCAATATTGGTGGTATTTCAGCAGTATTTGCACTTGTAATATGATGGACGTACCATTTTTATTCCTGGCTGCAATTCGAGCCAGCGGAATTAGTGCTGGGCTAATTCTGCCAGATTTCAGTTGTAGGTCCACTGGTGCGAATTTTGTCAGTGCTTTTCTGCTGGCTGAATTAGCGCCCATTTCCCAGAATTATTAATTCGTCTAAGTGGTGTTAATGGAATTATTGCCACTCTTCCACTTACTGACATACTTGTAATGAGGCCCACAATCGAGGATTTACCTCCAGCAACAAGCTGGTGGCGAATCCGCCACTTTTCCTCAAAAAATAAGCAGAATTTTGACATAGTAATTCCACTGAAAGTAAATCTGCCAACATGTATAATTTGGTGGTGGGGGAAAATTGGCAGTAATGGAATTACCTCCACTTTATTCCCCCCAACGCCAAACTTGTAAAGAGGCCATGTGTGTTCAAATGCAGATGGCAAGTACTATCATGTTCCCCTTTTCTGCATTAATCTTGAACATTGTAATACAGTGCCTCCAAATAGAGGTTTGAAAACGATGTGTCTGCTTTTGTAGACATTATGTTAATTTCCGACATTCTATCAAAGCTCTGAAATTCTTGAAAAGGCTGTGGATTGCCCCATCTTGGCCTCTTAGATAATGCAACGTAAGTTCTACTTTAAGATGCGCGGAATACAAGTAAACACTGACTTGTGCTTTTGCTGGTACAGCCTCCTTGATGTGAGTGTTTTGGAGCTTCTCTAACTTCAAATGCAAGCTCTCCGGCAGGTCTGGTTCACGAGGCAATAAATTGGGTATGCTTTCCATTATTCCACATCCCACAGTTCTAAATTTCTTTCCCACCTTGACCCACATGAATTTTGTCGATTGGGGAGGGAATGCATTCCACATAAGAGCATCTTGGGGTGTACCGGCCCTCAAACCATGCGAGGCATGCCACATCCCCATCGTTAAAATGCTGCTCATAGGCATCCCAGAAGTGTTATACAAATATTAAAAAAAGGAAACCTGGGGGAACAAAGTCACACATAGAGAATAGCAGGGGGAATAACACATCTGCATCAAGAATAGTAATGAAGGTCATACATATTGTATGAATACATCGTGTTTGTTCAAAATGGTTAGGCGAATGCCCTCCCAACATTGCTCAAACCCAATTCAGCCCTCTATTCGGTTTTCATGTGGGATCCTGTGTGACTCACCGGCAGCCAATAATGGTGACCTAACCATCTAACATCTTTGGGTGGATGAGGTTCTGTTTAGCAGACCAACCATAGTCACCATTTCTCCCGATGAGATGTGGTGTGCTCTGGCAGGTTTGGGTGCCCAGACCACAACTATTTTCAGTTTTCTTGGGCTCAAATGGCAGGAGTGTATAAAGCAAGCCGGCAACCTATGTTTTAGAGAAGATTAGGGGGGATTTACAGTACCAGTTGTCAACATTTATAATCATGGCCGAGACACAATGTGCTCTTTTACCTTATAGTCGATTTTTAATGAGGTTGTTGGAACTTCCTCTGTGATTGGTGTATATTCAATGCTTTGCTGACAAACCTGCTCTGTTACACTCTGTTGATTTATCTTCATGGTAAGGTCTCTCTCCAATATGGGCACAGATTTTTTTTGTTGGATAGGAGTGGTTAGGTTTTCTATGAATCTTTTTTACTTACTTGTTATCGCTTTTTTTGGCAAAGTTAGATTTTAGTTTTTTATTTCTGATTGTTGTGCTTTTTAATGTCATACTAATCAGACCTTTATTAGTCTTTTTTTACTTTTATTAGTTTGGAATACTTCATATACCAAATCTAGGCCACCCTCTTCATTCAAGTTTACTACTGCTTCTTTTTCAGTAGTTACAGCTTGACATATCATTGTATCTGACAATGACTCGACTTCTTCTATATCAGCCAGTGTTGTAGTACCCACCGCGGTTTCCGCCTCTGGTTACTCCGCAATGAAGATGGAATCAGGCATGTAGGAGGTTAGTGGGTGAGGTAATGCATCTTCTGTGGGATGGGGTTTTGGTTGTAATTGTAGCAGTTCTGCTACCCAATCGACTTTGGAAGAGACTAGGTCAAGAATATGCATTTGCACACTTACTATGAAGAATTATCAACAGAGTGTAACAGAGAAGGTTTGTCAGCAAACCACTGATTATACACTTATCACTGAGGAAGTTTCAACTGCCTCATTAAAAACTGACTGTCAATCAGATATAGAGGAATTGATGAACCTCTCCACGTATTTACCCACAAACCTACCAGATGCCATTGTGACTCAAGCCAGAACTGTAATTGTTGATTTGTCTGTAGTCACAGAGAACATTAACAGTGAGCACAATAATACTGAGTGGGAATTCCTAACATTAGAACAAAAAACATATTGTCCGAATCATCAAAATAGAAATAACAAAGTCGACCATAAAAATAATGAAAGTGTAATTAGATTGCATAAAGGCTCACAAGACAAGATTACAAGTCCCAAAAAGCAATCTAGAGACCTATCTTACTCACTTTAGAACCATAAGTAAAGCTCAGATCCTGACGCTAAGGATGGTAGACAGACAAAGACAAGATCCTTTCCCAAATAGATCCATTGTGCTCGCCATATTCAAACTAATACCATGTCTAGAGCTAATACAATCCTGTAACATACAATGCATTACAAATATGAATAACAAGTATATGGATATAGTGGAAAATAACAATTCCTTCCTTAATTATTAAAAAAATAATTTGGAACTCCAAATGAAAACTGAAGGAGTATGGATACAAAATATATAAACAGCTCAGAAAAAGAAAGGAATAGAAGTTACACCTACTAGCACCAAGTTGCTATCCTTAACCATGAATTGCCAACAGAGGTCAGGGCATCTAAACAGAAAAGTAATAATAAATACATCTAACATTAAACTAAATAAGTCAAAATGGTCCTGGGTGACTAAGTCTGCATGTGAATCAACGCAAAAAAGAGAATGCTGATGCCTGATTTCACCCAAACCTACATCCATGAAGATGGCTGTAGGCTGTATGGAATACCAGGGGTTTTAAACATCTCATGTAAAAAATCACTGAGAATCCTATAATACACAATCGCCTCATTACGAGTATGGAGGTAGCCATGCTGCTTTTAGCGTCATGGCTACCCCCATACCGGGTACCGGGTCCGGGTTCCAGGAATGAGGAATTACCAGGCCAATCCGACCTTGGAGGGCCTGGTAATTCCCTTTCCTGGAGCCTGGACCCGGACCCATACATCCCCTTTCCCATTTGAGTCCCCATAGGGCTCAATGGGAATGGGGAGCATGCTAACAAGAGGCCCGTTGTTAGCATCCTGGTCTTCTAGCGGTTTAACCAGACGTCCTTTGTGGGATCAGCAAGCAGACCTCTTAATGAGGTGGTAGAGGGATAATGGGGCCGGCAGCTCTACCAGCACGGTTATCCCTCTACCGCCTTCCTCGTAATGAGGCCCAATGACTTACTAGCCTTTCAAGAAACTTGAATCACGAGTCAACCCATTCTGCCGGGATATAAGATTTGCTGGATCCCGGCAGTCAAACATCAGAAAGGAAGACCATCATCAGGTATGTTAACTGCAATTACATTGTCCATATGTGCTACATTGTCCCCATCGGCTTCTCCTCAGCCAGGTATCCAATTGACAATATTAACATTTCCAGATGTGGGAAACTCCTTGGGAACCAACACAGCCATCCTCAGTCTATACTGGAATCCTAGTGCTATAACTGATGATGTGTACATAAGATTGGTCACTGACATGTTATTTTATTTATTTATTTTTGCATTTATTTACAACACACAAAACCCTGAGGTATCTAGGCACTAGTTACAGAAGTGCTTGTACAGGAATATGCAGAAGGATACATACTGGAATGGCTCTCCTCTTTTTGCGGGGAGCTATATCAGGCTTGCATAAGGACATAGTAAGTGTAAGGAAACATACTGGAGAGCCTCTCCTCTTGTTGTGGGAAGATACATCAGGCATGCATAAGGACATAGTAAGGGTAAGGCTACATACTGGGAAGCCTCTCCACATGTTGTGGGGAGCTACATCAGGCATGCATACACACATAGTAATTGTAAAGATGCATATTGGAAAGCGTGTGCCTCTCGTTGCAGGGAGCTACATCAGGCATGCATAAGGACATAGTAGGAATAAGGATACACACTGGGAAAGCCTCTCCTCTTGTTGCAGGGGGCTAAATCAAATATGCGCACAGGACATGGAAAGCAAGGTAACCAAGGCTAATAAGCTTCCTCTCTAAATGGCAATGATACACCAGACTTACATATGAGAGACAAGGGTGTAACGAAAAGGGGTGGGAAGAAAGTAGCGAGGAGAGAGATATAAATGCATGCCAAGTTCAGTATTGAGTAAGATGTGACAAATCTATGTGAGATGGAATGCTTCAATAGCACAGAAGTAAGCAACTTACATGACAATTTGGATAGCTCAATTTGTCAATGTTATCAGGTGTTGTTGAGAGCGGGAAGTAATATGATGATATTCTGTGATTGTGTAGAAGAAGAGACTTGATAGTGGGGCGGGACGCAAAGTTCAGAGACAGTAAGTCTGAAGATATCAGTGCAGTGCAGATATGTGCATTGGGTTGAGCACAGTGAGTGTCATATGGGTCATTGTTATCCTTTCCAGTGGAACAAACATTGGGACCACACAACCATCTTGGCATAGTCGGCGTTGCGCAAAGGTGACTGGGTCATAGGGCTACATAGCTCAGGAAAGAAGCTAGTACTGTGACATTGCCTCAGTAGCACAATGGTGACCTTTCAACAGAATGGAATGATAGAAGTGCAGGTGTTGTATGGTAGGAAAGGTCTTGATGGCCTCCTTCCCCTCCATTCTCGCCAAGTATTCAGACTATGACTCGTACAGCAGCCACCCATGCGCCTGTGGCCAGGATGCCAGATGACTGCGGGGCCGACACATGTGGCTGCAACGCTCATCTGGTAGGAAAAATGGTACCAGACTCCATTTTGTAACAAACTCAGACTACATTTTGAACATAGCTGCTTGCGCCTCACCGGCCCAAGTGGCCCGCAGGGCTGCAGCTCTCCCCTCCTGGTCACGCACAGCAAGCAAGTTCCTTCCCTCGCCCTCTTCCTCTCGGCGGCCCTGCTGCAGGCCTGTTCTGACGGGAGACTAGGCGCAAACAAGTTACATGACAAACACTGTATCTTTCACCTTCCGCAGTCCATCATTGACGTGCAGATGACCGGGCCGAAGCTGGGGTTTGAGAAAAACAAGCTATCGCCATAAAACTTGTCCTGTCCCCTCGCAGACCCCACATTTATGACATATGCTGAGGAAAACACCCCAACCCTGTTCCCCGTTTGAAGTGCCAGATACACATACATAGCCCGGGTGCCACCCTGGTTCACCCGTACAGCTAATCCCTCTGAAGGGACTATAAATTCACTCCTGGTGGGGTATGCTATGAGATCAATTGTATACATATATATTCAGTAAAAACACTTTGTTAAAGGGACGTTATGGTTAAGTTGCGCTACTAAAAACCTCTGAAATTCAGTGAAAAAACTTTGTTAAAGGGACGTTATGGTTCCAAGTAAAACCTGAAACCCCCTGAAATTCACCAGTTATGGTAAGCTAAGCAACCATAACTCGCGCCACCACCGTGCACTGCTAAGACTAACACCCAGGACATCAAAGATGACATCACAAATGTCATTGATGACATCACTGATGACATCACATGTCTGGCTCCCTCTTTTTTCCTTTACTGACATATCTAGGCCACATGGTTTTCTTCAGTAACAGTCAGGAACTAAAAATTGTTAACATACTATATTTGTAGACTGTGGGATGTTTTTACCCATGCATCCAAGCCCTACCATAAAACTGTGCAGTACTGGCATGGAAAACATCATGATGGCCAGAACTCCCCAGAGAGTGCACAGAGAAAACATGAAGAATAGGCTGCCACCCATTTTGCCTATGTTGTGAGCACAGGAGGGCACTGCCTAAAACCACCATTGGGCTACACACACAGTAGCCTGAAACCATTGGGAATGGCAATGCTGATTGCCAAAAAGCAACTCAGAACTGTGGGGAATTCATTTTCTTAATCCCAAAAATGGTTGCATTACCAGTACTCACCACTATCAGAAAGCCGGCGTTTCAAAACCACCAGACTTTTGTGTAAAACTGAACAAATGAAACAAAACCAGACCAAGGAAAGACTTGCTAAGAGGTGGATACAATGTAAAACTATATTCTGAAATGACTTGAAGTAATTATTTAATGTATAGGTAAAAATTGTCAGTTTGATTTGAATGTAGAGAACTGGGAACAAAAAGTGACATTTAACTGAAACCTGGCTAAATGAAACTGAATTCTGCCTGACAACTACCCCCGACAGGAGTTCAAACTGGATCAACAGCTGTGTTCCCAGGCCTGGCTGCCAGGCCTGGCTGCATCCTGAGGTCACATGGCCCTGTTGATTGAAAGGGGAGTGGCAGCTGGGGACTACAGGGAGTTGAACAAAGGCCTGTCCTGGACTCAGGCAAATGTTATATTGGGGGGGGGCGTAAAGTGGCTTCCTCTTAGGGGAAACTGGGAGGTGCAGTGCCTCTGCAAGCCAGCTGAGCTTGGGGGAAGTGGATAAACCAGTTATTCCACCCTGTGATGTGGGAAGCCACACCTCTTTTTGACCAGGGCATAATTTTAAAAAGATAGATAACTCTACTGGTCAAATTTATATAAATAATACCATTATTCTTGTGATTTTTCTGTGCACATTTTAGGAGGCGTGAGGACCCTGTGGTGTATTCTGGGGGGTTGCTAGCGGAAAATACGGTCTCACTCCAAATGTATGCATGTTAAAAATCTGACACTTTATCATCTGTTACCCATATCGCTGGTGCACATTTGTGTAAAATCTGGAAAGGTTTAGAGGTCGTTATCTGGATGAAAAGGGGAGAATTCTGTCATCAGTGGAGACAACATCGTACAAAGATAGGGATCGGATGGTTTGGTGCTACAGAAAATATGTTAACTGGACCTATAATATTGAAAAATGGTACATAGGTACATATGTATTTGGGTCAGAAATAGATTTGTGTGCAACTTGACAAGGGGAGGTTCATCTGACCATAAAACCTACAGCATCACTCTGACACTCCATTTCTTCCCCCCAATCATGGGAGAGGGGAGAATTGGGCCAATGACAAGTAGAGAGGGGCAGACTTAGCTAGGCCCAGGCACACACCCATTTTTAAAACACATAAAAAGAGACTGCTGGGACAGGTAGAGACATTCAATTCCATTTGCTGCGGAGAATGCTGACCGACGACTTCACATCCAGAGATCCAGACTTCAAATCCATCAATCTCCAGAACCTGTAGCAGAAATTAACTCCAGAATTTGTAGCAGAGAGGCCTGAATCCACCAGCTGAATCCTCTTCAGCAGGCCTCAAAACTAACCAAACTATTCAACACCTGGGCGAGCTGTTTGAAGTTTTGCCGAGATTTTTTGCAAGAACCTGTAGCAGTACCTAGAAAGCAGTGTTACATCCAGAATCCAGAGAGGCTAGACCAGCAGAGCTGAGCTGACCCAGATCGCTGTGAGCAGACCCGGTGCCTGATTGACCCGCTGAGCAGACAGAACCGCAGCCGGACGTGTTGACCAGATCCGTGACGAGGCCTAGTTCAAATTTATATTGTGAGTACCTAGCAGAACTGTGCAGAACCAATCTCTTAGTTAAAATAATCTAATCCAAACTATTTTAACCTAAGTAGAACTGCCTCCTAGAAATTGTGTCATCTGTCATTTTTAAAGCTGCACAACTGTCACCTGTCAATTCTGCAGCTGCAAGCTGTCACCTGTCATTTTGAGTTTACTTTAAATCCAAAAAAACTACCTTTATTTAATCGTCCATATCTCTGGAACCGTTTGGTCTACTCCCTATACTTTTCCCATAATCGTGAGACACGCACTCGCGAAATTTACCGCGATTTGCGATTTTGGCTCAATTTCTCCACTTGTCAAAATAGCAGCTCCATTCTTTCTTTTTTTTAAATCTGTTTGCAACTTGGTAATAACTCATAGAACATTGCTAAAGTGAGCCTGAACTAATACCAACACACATCTCCCACTCACCCTGAATCTCTAGATGGAATTAAAATCAGTTGTCACATTGTCCCATCCATTGCCATCACATTTAAAAAGCATTTTGGGCCTGTGTTTCAAACTCCTACCTGTTTCCTCTAAGCTTGCTGGGGGGGAACTGAATTTCGTATTGTATTTGATTGCATTCCTGAGAACTGTGTGCTCCTCTTTCCATCTCCTTCCATTTCTTACATTGCATAGGGGAGGGGGGTGAATTGCAGGAGAAAAAGTGATTATCCTATCTTTTGCTAAAATCATATCAAGTATTTCTGTACTGCATTTTATTCCTCACTGCTTTTCCCTTGAAACCATGAAAGTATTTTTGCTACTTTATCCATCCTATACTAACTCCTCATTGATTGTAAAGAAGTGTGCTAGTGCCAGATTACCCATTGTTGATCAACATCATATGTCTAAGTGTACTATCAGATATTAATTTATTATAAAAGTGTGATATATATATATTGTTTAATTTTTCAAATAAACCTTTTGATTTGCAAAACAAACCTACTTCTTGGCTCAGTGGGGTTAGGGGGATTCTAAGAGGGGGGTGTTATACAAGGGTTGTCATCCAGAGTACTGAACTGGACATAAAAATACATCAATAAGGGTTTTCCTCAGCATCCCAGACTAGGCATTGACTGAGCTGTAGTGTTGATTGAATATCGCTTACAAAAGTGGGGGCTCGGAGCCGGGATATTCTGGGTTAGATTTACCACTTGTGCAGATTAATACAGTGTGCCAACTGACCAGATACACATATCCGGTTAGATCACCACGCTGTTTTACACTGTGAAAGCATCCCTCAAAGGAACACTCTAAGGAAACGGTCTGTTTTGCAAAATAAAATACAAACTTCTGTAAGTCAGGAAGGAACTCAAATTCCAGAATGACGTCCTTGGTAGATATAAAAATAGCCAGAGAGCACTTCTTACATAAGCTATTTGTGAGAGGTGAGTGGACTCATCAGGACCAAACGGTCTGGTTGCAGGCAATCGCACAACAGGTCACTGAAACAGGGTCAG
This sequence comes from Ambystoma mexicanum, assembly GCF_040938575.1. Lineage (NCBI taxonomy): Eukaryota > Metazoa > Chordata > Amphibia > Caudata > Ambystomatidae > Ambystoma > Ambystoma mexicanum. Next base: position 825,001,944 of record NC_090932.1, read on the forward strand.
ATAGATGGGGAGATCAGGGTCCCCTACATGTGGCCCTGAGTGAACTATATATGGCCCCTAAAGCCAAAGATGAACATAATAAGATTGCCAGGATAGCGGCATATTTGTATCTATATATGGGAGCCATGCAGGACAAATATGCTGAAGGCCAAGATCTGGCAAATAGGCAACAGATGGCGTTAGAGAAGGCCCCATCTGATCTGGACTCTTCTGAGCAGAGGCTGCTCAGGAGCCAGGAGTCAGAAAAGGACATCAGACAGGACATCACTAAAATAAAGGAGGATATGGATGTGCTGCAACAGGAAAAGGCAGACCAGGATACCAGATTTCTGGCCTTGCAGAAGGAGTACCAAGAAGGTTTGGACTCCCTACTGCAGAGCCAGAAAAAGCTGGAGCAACAATTAGATTTCAATAGGGCATGTGTCGAGCAGGTAGTCACCCTGCAAAGCCACCTAGATAGGGAGAAGGCAGAGAGCAATAAACTGATTTTGAAAGACCTGGGTACCCAGGCAGAGTTGGACCAGGAGCGTCAGAAAGCTGGTGCCTTCCAAAGGCAAAGGGGCGACCTGGCGGCACAGATGCAGGCTCTTAGTCAGGAAAGGGATACCTTAGGCCAGGAAGTCTGCCAGTTAAAAAGGAAAATGGAAGAAAATCACCTGGCCCTCCAGGGACTGGGTCACCTCCAAAAAGAACACCAGAACTTGTTAGAGCACACCAGGAGGGTGGAGGATGCTCTGGCAAGAAAGGAGCAGGCCAATAGGGACACAGCACAGGAGGTAACCCTCCTGCAGCAGAGACTGGCCCAGTACTCCAGGACCAATCAGGAGGCACAGAGAGAAAATGAGGCTCTCTGTCAGCACAATGATAGGCTCCAGCAACAGGTAGCGATGCAGGAGAGACTGATAGAGTATAGTAAGGTCTGCATTGCAACATGGAGCAGGGGCTGATAGGGACGAGGTGCGCTGGGAAAGGGAAACGCCTGAGCATAACCTCAGGAGCCCTGGTACCAGAGGCCTTCATCACTCCCCTCCCAGTCCCTGGACTCTGCCACCCCCATGTCCCCTTGCGCACATGAGCCCTGGGCCACGGAGATGGCAGATTACTATCCAGCTAGAAGTATGGGGCTCATAGGCCAGTACCTCCCAGGAATGGATGGGCGGGCATCCGGGTATGGGCACCCAAGCACAGTGCAATTTAGTGGGGAACCCCAGGAGAGTAGGCCCATTAATGGCATCCTGAAAACCTCTGCCCAGTTAGGTCAGTGGGGGGGTAACCATCAAATCCTGGCAGCAAGGAGGGGTCCGAAGACTCCTCTGAGCATTACAGGACACAGGAGACCAGGTCCCCACATTCTGCCAGCCATTCCCAGGCTCGCAGAATCTGGGAAAACCTGGAAGATCAGACGGGCACCTCTGGGAGCAGCGCTTCTGAGTGGGAGGATGAATGGACCAGGGTTACCCGAACCAAAAAGGCCAAAAAGGCAAAAAGGGCCTTGCTTAATGACCCATTGAAACAAATAAAGGAAATAAGGAGTGTCATCACGCCTTATCATAAGAACGCCAAGTATTCTGTTTGGGAACACTTGGAGCTCTATGAGCAAATGATGGAGACTTTCCATTTGAAGAACAGCCAAAGCTGTATTCAATATGTAAAGTGGACCTTCTCACCAGAATACTCCAGTTTCTTTGCGGGGCTGGAGGATCAAAACCATTTAAGGTGGTCCACATACAGGGCGGCCATCTTGAAACATTTTTCTGTGCACAGAAATCCTCAAGAGGCTCGCAAGGCAGCCTACAATTTGCAATGTGGGGAAGATCAGGCCCCACAAGAGTTTGTGCAAGAATTAAAGCGTGATTTTGCGCAGACCACCAGAAGGGTGCGCACGGATAGCAGAGAATTTATCAATATGTTTTTCCATGACTTACCCAAATACATAATGACCCAGCTCGTGAGAGATTTTCATGAAAAAAGATCTTTAAACTGGGTCATTGAACAGGCTACCTGGATCTATGAAGTGCAGAAGCCTATCGAAAATAAAAATAACGGGCCGAAAAACCCCAAAACCAGCAGCACCCCTGCTGCTGCCAAGGTGGCAGAGGTAAAGGTTGCCCCCGTTTTAGATTTGGAGATGGGGGGGCCTAAAAACCTGCCTGCACCAAATAATTCACAGCCCAGAAGGCCCTCGGGCCAGTCACAGACAGGGAGTCGAGGAGGTAGTCCCACAAATGGGGTCCCCCGCTCACCTGACTATGTAAGTCCCCGCTATAAGGGAAACCGACCAATCCTGGGTTATGTGTGGACTCCTCCAGCCCAAGGGGGGGATCCAGCCAAGCACCTAACCCAGGGAACTTCCCTCCCAACTTCCCACAGGAGGGCAGAAATTCTCAAAATCCTGGGCAGAACTTTTTCCCCAGGTATCCACCCAATTTCCCGCCCCAAAATCATCCATCCTTCTTTCCCCAATTCCCTGAGCCCGGACAACCTAATCCGGGAGAGGGGAGGCCAAGCGTGGAGGGGTACCAAAATGTTCCCAACCAGGGGTACTACCAGAGAAGGGATAGCTACCCTTCCCGGGATCAGCCCAGGGGAGAAAATAGAGCTCCGTATCAGCCTGAGCGGGATTCCCAGTTAGAGCGCCAGGTCCAAAATAAGGCACGGATCTGGGTCACATACTGAGGGCTCAACAGAACCCTTAGATGAGCATGCCACCGCAGAATGCCCCAAACTCTGGACCTGGTGCTCCAGAACAATGACGGGGGCAGCACCCCGATAACACACCGGTTCCCAGGGAGGAGGCACAAGGGGAAGGGGGGTGTAAAGCCTTGGAGGAAGCTTCCTTCCCAACTTGTAAACAGCCCCTGGAAAACCAGGAACCGGAAACAAAATCTCCTACCCCTGAAAGTCTGCCACCCAAGGAGCAGAGAGGAGGTAGGAGAAACAAAGGACCCAAACAGACCCACTTTGTGGAGGAGGTACAGGTCTTCCAATTTGAGGGAGAGGGATCCTCAGAAGATCCTGGGAAAAGGATCTTCTCCTTCAGAGATGGGGGAACTCCTCCCAAGGAAAAATGGGTCCCAAGGGATTCCAATCCAGACTGGGGATATGTGGAGACTGAGCTACCGCCGCCCATCATCTCATCCCAGAACCGACAATACCAAAATCCCAAGGGTCAAACCCATCTTGATGACTGCCTCCAAAAAGGGCGGGCGGCCCAGAACCGGAACCAGGGGAACCCACAATGGCTCTGATCTCCAGTTGCCAACTTTTTCTTTCAGATTCCCAAGGCTCTCCACAGAATTCTGCCCAAATTTCTTTGCTAGCAATGTCCAAAACCAGAAAGTTAGCCCACCAGTTGTCCAAAAATGTGCATTATCTGTGCCCCCTTGAGGAGAAGGAGGGAAGATACTATGCCCCGGTACAAGTACAGGGGAAGGGTACAATTTTGGCACTGGTGGACACTGGATCCCAAGCTACCCTTCTGTCCAAAAGGGCCTTTGAGTAACTAAATGCAGGAAGGGGGGAGAATTTCCGAATTCCTAACACCTCTCTTCCTGGTCAACTGCAGAACTTTGACGGGAAGGAAATTCCCATTGAGGGGACTCCAGACTTGGACATTAAAATTGGGCGACACAAGGTGAAACACCCGGTCATAGTAGTGACTCCAGAGGGCACCCCTTGTTTACTAGGGAATGACCTCCTGAGAAGGTTGTCACCCCTAATAGATTGTGTAAACAAGGTCCTCTGGTCCCAGACTAGCCGACCAATAAAATTAAAACAGAGTGTCAACCATGTTAGTTTAAACGGCACCTGCCACATGGTTGAACAAAAATCTGACCAAGTAGAATTTCACTTCCAGAACAACCAAACTCCAGATGTGACAGTAATAGCAGTAGGACAACAGGCTGGTGATGGGGGGTCCTCTCTATTTCTGAAAATCAACCTTCATTCCAGTTTAAGGTGGTATTCCACACTGGAAGGAAACACCGTGAAATTCTTTACTAATCGACAATCAGAAACTCCCACTCCTAAAGTCCAGAAAGATGTGAAATCAGCTCAGAGCCTGGCTGATATTCAGCAAATTGGAGAGCAGTTGTTCATCCCTGTTCAGTTAAATGATGGGAAGGACTCTGTTCTAGCTCGAGTGTGTGTGAACAATGGTAAGAGCTTCATCAGCGAAGCCATGTTCCGCCAACTCCCAAAAGATCCAGCCATTCCCACATTCAAACTGATAGACAAATGGGAAATGGACCTGGAAGCACCTAATTCCAAACATCTCCTGCCAAGCAGGTGTATGCTCAAAATCTCCATTGGCAACAAGAGCATAGTCCATAATTGTTGGGTCGTGCGAGACATCACTGCCGCCTTTTACTTAGGCAGTGACATTCTCAATCGCTTTGCCATTAGTTTGGACCTAATAAACTTCAAAGCTTGGTCCCGATTAGCGGATAATCCCATGGGCTTTGATGATCCAGAAAAAACATTTAGGTCAGCTCAATTGCTACCTTATGCAGTTGAAATTCAGATCAAAGAGGAAGTCACCATCTTAGAAAGGACCCGACAATTCTCCCTGGAAGTGAAAGTTAAAAGATGACAAAAATTGAAAAACCCTGATGCTTATATACATCTAAATGCTTCTCTCCAACAGCAAGGGTTAGGGGTAAACCCAACACCATTAGTCAACATAGAACATGACACCATTCCAAAAGAGGTGGATAACAGCGACTTAAAGAGTATTACTCTAGCTGCAGGCACCATTATTGGAATGGCGATTGATGACCAACATTTCTCCATTGATTTAGGAAATGAACTGTTAGGACCAATCCCCAAGGACTGTTTTGACAGTGACAGTGAGGACAATACAACACCAGACAGGATTTTCACCCAGCATGGGGGGAACTTCCTGGTGTACACTTCTTGCCCTTATGGTAAGGAAGATGTGACTTGTGACTTCAGGAGGGATGAGGTGATTTTCCAGGTCCATGAGGGCTGCCTTTCCCACCTGAAGCCTCCAGTCCAAATTAGCACTCTGACCAGGGACTTCTCCACCCAGCTGGAGGAGGCCGCTGAGATAGCCAAACCAGAAGTCTTTCCAGGCTTCAGGCAGATGGTGGAAGAGAGAGTCAACCTAGCTGATGCCTGTGTGACTCTGGAACAGAAGCAAAAGTTGAAACAAGTTTTTTGGATTTCCAAGATCTCTTAGCAGTAGACTCATATGACTGTGGTCGCACCGACATCCACACCACAACAATTCCCACGGACCCTGGAATGACTCCAGTGTTTGTGAAGCAATATCGCTTGCCTCTCGCATCCATGGAGTCCCTTACTGAAATAATTAAGAACCTTGAGTCCCGGGGAATAATCAGTCCAGTCCACAGCACTTTCAATAATCCGGTGCTTGGAATATTGAAGCCAAACGGCCAGTGGAGACTCTGTTCCGACCTTAGGGAGCTCAACAAACGGGTCTATACTTCCCGGTGGCCTCTGCCCTACATTGACCAAGGGCTGGCCCAGATTCAGGGGTCACAGGTATTCACAGCAATAGACCTGACCAATGGATACTGGACCGTGCCTAGTCAGTAGGGAGGACCAATACAAACTGGCTTTCACCTTTGGGGGCCAGCAGTACACATGGACCCGGAATCCCTTTGGATACCTCAACTCCGGCAATGAATTCAACATTTTCCTAAATAAGGCCATGCCCGACCTGGTTGCGAGGGGTAACCTGGCTTATGTAGATGATGTCCTCATCAAAAGTTCATCTGTGGAGGAACACATAGCGGAGATCCGTTATGTTCTGACACAGTTGAGGGCCGCCAGAGCAAAACTTTCCTTTCAGAAAGCACAGTGGTGTAGAACCCGTGTTAATTTCTTGGGGCATGAGATTACTCCTCAGGGTCTCTGTCCCCAAGAAAAGAAAGTGGAAGCACTCCAGAAATTGAAAGACCCCACAACTCTGCGGGAACTAAGGAGCCTCCTTGGACTGACTAATTACAGCAGAAAGTTCATTGAAGGTTACGCAGAGATCACTAGCCCCCTGATTCATCTTTTGAAGGGGGGGTCAAGTGGGAATGGAGTCCAGAACAATCCGAGGCAGTAACACAACTCAAAAGAAGCCTTTCACAAGCGCCTTGCCTAGCTTACCCTGTCAGAAACAATGAGTTCTTCCTGGAGAAAGGGTTCTCTAATACGTGCTTGACGGCAGTATTATACCAAAAGCATGACAAGGTCAATAAAGTAATCTCCTATGCGAGCAAAACTTTATCCTCTGTGGAGGATAAATTCAACGATTGTGAGAAGGCACTCCTGGCAACGGTGTGGGCATTGAAGAATTACTGCCCGTTTATCCAGGGGGAACACATCATAGTGGAGACTCCACACCAGCCTCTGCAATATCTCCAAAGTGACAGAATCCGGGCTGGAAATGTGAGTAATTCCCGAATTACTTCCTGGATTCTGTCAATGCAAGGCTTTCCTGTGGAGGTCAGATATGGCCAAAACAAGAAGAGTCCCCTCGCGCAAGGTCTGGCTGACTTGCATGATTGTGCCAGAGAAAACTGTCTCGAGGACGAAAGTCTAAAAATCAAGGACAACATGGAGGCATACCTTAATTCCCCACACAAAGTCTTTGAAGAAGACAAGTGTGAGGGAATGCCCACTGTCTATGTGGATGGATGCTCTTACCATGTTGACAACGACGGGGAGAAAGAACTGGTGGCTGGCGTAGGGAATGCATGGGTGAAGGAGTTCCCAGAACCCTCCGCTGGATACAAAATTGGTCCCCGAAGTAGTCAGGTGGCAGAATTGATGGCTGTGCATCAGGCCATCCTCACTGCTGTCCAGCATCAACTCCACGAACTGGTCATAATCACAGATTCGGATTATGTACGGAACGGGTTCGTGGAGCACCTGGTCAACTGGAAAACCAGAGGCATGTTATCCGCTAATAACAAACCCCTGAAACATGGGAAGTTAATCCAAAATATTGATGATCTGGTCACATCGAATGGGATGACCATCTACTGGAAAAAGATCAAGGGTCATTCCAAAGTAGAGGGACCAGACAAAACTGGAAATGACTTAGCTGATCAGCTGGCCAAAACCGGGGCCATCCAAGGGGATCTAATAGAAATAGAGTTCCTGTTGGGGGAAATCCAGGTCACTGCGATCACTAGGTCCCAGACAAATGCTCACAATGATCTTTCAACTGCCCAATGGAGCAAGGAGACCCCTGATGCTGATTTGATTACAGCTCAGGAGGGGGATCCAATCATTGGTAAGTTTTACCAACACCTTGAGGACCCTGAGAACTTTCCCCTGACGGACACAGATTACATTGAGAAAGAGGACCTAAGAGTGTTGATGAAAAGTCCAAAAATGTTTCCAATCAAAGACGGTTTGTTGGTAAGGAAATCCCAAGCTGGCCATGATCAGTGGGTGGTTCCTACCTCATTCCGAAGCCTGATGTTAAGTCACGCCCATGATGCGGCCACCGCCGGTCATAGGGGGTTTCACACAACACTGGAAATCTTAAGAGAGGTTGCATACTGGCCACACATGGGGCAGGACCTCGACCAATACTTGAAGGGGTGTCTTGTGTGTGCACAATTTCAGCCATCATCCCTCACACACCGTGCGCCTCTCCAAAAGAGGGGGGTGACACTGCCATGGTCAGATTTGCAAATCGACTTTGTAGGCCCTGTCATTCGCTCATCTAGAGGAAACAAGTACATGTTGACCGTTACATGCTTGTTTACCAAGTGGGTGGAATGTCTCCCGGCCCCAAATTGCAAGGCAGAAACAGCAGCTGCCCTGATGATTAACCACATCTTTTCCCGTTTTGGTCTACCTGAAAGGATTGAGTCAGACAGAGGTAGCCACTTCACCAGTGAAGTAATGACAAAGATGTGGGAGATACTGGGGGTTAAAAGGAAGCTACACATTGCTTACAGGCCAGCTTCTTCTGGAGCAGTGGAGAGATATAACCGAACCATTGTGAGCATCTTAAAAAAGTTTGTGGCAGATTCTGGGCCAAGTTGGGATATCCGATTACCTTTGGTCCTAATGGCCATCAGATCTACCCCTTCATCTGCAACCAAAATGTCACCATTTGAGTTGATGACTGGACGCAAGATGGTGCTTCCCCAGCATTTGCTCTACAGAACCCAAGAGCAAACGTTGATAAATGCCTCCACAACTCATGAGCATGTGGAGAATTTAAGGAAACACCTTCAGCATGCTTTTGCCTATGCTCAGCGGAATCTAGAAAGATCAGCCGAGAGCATGAAGACCCACTATGGTTTAAAAACTACCCGAAAGGAATATAAGGTGGGTAATCGGGTCTATCTATACAATTTCCAAAGGAACCAGGCCAAACAGCGAAAATTCTTGCCTACATGGAAGGGACCGTTTGAAATTATAGACAAGATCTCCCCTGTTGCCTATAAGATCTGCATCCCCAAAGGCAGTCTGGTGGAAGGGGAAGACAAGTGGGTACATATAAATCAGCTAAAGTGTTGCCATCCCAGGCACACCCTGCAACAACTGGAGGAATCCACTGGAATCCCAGAGGGGGCCGCTCCAGAGTAATTCAGTTCCAACCCTAAAATATTCCACATATAGCATATAAAATTCTGTGATCCTTGTATATATATATGTTCTTGTCTCCTAATTTAAAAAAGAAAATGTATATGTTCATATCTTCTGATTCATAAAATGTATATGTTCGCCACACCATTAATAGTGGTGAAGAAATGTCTACGAATAGGTATTGCCGCTTTGCTTTATCATCCTAGGAGAGATGAAACCATGGAGACTGATCAAGGAGGACGACCGGGGACCGGGAGCAGAGACCGAGGGGCCCGGGATACCGCCCAATCCTCCCATCAGGCCCAGCAAGGAGAACTGATTGATCGACTGGAGGGAGGAAAAGATGCTGAACTGTGCCATCCATGGAATTGGAAGAAGAGGAGGCGAACATCCCAGATCTTGCGAGTTCCATCAGAGAAAGGACAGAATGGCCATCGCAAGAGGGGGGGCTTGTGGGATTTTTTTACCCATGCATCCAAGCCCTACCATAAAACTGTGCAGTACTGGCATGGAAAACATCATGATGGCCAGAACACCCCAGAGAGTTCACAGGGAAAACATGAAGAATAGGCTGCCACCCATTTTTGCCTATGTTGTGAGCACAGGAGGGCACTGCCTAAAACCACCATTGGGCTACACACACAGTAGCCTGAAACCATTGGGAATGGCAATGCTGATTGCCAAAAAGCAACTCAGAACTGTGGGGAATTCATTTTCTTAATCCCAAAAATGGTTACATTACCAGTACTCACCACTATCAGAAAGCCGGCGTTTTAAAACCACCAGCCTTTTGTGTAAAATTGAACAAATGAAACAAAACCAGACCAAGGAAAGACTTGCTAAGATGTGGATACAATGTAAAACTATATTCTGAAATGACTTGAAGGAAGTAATTATTTAATGTATAGGTAAAAATTGTCAGTTTGCTTTGAATGTAGAAAACTGGGAACAAAAAGTGACATTTGGCTGAAACCTGGCTTAATTAAACTGAATTCTGCCTGACAACTACCCCCCACATGGTTGCTTAGCTTACCATAACTGGCAAATTTCAGAGGTTTTTCGGTTTTACTTGGAACCATAACCTCCCTTTAACAAAGTTTTTTCACTGAATTTTATAGGTTTTTAGTAGCACAACTTAACCATAAAGTCCCTTTAACAATGTTTTTTTACTGAATTTCATAGGTTTTTAGTTGCGCAACTTAACCATAACCTCGCTTTAACAAACTTTTTTCATTAGCACGCAGACAATATACAAAGATGGAGTGTAAAAAGCAACTTCTCAGGGATGGCTTTACACACAATGTTGCAAAGTAAGAATTTATGCTCGTTCACAGTGAAGGTCAGCTGCTTCCATTGTTTGCTCGCGGGCCAGAGTGGCCCACGACTCGCACTATAAGGTTCTATTGTTTTTTTACCTTGACAGACAGGGATCCTGCCAAAAGACTTCTTTTGAAGTAGGGGTGCAGTAACATAAGAGATGATAAGGATGAAATTTCTGAAACGAAACCGCTTTTATATATTATATCACTATGAGAAAGATTGTTGGCAGAGACAGAGTCATATTTAGGGACTGCATTACGTGTAGACAATGGAAAATGCCAATATAATGTAAGTAACCCTTTAGATTGTTTTATACCGGAATATAATAACAATAGCGTGGCGTTAAAGCCCGGTTAAGTTCTACTTCTTCTTTCAATGTGGCATATTGTTTTGTACCGTGCACTATCACCGCCGAAGTGGTCCCCTGGCGCTCAGACAGCTCTGAAAAAGGCAGAGGAGAGAGGGTGGGCTAGTGGGAATGAGTTAACATACTCCGTTGCACTATCCTCGCTACCAAATAGTTTCATGCCCTAATAAATAAAATGAATATTTTTAATGAAGATCGGCTGGTGAGACTAATTTATGTTTTTAAAACAGGTACATCCTTCCCTACTGTCAATGCCACGATTCTCAGACCCCGGCCAATGGATTTTTTAACTGCCAGGTGCAGCTCCTAGTAAACAACTTCATGACCCTCACCTTTTTTTGGGACAATCGCCAAGGACCAATATGCCCTTACGCGGTTCTAGCGGCTAGAAGCAATACACCAACCGTTATGGTGGTCTAATGCCCCGTTGTTGGAACAGCCTTCCGATTATCAGTGCGACCACAGTCCTTCTTTTATCATAAACCAACACCCTGTGTAGCGCAAAGGAACAGTGCGTGACTCAAGATGAACTTTTGCGGATCGACAGCAAAGACAAATGCAAATCGCTGAACATTTGATGTCAAATAAATGTACTTTACGAAATGTACAATGTTGCTGTTTGCTTTTAAATCACAGTTTCATATTCCGAATTGTGGCGCGCTGTGTTGTAAGATGATGTTTGTTGTTTTCCGGGTTCTGTGTAAAGTCGCGTAGGACTGGAGACGACTGGGCGCATTTGGCTACGCACCCTGTAAGGTCACGGAGAGAGACGGGGAATATGAATGTTTTGATAATGTCAGGCTTAGGGTTGGGAGATATGATTTAGTGTCGCAAAAGCAGGTCAGTCAGTTCGATGGGGCAAGTGATAGGATTATCACATAATGTCGGCGCACAGCAGCCTGATTTATCGTTTGTTTAGTGGACAAAAAGTAGGGTAAGGCCCATAGGAAATTGTAATGTCAGCCGACATAAGGAGGGTTCTTAGAACACTTTCAACCTGACAACGAACAATACGAACAGCGTTCTCAGAACACCCCCATTTTGTTTAATTGCAAACATTTCAGGACACCGCGAGTGTTCTTAGAACACATTCAACTTGCCAGAGTCCAATACAGACAGCGTCCTCAGGACACCACCATTTTGTTTATGCACGAACATTTAAGGACACCGCAAGTGTTCTTAGCTCAATTTTAGCTTGCTTGCAAACAAAACGGACACGTACTCTGTCCTGAGAATACCCCACCATTTAGTTTATATAGAAAATTTCAGAACAGCCGTGTTGTCCGCAGACAAATCGAACACAACAAAAGCGTCTAGCACATAAAAAAAACAGAACATTGAACCTATCTCATACTGCCCCACCCTCCTCAAACACTCTTACACACCAACACACTCCACTAAATACAATTTTTAATCCAAGTTTCACTGCGCTGTCCGTGGTCGTCAGCGAATGCAAGATGGCGGGCACCACAAAAAATCTGACGTGCTTCAAGCACCACGCCATCCAATCAGTGAACATGTCGCATGTCCACGGACATCATGCAAGCCGCTTGGCCAATCGGGGCGGAGCGAATGGAGATATCACAAATTTTTATGCCTTACATTTTGGTCATTTAAAAAAAAACTGCTGGATGGATTTACACCAAATGTGCAAAAGCACGCTTTCGGGACCAAGCCCCCGCTCTTGCCGCAAATTTGGTGTGAATCCGTCCAGCGGTTTGGGCTGTAGGCGTGCTCAAAGCTTTTTCCCATTATGTCTATGGGAAAAAACTAAAGTTTTGGGACCCCCCTATACCTTTGCCCCCCCTTGACCAAACCTCTCCAAAAATTCAGAGTGGGCCATTTACTTTTTTTGCAAAGTTTGGTGAGGATTTGTCTAGAGGGAGCGAAGTTATAAGCCACCCAATAAATGCTCTTCCTATGGAAACACCAACTTAACCATAACTATATATATATATGTTGAAATAAGATGACCCTCACCCATGCCAGATTGCACGCAGAACCATGAAGTGTATGTTTAAGCCTTTCATCACTAAGCAAGGATTATTGGTTGTCACTGAATACACGAAGCAATGTATGCTATCAATATACAGTCAATGATTTTCTTAAGATGTACAATTTCACATGTATTCAATTAAGTATTGCAATATGTATGGCTTAATATGCCGTGGCCCGACTGTATAATAGAGTGTCCTCTGTAGCATACGTGTAACCTCTGAGCATTGAATCATGCACTTCGTACTGTAAGCAGAACGTTGCACACACTTAAATGTTCCCATGCACACACTAATCTATTTCTACACCCTCCCAAGCCCCCAGACTCTGATTGAAAGAAATATGGTTGACAAGCTTCCTATCCACCTTCTCCTGAGGTACCGGATGAGTGCCCTCTGACCCGGTAGTATCCCAGTTCACCCTAACCCTGACTGACCATAAAGGCCATATATTTTCTCTTGTACTAACACACTACAAAGGTGTCCCTCAATAGATATAACAAGGAAGAATGTTAGATGTATCCTTGCCTGTGCCCCTTGATAAGCCTCCTGAACCCATGAAAGTTGCTCATCTACTGTTCACCCTATGTATTATATTCTTTGGAATAATGAACAACTCACATCCAGAGTTATGTGGTATGATCCTGTGATGTTAGAATAATGGTTTGTAGGATTTACATGGCATTATGAATTACAATTAACAAGGAATAAGTGTGTGAGGCCACATGGGCAAATGTTAGCATAGTCAACGATGTATCAATCCACCATCAACTGACCAAAGCTCCACCCTGATGAGTTCAGTTTACCCGCAAGCATTACGCTGGCACCACGTGGACCTCCGCCAATCCTGGAGCACCGGGCCTAAGGATTACATAGTGTCTAGTCTTCACCACCCAATCCCCTCACTTATGTGCCCCTTGTAGCTTACATCATCTATGATGCAACTTTCTAATAAATGAGAATGTTTGCTGATGTTTGGCAGCGCACTCTCAGAGTTTGCAGAGTTCTCTGCTTGCCCTATATTGGTTTAGATAAACATTTACTTTTTGTCTTCATCCTCACTTGGTCTTAGTCTCATTCCCATCTGAGGTGTGTCCATCACTGTCTCTCACTGGGGAGTTTTAAATGCCTTTTTGGGGGACTCTCACTTTCAGTGTTGAGAGCATGATTAAGGCAGAGGACTAACATACTGATTAGGGATCTTCGGTAAACTGCTGCTCTTAGTGGGATATACGGGTTACGTAGTGAAGAAGGTGATCCGAGGCACTAACCCTCAAGCACATATACAGAGGTTAGTGAGAAGGGTTTACATGGGCACAATACGTTTTACCGGGTAGAGGACAGTGGCAGGAGAACGTGAAGCATGACTTGTGGGAGAGTGATACACGTTACAGCCACTCTTACCTTGGGGAAAGTCATACATGGTGAGAAGTTGGTGCAGTTGATGGGTAGCTGAGGATAGACAGGGAGAAGGCAGGGGCCTTGATCATGGGCCTTTAGTACCGGGCCCGACTTCGCCTCATGGCTCAGCCGGGTCTCAGTATTAGTTGGATGGGAAAACCAGTCAGGCGTCATCATGTTGTCGGGTCCATGTCCATGTCGGTCAGTCATTGCAGGCAGCCTCAAAGGTTGGATGTCATAGCAACTGATGACAAAGTTATGACAACACTAATTGTTGGTGATTTGAATCTGAAATGTATACCCCAAAATGGATGTATGTCGTCGGCTCAAGCAAGGCGATGGATGCATATTATGGAAGACAGAAATGTTTTCATGCTAAATGGTACAAAGGAGATGTACCTCCGACCAATACGTGACACAGAGAACAATCAGCGTCTATCTTGGACTATGTATTTATCTTGCATGATAACTTGGATAAAATAGAAAACTTTTAAATCAAACCAACAACAGATAACAATCACAGCATTTTAGAGGTTAGCTGGAAGCCAGCATCCAGATAGCTGGTGACTACTACAGAGCTCGCATTGAGCTATCAGAAGGTTTAAACCGAATAAAAGTGGCGCCATTTTATTTACAAAAGCTAGATGAAACTAAAACTCACATTAGAAATAATGAGCTAGAATATAACAAGATATTGCATGCCTTCAATGAGCCCCAAGCACACACCATGTGACCGAGAATAACTCACAGATAGCCACATGATTTAACTATCAAACATATGAGCACAGCTATGCTAAAAGAGATAAAAGATATAGGGCCTCATTACAGGTAGGGCGGTCCTGAAATAACAGTGGCGGTAAACCCGCCGCCACTGTTAATTCCGGACCGCCCGATCTCGAGTCCTGCAGACGGGATGTGGCATTCCCGTCAGGTCTGACCAGGCGGACGTGGAAACACCAGCACCATCACGAGATGGTGCCGGTCTTTCCATTTCCCCATTCCCATTGAGTCCTGTGGGACTCAATGGGAATGGGGATTTACCAAATTCCACCACTGGAATTCCCGGGACACCATGGTCGTAATGCCCTAGTAATTCCAGGAGTCACGGAGGCGGAATGGTAATACAAGTCCGGCGGGAACCGAGCCAGTTTCCGCCGGACTCATAATGAAGCCCATAGTAGCCATAAATTTTGGTGAGCGAGCCAGCTTGACTAGAACCATACAAACAAGATATAAAAACCGTATAAAACACAAACTCCAGGAAATCCAAACAGATGCCGAATGTATGCTAAAAGCCCTCATCTCTAAATAAAGTGGAAAAATATGGAAATGACTAAAAAACACCAACAACAATTTAAGATCAACACGCCTTCTTAATGTAATAAGCGAAGCAACCTGGTTAACACACTTCTCTATGCTATTTGCAAAAGCTGGAAACTTATCATTTGTTCACTCCCAGCCTAATGACCTTAGTGGTCACTTGATATGCGATCACCTGGATATCGCTATTGTTAAAAAAAAGCTAAGCACATCACGTGTGCTGGGACCGGATGGGCTATCAAATACCACCTTGAAGGCTCACCCATACACCCGGGCCAGGATTCTCAACTTAATGTTTCAAAAAATTGTCGAAACAGAAGTCATTCCATCTACCTGTAAAAAATGGATAATTATCTCTATATTCAAGAAGGGAAATAGAGCAGATCTGTTAAACTATAGGCCTATAGCCCTTCTTGATATACCGGGAAATAGTTTTGCAAGGCTTATCCTATGAGATTTGCATAGCTGGTTAAAAAAGACAATAGACGTTGACAAATATTAATCTGGCTTTGTAGTAGGGCTCAGAACGATAGTTAACCTATTGATCTTAACAGCTATCAAAAACCAAGTTATAGCAACCAATAAACCAGCATTGTTTGTGTTTATTGATTTTAAACAAGCTTTTGATTCTATCTCTAGAGAACTATTATGGTATAAAATGACAGAAGCAGTCTGTCCATCCTACATACTTAAGCTAAATCAACAATTCTATACAGATACCGCAATACAGATAGAAATGAACCTACAGGGTCTTCTATCCAAACCCATACTGACGTATAGAGGCCTAAAACAAGGTTGCATACTCACGTCCACACTGTTCAACTTTTACATTAAAGACATCAACATTGCGTTCAAAAGCACAAGATCCATTCTGCCTAAGGGGTGCCATCCAATGTCATGGTTACTGTACGCAGACAACCTAGTAATAGTGGATCTAACATTGATTGGGCTACAAAGGAAACTAAGTGCGTTACAAACATATGCAGAAAATAATCTATTAACAATTAACATTCAAAAATCGAATATCTTAGCAATGTCGAAAAACAAAAAAGAATCAACCATATAAGTGGACAATTGGCAACAATCTGCTGGGCAGAGTCAAGGAGTTCAATATCAGTTTTTTTTGGGAACTCATTTTATTCCATTTTTCATCAATCAATTAAACATACAACAAATTCAACTTAGTAAACTTAGTAAACTTAACCTATCTAAATTCAACAACAATTAAGCTAAAACACACCCCCCACTCTAATAATCTTTAATACAGACCCAATCCAGTTTCTAGATGGAATGGGATAAGAAAATGCAAGAGAAAGAAAAGGAAAGAGAGAGAAAAGAGACAAAAAAACACCTAATGAATCTTAAAATAACTAAAATGCACAATTATTTCATATAATCAACCTCATTAAATGTATACAAACATAAAATATAAATATATCAAGAAATAGAAATGTACTTATCTTCTAAATTCTTCTCTTGGAACAATTCAGTCAAACTCCACATTTAAAAAGCACCCCTGCCCCCCACATATTCTGAAAAGCAGCTTCCTTTCTCTGCATTATAAACACCAGCTTTTCAATGTTGCACAATGAAAACATTTCTTCCAACCATAAAGTCAATGTCGGAAACCCAGTTGATTTCCAATTCCGCAATATAAGCTTTTTGGCCACTAAAGCCCCTCTCAGAATCAAGGTTGCCTGATGTTGCCCCAATTCTTTCTGGATTTTATCTTCTGCCAAAATCAATGTCTCGAAGTCAAATTCCAGATCCACATTCACCACTTTGTTCATCAATTTGATTATTCCTTTCCAAAAATCATTCACCTTGTAACAATCCCAAAACACATGCTCTAATGTACCTCGAGCGTGGCCACAGCCTCAACAAGTGTCCGCCAAACTTAAGCCTTGCTTATGTAATCTTGTTGATGTCCTATAGACTCTGTTCATGATCTGCACTAATTTATTTATTTATTTATGATTTATAAAGCGCGGACTATGGCCCAAAGGCATCAAAGTGCTAAGTTTTGCAGGAACAAGACCACAGGTCTAAGGGGCAGTAAGGAAAACGAAGAGATGAGTCTTTAATAGCTTCCTAAAGGGAAGGTATTCAGTCTGAGCTCTCAAATGCCATGGCAAGTAATTCCATAAGGTGGGGGCCAGTACCGAAAAGGATCGGCCATCCAGACGCTTGCAACGAAATTTAGGAATTTTCAGCAGAATGTGTGTTTCCGACCGAAGGCTTCGCACAGGATACTACCTTACCAGTTTCTTTCTCAAATAGTGAGGCCCAGCATCATAAAGAGCTCGGTGCACAATACATAAAATTTTGAACTCAATCCACGTTCCCACCGGCAACCAGTGAAGCCCGAGAAGAAGAGCAGCGTAAGGAGTCAAATGTGGAACTTGCAAAGCAAGTTGTGCCGCCAGATTCTGAAGAACTTCTAGTCTCTGTATCTGATGCTTCGGTTGACCCAAGTAGATACTGTTACAGTAATCAACGGACCCCATTATCGAGGAGGTTACCAGTGTAGCATGGTTTTCCAGCGGAAGCAACAGAAGAATCTTTATCAGGGCTTTGAGTTTTCAAAAGCTATCCCCACAAATGGCAGAGATTTGGACTTCACATGTGCCATCCGGTAAACGTTTCACACCCAGACTTTTGACAGAGGTGCACGGTACCGGACATGGGCCAAGGACGCTGGCTAGTATTGCGCATTCCAAAGATGATCCCTATCTTTAGGCACAACCACTAGCACATCAGTCTCAATTACATTTAGTTGGAGCCAATTGGCTGACATCCAGGAACCCATGTTCTCCAGATATGCACGTAGCTGACTGAAAGGGCACAATTTGAGGAGAGTCCAGCCGGAAGATAAGTTGTGTCATCCGCGTAGGAGTAAAAGAGCACACCACAATCATAAATGAGGTTGTCCAACATCCAAAAATACTGGTTAAATTAAAGAGGGGATAAGGCTGACCCTTGCAGGACTCCATAAAGCAGCTTAACAAGAGAAGAAAAGCATCCCTGGAAAGAGACCGTCTGCGAGCGACCCTCCAGGAAAGACTTAAACCAGGCCAAGATGGGTCCTGTGACAGCCACCTACTCCAACCTGGCCAGAAAAATGCAGAGGTCCACTGTATCAAAGGCTGCAGAGAGATCCAGGAGAATAAGAACTCTGGTCTCTCTGGGGTCCTGTAGCAGTGCAAGATTTGATGCATAATCACCGCTTCCATCAACTTCCTAATAGCAGGGAGCTTAGAAATATGCCTAAAATGGGACAACACTTGTGGGTCTAAATTTGCTTTTTTAAGTAGTGGCATAACCACTGCATGGTTGCGAACATCTGGAACAGAGCCCATAGAGAAAGAATGCTGTATTGCAGCGGTCAACATACTCAGAGCTCTCTGGGGAAGGGCTGCACAGAAGAACTGCATCAAAAAGAGACGCAGATTTGAGGCCAGACAGGGAGTTCTGAATAGATGTTTCATCAATAGACTCTAATTTGAAGAGTTTTGCCCCAACCGGGGAGTTGAAAAATGCTTAGGACTTTTTGGCCATAATTCCCCTCTGATTGCCGGTTCCTGATGCACTTTCGAAACTGTGCATCCGCTGGTGCAACAGAGTTTGCCCACAGGTCAAACGGAGATCTCTTTAGCCACTCCAAAAAGCTCACAAGAAGCACATGCTGCATCAGGGATTCTACAGGCATATTGTTTAGCTTTCCCAGCACTGATCATCTGATGGTATTAAATGACTCCTTGCTCATATCGACTATGCAAATCTATCTCATAGTTTTGTCAGCGGTGCCTTTACATGCGCCTGCATAGCTGCTTCTGCGATCTAAGTTTGGGGGAATACCAGGCCTCAGAGGGCTTCAGTCTCCCAGAAAAAGGAAGATTCAGGGCAAGTTTATCGGCCACTAACTCCAAAGCATTGAGGAAGGAGCACAAAGGATCCAACCCCTTTTCATTGCGAGCTTGGCATTCCTCATAGAAAAGTTTGTTCAGCACCATCGGATTAACCTTGTGCCACCTGCTGTCAGCCCTCTGAGAATGTTCAATCTCCACCCTTAACCTTTCTCCCCTTTCCTTCTCCTCACCTGAAGATTGGTCTTGAATAGATGATATTTGTGGTCTTCTAGCACAATAATCCTTCTCCTTCTTTCTTCTTTCTTTTTTTCTGAGAAAGTGTCTTTCTCACGAAAGGAAGCCACAGTGTACTGCTGTGAATAGCAGTACCTGCGGCCCCTCTTCCGCGAGGGACAAACTGGGGAAAAAGCCGTCTGGCACAAAAAACCCCAGAGGTGGAACAGCAACAGCAGAGGTCCGTCATAAGGATTCCGGGTGAAACAGCAACACCGGAGGTCCGTCGTAAGGATTCCGGGTGGAAGGCAGGCTCCGAAGGAACGGTGAGGTAGCCAATAATGACGGTCAGCGAGAGACAAAAGAGCGGAGAAAAAACCGGAAAGGAGTCAGAGCAAAGAAGAAAGGAAAAACAAGAGGGCCCGGTGAGATGTTTCTGATGCTGTTCGGAATCTCTGGAGAATACAAGTATGTCGTCCAGATAGACTATAACCGAGACAAACATAAGATCTGAGAAGACCCGGTCAATGAATCTCTGAAACACTGCTGGTGCGTTGACCAGTCCAAAAGGCATAACATGGTACTCGAATAGCCCGAATGGAGTACGGAATGCCGTCTTCCATTCGTCTCCTGATTGTATGCGCAATAGGTGATAAGCAATGCGTAGGTCTAATTTGGAGAAAATAGATGCTCCTTGTACAGCCTCTATTATGTCAGAGATAAGGGGCATGGGATAGCGATCCCGTATTGTGACTTTGTTCAACCCACGATAATCAATACAGGGTCTGAGTTCAGAAGAATCTCTCTTTGGTATGAAAAACAAGGGAGCACCTGCTGGGGACAAAGAGGGACGAATTAGACCATTCTGCAAGTTGTCGTCCAAATAAGTCCTTAGGGCTCTTTTTTCTGTTTGGGAAAGAGAAAACATTCGACCAAAAGGAACTAGGGCATTAGGAAGGAGATCAATTGCGCAATCCTCTGGCCTGTGCGGAGGTAGTTCCAATGGGTTCTTTTCTGCAAAGATATCCTCGAAAGCTGAGAAGTCCATGGGAAGAGAGTGGACACCCACGGTACTGGCTTGAGGAACTGTATGGGCCTTGGCTTCCATAAACCGTACATCCTTTAAGCAGGCCTGTCGACAAAACTTCGATTCAAAGGTAATATTGTTGGTGGACCAATTAATCTGTGGATTGTGTTTTCGCAACCAGGTAATGCCCAAAATGAGTGGAAAATGGGCCGCACGGATGATATCGAACTGAATAGTTTCTGAATGTTGTTGTATGAACATTTGAAGAAACTCAGTAGTCTGTGTACTAGGGCCTGAACTGAGGGGCGTGCCATCCACCCCCTCGACCTTCTGATCCTCCTTGCGGTCCATGCGTCGTAATCCAACAGAGTCGGCCCAAATGGTGTCCACAAAGTTGCCAGCGGCCCCACAATCCAGTAGGGCCAATGCTTCGATCTTGTGATGATCTATGAAAAAATGCACCTTGAGTACCATTAATCTCGAATCTTCCTGTGGATTCACTGGACCCACTGATAATGACACATAGGGACTGGTAACTTCCCCTCGGATTCCCGTCCCTCTTAGGACCGAGGGTTCCCGTTTCCCGCTCTTCGTGAAGGAATCTCGGAGCAATTCCTAATTTGATGTTGGTCTGATCCACAATAAGCGCATAACCCCAAATCTCTTCTTCGCCTCTTTCCTCTGGAGTCAAGGACGAACGTGTGGTTCCGATCTGCATAGGTTCTTCGGATCGGCCCAATTCGGCAACTGGAGGAGGAGGAGTATGGCCGGGAAAGGTACTATTCCTATTCTGTCGCTTTTCTATTTGGCGTTCGTAGAGTCGATATTGTATTTGTAAAGCTGCCGTTTTTAGTTCTGGAAAGGATGCCGGCCTGGGAGATCGGGCTAACTCATCTTTAATATCTTCTCGCAACCCTCTTCTGAAGATGACATATTGGGTCTGCTCCTGCCAACCAGCTTCGGAGGCAAAGCGTTTGAATGTGGAAAGATAGGTGTGCACATCAGTCTGGCCTTGACGTATGTCTAACAGATCTTCGCCTGCAGAAAACGAAATTTCAGGCCTCTCGAACTCTTGTTTTAGTCGACCTACAAAAGCCTCGTAGTCTTGCAGTAAAGGGTCTGTTCCCAACACCAGTGGTGTGGCCCATGCCAGGGCATTACCTGACATGTTGGAAATCATGAATCCCACCCGGGCGTGACAGGTGGGAAATGTATGAGGTCTAAAGGCAAAATTAATACGAAAAGCGTCCAAGAATTCTTTGAGCTTTTTTGAAGCTCCGTCATATTTCCCTGAGGGGAGTGCCATGGGAGGTAAGTCCACTGGTTTTGGTTCCCGATTAGAAACCAGTTGTTTTAACATGTTATTTTCAGCCCTTAATGTTTGCACTTCCATGGATAGATTTCGAACCTCTGCTGAGAGGTTTTGAACAGCGGCCACCATCTCTTGCAATTGTTCAGGGGTCGCCATCCTGACCACTGGGCGTTGCAAACTGTCAGCCCTCTGAGAATGTTCAATCTCCACCCTTAACCTTTCTCCCCTTTCCTCCTCCTCACCTAAAGATTGGTCTTGAATAGATGATATTTGCGGTCTTCTAGCACAATAATCCTTCTCCTTCTTTCTTCTTTCTTTTTTTTCTGAGAAAGTGTCTTTCTCACGAAAGGAAGCCACAGTGTACTGCTGTGAATAGCACTACCTGCGGCCCCTCTTCCGAGAGGGACAAACTGGGGAAAAAACCCAGAGGTGGAACAGCAACAGCGGAGGTCCGTCGTAAGGATTCTGGGTGAAACAGCAACAGCGGAGGTCCGTCGTAAGGATTCCGGGTGGAAGGCAGGCTCCGAAGGAACGGTGAGGTATCCAATAATGACGGTCAGCGAGAGACAACAGAGCGGAGAAAGAACCGGAAAGGAGTCAGAGCAAAGAAGAAAGGAAAAACAAGAGGGCCCGATGAACGGGAAGGTAAGAAGCAGCCCGAAGGGTGACAGAGGAGAAAAAGGACAAGGGAAGAAAACTAGCGTCAGCGCAACCGAAAGAAAGCAGTCAGGGAGCTGACCAAGTGGGTTGCAACGCACTGTGTGCCGGGGGGGGGGCGTGGCTGATAAGTGTTCCGGCTCGCAGAGAAAGAAACACTAGACTGTTACAGCGACGTTCGGGAACGTGGCGGAACTCTACAATGGCGGCCCCCAAGCCACACCCTGGACCATAATGTCCACGGGAGGCGGCGCATGACACCTGCTGGGGAGCTGAATGCCATGAGAAGACTACAAAGTTGGGGGAGGGGCAGGGACCAGGAACGGAATCAAAAAATTATCTGAGCAGGTCACAGGGACTGGGATACAGCTAGTGACCAATCCTGGCTCAGCAAAAATAAGATACAGTGAGTTTCCACTCTCATGTGTGGGAAGATGATTACATACAACCAATGAGAGATCCATTAAGCGTGTCTCCAATTTTCGCGCATCACGATACGAAAGGTTGTTAAGATGTAAGTTGAAATCACCTAACATTACCAAATTAGGATGAGCCAAGCTAAGATTGGCCACCACTTGACAAGCTCTCTCTCCTATATTTAATGACATCCTTTTGATATTTCCACAGAGCGCTTCCCATCTTCCTTGCGTCATTTCCTCATCTGGGCATGCCGACCATGCTGTCAGTATCTGTTGATTTGCTTTCGAATTTATGCTTCAAATATCTTTGCCAAACCATTAACAACAATCTAAAAGAAATGCCATATAAACATGTAATTATATATCAAATTGAGACCTTAACCGCTCAGGCCAAAATAACGCCTTACAAATAAGGCAAATTCTCGTGTAAACCGATCATACTGTTTTACAAACAAAAAGTCATTCCAATAGTGACATATGGCGCTCAGGCAAAATCTCAAGGAAACCAGCCAAATTGGAACATGATTGAGGAAATCTATCGGAAGTTATTATTAGCATTACCTAAAATCTTCCCAATCCATATAATTAGATTTGAACTAGGTTTAATATCCATCCAATCAATAGTGGCATGGCAAACCCTGGCACTATACAGAAAATGCCTACTATCTGACATGCATGCACCTATTTTACTACCAGCTAATGCATTAACTGGTAAGCATGACACACCACTAAAAGCCTGCAGAGAACAGTACATAATAATAATGAAAGATGCTGATATAGATGCTTCCCTATAAATGGAGAACCCTGAGCTTGCTAAAAATAATCTTAGAGATCATGATTGGTTATCACCATGGAATAATTGTATCAAGTATAAAGCTTTTACATTTGGTAACTTAATAATGAAATCAATGCATCAGATGCCAACACAAGCTTGATTTAGACAACTGCCTCTACTAGTCACAGAGGGACTCTTATATGAACAGTTACCGGAGCATATGTGAGTGACGATAGCCCACGGACATCGAGAACAATTCTCCCCCGTCCTGAAGAAGGCCACCCTCACTAAAAGCTTCAAGAAATAGCTTCACTTGGCTGAAACATTATAGTGTTGACCGCCCTTTTATAATGTTCTTTATTTTATGTTACATTGTGCATTGTTTGGTACTCCAGAATTGCATCATGCTCCGGAGAGCACACGTTTATCTTTAAATACTGTATCACGAATGATAGCGCATGTGCATTGTTTTGAGTTTAATCCGTTTGATGTAATTGGATAGTATACAGTGGTTCTACCACATTGTTAAATTGCAAATAATGGGCCTCATTACACGGTAGGAGGAAACCATGCCGCTATTCGCGGCAAGGCTACTTACTCCCTTACCGCATATTGGGTCCGGGTAGGCGGTATGGGGACTTACCAGGTCATTCCGACCCTGTAGTACCTGCTAAATCCCCATGCCAAATACCATTCCCCATTCCCATTAGAGCCTCCATAGGGCTCAATGGGAATGGTGAAAGAGCTAATAATGGTACCACAATTTGCGGTACCGTTATTAGCTCTGAAGTCCCTTAGCAGGTCCCATCCTTAACAGCTGGTCAGACCAGGCGTTAAAGACGGGACCCGCTGAGGGACCTCGTAGTAGGGCGCTAAGGAATTACCGGCACTGGTGCCCTTACTGGTGCTGGTAATCCCTTAGCGCCTACTGTGTAATGAGGCCCAATGTCTGTCTCTGGGTCTGTCTTGTAAAATGTATAAAGAATGAAGAAATTGAAGTCCATGATAAATAATTAAGGGTCCAAGATTTGGCTGGCCCAACAGATCTGGAAATCTGTTATTTGATTTATGAGTGTGCAATAATACATCAAAGGACTACATGTGTGATCTCTCACCCTGATTATTTGTAAAATATTATGTTTATGAACACAGACATTTATTTAGAAGAGGATGATTTTCTATTTTGCCTTTCTGATTGCTCTGACTTGGCATTTGGATGGCTGCCATCTTGGTAAGTGGCATCCAACATCTCCCGTTATAAATAGTCAACAGCACCATATTTGTGAGGGATTAATATTGCTTTGTTGTCTCATGGAGATGACAGTGGTTACAGTGATAAAACTGAGCGATATCAACACATTATACACTCAAGTTCTGTAGGATGAGGTTGATGATCCTATTTGGTAGTGCGTTAGATTACATTTTATTCTGGTGACTATCAGCCCCTTATGACTATTTGTGTTTTTATTAGTACTCCATTGCTGTCTTTCCATTTTACTGTCATATTCCTTCAAAAGTAACAACAAAAGACATTCTCCCTGTCTTTTCTCCATTTCCATTTTGACTTTCTGTCACAGCACAAAGTTCAAAAAAACATAAAACACAAAAAAACATGTTCCCCATTTAGCTTGATAGTTCCATTGGGCAGTGTGACTGTCCTACAAAGTCATGTGTGACTTCTGTTGTTTCCATTGCCTTGTCTTTAACCAAAACAATATTTTGATCAAAATACTTCTTTTGTTTACTTCTCTTCCTTTGTGTGCCTAAGAACCCAAAATCATTGTTATTGTCTTATATTTTATCTCCCTGGATGCTGGCAAGGTGTGAGGTCATCAGGGAATATTGAGTTAATGGGTAGAATGTGTATTCTGAAGGAGGTTCCAGCCAAGGACTTGATGGATGTTGGCTTGGGTGGTGGAAGAGAGTAAGTAACTTCATGCTGTGCTTACATCTGGAGCATGGTTGGCAATCCAACCCTTATACACGGTGTGTTCACCCATTAATTACTTCAGCTATATGTTGTTTATGGTTGATCTTAATTTGACTGGCCACCATTTTAGGATTAGTTGTTGACCTTTCCTTTCTCACTTGGGAGTTGATATTTGTAATTTTATGATATGTTTCTGACTACCTATTATTTTGGTGTTAAGTGACCCCCCTGCTCAATATCAATTTTCAAAGATTCAGGGGTCTATTGTGTTGCACTTGTATGAGAGAGTGTGAGTGGTTTTCTCTTGTGAGTTGTGTAAAGAAGGAGGTGTGTTAAGTTGTGCCTCCATGTGCTCACTCCTCATTGTTTGCTATATGTTTGCTGTGGTGTGAAAGTGCTTTGCTGTGTGTTTCGTGAAGAAGGAGAGATGAATTATAGCTTATCTCCTTGAATGCTAGCAAAGTGTGAGGTCACAGGAAAATGATGAGTGAGTGGCAATAATGTGTATGCTTGAAGAAGGTTCCAGCCCAATGAGTTGATGGATGTTAGCCTAGGTGGTGGGAGCCAGTGGGTGTCCTTGAAATATGTACATGGTTCTTGCTTCTAATTATTCTAACATAATAAAAGGAACTTCATGTCAACTTACCTGATCTCCCAAGCACCCTGCATTACAACAAATCACATTTGGTTTCCTAGAAAGTCATTTGTCTTTGTTGTTTTTGCTTACTGTTAGTTATTCCATCGAGGGATTTGTTGGAGTAGTGGGCTTACTTCTCAGAGGGTTACAATATCAATGGCCAGGATTTTGAGGAGAATGGTGTGTCTGTTATGCGTGTGGGGTGCAACCTCAGATGCACCTATCCACAGCATGGGTCATTGAGAGTCATTGGGTATGGCTCAGTAAGAGGAGAGGAGGTAGGCCTGGCAATGTAGTGCTTTCCACATACTAAGGGGTAGGACTTGGAGGAGGAAGCGGGATTGACAAAGGAGGGTTTGCCTCTACTGCACGAGGCAGCGTAGGGTGAGATGGAGGAGTTACTGCAGGGAGCCCTTTTGATAGATGTGATGGATGTGTCTGGGGGGGATTGGGAAGCAATTGTTGATTTGATTCAAATGATGGCCAATGTGCTTTTTGTATATATAGTTGACTTTTGGCTGGGCAATGCTTCAATCAGCTATTGAGTTTTGGGATGCCCAGAGATGATGGGTAGATGGTGAGAGTGGTGGTGCAGGAGGAGGTGGAAGAACAACACGTGGAAGAGACAGATGTAGTTACCCATCAAATGCCTTAGGAGGAGGGAGTGACTGAGGCATCTGCGCTTGTGTCTGGTCTTGCAGAGAAGGCAGGCTCGTTACCTTCATGCATTTTGAAGTATAGGTTTGGGCTGGGCCTGATACCATTCTAACATGTCAGAGGTGAGGGTGGTATGTATGCAGAAATGCACTGTGATACGCAACATATAGAAAACACCAGTGAAGGAGGGTACTTTGAACATTGGTTGGTCAATGGGGACCACAACAGACCATATGAAACAGAAACATATGCTGTCTCATCATAAGGCATTCATGTCATCTTCCATTGGTACCTACCCCACAGCACCTTCTTGCTATGGGGATACACCTGCTCAACATTGGGCCATGATGCATCAGGACAAGCCCTCCATCCTTTCACCCTCTCAGCCTTCCAAAAATGCCTTGCCCTCTCTGCATATTCTACCAGTGCCACCTTCCACCAGAAGGGTCTTGTTACCACCAATATTACCAACAACTACAGTGTGTTGTCATTGATAATAGTATGCCAGTGCAGGTGATGCTATTTCCACAGACATGGAGTGAATGATTCACTCATGCTGCCCTAACTTCTATTGCCGTATTACAATAGTGAGTGCACATTACCCCGACACAGAAGTAGAGGATACCATACAGGTAGATGCAGATGTTGAACTTTTAAATTAGAGGGCTGTATACATTCTCATAAATATGCATTAGGGGGCCTGCCTGAAACTCAAAGAGGGGATTGGATTAGAGGGAATTCTCGCCTGAGAAAATCTTTCCAATTTTGATTTTTAATAGGGCATTTTACAGCACACTTTCAGTGAAAAATTGGGTAAAAAGCCATTCAGTTTCCAATCGGTTTAGTAGGGTAACACACAAAAAAAGACAATGGGCCTCATTACGAGGCGGGCGCAAAGGGATACCGGGCACCGGTAAGGACACCAGTCCCGGCAAGGTTGGACTGGACCGGTAAGTCTCCATTGAACGGGGCGGACACGGTCCCGTTATTGGTGGTAGTCATGGCGCTAATAGCGCATGACTAATAGCGCCATGACTACCACCAACCTTGGAATGAGGCCCAATGCATGGAAAGCCACACACAGAACACATACTCTTGATGCAGTTTGTCAGAATGTATCCCAGTATTCTGCCAGTGCCAGTGGTGTTAAGCAAAACAATAAAAAAGCCATTTCATGGTGGCAGTGCCCATTCATTTCTGTGCCTATTTGTGCCAATATATTTACAAGAACATACCACTGTTGGCTTTGCCTATATTGCCAGCATAAAATGCCATGTCACTATTGGCAATCATGTCTATATTGGCTGCACCAATGTGGTTCAGTATGGCCAGTTAAGAACACTCAGAATGTTGTCTTTACCCATAAATCCAGTGAAAAATGCAATACCAATGTAAGAAAACATGTGCCTGCTTAAATGTGTCACACTCCTCCCCACACACTCATACAATCCAACTCATCATGGCGGCTTTACCCATAAGGCAGTAAATATGCCGGACCTTCTAGATGGTGTGTAACTCACTGCGCACCACTGCATTCACAATTTATTTTATGAATGCATATCTTTCTGGTTCTATCACAATGTTTTCATGTTTTCATGTTTTTATTGTATAATGTTTAATGCTTTTTCATCCGAATAAACCTATTTGATGATGAAATATGGCGAACGGCAGTAACAAAACATATCATGTTGGCTATCCCTGCGCCAATATTGATTCTTCAATCAGAGACTAATTTCCCGGACCAGCATTGATGTTTCCCATGCATTCTTTCATCAACATCAATCAGTAACTACAAGTTGCATGCAACTACTGCTACAACAAGTACTGAACACATTTAAACTCCAATTTGTGATGGTGGCTGATGCTTCTTTTAATGTCATATCTGACTTAGCTGTTTCTGCCACATCACTGAGCCCCCTCAAATCCCAAACTCCTTAAGATAAGAGCCAATCCCAAGTGAGGCTGTATCTTGTGCTTCCTTATTGCAAAAGAAAAGTATACAGAGCCAAGTTCTGCAAGGGCCGTTTGAGATGATAACTGAAGAGCCTGCTACATGGCAGAATGAGATATTAATGAGTGGGTGCTGGATTTCCAGCTCTCAGCAGTAGGGCAGGGGCAGCAGATTCATGGGCAATTACCCATTTTTGAGGAACATAATGTTTCTTAGCCTAGCACACCCTATTCATCTGCCACCCCTTTTAATCCTTTGATCATGGCAATGGTGGTGAAGAAGATGAAGGTGATGATGAAGACATTATCTACGCTCCCCTGTTCTAGAAGGAGAACACAAAGGGGATATGTGTATGGATGCGTGCTCTGATAATGAGTCCAACTCTAGCATGGCTCAAATATAGTATTAGCGAAACAAATACAGCCTGAACGGGTACCTATCATCATCATCCCTGTAAAGATTCAGAGTGTAGAAATGCTATGACAAAACATTTATCCAGCATACACTTTCTGTTCAACACCTCAGAGATCCTGAGATGGCAGTGGTCTACAAGGTCAATCATCGACGGTAGCTTCTAGATCATCACAGAAACCAGTACCACCTCTTGCAGCTGTGCACCTTAAAGAGTGACATGTTCTCTCTAATTATGCATCATCTCATTAGCCAATGGAACCTATTGCAATTCCACAGTGCATATTTATGGGGTGGAATGTCTTTGTCCAGGATCAAGAGCAGCATCTTGACACCTGCACTCTGTGCAGAAAAAGGTTGGCCCATTGGAGGCAACAGACCAATCTGGGTATGCCACATCAAGCAACAGCATGAATAATAATAATGGCACTAACAGGAGCCAGTGAACACTCGGCAGCATGCTGACACTGCTGTGCATGGTAGACCCAGAGCTGGGAAGTGTGTCAGTGCTGCAGCAACCTAGTGTGTCTGCCAGGGCAATCTTCATTACCCACAAAAAAGTTGCAGTTGCTCAAAATACTGATGCACCTGCCCAACCTCAGAAAGTAATTTAAGCACAGTCGGAAATATCATCGTAACCAATGCATAATATGTGTTGATGCTGGGAGTAAAACCCTGCTGCCAGATGATTGTTTTGAAAAAGAAAAAGATTTTTAGAATGATGACAAGTGATGATGCCCCCATGAAAATTCCAACATGAGAATGAACCTTCATGCATGGCTGTACCTGTGTTTCAATACTCTCCAATTGGAATTAAGGGTCACAATAAGTGTAGTATAAAATGAGTGGTTCCACTGTATTCAGCATTGGAATGGGAGTGAAAGAAAATTAAAAACGAGATAAGGAGTTAATTGTGCTAATGGACCAAATGCTGTTCAATGATTTGCAAACTGGTGACATATCATGATGGCAGATATCCATTAATGATATTCCACCTGTTCTTACTGTAGATAGTGACACAGTTCATCTACAACATGCAAAACACTGCCATTTAGGAATGGTTCCTTCTGTTATTCCATCATCTTTCAGTGGTGCAGAAAAGACCATGGGCCCCATCACGAGGAATTCCAGCCAGTTGCCACCACGTTGTCCTACAAAATGTACTGTTGGATTACAAGTGGAGAAATGGAATAATAACAGTATACTTCCTAACATTAAGAATCCATAGGACTATTTACCCTCAGTGGTAATCGTGATGCCCTAAATTCCACAAGGTATGAAGGAACAATAGAGTATTAATTTCCAGCTACATGGTGGAAGTAAACCCTTCACTTCTTTCCACATTTGGTATTCAGAGGGGTGGGAATACATGTGTTACAGTAACCACATTTCCACCTCCATTTATTCCACGACCGTTCAATGTTTAATGAGACCCAACATGTAACTGACATGGTGGATATATATTAAGAATTCTGGGGATGCAAAATGACATTACATATGCTAGACTAGTACTTTACATTTCATTGACATTTGTTAGGAAAGATTTCATATTGTAGGTAATTTTCCTTCCATGTGGCAACCCCCAAACTTTGTGCTGTTGTTATACACCCTGATCAAGACTTTGCCAGAGAAGCGCAGCCTTCCACCACACTCCTCTAGGCTTTCGCTCCATTCTTGCATCAGGGACCGGTGAGTAGCAACCATAGAACTGGTCGCCCTCCTGCAGTAGCCTGTAGCTTTTCCTCGCTGTGTTAAACAGCACGCCTTTTTCGCACTCGCGCTCTGCTTCTGCTCACAAGTGGAGGCTGCGCTTGAGTAGAAGAGATCTGTTCGACCTTATTTGTTCACTGCTCTGAACTGCCTGATTTCCTTGAAGAGACTCCCCTTGGCCCGTTGGCACCAGCGTGTGCAGGTACCTTTGAGCACAAGGCTCCACTCTTTGTAGGGCTTGGACTTCCTTCTAGTTAGGTGTCCTCTGAAGGCGAACTGGGTCTTTTCCTCCCCATTTAGGTGGTCTGCATATTTCGTGCTTCTAACTCTTTAGACCCTTCGGTAATTGTATATATATTGTATTTGATTGTGATGTGTTGGTTTACTTGAGTTTTACCGTGATTCTTTACTATGGTCAATGTTACAGAGGCCTTGTAATAAATGTGTCTATATTTTTATTATAACACCTGCCTGGATTAATTTGCAAGGGTCCTTGTTTTGTGTGCCCATGGCAGGCTTTCAGTCACCCTCACCCCTCTTGAGACCTAGTCTTGACCGCCGCCATCGCTACCCTGATTGGTCTGGCTTGTCCAGGGGTTACCCTGTTCCAAGAAACTAGGCTGGCCTTCTGAACCTCTGCCCCTCCAGGACAGAGTTCAGAAATCCATCTTAACAACATTTGAAACATCAGATGATGAAAGGCCAAAGAAATATCGAGGCTTAGTATCACAAAAAGAAATATGCCAATCAGGGGTCGAAAAGATAAAAGTATCTTTTATTCTGTATAGATTCAAAGCAAACGCATAGCTATCTGGCTCCCAACATCTCGCAGTGTGTACCAGCTGTCATGATCTCTGCTTCCAAAAGGTCAGGGTTTTCCCAACTCCCTTGGAAGCAGATCCATAACCCAGGTTCCGAGTGCCAACCAGTCCCAATTGGGACCTTTTGGACCCAGTCCTGGCGCCAGTGGCACCAGGCTCATAAATATGCCCAGTCCCAGCGCTGGAAGCGCCGGGCTCATAATGCTTGGGTGGACTTACCTGCAGCAGACCATGCTGCTTACTTGCCTGCCAGTTGAACCTCTGATCCTCTTCTGTTTGGAACTACTTTTCCTGTTGGGTGGGGCAGGAGCCACTCCCTAGATTCAGAACACTGGAACTCTTCTGGAAAGCAGGAACTCTTTTCTTACCTAGGTGTGGCTGTGGAAGGAGACACCTAAGCACTACAGGAGGCTATTTAAACCACACCCGATGGATGAATCTTGCTTTGCGTTATTCTGCATCCTCTGCAGCAGAACGCTCATCGTGTCTTCTGCATCTGATCCTGGGCCTAAGGAAAAAGGCTTACCATCCTGAATCCAGTCTTCAGCAACACCTATAAAGACAAGAAAGAACAGGTTAGCATTACGGTCTTCAGTGACAGCTCTTCACTTACCTGGTCCATCGGCTGTCACCAACGCCTCGCGCTGCATTCCGGCATCTGAAAGACAAAGGCTTACCTACTCTTCGTGCGCTCCGGAGGTCTTCACACTGCATTCCGGCATCTGAAAGACAAAAGCTTACCAACTCTTTGCATGCTCCGGAGGCCTTCGGCGCTGCATCCCGCATCTGAAAGACAAAACAAGGTGCGTTTAAAAACATCGGAGAACTTTAATACTCACGTGCCATTACTCCTTTCCACATCTATCCCAGTTGGTATTCCGGCACCCTGCAGCCGTTCCGAACTTGTACCTGCAAAATAAAAAGACAGTTAGAGCGCATCGTGAAGCAGGGAACAAGAGCTTACTTACGTGCTTCCAGGCGCTTCTATTCATCACACGGGCTCCATCTTCAACTCACTTCAGCCCGTCATCCGCCATCGCCGGAACCCTGCAAAACAAGAGACATCATTACTAAAGACTTTAAAGACACTAGGATTACTCGAAACTTACCGTTCGTGCAGTAAACGATGGACAGCAGTCCTCTGAAGTCAAGAGGCCTGCTCCCCTTATCCAGTGAAGAAACTGGTTACAGCACCCTGCCCCGAGGCAGATGGAGAGCACGGCGTTCACTTACCTAAGGTGAGAGCGTTAACCTTTGGGGTTCTACAGGAGAAGAGAAAGGGAAGAAGAGAGAGACATTCAATAACCCAGTTCCTTAATCCCATATTTTCTATCTGCAGACATCTTACCCTTCGAGTCAGACATACAGTGCACAGAGGTCCAGCCCAAAGAGCCAGCCGTGTGTTACTACACATCACCTTTGAAGATACGGTATACGCCCAGTCAAGACCGGCACCTCTACGGGAATCAGGTGAGCGTTACAGAACGCAAAGCCTACCACAAAACTCCCGTCCAGGCGCTATGGAAACATTGGATACCGACCAGCTAGCCCAGTTACTTGGGGAACTAAGGGCAGAAGTGCATGCAGCCCGTCAGGAAACGAACGCTCTAAGAAGGGAACTGATTATTTCCAAGGAGCGAACAGATGATCTCGCTAGACAATTGCTACAGTCACAAGCCGGACAGACCCCGTTACCCGCATCTGGGGGAAATCTTCCTTCTACATCCTCTATGAATCCAGTGCAGATCAACCTACCTGGGAATGTACCTCTGGCTCTGCCCGAACGATTTTCTGGTGACCCAAAGAGGTTTGCAGTATTTATCAATCAGTGCCGGTTGCATTTCTTATGCCGGCCAGCAGCCTTTCCAACTGATCAAGCTAATGTAGCTTTCGTGCTTTCGTACCTTAGTGGCAATGCGGCAGACTGGTCGATCCCTCTAGTAAATCAAGATGATCCGGTCCTCCATGATTTTCAAGCTTTTCAGCTCAGTATGGAAAAACTGTTCGCAAGACATTCACAGGGGCAGGCCTTGGACAATGAGCTTCTTTCGTTGCGACAAGGTAATCAAGACCTTTTGGCTTATATTGCGTCTTTCAACAGACTGATAGTGGAAACTCAATGGCCTGAGGACAAAAGGATTACGCTGTTTTATAGAGGTCTACGTGGAGAGCTCAAAGATGTGTTAGCCCAAGTAGTGAATCCCCCACAAGATTGTTCGGACTATATAGACTTAGTCGTTCAAATAGATCACAGACTGCAGAACAGGAAGGCCGATCGTTCCAAGTTTGATGCTCGAGTATTTTCCAAACCGCCAACTCCTTCCAAAGGAGTAGACTCCGGGGAACCCATGCAAATAGGGGGTCTGAAAGGTCCTCTAACACAAAAGGAGCGGGAAAGGAGAAAACAGTTGCAATTATGCCTCTATTGCGGAAACTCAGGGCACTTTCTTCGAGACTGTCCGGTGAAACCTGCCAAGAAGGCAGTAGGAGCTGCAGTTACCAAAGTTACAAACTCTGAGCAGGGAAACGACCTCGCCCGACAAGAATAGAGGTCCTCTTGCCAAGCGTGAAAACCAGTTCCGTGACCTCGCATTTCGTGATACCTATGGTCCTCATTAGCCCTGATAATCCGGATCGATTACATGCAATTGAAGCTTACGTCGACAGGGGTGCCATCGGCAATTATGTGGATCATGAAATGGTTTTGAGGATGAATCTAACTCTTTGTCCCAAGGCTGTAAAGGACGTCATTACTACGGTGGATGGTACGGAGATAGCCTCCGGACCAGTAACGCATACCACTCAAGAGGTGACGCTAGTAAGTCAAGATGGACACCATGAGAAGATCGTGTTCGATGTGATCAAGGCCCCTCAGTTTCAGATTATTCTAGGAATACCTTGGTTAGAGAAACACAATCCTCTGATCGATTGGCGAGCAAGAACGGTCCAGTTTCCAGAATGTGTCTCTACTTGTCACCCTCCACCTGGTGTTGCACTGGCAGCAATTTCTTCAGAGACTCCCCAGTTACCTCCCGAATACCTAGAATACCAAGATGTTTTCCGGAAGGATCAGGCTAACTCTCTACCTCCTCATAGGTCTTATGACTGCCAGATAGACCTGATACCTGGATCTACTCCTCCTTGTAGTAGAATTTATGCCCTCACCGAGCCTGAGAACCTTCACCTTCGACAATACCTGGATCAATACCTGGCAAATGGGTTTATTCGTCCTTCCAAGTCCCCTGCTTCTTCAACTTTGTTCTTCATTCCAAAAAAGGAAGGAGACCTTAGAACTTGTATAGATTATCGCTCCCTGAACCAGATCACCGTTAATAATAGATATCCGTTACCTTTGATCCCTGAACTCCTGGACCAAGTCAGAAAAGCATGCATATATACAAAGCTGGATCTTCGAGGAGCTTACCACTTGGTACGAGTAAAAGAGGGCGATGAATGGAAGACGGCCTTCCGCACCAAGTATGGGCTATTTGAATATCAGGTCATGCCCTTCGGACTTTGCAATGCCCCGGCCGCCTTTCAATATTTTATGAACGATGTCCTCAGAGAGCTCATAGATGTGTGTGTTGTTGTTTACATTGACGACATCCTCGTTTATTCTTCATCGGAATCTGAACATCGGAAACACGTGAAAATGGTCCTCGAAAGATTGCGTCAACACAAACTTTTCACTAAATTGGAAAAATGTGTTTTCAACGTGACTGAAGTTGAATTCTTGGGATTCATATTATCACCTGGCGGAGTACGTATGGATTCAAAGAAGGTCGATGCAGTTCTCAAATGGCCATCACCATCCTCCGTAAAAGGTGTGCAAAGCATGTTAGGCTTCGCTAACTTTTACCGCAGGTTTATCTCCGAATTCTCTCGAATAGTCCAGCCCATCACTGCCTTGTTAAAGAAAAACAAACGTTTTGAATGGTCTACCGAGGCGGAACAAGCTTTCCAGGATTTGAAGACTAAATTTATCTCTGCACCAATCTTAAAACACCCTCGCCCCGAACTCCCCTACATCGTGGAAACTGATGCTTCAAGCCTTGCCATGGGGGCAGTTCTATCACAAAAGGACCCGGTAACCAATCAGTTGCATCCCGTGGCATTTTGGTCCCGCAAATTCTCGCCTCCTGAAATCAATTACACGATTACTGACAAGGAATTTCTGGCTATCAAGTCTGCCTTTAAGGCTTGGCGGCATTATCTGCTGGGGGCCCGACACACCGCTACTGTGATTAAGGATCACCGAAACCTGCAATATTTGAAAACCGCAAAAGCCCAATCCTCTAGACAACTCCGTTGGGCATTATTCTTTGCCGAGTTTGACTTCATAATTACCTATCGACCTGGTACAAAGAACGGTAAAGCTGATGCCCTTTCTCGGATGGGAGTGGAAGAACACTTGATCAACCCTAAACCTGTACCAATCATTCCCGAACAAAGAATTCTGGGTGTAATTGCCACAGAATCCATAGAGGAAGTTAAGGATAAAGCCAGGCAACTTGTAACTCCAGCAGACATACAGAATTGGCATCTGCAGGGAAAGGACTTTGCAGTAAAGGACAACTTATTGTATTTCCAAGAACGATTATACCTACCCAGCACAGATTTACAGAAAAAAGTAATCTCTTGTTATCACGATTCTTTAATGGAAGGACATCCCGGTATGGCCAAGACCTCAGAAAAGATCAAGCGCTACTTCTGGTGGCCGTCTTGGAAAACAGATATCAGAGACTTTATAATGTCCTGTGGAGTATGCGCCCAAAACTAGAGTCAAAAGGAAAGACCAGCAGGCCTCTTACGCCCTATTGACATCCCACCTCGCCCTTGGCATACGCTTTCTATGGACTTCATCACCAATCTACCTCCATGCTCCGGATACAATACGATTCTAGTAATCGTGGACTTATTCTCCAAGATGGCGCATTTCATTCCGCTCAAAGGCTTGCCAACAGCAGCAACTCTGGCCCGAGAATTTCTCGAAAACATTGTCCGACTGCACGGTTTTCCTTCGGTTCTAATTTTGGATCGAGGTAGTCAATTTATTTCTCATTTTTGGCGAAGTTGCTGTTGGTCGGCTCAAATTGATGTGAGACTACCGACCAGTCACCACCCTCAGACCGACGGACAAACCGAGAGGACCAATCAAACGCTGGAACAGTATTTACGCTGCATGCTGCAACAAACGGAAAAAACTTGGAAAGACATCCTTTGGATCGCCGAATATGCCTACAATAACTCTGTCCATTCGGGAACTGGGAAAACCCCATTTTTTCTTTTGCACGGCAGTCACCCTCGAACCTCGGAGTTGGATCCCCTCCAAGATCTTGAAACACCAGCAGTAGACTACCTGCATTCTACAATCACCCAAGCCTTTAAGGAAGCTGTTTCTCACCTTCAAAGAGCTAAAGAACAATACAAGAAAGGAGCAGATCAACATCGGAAGGAAGCCCCTCAATATCAAGTAGGGGATCAAGTCTGGTTATCCACCAAATATCTACCTCTAAAAGGGCCACGCACATTCAACCCAAGATACCTTGGTCCCTATTCCATCACTACCATAGTAAACCCAGTAGCGGTCAAGTTGGACTTGCCCCCGCACATGAAGATACATCCGGTCTTCCACGTCTCTCTATTAAAACCCGTGCAACCTCAAACCCGACTAACTAAATCTCCAAAACCTATCCTAGTTGATGGAGAACTCGAGTTTGAAGTCAAAAGCATTCTGGACTCCAAGATCTCCAAATCTAAACTATTTTACCTAATTGACTGGAAAGGCTACGGCCCCCAAGAGAGATCCTGGGAACCTGCTGAATATGTCCACGCTCCTCGCCTAATCAAAAGATTTCACCGAACATTTCCTGACAAGCCAAAACCCCCGGAGAAGCCCGGTTTGGGAGGGGCCTTGAGGGGGGGTACTGTCATGATCTCTGCTTCCAAAAGGTCAGGGTTTTCCCAACTCCCTTGGAAGCAGATCCATAACCCAGGTTCCGAGTGCCAACCAGTCCCAATTGGGACCTTTTGGACCCAGTCCTGGCGCCAGTGGCACCAGGCTCATAAATATGCCCAGTCCCAGCGCTGGAAGCGCCGGGCTCATAATGCTTGGGTGGACTTACCTGCAGCAGACCATGCTGCTTACTTGCCTGCCAGTTGAGCCTCTGATCCTCTTCTGTTTGGAACTACTTTTCCTGTTGGGTGGGGCAGGAGCCACTCCCTAGATTCAGAACACTGGAACTCTTCTGGAAAGCAGGAACTCTTTTCTTACCTAGGCGTGGCTGTGGAAGGAGACACCTAAGCACTACAGGAGGCTATTTAAACCACACCCAATGGATGAATCTTGCTTTGCGTTATTCTGCATCCTCTGCAGCAGAACGCTCATCGTGTCTTCTGCATCTGATCCTGGGCCTAAGGAAAAAGGCTTACCATCCTGAATCCAGTCTTCAGCAACACCTATAAAGACAAGAAAGAACAGGTTAGCATTACGGTCTTCAGTGACAGCTCTTCACTTACCTGGTCCATCGGCTGTCACCAACGCCTCGCGCTGCATTCCGGCATCTGAAAGACAAAGGCTTACCTACTCTTCGTGCGCTCCGGAGGTCTTCACACTGCATTCCGGCATCTGAAAGACAAAAGCTTACCAACTCCTCGCACGCTCCGGAGGCCTTCGGCGCTGCATCTCGCATCTGAAAGACAAAACAAGGTGCGTTTAAAGACATTGGGGAACTTTAATACTCACGTGCCATTACTCCTTTCCACATCTAACCCAGTGGGTATTCCGGCACCCTGCAGCCGCTCCGAACTTGTACCTGCAAAATAAAAAGACAGTTAGAGCGCATCGTGAAGCAGGCAACAAGCGCTTACTTACGTGCTTCCAGGCGCTTCTATTCATCACACGGGCTCCATCTTCAACTCACTTCAGCCCGTCATCCGCCATCGCCGGAACCCTGCAAAACAAGAGACATCATTACTAAAGACTTTAAAGACACTAGGATTACTCGAAACTTACCGTTCGTGCAGTAAACGATGGACAGCAGTCCTCTGAAGTCAAGAGGCCTGCTCCCCTTATCCAGTGAAGAAACTGGTTACAGCACCCTGCCCCGAGGCAGATGGAGAGCACGGCGTTCACTTACCTAAGGTGAGAGCGTTAACCTTTGGGGTTCTACAGGAGAAGAGAAAGGGAAGAAGAGAGAGACATTCAATAACCCAGTTCCTTAATCCCATATTTTCTATCTGCAGACATCTTACCCTTCGAGTCAGACATACAGTGCACAGAGGTCCAGCCCAAGAGCCAGCCGTGTGTTACACATCACCTTTGAAGATACGGTATACGCCCAGTCAAGACCGGCGCCTCTACGGGAATCAGGTGAGCGTTACACCAGCACACACAGTGAGGGGTGAGAGTGCTGGAAATCTTAACACAGGCATTTTTATAAAATTTTCCAAACGTTGTCCAGCCCCTCACTAAACTAATCATTTACATATTACGGTTTGTGCCCAGTTCACATGACATATATTACAATATTGTACAATGGATTTAACAAGTTTGTATGTCCATGAAGTTACAATGGTGACATTGGTTCTCTGATCTACAGTAAGCCTTGTTTCAAGAATCGCTACAATGCAGTTCAGCAAAAACACACAATCTGAGTTTGTTCTACATTATCTCGTTTATATGAGGATGAGGATTGTGAGCGCAGACAACACTTGGATTGCAGTTCATACGAGTCACAAGGTTTCTTTGCATAGAACAAACTGTCTGCTCTTAGCCAGCCTAAATGTTGACGCATCTCAAAGGTCGTTCGGCTCGGCCGCAGGTTCAAAACACAGTCGACCATTTTAGGACACAAGCAAGAGTTAAAATCAATATGCAGAATATTCTTAAAATGGCAGGGAATTTAATCAAAAATCGAAACATTTCATACGCAGTTTTCTGTGGAACGTGAATGGGCTTACGCCAATATTCATAACAAGGCGGTATTATAGAAATACAGTTTAACAATGATACCCAATGCACTCTTGCCCCAATATGAGACCCTTTGTCTCTGTGAATGACAGTTGCTTGAAGTGTTTCCCTTTTCCCTAACCAACAGGCCTAAAGAGAATCCAACAGCGCATCTACATTCTGTTGTGGTGTGGCTATAGTTGAAACCCGCACTGCTCATGTGCAAGATTTTGTCATTTTTATGCAACATACTCTGCTCTGATCATGTGCACATGCACAGGCCTTTCGAGCATGGTGTTGGTAGTGCATGTTTTTGGATGCTCGTGACTGAATAGGGAGAAGTCACAGGAGCTGGATTTGAATACTACCTGATCAAATACCTTTTAGAGTGGGGCTTCCATGTCTTGTTTTTGTTTACCCAAAGACAATTGCAGTAGTACACAAACATGTACAATATGGTCTATGACTTTATGGATGAATGATGCAGTAATTATCATTACAGATTGGACCTGAGGTATATTCCACAGGCTTTCCAATGATGCTGGGGAGGGCTAGGTATTCTCACCATAGATCAAATTACATAGGTTTGGAACCCCTACACATCCAATGCTGCTTT
Source organism: Ambystoma mexicanum (assembly GCF_040938575.1). Taxonomy (NCBI): domain Eukaryota; kingdom Metazoa; phylum Chordata; class Amphibia; order Caudata; family Ambystomatidae; genus Ambystoma; species Ambystoma mexicanum. Next base: position 825,041,888 of record NC_090932.1, read on the forward strand.
TTAGTCCCCACATTGAAACCAAATGTACGTTTCTAATTATGGAACAATAGGTTTTAACAAATGTCATCATAGAAATGTGCTCTAAATTTTTGGTTGGGTCAACCATATTACCATTTGTTTAGGAAATTAAATGTTTTATTATTTTTAACATTAGCATTCTTCTACATAATATTTTTGCTATGCTTGCAGGCACCAGTTTCTGTTCAATGGCATAATGATTAAGCAAGATGATAACTGAATTGCGGCTCTGATCAAATCACATTTCTACACTGCTTAAGTTAAGATTGGGGTCATATATAATGCTCAGTAAGACGCTAGTTGCAAATGGTAGACAATAACATGAGTCTGTAGGATATTTTGTGTAATTTTGGGGTCTGGCAGTATTTTCTTACCACCAAAAATATAGTGGTAGTTTGGTAATAGCTTATCCTTGCATTTAGATTGGGTTTGGCCTCACATCATTCTAGTGACCATATTTGGTTACACTATATTGGAGAATTTAGTAATATGTATTATTGGCAGTATTTTGTGGTAGTATTACTTAGTGGTGAGCATGATTTCCCTTCCCTACATTAAACCCCATCATACACAAAACCTTCCTTTTTATTAGAATACCTCCTAGTGATATATAGAGGCCTTGGACCTATGCACAAGACGACCAACAATTTTACGTATAGTGCCACCTACAGCCTGTGGCTGGGATCACTGATTTATTTAAACCAATGATCTATGCGCCCAAAGGCCTCAATACGGGTTCATAGACCCCCAGTAATCTATATGTTGTATTAGATTTCCCCAAACAACATGCACTGGGGAACACACGCATACACCTATTTATCACCGCTTAGTCTATCTGTTAGTCTATCTGCATGAATAAAATGGCAAATGTATTACCAAAGAACACAAATCTTCCCCAACACCTCATATGCAATTCCCACAACAATAAAACTCTGAACCATCTGTTTTTTTTTATAAATTAGTTATATTGCAGACAATTAAAATTCATGACACAACTCTTACCATATATATATCAGCATTACCTGTAATATAATAAGAAGAGAAAAGAAAAAAAACATATAGTGCAAACAAACTTTTTTAAAAAAATAGGCAACAAGACGAATGAAAATGCTGGGGAGTTTCTTTTTCTTGGCTACTCTGACTGACGAGTGTCTGATCTAAAAATACCAGGCAAACAGCAGGACACAATAACCTGACTTGAACTTTGGATGCTTACCAAAGATATGTAGTTCTCTCCCCCAGATGACCTTCTCTCCCTCGCCTCAGAAAAGCAGGCCCGGTCAGCATGGATTGCCTCTGTAATTGTGAATGTTTGAAGTGCGCAGCAAAAACATGGAGTTCTCAAGCCAGCGCTAAGTGAGACTAGGCATGTCTGTCAGAGAGCCCAGTCATCCCCAAACTAACCTCTTCCTCTGACCTTGTTCTCCCAGCAAAGCTCTGCACCTTCCCATTTTGCCTACATAGTAAATCTGCAGATACACTGCTCCAATCAAATTGAAAGTCAGCATCACCCTTCCTTTAGTACAATAGGCCAGTTAGACAGTGAGCAAATGTATCTACTCTCATTTCCTGGTATGCAGGCTCTCTGCTTGCTGCAAACATAGGAATAGAATGAAGAAAAAAAAATCCAGTGCACGTTTTAAAAACAAATTTCAGAATATGCAATTTTCACCTCATTTTACACACAGAGATTACATTATAATGTTAATGAGTTAGCTCTTGTAATTAGTAATTGTTAATTAAGTCAGTTAGGTATATGAATAATGTAGTCTCCTATGCATGATGTATTACAAAGAAGAGAAAGAAAATTCTGGTACACTTTTACACTTGCAGCTTCACATTGCTTTTGCTGTATTATAAATCCTGTACCTTGCATGTCTCCAGCCACATACTCACATGTTATACTGGCAACATAGGACTGGCTACATGTGTATGCCACATTATTGCTGGCAACAAAATTCCATCACAGTTTTGTGCTATACACTCCACGGTGCTATATATTACTACATTATCCCTCCTTTTCTTACAATTTGGCAATGTTCCAAGCCACAATTGGAAGAAATCCAACTTGTGCCCCTCCTTTTCTTTCCATCATTGCAATTCAACAAAACAAATATTCACATTTTTCACAATAAATCGCTGCTTAATCACCACAAAATCAGAATTAATCTCAAATGAGTCTATTAGTGCTTATAAAATATTGTACATATTTCTTCCCAACAGAAGTGTCCATAGTCCAATGTTTTTTTTTTAAATGTGAAACAACATTTTAAGTTCAATGTCAAAATAATAAAATAAAATAACTAATTAAAACAAAGAATTAACATACTTAAATAAAACAATAAAGTTGTGGGACTCCATCGCCCATACTTCCAGAATGCATTGGAAATAATGCACCCACAACGCTGCAGGTTCAGTTCAACATCGTTCCATAACGATGTCCACCATTGAGACGTCCCAACCATCAACTTCTTATCATTTGGTTCATCTGGTGAATTCCTTCATCCTGACACTCTTGGATGCTTTTCCATAGGAATCATCTCTTTTGGCATCCCAGTTATTTTATCTTCACCTCCAAACTTCGGGCCGGGAAGCATTACTTGATCTTCATCCCGTGGCACTCCATCATCTTCCGTGTCCTGCGGTCCTGTGACCTCCAACCTCAAAACATAGGTTAATGATTCTAAATAAAATAGAAAAGAGACAGATTAAGTATATAGCACAATACCAATTTCACTCTTTTAACAAAAATAACATATTTAATCCAAATCATTTTGCCCTTTATCTTTGGTCTCTGAAAGTAAGCACATGTTAGAGAAAAAACAAACATAACATCATTAAACATTAAACATATCTCAACTTTGCAATAAAATGATATCATTTGCTTCAGCCCCCCCTTTTATTTTAGTTTTTTTCATGATCATCACATATAGTATTTTTATTTACATCTATTCTATTACAACAATCACATCTATTTTTATTTCTCTGGCATTGGGGACTATAAATAGACCCATGTGTTTTCTTTCATGTATTTAGCGCACTTGATCTGTTTCTACTCGCTCAAGTCACTTTACTTCATGTTTGGGATGCCAGCGCTTAATTTGGTTAACATGAACAAATTGCCCTGCTACCGTTTCACCCTCAGTTCTTAATATTTTATAAACCACTGGAGACACCTTATCTATAATCTGAAATGGCCCCTGCCAGGCCGCCTGAAATTTAGAATTATTCTGTTTACCTTTTCCAAAATGAAATTTATACATCTGATCCTCTACACTATACTCTTTCACAGATGTCTTTTTATCAAAATATGATTTTGCACTGTCAGCGGCTTTTTCCAAATTCCGCTGAACAAAAGCAAATGCATGTTGTAAATGCTTCCTCAGTTCTTCCATATATTCATGATTTGTAGATGCACTTACAAGTGTCTGTTCATGTGTCCTGTACAGCAGGTGTTGTGGTAACACCATCTTCCTACCTGTCAATACTTCATGGGAGCTGATACCCGTTGCTTTGGCAGAAGTTGATCTGATTTCCATCAAAACCAGAGGTAAACATAAATCCCAGCTGGAACCTACTTCTGCTACAAACTTCTTTAAAATGTCCACAACAGACCTATTACAACGTTCAACACCTCCAGAAGAGGTGGTTCTGTATGCAATATGCAGCTTTCTTTTCACCCAAGAGTATCTGCCACACCTTACTCATTAAAGCACTTGTGAAATGACTTCCTCTGTCTGATTCTATTCTTTATGGTAACCCACATCTTGTAAATATATGATTTACCAGTAGTGTAGCTGCTGTTTGCGCACTACAATCTGGTGCAGGAATACACTCGATCCATTTTGACATTAAACAAACCACACTCAAAATATAACGGTTCCCCTGGCTCAACCTTTTTACAGGCCCTACATAGTCTATTTGCAAATCTGACCATGGAAGGGTTAAGCCTCTTTTCATCAGTGAGGCCCTATGCATTGGTTAAGCAGGTTTACATTGGGCAATTACTAGACATCCCCTAGTATATAATTCCACATCTTGGGACATATGTGGCCAGTAAGCATAATCTTTCGGTATCTCTAATGTTTTCTGTGCACCTCTGTGTCCTGCAGTTATTGCATAATGTGCATGGTGTAGCATTAGACCTCTGAATGAAAGGGGTACCACCCACTGTATTTGTCCTGTTATTGATTCACTAATCATGAGTCCATCCTGTAGTCTGATTCATTTATTATTCTTTAATAGCACCCTCAGCTCTTCGTTCCCCACACAATCATTTTCTATTAAAGGATTTTGTTCAGGGTCTATAAGATTATTATAATAGATTCCCAAAATTGGATCCTCTTTTTGTGCCTTAATCAGGTCTTGATCTGGTGTATCATAACTCCATTGTACTACTGGTTGTTCTCCCTCTTTTGGAGCATTAGAGTGTGTAACTGCATCAATCTGTATTTCACCAAGTAAATGTTCAATAGGTAGCAACTCTCCCATCAAAGCCCCAATTTTAGCCAAATGATCTGCCTTATCATTTCCCTCCTTATCCTCTCCTGGAGTTTTTAAATGTCCACGAATTTTCCTCCAGTATATTGTCAAATCATTCTCTGACACCAATTTGTCTATAGCCTGTATCATTTTTCCATGTTTGAGAAGCTTTTTATTGTATGTAATCATACCTCTTGCTTTCCAGCCGGGCAAATATTCCACAAAGCTATTTCGTGCATAATCAGATCAGTCAGCAGGACAATTTCACTAAATGTATTATCAACTGCGGTAGTAATTGCTTTATAAATGGCTGCACATTCCACCACTTGACTGCTTCTAGCCCCAATTCTCATCCCTACACTGGGAATATCTTCACATATCAACCAGGCATTTCCTATTCCTGACACCAATTGTTTATTACTGTCATTTTCAATGTGAAAAGCACAACCGTCAACATATACAGTTGGCAAATCCTTGCATGTCTTTTCATCAAAAGCGTTATGTGGTGATTGTCCAAACTCCTGTAAACTAGATTCCACTTCTACTTCATTTGATACATGTTCAGCTGCACAGTCATGTAGATCTGCTAAACCTTGAGCAAGTGGGCTTTTTCATTTTGGCCATACCTCACTTCTACAGGAAAGCCCTGCAATACCAGTGTCCATGAAGTAATTCGGGAATGTGCTAGGTTGCCTGACCTAATTCTTTTACTCTCTAAAAACTGCAATGGTTGATGATTTGTCTCAATGATTACCTTTTCCCCCTGAACAATGGGACGGAAATGCTGTAGCACCCACACAGTGGTCAAAAGGGCCTTTTCACATTCACTGAATTTAATTTCAACTTGGGAAAATGCCATATTTGCATAAGCAATGGTTTTGTGATTCGAATCATGTTTTTGTGATAACACTGCTGACATACAATGTTCAGAGAAGCCTATTTCTATAAAGAAATCCCTATTCTTTATGGGGTATGCTAAACATGGTGTCTTTATAAGACATTCCTTTAATATAGCCACTGCCTCAGATTGCTCTTTTTCCCATTTCCTGGGTGTATTCAGCTTCAGTAGTTTAGTCAATGGTTGAATAATTTCAGCATCATTTTCAATACACTTTCTGTTATATCCCGTCATTCCTAATAAACTTTTCAAGCCTTTCACACTTCTAGGGACTTTTAGTTTTTGTATGGCCTCTACCTTCTTCTTTTGTGGGTTTAGTCCATGTTCAGTCACTTCATGGCCTAGAAAATTCACCTTTTTCTTGCACCATTGTGCTTTTTCTAAAGATACTTTGGCACCTGCCTTTTGCAATTGGCCAAGAACATGTCTAATTTCATCAAAATGGCTTTTTGAGCTTTCATTTTTTTAACAGGACATCATCCACGTAAACTATGGTTCCTCTTTCCGCTCCATCAGGCATAGCCTTTCTCAAAAATATGCCAAATTCACTCCCACTATTGATGTACCCGAATGGAGTTCTAATCCATGCGTATTGGGTCTTATCAAATTAAAATGAAAATAAATTCTGAATCTCCTCTGCCAATGGCACACACCAATATCCAGATGTGAGATCTAATGTAGTAAACACCTTTGAGCCATGCACCTGAGCTAAGCCTTGATCAATGAATGGCCATTTAGACACTGGCACTCTTTTATTTAATTTGCTCATCTCTGCACAGAGACGCCATTGACCATTTGGCTTTAACACACCCAAAATCAGTGTGTTGGATGTGCTATGAATAGGCCTGATAATTCCCTGAGACTCCAAGTTCTTAATTATTTCTGTCAGTGACTCTAAACATGCCAGTGGTAATCTATACTGGCGCACAGATACTGGATTTCTACTACACCCTTCTGGTAATGTGGCAACATGTAAATTAGTTATTCCGCAATCGTATGCATCTTTAGCAAAGACATTTTTAAACTCCATAAATATTTTTCTCACTTCATTTTTATCTTCATCGCTATTGCATGCATCTGCTGACAAAGGGCCTCATCACAACTCTGGTGGTAACCCTTAAATGCGGCAGTAGCGCTATTACCGCCGCATTTAAGGGTCCGCCAGATCATGGCTTTGACGGATTTCCCCCCAGCTCTCAGCTGGGGGGAAATCCACTGCAAATTTGCCGATTTTCAGAGCGATTACTGCCGATGAGAAATCCGCCGGCGGTAATAGAGCAAATTTTCCCCATTGAGCCCAATGGGGAATGAGGAATTCCCGAAGGGGCCCAATGGGGAATGGGCAATAACCCTTCCGCAAAACCTGTGATCCGGCGCTAATAGCGCCGGGGGGTTTGAAGGTAGGGCTATTAGCGCCGGCGGTAATAGCGCCAGCGTTACCGCCCAATGCGTGATGAGGCCCAAAATATGTTCCTCTACCATTTTTGAGAATTCTGGGAAATCTTCCAGTGGAGGAATCTCTGTGCTTTCTTCCAACTGTGTGGCTGTGCCTCTCTGTAAAGCTAGCACTTTTAAATATTTTGGCATATCAGCTTCCACTTCAATGTGCTGATTTTCTGTTTCAGTTTCATTTAAATCAAATACTATATAATCCTCTTGATGACAGCACACTGTCTCATTTGAATCATAAGGGTACAAAGAATGAATTTTCAAAATCCCTTTGGGCTGAGAATCCAGGTATTCTGGCAACACACCCGATGCATCTACATACCTTTCAGGGATATTTCCAATCACCATGTTATTTAGATCTGCAGTATAATGTGATTTTTGTATGGCCATTCCTAATGAAGAATGTTCCTCTAAATTAATATCCTGACACCCTTTATTATTCACCATCATTTTTCCAAACTCTTCACCAACTTCTATCAATGGAATGTATTCACAATCCAGGCCTTGCTGTTTTATGGATTCATTCAAGCACACAAATGCATCAGAATCTTTAATCTGCTGTCCATTTTTGCACTTTAGCGTTATTGCTACCTGCTTGGTGAATGCAGGAATAATAGTATCCTTCCTCAGTTGTAATTCAATGGCATATGGGACTAGTTGTGCGCAATGGTAAACCCTTCTTTTCTCTTGAAATTCAGATGCAGGCCCACCTAGCCGTGACCATATTTTTTTATTAAGGAAATCTAACACCATACACATTCTGTGCATGATATCATTGCCCATGTAAAAGTCATTTTGTGTTCCATTCACTATCCATACATTATGATAAATTGTCTTCTGCCCAATGTTAATCTTTAGCATGCATCTGCCTGCAATTCGGTTTTCAAAATATGGACTGTCCAAACCAGAGACATATTGATTTTTGATTCTACATTTTGGGATCTCCTCCCTTTCCAATATTTTCTGCAGTAATTTCTCATTAATAAAGCTTCTTTCCTGTTCCAGCGCTAAGATAGCTTTTATTACTTTGGAATGGTCATTTATACCAATGTGAACCGATGGTTGCTCATCTTGCACGTGTATTTCAGCAAGAGTAGTAATGTGTTTTCTGTATCTGTTTTAGGAGTAGTATTATGTTTGCATTTTTCCTCTTTTAAATAGAAGTGTAATGTGTGCTCATCTATTTCAGTTTGCCATTTTTTCCTAGGGTCCAAATAAATCTGTACATATTGTTTCTCATTTTCACTTTGCATTTTATCTTGACACATCAAGATAACAGTAACGCAAGGTATACAGCTATTCTGGAGGTATACCTCCACTGCATCATTCATTTTGGCAACCGAGTGGCCTTCATTTATATTGCTGTTTTGTGATTTTATTTTCTTAGGTCTCAATGGTTTTTGGTTAAGGACCACAGTACGCCATTCACCCCATCTATGAGAGGAGACAATCTTTTCAGGCAATCTGTCCCCATCAGAAATGGAATTTCACAAACAGATGTGATCAATACCTCCTGTTTCATTCTATGTTTTCCTATCTTTATGTCAACTTCAGTAACACCTATAATAGGCACCTCTTCACTGTTAAAATTATGCACTGGACCTTCACTTTGCCTCACTGTGATCTGATTCTGTGGAAGTCTCCCTTCATTGATACTTTTTACCAATTCTTTGGACATAATTGTGGCCTGTGCGCCGGTGTCAATCATCCCATATGTATTGCATTTCTCTTCTACAGTGATGGGAGCATAATACCTGTCTTCAACTTCCTCTAATACACATAAAAAGTGTGAATTCTTACTGACTTCAGGACTCACCTTTCTCAGGCCTTTTTCACTTTTTGCTAAACACATCGGTAAATGGAAAGACATTTTTCTCGCCTTTCTGTCCATTTCTGTGTGAGAGACTTTATCCATTTCCCCCCATTCAGATGTCTTTTGGAGTGTGGCCGCTGTTCGCCCATCCATCCAGGGATCATCAGAGGTCACACTAAAATTCTCCAACTGAACATGTGTAACAACATCACTTGGCAATTTGTCATTTTCTAACTATGGTACCAGTCCTTTTAACTTCTTCAAAAATCTATGGCTCAAAGAACTCTTCGGGGGATTGAACGGTACCCTTCTTTTGAGTATTTATTTTTTCTGTCTGTGTTTGGTTAGTGTTTTGATTGCCGAGGGAAGTAGTTCTAGCGTCCCCACTTACTCCCTGTTCACTGGTATTCCCCATGCATGAGTCATTTTTCTTAAATCTGTCTCTTTGTTCTTTTGGAATTTCAGGTTTTCCTTTTTCATTTGTACAAATTTCCACTATTTGATTTAGCTCCAGGTTAAACCAAACTTCTTTTTTAGAAGTATTTGCACTTTCTGTCACATGTTCATTTGTCGGTACTTTCATTTTTAAATCATTAGGCATCTCAGAATCATTATGCAAAATCAAATCAGGACAATCTGTTTTCTTAGCATTGCAGGTATCATTAATACTTAGTCACTTATCAGAAACCACCCGGTCAATGCTATGGCCTTCTGCCCCCTCCTTTGATGACTGTGTTTGTGCTGTACAGAGCTTTCCTATTTCCTCAGCCAACATTTTCACTTGGGCCTCGAGACACTGCAATCTTTCCATTTCTCTAAAATCCTCTCTCTGTGGCCTAGATCGATATTGGTTGTTTTCCCCCTGATTGAATATATTCTGATACCTCTCAGGAGAATGATTTCTATTGGGATTGTTCCTGAACTCTTGATTCATATGTGGAGGGGAGCAGGGTGCACCCATCCTTTGGTTGTAGTCCCCTGGTGGTGGTGAATCATTGTATTGATGTGCAGCATAATTCATATGCTGCCTCATGTCCTGTCTCTCATTTTGTGGGTACTGTCCCCTATGTTGATTTCCATTATCAGTGAATCAATCCACATATCTGGGTCTATCCTGATTACCATATATCATGGTGTTAGGGTAAAATCTGCTCTGTGTCCCCAATGTCTGATAGGGACCATTATTTCTTTGATCCTGGCTTTGCCTCTGGTTATTGTTCATACCTGAAATATCAGGCCGATATCCTGCCCGGGGTCTGTCTCCTAAGTACCTAGGGCTAATGTAATTCTCTCTATTACTACGGTCATGTGATTGAAACAATGGTGCAGGGAGTAACGATCTCTGCTGATTACCCCTTTGTTCAGGTGTCAAATTATTTTTACCTGGACTTTGAGCAGACTCAAGGGACATTTTGGCTGATCTGATCTCCATCACTGTTGCTGAGGGTTCTTTAGGTTTTGGTCTAGTGTCTTTCATTTTATCATTTTCTCTACCCTGACAATAGAGTATCTCATATAGTTTTGTGCTCTGGTGTACAATCCATTCAAGAGACTTGTCACGATCAAATTCATGGGCCAACTGTGATATGATGTCTTTCTGTAACCCATAGAAGTAGGCAGTTTCAAACTCATTGGAATTGGGGTCAAAAGATACTTCAAAGCGAGAAAAAGCTCTTATTAAGTCTAGCAGAAATTGGCGAGGTGACGTATTAGGCCCAGCAGTAATTGTGTAAGCAAACTTTTTCGCCTCTTGTAATGATTGGAAAGGAGAAAAATGATGTCTAATCTCTTTTTCGAACTCTGCCATGTCATGTTCTGCTGTTCATTTAATCCCCTAATGATGCTGGCTGTGGGAGCATCTAGAGTTAAATCAAAATATTGCCTGTATTGCTCCTTAGGTATCTAGAGAGCTTTAAATATATCATGCACCACTTCTAAGTGGTCCTCTATGCAGCACTCCCCTTCTTTTTTAAATGGTTTGATCAGAGCTTTGATGGATTTCATTATCTTTATGGGGCTACGCGTTGTTATGCATGGAATTGCACTACCTTGTGATTCAATTCTGGTTTCAGATGTATTGGATTGGTGGCGGCCCCCAATGGGTGTGTCAAATCCCCCAAGAGCACTGCAACCAAGTTAATTCACTGCCCCAGTCACTGGGGCACTAGCTCTCTGTGTAGAAATAGAATTCACCTCAACTCCATTGAATGTGGTTCCCTGCCGTCTATCCTGGGACCTGGCAATGCATATTTGCTGTTCCAACTCCTTGCACTTTCTAAGGAGCCCATCTGCCTCCTTTTGCAAATAGTTGTTTTCCTCACTCAATTTATTAATTAGCTCCTGCATATCGCCAATTTGCATTTGGCATTCATTGAAGTCTTTGTTTCTCTTTTCTCTTTCTTGAAACATTTTAACCATTTCCTGTTCAACATTTTGGAGATCACTTTCTTTTTCACAATGTTCTTTTTGCAAAATCTGCATTTCCAAAACAACCTCATCTTTGTCTTGTCTAATGTGGTCTGCTAACACCATGAAGTGTACCAATTCTTGTTCCCTATCCTCAAATTGTTTCTTGCTTTTAGACAATTGAGCATCAAGATCCCTACATTTTGAATGCATGTCTTTTTGACATACCTCCAATTCTGCTCTTAACATTTCCTCTTTTCCACTTGCCCCATACAGATCAGCTTTTAACCTGCTAATCAGCTTCGTATCATTTTCTTGCATTCGCAGGGACCTATTTAGGATAAACCGTATCTTGTCACATAGCCGTATCAGACAAACCTTCTCTGTATGTTTATCAGCTGCATTTAATAGTCTCAAAAGGCAGACCTGAATTATGCTGCCTTCTGCAAAAATGTTGTCTAGGGTTTCCTTATTTACTTCACCATAAATGCAGTCATGCCATTCTGTGGCATTATTTGATGACCATGTCCCATGTCCATATAACTTTGCCTCCAGATATTGCACTAGCTCTGGGAATGTGGCTTCCATTTGAGACATTCTGAAATTCACTTTTAGTGTCACACTGCTATCATGAAATGGGTTCTCTCTAATGCACATATGGTAGTGTGAGACACACTTGCCACGCCCAGTAGGTGCTCTATAATCACTTTCCCGGCCAACACACCATATAGGTAGGATATTTTGTGTAATTTTGGTGTCTGGCAGTATTTTCTAACCGCCCAAAATATAGTGGTAGTTTGGTAAGAGCTTATCCTTGCATTTAGATTGGGTTTGGCTGCACATCATTCTAGTGACCATATTTTGTTACACTATATTGGAGAATTTAGTAATATGTATTATTGGCAGTATTTTGTGGTAGTATTACTTAGTGGTGAGCATGATTTCCCTTCCCTACATTATAACCCATCATACACAAAACCTTCCTTTTTATTACAATTCCTCCTAGTGATATATAGAGGCCTTGGACCTATGCACTAGAGGACCAACAATGTTACGTATAGTGCCATCTAGAGCCTGTGGCTGGTATCACTGATTTATTTACACCAATGATCTATGCACCCAAAGGCCTCATTACTGGTTCATAGACACCCAGTAATCTATATGTTGTATTAGATTTCCCCAAACAATATGCACTGGGGAACACATGCATACACCTATTTATCACTGCTTAGTCTATCTGTTATTCTATCTGCATGAACAAATTGGCAAATGTATTACCAAAGAACACAAATCTTCCCCAACTCCTCATATGCAATTCCCACAACAATAAAACTCTGAACCATTCTGTTGTTTTTTTATAAATTAGTTATATTGCAGACAATTACAATTCATGACACGACTCTTACCATATATATCATTACAGATTGGGTCCGAGGTATATTCCACAGGCTTTCTAATGATGCTGGGGGGCGCTAGGTATTCTCACCACAAATCCAATTACATACACATCCAATGCTGCTTTTTAGTCCCCACACTGAAACCAAATGCACGTTTTCAAATGATGGAACAATAGGTTTTAACAAATGTCTTCATAGAAATGTGCTCTAAATTTTGGGTTGGGTCAACCATATTACCATTTCTTTAGGAAATTCAACGTTTTATTATTTTTAACATTAGCATTCCTGTACATAATATTTTTGCTATGCTTGCAGACACCAGTTTCTGATAAATGGCATGATGATTAAGCAAGATGATAACTGAACTGCGGCTCTGATCAAATCACATTTCTACACTGCTTAAGTTAAGAATGGGGTCATCTACAATGCTCAGTAAGCCGCTAGTTGCAAATGGTAGACAATGACCTGAGTCAGACTTTGCAGTTTTCCCCAGGTGATTTTTGAGGGTTTATTTGTGTTTTGTATACGTCGAGTGTTTCTACAATACATACCCTGAGTTTGCTAATTTGATACAGCCCATTTCAACCTATGTGTGCTTATTAAATGCTGGTCTTTGCTTTGAATTTCGGGACAGGTCCTGATTCCTGCTAAGACTCCCATAGGAAAGCCTCTCGTCCACACCAGGGGCCTGATTCATGGAAATGTGCACAGAAATCCCACATAGGCTGCACGCTGGTTATGGCCCTGCATTAACCTCAGAATAAAAAATGGGCACCCCACATATTTATGGAATTAATGCACAAAGTACCCGTAATTGCAACTTGTGGCCGGAACGCCCCTGACACGCCCACATGCAAAGCTTAAATAGCCAGAACAGCTATCTTTAAATTGAAATATTTAACAAATTCACTGGCATCCCATTCTTCTTTTCTTCAGCACCAAAACTAAGAATAGATAAAACACATACAAAAAGCAATGGGAAACATTAAAACAATAAATAATAGGAAAATAACAACAACATGCAATATACATATTTATGCCGTGAGTACAGTATGTAATATTGTTCTAACAACAGTACAGTAATGACTTTTCATTAAACTGTATCTCATAAAAATAAATACCAATTCATATATTAACACAATAACTATGCCATATGGCACACCACCTCAGGGGTTAGATATACTGTTTACAGAATGCCTCAATTATATAAATAAGCAGACGATACATTAAAGCAATCAATAATAAAAACGTAGTAGAGTCAATGGTATATGCGAAAATCTTATTGGTGGAGTGGATCATAACCAGGTAAATGCAGATGTTGTCTCTGCACAGTAAGTGATGCCTTTCGAACAGCCTTCAGAAGATCATGCTATGTGTTTTGTGTGTAATGCATGCCATTTGTAATGCCTTACCTGTGGGACTTGGCAGAAATGATGTGAATCCCTCACCACCTCTACCAGATTACCCACTTCGGATGATAACACTGGGTGCAATCTGACAGAGGGGGCGGGGTGTGCTTGTGAGGAATCCCAGCTACACTTGCCTTTTGATAGCACCGAGCCTTGTGGATGGTTGTCAACGTTAGCCCTGTGAGCAAAGGGAAGTGTTAGCTTGTATGTATGTAGACTCTTACCCCTACTGCTTCATTGCATTTCGTATGTGGATTAGCATCACTGTTCACTAATCAGTTTGTATAGAGATTTTGTCTATGAAAAATACATTTAGTGGCCTCAACTAAGGAAGACGATTTTTACCAACTAGTTACTATTTCTGTTTGCATAGACACGTTAGCTCTGTGAACAAAGGGAAGTGGTAGGTTGGGTGCATGTACACTCTTAACACCTTTTGTCCCTAAGAAAAGACCCAAGTACCTGAAGGCTAGGAAACTGGAGATGGCAGCAATCCAAGGCAGTAACAGGTCTACTTGCCTGAGGAGACCAGCTGCTTCATGTGTCTTCCCCTCCTACATAGTGTTGTTTTCCCAGTTACCTCACTGGGTCCATCCAAGCTCCTCCGGGACACTACAAAGCTCTGCTGGGACACTGCACCGAGCGTTAATGGGAAACACACAGTTTATTGTTGTGTTTATTCCCTTTTTGATTATGTCCTTTGGCTCCAGATCAATCACTAGTTATACAAATTCCCCAAGTGTTCTTTTGCCCCCCAGGTTGCGTGCCTGTTTTCCCATGGGTTGCACTGGTGTCACTGTGGTAAATATCCGGCAATTATATTCAGGCATTAATAAGTAGTGCTGCACTAATATTGTTTGTTGTTGTCCTTTCAGGTCCAGTGGGGCAGTGGAGGGTCCCCACGTGAATACGGATGTAGTCAGGAGCACCCTTTAGTATGTTTTGTCAGCTAATGTAGATGGTCCAAGTCTTACAGTATATTCACACTCTATTGTTTTTTTCTCCTTCAAGGTGTGGCGTAGACTTCCCAGGATGGTGTAAGGCAGGATACAGCGGCAGAGTCAGGATCAGGTAAGAGAGTTGAAGATGTCAGTAAGCCAAGCATGGGCATGCAGAGGGGCATGGCTTAAAAGCACGAAATCTCACATGATTATGTGGGATTCTCGGAAATCCAGTCTCCTGGCTCTCCAAATCATTACCAGCATGCCCCAGGTAATCTCCCTTTGGTTTGAAACCCCCTCTTATGTTTGGGCAAGGCGCTGTTGGGCTTGTGATGCTGTTTTGCGTGTCTGTGGCACATCATGCAATTATTCCCCAAGTCTATGGGATATGGAGTCCTCTAAATGCAGCTCTGAGAGTCTTTACTGCAGGCACTTGACGGTTACCCCATTCAAGTCCTGTACCTCCAAATGGCAGAACTGCTAACTCAGAAAGTGACTCCTGGGAGATTTTACTGCATTTACTTTTTGGCCCAGGGATAGTACAATTATATCTTTACAGTATAGTGTACCCAAAACAATGAGAAATGCAATGCATATCTGCAATGGCATGTATATTACCGAAAGCAACGAATACATAAAAACAATGTGTAATCAATAAGCAACAGCAAATATTGAAACCATTGACTGGTATTCCATGGTTATTTTTCTCACCCACAAAAGAAGTAGAGAAAATAAGCATAAAACCAATAAAAAACAGGTGAAATATTAAAACAATAGAAGTTAAAAGAATGCATACAAAATAACATTAGTGGATTGGACAAAACACCGTGGACCCAGCTGGAAGACTGCTGAGAAGGAAAACACGTTTCCTGCTTGTTTACCTCTTGCATCTCTTTATCACCAGTATGACAGTGTTAAAGCTGCTGTCCGTGTGCTGACCTCCAGTGATGTTGAATTGCCCAGCTAGACAGATTGGTGTTTTAATAGGGTCAGCATTAGTGACAAAAAGATGGCCTTTGCTGTTTCAATGCCATAGATCTCTCAACTAAATCCTATTTCATGTTCTACCTCTCCCATGAATACATTAATGTTCTACTACTCCCTCAGCCCAAGAGCATTCAATCAACTACTCGAACAACCTCTTACCTCTGCACCTGTTTAACAAGACTAATCCTGAATTGAAACATGTATGCACTATGTATACTGCCTTAACAATGTCTGATATTTTTTAGAACATGAGCGACAACACTGCCAAATTTGCAGACATTTTGTTTATTTATGAACATGTTGCCCAGGCTCAGTGTTCAACAGATAGAAGAAACCGACCTTTTATGTATTATTTTTCTTTTTACTGAGAAACTGTATTTAGCCAGCAATCTTCCAAGAAATGCTGTATTGTATTTAATTAGTAACACAACTCTTTTTTTCTGACCTTGTAACAACAGCTTCATGCACATCTCTCATTGCTATGATCTTTGACTTCAACAATGATTGCTGGGTGTTTTAATCTGCTGAGAAAGTGGCGTGGTCAAATAACCTTACTGGTGGCATAATCAAAGGAAAGGCCAATAACTTTTTTAATCTATTGCACAGCTGAGAGATTAGAAGCTCTGCATAATTCTGCCAGTAGAAATATTTCATGTAATGCATACGGCAGATTGGCAGTTTACTTGGCTTTATTCTTTTCTGGTTGCTACTGAAAATAATACTGAAGTCCATTGCATACCGTGTTTGTCACAGACACTTTTAACTCTCCTGAGACACGATGTGCCCTTGACTTCGATACGATCAGCTGCATATCGCTGGTAGTACAACACAATGATTTATTTTGCTTCCTCCCATGCTGCCCTGCCAAAAATGAAACAAAGAAAAACATCTTGCAAAAAAGTGGTGTTCATCTTGGAATTGTGATATCAGCCATTGTAAAAAGCAGCTACCAACTTTTTGTAAGTATATGCATTGTGTACAAACATATTTGCCAGAATGCACTAGTTAAAATGTGACTAGATGCCATTGTTTTCATTTACCGATTGGTTGTGATTGGAATTTGGAATGCTTCGATCTATACGCGTGTCCTCGATATCTAGATATCAAACCCTGTTCAAGTTTGCCATGCTGCTTAGGGATTCCTCAAACTCTTTGGCCTTGCAGAACATTGCATGCAAGAAGAAAGAGCAACATACATGTACACATGTCAATCTCTAGTACAGAATATAGCTGTCCCATTTATATTCTCATATTAATTACACGCCTCTTCCACATTTACTCGTGGTATGTTAATGTGCATTCCCCCTGAGCATGTGGCATTCTTTATATTTACTCAAAATCACATCAAATAAATATGTTCATCCTTCCTTCTCACTTTGTAAGTCACTCAATTGATGGCAAATGAATAATTTCATAAATCCGTCCAACCATCCGTTTGTTGTCACTTTGTTGATTTACAGTGTTTTAGCATTATAATAGTAGTGGTTTTTCTTGGCAGATTTATTCTTGATGCATGGCTTAGTTTTTGCTGGCCATTTAACATTATGGGCCCGATTCATTGAAGTACTTGCGTGGAAAATAAGGAACTTGCACGCCAAACTGTGTGCATGATCCTGTTTGTTGATTCATGGAATCGGCTGTGCAGCACTTTTTCCTGACTTGCGTGGACTTCTCGCAGACTAGGCATGTATCAGCGAGCTGTTGAGTTCCTTTGCGCGAGACACCATGTAGAGCATGTGCGAGGCCTGCGCAGAGGGCGGATTAGGGGGCAGAACTCGAAATAATTGAGAAGAAGGGTAAAATTGGGCGTTGCGGGGGACAGACCACAGGCAGTCCATAGCACACCCACAAATGAGCATGATAAAGCATATTCATTGATGTGAGTGCGCAACCTCTTGCCTGCGAAAGGTCCACGCAAATCCCTCCATTTCTCCGCCACACGAAGGCAGAAGTAAGTACACTTGCTCATAGGAATTGCAGCATAGAGGCGGGTTTGCATGTTGGATTAAGGGGTGCGTGTACACAGCCGGGGTTGCTATCGGAGTAAGAAGTATGTGTACACAATGTAGTGTGGTGCAGGAATGGTTTACAGGGTTCACACTTAGATTTTCAAAGTTTCACCGGAGTTACGATGCATCATACGCATGTTGTCGGGGTGCCGGAACAAGTTACGGAGGACGTGTATTTGTGGCTGGGGGAGCACGCAAAAGTAGCTGTTCTGGCTGTTTTTTCTTTGCGTGGGGGCATGTCAGGGGCGTTCCAGTCATGACTTGCATAGATGGTTACTTTGCGCAGAAAATTCCATGAATACGCGGGGCGCGCATTTTCTATTCTGCAGGCAGGCTCGCACAGTGTTGTTCTCGGCATGCTGACTTTGCAGGAGAAATGCACACTTTTCCATGAATTGGTCAGTTAGGCCATTACATTCATCATGGGATGCAAGTACGATACAATGTAACTTATCTTGATGGCTGCTTCCCAGCAATCTGGGATTTTTTGAAAATCCAGAACTGATTTTTTATTTCTCCTCAAACCAATGTAACATGATCTTCAAATTGATTGATTACAAACAATGAATGCAATGCAACATATTGTAATATTACATATTTCTGTTAATAGGGACATCACACTTAAGCCCATAATATGTTACCTTTCTGCTACGTTCTACTCCATTCATTCACTGAAGTCATAATGATGTGCAGATGAAATCTTGCCGATCACACTACTTACCTATTCTTCACATATCAATCAGACTTGGGGCCTGATTTACAAAGCATTGTTTTCAGTGGGATTCTGCCATTGTAAAACTCTTTTGTAAATCAGGCCCTTGAGCTTTCAAATCTGGCTCAATATAGGAAGATCACACACTTTCCCGGTCCTAATAACAGAAGGTATGCCATTCAAGCTCCCAGTTAAAACATGCGTTCGTGTCCTAGTTTAAATGTAGACCCTTCTCTGCCTCACTCGGCCTTGTCTTGTTTGTCGTGGCTCTCCTGTACAGGGCCCTTGGGTTAAGCCAATGGCTATTTATTGTACAACTGAATCAAGCGAAATGATAAAGCAGCCATTCCGTCTGCAGTCAAACAGTACTTATTAAAGATGCACAAGGAAACAACTCCAGAACAGATCAATATAACTTTAAAAGGTATTTTAAAAACGTATGCAGTAAGCTTAGCATTTTGATTATTCATAAACAGAACATTATCACTGCACTCAAACTAATGCACAAACACTACTAGCAAGATTGATCTGGCCATTTAGAAAGGACAACTCAAACAACTACTTAAATGCAAGGAGGGTGAAGTAGGGCAGATGATGACAGTAGGGAACATGCTCTAGAAGTGCCAGTGTGCACTTTCCAGACTTTGGTGAGGTCCGACTTTGATTCTTATTTAAATAATATGTATACCTACAGTTAAAGTTTAAGAAAATGTAGTTTAGTACATTAGTCCACTTCAAAGTTATAACCATAACTGTGCAGAAATGCACGGGGCAGTATTTTTACAGATACATGCAAAATAAACATGCACATAAACTATGTATGTATATGGGCACCTCAATTTTATTCTAAGAGCTTTAAAACAATTTGAGGGACGTTGCCTCACATGGGTGGGGAGGAAATGAGTGAGAGGGAACGCGTGGACTGTTAAACTCCTACTCTGCTTTGACCCTGAAGTTTTACCAAATCTTAGAGTACACAGGATGCAAACACCGAAATATGTCTTGAGAGTCAGCTAACCCCTCAAGATCAGGGGAACCATGCGCCTTGTTTTCTACATGAAAGTGATTGTGCATAGCTGGCTATGTGGAGTCCACAGGCTAGTGCAAGCCTATACCACATTTCAGGAAGTACAGCATCCATGTACTCCAGGAATGACCGTGCTTGCTTTCCCTGTTACAATCCATTGCACATTTCTGAAGTTAGACCCTATTTCAATCTGGAAATGTGTGTGTTATGTTATGTTACAAACAATTCTGTTTCACCAAATCACCACCATAGTAGTCTCAGAAAACCTAGGCTTGTCCGATTAATGGCACATTGGACCTCAATACAAGTTTGGCGGTATTCCGGTGGTACATTTGATGGAATACTGCCAAACAGAATTACCGTTACCACCACTTGGTCCGGCCGTATTACTGACAGATTAGAAACAATGGTAGTCCCCATTTATAGACTCCTTAGGATTCCATGGGGATTTCGGTGTAATTACCACCAGCAGTACTTAAGCTGGCCGTAATTCTGCTGATTTGGCTATTTTTTTGTGGTAAGGCTGTAGAATTACCTCCATCATTTAGCTGAAGGTTTTTCCTCTGCCTCACCACTAAAGTTATAGTATGACAGTGCAGTAAGACCACTATGGTGGTGATGAGTGCAGCATAAATAGTTGGTGACATAACATGACATATGGCTGTTGTCATATACCCTTATGACTCATAACTCTATCAGCCTGCAATTTTAATGAGCAGTTTAGACTAAGATCATATGACAGCAGTATCAATGTATGTATTGGTTTGAGGTTGAAAGCACATTTTAAGAGTTATCTCAGGAAGAAGTTTTCATAATTTGAAATTTGCAGCCACTTCTAATTGGGAGCATACAAAACAAATTAAATTAATGCAAGCTGTTGATGATGCTTTTGCACCCATAATATTACTCAAATTTACCATGAATGTGGAGATTCGCCACAAGTATATTAGTTGAAGAAGAGGAATCATGCCAATATGGTGAAATGAATTCTGGATGTGAGGAAGCCAGGAAGTAACCAAAAACATCTCAAAATTCACCAAAAGGAAAAACTCGGAAACCTCCATGCAGAAGATTTCTATCTACCAAGGTGAGCTCAAGAACGTGCTCATTCCTTGCCCGATTAGTGTTGACACCAACCTCAGCAATTATGCACTAATGAGACCTTGCTAAATGTGGTCACAATGTTGACTACAATAACAAATAGGCAAGAACACTAGCAAGAAGTTGCACCATATGATAGAAGACCATGAAGAATCGAAATTGCTTAGGACAATTTGAACCATGAATAATAGCATCTCTTCTTTTGTATGCACAAACAAGAGTACCCCTTTACCTGAGTTACAAATGATGGAGCCTGCCTGAACCCCTCCACCACGAGGACTGTCAGTCTCCCAGCGAAGATCCCTCTGGGCTCCTCCCTTTACCCCCTTCTTTTTAATTTATACCTATGCCTGCTGATGGACATTGTGAGGAAGCACAGAGTAAGTTTTCATTCCTATGTGGATGACACTCAGGTGTTTATCAAAATAGGGAATGTGGAGGAGGCATTTCAGATGGTCAAACGACACATGGAAGAAGTCAAGGGATGGATATTCCTCCAACTGGCTCCTTCTCAATGCCGGTAAAACTGAAGTAGCATTGTTTGGGCCTAAACACCTCCTTGAGGGCAGTAGGCACACAGGTTCATTCTTGTTTCCTGGGCTCAGATTTATCATTTGCACTTAAAATAAAAAAAAATATATAGGATGTATCTAGCATGGAAATCTAGGGGGAAAAGCTCAGGTGAGTACTAAGGTACAGTCAGTGTTTGACACCATACGCCTCCTGAGACAGGCTCTCACATATTTTCTGGCCAGGAATCATGCACTGGTGCTGGGAGTGCTGTAAACTCGCATCTTGATTATTATAATGGTTGCTTGCAGGCATGCCACCCACATAAGTTCAGCACCTGCAAAAAGCAAAGAATGCTGATGTTAGATTGACTTTTTGATTAAGGAAATCCTCCCCGATTTGAATGTTGCGCCATTCCCTACACTGGCTCACAGTAAAGGATTGCATTGAATTTTAAATGTCCCTGTTTAGTTCTTAAATGAGCAAATAAGCTTTCCCCAACATATTTATCAGAACAAACTCTCAGTTACCAACCAACTCATCAGTTACGGTCAAGTGATAAGCTATTACTGCAAATTCCCACCTCGAATTGTGTGCATAGGGGAGACCGTAGGTTTGCAGTCAGTAAATGGGTCAAAGCTATTGGACAACCTTCCATTAGAAAGGAAACTAAATCCCTGTGTCACTTTCGTATGGTCTTAAAGACCCACCTGCTCACGTAACCTGGGCAGAGGAGAATCTAATTTAGGAAACTGGCCATCCTCTCTGGGATTAATTTAATTAATCTGGTAATAAATGTTTTGCCTTGCTATTTTGAGTGTTTACATTTAATCTGCACCTAGATATGATTTGGTTCGCCAGGTGCGCTAAATAGATGACACAAATCAAATCACATCAAATCAAAGATCAGTCTCAAACTTTCCCCAGGGTCAGAAACATGTTTCCTTTCCCGTAGCTCCCCCTCCTGCATGAGGTCCAGCCAACAAATGATCCAAAAACAAGAGGAACTTTGGGTAACACAGAGGATGACACCTGCATTAACTAGTTCTTACCAAATTTAAATGTCTAAATATTTCAGTAACAACGGCCAAAGATGTCTTACTGCAAGGTGTGCAAGCTTTTCGCAGTTCTTATGATGTATAACCAGGAGTGAGACGGCTGCTCCCCCTTCATTGTTTGACAGTTCTTCTTCTGGTACTGAAAGAGACCAGACATTAGCTGTTACCCAACTGCTGCTGTATATAGATTAGCCCTTTTTGTTATATAAAAGGTCTGTGCAAAACCTAATCATGATGCACGAGGAAACGGGCAGTTAAATGCGAGTTCAGAAAGCTGACCACATTCTCTGCCAAATGTTTCCATTTTAGCTGCTCCAGAACTGGACTATATTCAGATCAATCAATTATAAACTGCTTTTAGATTTTCTTAAAAAGACCAATTTACCAGCTATGAATCACTCAAGCTTTGACCAGTGCCTCAAAATGAGAAATGAAGACCAATAAGGGCATCACCCACTATTTGCAACTCAGGCACATTGAAATGGAAGTAGTACACTATTGTCATCAGTTGCTCACAGTGAATGGGTTGGCAAACGTTAACTTACTTACTCTAAAAAGAGTGAAAGGAGCCATTATTCGTGTGGTGGGTGCACAGCATGAAAGTACACAATGTAGGTAGCTAGCTTTCCAAAACAGAAACTATCTGTGAAAAACAACTGAAAAGGAGAGCAAGCTGCAGTGTGGCACTTCTCATCTGATGTAGGGTACCAGCACAGCCACATACACATGTTTCTACTATGTTGGTCAGTTCGCTAAGCACCGAGAGCAGTTTTATGAACCATTACTACATTTCCTTTGGCGACTTAGACTTTTGCAGACTTTTTTAAACTGATGTGTGCACCTTTTCCATCGGAAAAACACAGGGGGAGACCGACTGCATCCGTCCCCCTTGCTGCCCCATCCTCATATCTACCTTAAACCCATTTACCATATGAATTTTGCTGCACAAACGCATTCACCAAAGATGCAGGTCAGCAAAAGTGGGCTAGACGCTGTGAGAAAGGAGTCATTGTCGAGATTACCTGCAGTTACTAACGGTTAAACTCCATGTTTTTCACCTTTTGTAAAGATTGTGGGAGCCCCTCTACTGAAAATGGACACTGCCAAATAACTAGTTATGTGGATGGTTCCTACTCTGGAGGTACTGCAAACATAGTTTAGCTCTGTGTACCGTTCTTATAGGAAAAACAACCATTTGCTTATCAGTTTGTCCCACCCACAAGACCAGGAGAGAGGCTCAGCTTCTCCTCACTCATTAAGCACGACAAGGAACAAACATGTGACTAGGGTTGCCAGTGGCACTTTAGTTTAGAGGAGTACAGGCTAGCATTGCAATGCTGCACTGTCTTTCTGGGCGGGACTAGAATGATAGATATGTATTCTATTGATACGGTTTTTATATGAAAACCTTTGCAATTACACAACGTGCATATATAATTTAATCAGACAAAAGACAAATCCACGGTATAAATGTGTACGAAAACACTAAAATAAATTAAAAGGGAGAAAAGGTTTCCCAATTATGACATCATAATCAACGTATACAAGTAGACTCTAAGACAAGAAGAGAAGCTTAAGAATCCAAATATTATATACATAGAAAAAGAGGAACATATCCACAATTAATAGTTATCATCACATAAAATATTCAGATTTAAAACACAATTATTCCATTAATTTTAAGTTGTTTAAAAAGCCTGTGACTACAAGTCCAACAAATGTAGGCTATCCATTTAAACACAACTTTCAAAAGATTTCACCATTGGAGGCTGGCGAAATTGCAATCACCTCTTTTAAACAGATCAAACGACTATCTGAGAGGGCCTTACAATAAGTATTTTTTTAACGTCTCCAATTCGGATTTGTCCTTACAAATTCTACAAAATGCTGCATCCTCCTTTATAAGTTTATGTATTAACAACACTTCCTTAGTCTAGAAAAGATCCCATTGATACATTATACAATTCTCCCGACTACACCTATTTGGAAATAGACTGAATAAGGGGGAACAAATGCCTAGTTGTGTATGGTTCACTTTGTCACCATTTGATCCCTGGACTAGTTGAGATACTATGCAGCGCACCTTCTACCCCCTCACGGAGCTAGGTTCCTGTACCTCTGTTCACCTCTTAACCTCTTATAAAATCCTAATGGCCATATGCAAAAGAAAAGGGGCAATAAAGAAAGGTCCCCCGCTTTAGAGAAAAGTCCCCCGCTTCTATCACCACCATATATTCTCACACACCTCTATCTGACTCCCTTCCCGTTCCCACCCACCTTCTTTTAGGATCTCTCGCACTTGATACTCACATGTCCGTATTGATCCGAGAGCCTCTAGACCTGGTTTGCCAGGTGCCGCCCCACATTCAACGGTCACTCTCGGCTCCAGCGGTACGGCAGGGTATTTGCAACGCCAGGACCTGTGGAACCTTCTGTCCTAATATTCTTCTAAGGGTACCAGTTGCCGTAGGTGGGCAGCCTTGAGAGGGGCGTCCTAGATCTCGCTGGTGTGGCTGTGGGATGTCTCATACTAAAAGGAAAAAGGAACGCTATTGCGTCGGTGTCACTAAATGAAAGCTGGCATTCCCCACAATTACAGTGAAATAACCAATTGAGAGACACTAATGGATACACCCCAGTAGAGGATGAGACTAGGACCAAGTGCAAGTGAGGTAAAAGATAAGAGTTTATATAAAGATAAAATGGGGCATGCAGAGAACTCTGCCACTCCGAGAGCGCTCTGCCCAAACAACGAGAAATACACATTATATTACAAAAACACATCATCTATGACGTGCACTATAGGGGATACAATAAGTAATTTTCATTGGGCAAAGGAGACTGGTCAGTTTGTTTCATATAGGTATATTAATTCAGTATTGGTCGGCTTCAGATTGTAACTTCTTGGAGCACGCGAGTCAGCTGGGCTCATCTGGGAGGGAAGCGGGTTCAGGCGATGTCGAAGTCGCTGTAATACACTCTAACATTTGCCCTTTTGGCCACACATATTTTAGCATTATTCATACATTTCAGCATACAATATATATCTTAGACTTTCGACCTGGATAATAAAAAGTGAGGGTACATGGGTCCAGGTGTCTTATCTAACACAGTATTTGAAAAGCATATTAATCAAGAATCTCCTTGGATCTACTGTGGGTGTTTTACTCTTTGTTAGTAAAAGGATAATATATGGCTACAGGGGATTAGTACTATGGGATGAATCTGGGTGGGGCACGGGCGAGGGCATGCAACTGTTACATCAAAGAGGTGTGGGGTTAGGGGGCTTGTGCTCTATATTTCTTTAGAAGGGATCTGCTAGTGCAGAGGCAGATTTGTGGAGATGGATGTTTTTTTCCAGGACCAGGCTTCGGCCCTGTCACACACAGGGCAATGATGTAAAAGGAAGAAGAGTGATACATTGTTTAACTAGTTACACTTTGCGCCCAAGCTTCTGTGAGAACAGGACAGCTGCAGAGACGGCAGGTTGGAGGAGGTGGGGGGTTGGCATACTGGTGGTGCGTGGAGAATGAAGGGGAGAGGTGCAGGAACCTATTCAGCGTTTACAAGCGGCCTACTAGAAAATGGAGTTAGTAGTTAACACAAAATGGAGTCTCAGGGCTCACAGGGCATGCACAGTTATGGGTCATTCAATGGTAACCACACACCTTGGCCAGAGGTGCGCTGTCAACCGCGGAATGAGCATATCATGTGCATTCTTAGGAATGAAGGTGGGCCTGGGAGACCCTTCCTCCCTTAAAGTACGCATCTACACTTGACTGTCAGGACATGCATTAGCCTGCATTTCAGGAAGTGCTTGCAAAAGCACCTTCCACCACATCAAAATGTTATCAAAACACCATTCCGCTATACAAAATCGTGTGCATAGACTCTACTAGGCAAAACATCCTGCTCTAGAACTGTAAAATATAAATAACATTTTCCTACATTGCACAGAAATAGATCGCATCCAAAAAAAATATTTTGGAACTGAAGTTGACTCATACAATTCAGTAATTTTAGAAAACAATAGCAAAAACCTCACAAACAACAACCTCCTTACAACACATACAAAAAAGAAATATACAAGTTTCAAAACACATGGGCTGAAATACCAAAGTCTAAAGTGTGTGTCTGTTGTCACAGAAACATTTATGAAAAGAGCAAAAAATAGTACATAGGTCCTACAAAGGATTATTCAGACATAAAATAAAGGTGACTCAAACCTTTTCAACTACCAAATCCTAACAAAATGAATCTAATAGTGTAGTCACAACAATGAAAATGAATTGTATTACAAAATTGATTAAATATTAAATATTACACACAATGTAAGACTACATACAAGCCAACTACACTCACAGCACACAAAGTACAATACATACAAACAATATACATTTCAAACATTCAATGCACCCACATTTGGACAACAGAACACATGTACAATGGTACAATGTGTGTGGTTACATAGTGAGCCCAACATGTTATTGATTGCTACACAAATAATTACTGGGACAATCATCAGGGGTTATCCAGCCAGGAATTGCAAAGTGTTTGATGCATGGGTAAAGTTGTTCTCCACGGTGTAGCAACCACACCATGAAAATGTAAGAAACTGTGCACTGCGCATGGTATCCTCCAACAAGCAAAAACTCTGCAAAAAAAAAAACTGGGCAAGGAATGAACGTCATACCAGCTGCAAGATATGTCACAGCCTATTTTACCAAAGCTGAGAAGAGAGAGCTAGAAGACCTATGGGATGACATATCATCTGACAAAACCATGTCACAACAATTGTACAGCTTCCGTATAAAAATGCTCTCCCATAGTGAATGCAGGTGCCACGAAGCTGCAGACCATTTAACAGCTACACCATTATATAGAAAATCTGAAAGCACTGTCTGGCTAAACCTTGGTCCATCTTCACCACGATAAAGGTGTTATGACCAGTAGTCATACTTATAAAGGATACTCTCGTTGCCAGCTGTGATCTTCAGGTTACTTTAATCAGGTTACATCAAAGGAGATTAGGAAGTACAATAATAGGGAAGCCCATTGGCTCCCACCACCCAGGCTACATCATTACCAACTGCCCGGGGTGGAATCTCATATACTCAGCATTCCAGTCAGTCACACTCCAGGCCTTCCATTCATGACCTCACACCTACAGGGACAGAGCATGCTGTCATGCACCACCCATGGAAACTGTGGCATTCTTGGAAGCTCCGTGGCCATCCCGTCACGTCATCTGGCCGCAAGTTGCATCATGCAGTCGAGTTGTTCAATCCAAGATGGCGACTCCAATTTAACCTCTGCGGTCTGTGGCGGTCTGGTGTGTTGCACCTTCGCTTTGTGTTCGCAATTCGCGCTAGTGTTACTTTTCCTCCTTTGAGCTAATGCTCTGCAGTTTGCCACTCTCTGTGGCGTTCCTCCCCGTTCAGGTTCTTCGCCCGTTGCCTTCCTTGTTCCTGTCCTACGCTCATACTCTGTGAGCGTCCTTGCTCCCCTGGCTTCGCCGCCTGCCGTCTCTTCCCTTCTTTCTCTCTTGCTTCTTCGGCTTTCCTTTTCGATGCTCGCACCAGCAGGCAGGTCTCTGTTTCTTGTCTCGCCCCTCTTTTTTCTCCTGTTTCCCGGTCCCCTTGTGGTTCGCTGGTTTTACCTTTTGCCTCGCTGTTACCTCGTGCGACTCTTGCCTTCCTTCCCAAGCTGCACTCAACACTTGCTGTAAGCTCGGCGCTCTCGCTGAGACCCACGGCGCCCCTATGCTCCATTCCTTTACCCGAGGGCTGTTCCTTGCCTCTTCAGTACAGCCTGGTATTCTCTTTTGCTATTCCAAGAAGGATTACCACAGCCTTCTGACCTTTGCCTAGTACGGTGGTGACTTTCTCCAAGAACTGCCTCAGACACATCCATCTCATTCTGGTTTCCACTCACCACAATATCAGGATTTACCATTCCATTCCGGAGCAGAATCGGATTAGGTTTTTTTCAGCAAGGAGGATTTTTCCCTAACTTTGAGGCTAGCTCCCAGAAATCCCAGTGGTCGGGTGTTCAGTCATCCAGACAACATGGGCCTCCGACAGAGCTCGCCCTTACTTACATGAAAGGAAACCTAAGAAGAAGTCCAGAGAATAGAAAGATACAAGAAGAAGAAAGAAGACAGATCCACAGGAGCGTCAGACAGAAGACACAGGTAAGGAGGAAGGGTGGGAGGAGTCATTGGAGTTTGACACATGCATTTAGGGAGCATGAAAAAGCACGGGAATAAACATAAAATAGGAATACCATTCCTAGCACATCCGTTCCTTCCACCTAACCAGACACACAACACACCACACCTCCCTTTCTTCCACACAACAAACACATACCTCAAACATGTGCTCAACCCAATTCCAAATGCAAAATAAAGGTAACACAAAAAGGTGTAACTAACTCACTGGCAGAAGGACCACACCAACAAAACTACCATCCCAAACCAACAAAACAAGACAAATACCTTCCGCTCACCGCTACCACTGGAGACCCTCAAACCTGCCACGTTCGAGCACTGCCTGCCCCCCTGGGCAACCAAACACACATCCAGAAACCCTTCCAACAAAAACTAACCACCTTCTATCCACCACTGCCACTGATAGATCTTGGAGTTGCCAACCCCAAGCACAAACTGTCCCTATATGGACTGGCAAATAGTCCCACTGCACCAAAACGAGAAATCCAACTAACTTTCGGATACAACAAATCCTAGCAGGTCTAACCATGAACCACTGGGGCACACACCCACACAAATACAGCACGCATGCACAGCCCCACATGCACTACACATGCACTTGGGTAACAAACACACACAGTAGAATCCCAAACAAAACAAACCCCAGTTACAAACTGAGCCATAATATACATAAGATCTCATCAGAATCCTACACTACTACACACCAAAAGGGCTACCAGTGACCTGCTGGAAAAATAAAGTTGCCAAATCCCCACAAGAAAATACACAAATATATTGGCATTCACTGTGGGAACAAATAGAATGAGAAAATAATCAGAAAACCCGACATGGAAATGGCAGGGCTAACTCTTCCCCCCAAACTACTCCACCCAGACCACCAAACTCTGGGTCTCAAAGCTTACCTCTCTTGGGAATGAGAACACTCCTGGCCAGCTAAACCCATTTCCAAGTGCAACATCACCCCACTGGATACTGTAAAACACTAAACAACTGAAAATTGGATGTGAAGGCGCACCAACCACACCAGTACTAAACAGCATGCATAGAATGCACTGTCCCACACCTGTTAAACCTACCCAACAACATCAATGGGTTACTCTTCTCACCCATGCTCAAAACATCATCCTATTCTCACCAGAAACAAGCAACTCAGTGGTGCACAACATCAATGGGTCACTAATCACACTCACCCATCCGAAAATGACAAGCATGCAACGCACCTCTACCCAAACTCAAAGGGTAGCGACACTCACCCAAAAGCATTTGACTCACTGCTACACAACATGAATGGGTAGTCACACTCACCCATACTGGAACTTCAAAAACATGCCAAAATTCAAAGTGTGCATTAAACTCACATCATACTACACAGCATCTATGGGTAATCATCTATGGTTATGAAAGAACATACATAGTGCATCAGCAGAAAAGTTCTACAGTACTCTACAGTGACCAAAAATCATTCAGTTGCATGGTTCTCATAAAACCGCTAAAAGTCCATGTTTCATACTTCCGGTATGCAACCTAAACATCCTCCAAATCCGCAAATGTGTTAAACTAGCATAAATAATACCAGTCATACAATGTAGAGATAACCTCACACCACATGCAATTCAGTGCTAAAATCCATGTTGCATACTTTGCCACGTAAACATCATGCATATCCTATAAGTCATTACACTTATCCCAATGTAACATCCCAAGCCTCATATATATATATATATATATATATATATATATATATGTTCAGTAAAAAAACGTTGTTAAAGGGACATTATGATTAAGTTGCGCTACTAAAAACCTATAAAATTCAGTAAAAAAACGTTGTTAAAGGGATGTTATGGTTCCAAGAAAACCTGAAAAAAGGCTTAAATTCGCTAGTTATGGTGAGCTAAGCAACCATAACTCGCGCCATCACCGTGTATTGCTAAGACTAGCACCCATGACTTAAAAGATGACATCACAAATGTCATTGGAGGTTAAATTCCAAGGATTGTTGAATTTGTTGGTATGTTATTTTATCGAGGATTTTGAGAAGAAATGGCACTGTGGTGCTGGGACGGTAGTTGGTAGGGATGGCAGGAACTAGATTCGGTTTTTTGAGGAGTGGGAGGACCCAGGATTGTTTCAGATTGTTGGGTATGGTGCCATACTCTCCAAACCCCTAATTCCCCTGTATTTGTGTCAGTTTCTGCTTCCCCCTCTCTTTCATAAATGTTTTATCTGTATATAATTTAAAAGAAATAGTATGTGTGTTTTAATGTAGTCCTTTGTGTCTTATTTTTTTTAAAAAGGCAGTTGGGGTGTCCGCGGACAGTGTGGGTGTCCGGGATGTCTGCAATTAACCAAAATGGGGGTGTCCTAAGGACACTATACCTGTCCGTACTGCCCGCAAGCCAAATGGAACTGTTCTTAGAACACACACGGTGTCCAGAATGTCCGCAATTAACCAAAACGGAGATGTCCTAAGGACACTATACCGGTCCGTACTGTCCGCAAGCAAGATGGAACCGTTCTTAGAACACACTCGGTGTCCAGAATGTCCGCAGTTAACCAAAATGGGGGCGTCCTAAGGACACTATACCTGTCTGTACTCTTCGCAAGCAAAATTTAACTGTTCTTAGAACACACTCAGTGTCTGGAATGTCCGCAATTAGCCAAAATGGAGGTGTCCTAAGGGCTCCATACCTGTCCGTACTGTCTGCAAGCAAGATGGAACTGTTTCTAGAACACACTTAGTGTCCGGAATGTCCAAAATTAACCAAAATGGAGGTGTCCTAAGGATACTATGCTTGTCCCTACTGTCCGCAAGCAAGATGGAACTTTTCTTAGAACATACTCTGTGTCTGGAATGTCCGCAAATAACCAAAATGGAGGTGTCCTAAGGACACTATACCTGTCCGTACTGTCCGTAGAAAATCTACGCACATGCGCACCACGCCCATAGGTCCTACGAACATTGCGCCTGTCCGTTACTGTCCGTCTTACATGTATCGCACTCTTAATTAGTTTGAGGACCCGAACACTGTCCGTAGAACACCCGCGCGCATGCGCATGACCGTTCCTGCGCATTTGGTGTCCTGTGGACGCCCGTCCCATTTGCGGACGTGTTCACAACGTCATCATGTGACCGCACCCACGCTGAGCGTGTGTCCTGATTTGTGGACACTGTCCGGGTCCCTGAACATTTTAAAAGTACTTTTTTGGACAATCCAAAATATTTTACAGTTGAAATTCCCCATTGCACATGTCTCAGACAATGTCACTGGCGTTCTACATACTTTTTGGAAGTTTTTGAGCCTTTTGGGGTGTTCGATCTGTCAGCGGACAGCGCGGCTGTTCGCGGAGCATGCACCTGCACCCCTATAAAAGGCAACACCCTAGAGCTCATCTTCATTCTGTCTTTCTACTATTGTAGATTGACCTGCTTTTGCTGCCTTTGCAGCTCTTGCTGCGATTGCTACATCAAACCTGATGGCATCCATGGCTGCTGCTGTTCCAGCTGGTGCTACTTCTGTCTCAGCACCACCCCCAGCCCCTCCAACTCCACCACCTCACCAAGGGCCAGCAGAGGGGAACAGGTATGAGGATGTAGAGAAAGAGGATGAAGTGGATGAAGAGTATGAGGTAGTGGAAGTCCCTACTACCAGCACTTGCCGTGAGTCTTGGGTGTGGCAGTTGTTTACCACTCTTGGTGGAGTTCCAAAAGCATGTGCCAATAAGGTCACCTGCAATCAGTGCCACATGGTGCTTAGTCGCAGGAGGCCTGTTTCGTACAGCTTTGGTACGACATCAATGAAGTGACACCTAAGGTTGTTCCATGGTGGGGCTATTCGCAAGGTTGTACCTTATGCTAAACTTAGTAGGTTGAGTTTGTCTACAACATTCTCCGTTTCCGCTCCTGTCACCACAAGAGACACTCATGTGGGCAGCGCATCCCTCCAGCTGCCTCACAGGACATTCATGATGCTGTTGACACTTACCTTTCGAGGGTCACAATATTGTGTATGTACTGCGATGCAGTACTCTGCAGGGGGGAGAATATCGGAGTGCTTTCAAGACTGTGGTCAAGGAGCACGAGAAGGTCTGCCCACTACCTTAATAAGGCCCACCCTACATCTTCCTCTCTCCACCTGCCCTTTCTTGTCCCTGTGGTTGGTGTCCCTTCCTTACCCTCCTTTCTCCTCCTTTCCTTGTGTGACGTGTATAAAAAAACAAAACAAATATTAAACAACAAACCACCCCCTCAAAAAAAGGCTCTTTTCAGAGCCGCCTTTCACAGTTTAAAAATAGAAGTGACAAATAAATAGTGCGGGGCCCTTTTCATTTTCTAGAAGTCTGCAGACAGTTTGCAGACATTTATCTTTTGGGGGTGCTGCCCTATCAGAACCATTGCACTTTCCTGTGGGAGGAAATGGTGGCTCTGAAAAGAGCCTTTTGGTGGTGTTTTTTTGTATTTCAAAAACTTCAAATGGTCAAAACATGCTGCAAAATGGATTACTGTAATTCCAAAAAAGGTTGCAATGCATTTTGTACATTTCTCAAAAAAATCTGATTGCCAGCATAAGTGAGATGGACTCCATCTCTGCAAAAAATGTATGTATTTTCATTGTGAAAAGAGGACATGCTCACATCTCTTAAAAGGGCACAAACAGCCTTATTGACATTGCGCCTCACTTTCTCCATTTGTCGACCAAATGAAGAAGAACGCAGCCACATGTGTCTCGCAATACAAGAAAAAATTACTTGGGAATTTGGAAACATGTCCATGACCTTCCCAAATCCTTCTTTCATTGCAAATTGCAAAGAAATTCCAGACACATGTCCTAACTATTCCCTCCACACTGAATTATAATTAATCCTGGATGATGCTATGTCTCCAAGTAGCACAGAGAGGCAACAAGTTCAGCCACTTCATTCCACACATTCCACATGAGGGAATCCAAGATATGCAGCTACTCCACAGTGTTCTGCATGCACCTGCACCCAATGTATCCATGAGTCTCCCAAAATCCAGATAACCTGTTTTCTGAAACACACGGGCATAGCTTTCTGTTCTTCTCTCAGGAAAAAGACTTTCTGTCAAACTCTCTACTTACACAACACACCCAGTAAACTTTATTGACCAATCCCTTGCTCTACTCATTCTCATTTGCATGCCTCTCTGTCATGTACCGGCGTGTAAGCAGTGTCAAGAAACGGATGCATAGCCCTTTAAGAACACTACAACCAGGGGCTTGGAAGTTGGCATGGCAACGCTGGCGTCCTCTCAGCGTTTCCCACGGTCGACGCTGAAAGCCGCGGAACGCTGTCATGTGACCTCACCTTTATATTCTCCGCCTACACTCCAGATCGGTGCTTCTGATTTACAATTGGTGGCGCCTCGTATCTTGTACCTTGTATCCAGTTTTCCTTATCATCCCGGTTCTGTCCCTTTCCCTTCCCCTTCCCTCCAGCATTTCTGATTACCTCGTTGCCTCGACCCGGACCGTTTACCTGGCTTTGGATTTTGGACTGCCTTGTTCTGGTTTGCTGCCCGCATCATTCTTCGACCTCGGACCGCTCACGGATTTCCTAGCCTTCGCCCATTGGTTTTGGTTGCTCTTCGGTTATCTTCTGGATCATCAATCATCTGGACTGCATCTGGGTATTTTGAGGAACTTTTCTTGAACTTTGGATTGTTGACCTTGGAACTCTTGAACTTTCTGATTATTGAACTTGGAACTTATGAACTTCCACCCTAGTGTGTATTAGGCGTCCTCGTGCCGGCGGGATAGGTGGTGGAGTTTTGCTGGTATTCTGCATTGTGGACTTCGGAGTTCTTCTCTTCCTGGTTCCATCTGATTCTCCCCGGAGTAACGGTAAGCCTAGGGGTTGTTATCGGAATTGGGATCAACGTATTGCATTCTTTCTGTTGTGTTCGGGTTGGTCAGAAGGGCGGTTGTTATATTATCTGTATTGTGTTAACTCCTCACTTACAGATCCAACGCCTGTCCTCGGCTATTCGTACCACCCTGACTTCGGCATTACAACTTTTGCGTCATCTACATTACAACTCCTGCGTCCTCTGGGTCTCATCAGGTATCCGTTCTTTCCTCTGATTGATCGCTCTGGCTGTCCGTTCCTGGGGCCAGAGGGTTCCATCGGGAGGAAGAACTCTTCGGCTACACGACGTGGGCAACTGGATTCTGACATAATCAGAAGCCTTTCAATATGGATACCAATGAGACGCTGTCCACTATTTTACAATTGGTGGCCGATTTACGTAATGATATGTCTGCGGCTCATTCAGCCACGCAGCGACGCATTGATGAGTTGCAAGCAGGGTTCCAACCCCTTGGGGCAGCTGCCCCACCTTTGGCCAGTGTCTCTGGGGCAGGTGCTGGTCCATCTCAACAGGGTGTTGGACCAGTTTATATGGCTACCCAGTTCCCTTTGGCTCCACCGGAACGCTTCAGTGGAGACCCCAAGACCTTTAGGACCTTTATGAACCAATGTAGACTACACTTTCTGTGTCGTCCTGCCTCTTTTCCAGATTCCACTACTAAGGCGGCGTTTCTGTTATCTCATTTAGGGGGTACCGCGGCTGCCTGGGCTAATCCGTTGTTGGAAGAGGGCAGTCATCTTCTTTACAATTGTGACGCCCTAATTGAGGCTATGAGTCGTGTGTTCGACACACGTTACGCCACACAAGC
Organism: Ambystoma mexicanum; assembly: GCF_040938575.1. Lineage (NCBI taxonomy): Eukaryota > Metazoa > Chordata > Amphibia > Caudata > Ambystomatidae > Ambystoma > Ambystoma mexicanum. The sequence continues at coordinate 825,077,029 of NC_090932.1, forward strand.
TACGGATTTAGAACTGCTTGGTCTCCAACAAGGCAGTACACCTCTCCTGTCCTATCTAGCCAAGTTCAATCAGCTGGTGGCGGAAACTAATTGGCCCGAAGAGAAGAAGGCTTCTCTCTTCTATAAAGGGCTGTCCGACTCACTAAAAGACACACTGGCTACCGTTCCGGTGATACCTACTGCTTTTTCGGAACTATTGGATTTGGTTCTCCAGATCGATTCCCGACAAGCAGCACGGAGGGGTGAAAAGAGAACGGTTCCTCCTGTTGCTGTCTCCGTTCCTTTACCTGCCGCTGGATCCACGGAACCCATGCAGATTGGGGCACTTAGAACTCCTCTCTCGGCTGAAGTTAGGGAACACCGGAGAAAGAATGGGTTATGTTTCTATTGCGGAGGTTCAGACCACTTACTCCGAGAATGTACCAAAAAACCTACTAAGAAACAGGGAAACGCCAAAACCCGGTGACTGAAGGGGTCCAGATGCCGGGTGTTTCTTCGATAGACCCTACAATATACAGTCCTTATTGTCTATCTGTTTCCCTGTCGTCTCCCGGCTCTGAGAAATGGGCCGTGATGATGGTCCTGGACTCAGGCGCCACAGGGAATTACGTGGATGCCACTTATGCTCAGGAGTTGGGTCTACCAGTTATGCACAAATCATGTCCTGAAATGGTAAATTCGGTAGATGGCTCTTCCTTGGTCTCTGGGTTAGTGACGAAGCGGACTACTGACCTCACCATGATCACTGACTGCGGTCATCAAGAGAGCATCTACTTTGATCTCATTGCGGCACCACAGTTTAAATTCATTCTTGGCTTACCTTGGTTAAGATTGCATAATCCTTCTGTGGATTGGCATTCTGGGGAGGTATGTTTTCCGTCGGATTACTGTGAAAGGAGATGCCTCACTATCAGTTCGGAGATCACCAATCCAAGTCATGCTCTTGCTGAAACTACCCGTACTGTGGGGGCAGTACTTAACACTGTCCTTCCTATGGTGTACAGGAAATATCAGGACGTATTCGACGCACGTGGGGCAGAGATACTTCCACCCCACAGGCCCTATGACTGCCCTATCGAGCTGATTCCTGGAGCTAAGATTCCGTCTGGGCGCATATATTCCCTGACCCCTAAAGAGGACGTGATTTTGAAGGAATATATTGACAAATCCTTGAGTACTGGCTTTATTCGTCCTTCCCGCTCACCTGCTGCCTCACCCATGTTCTTTGTCCCTAAGAAGGAGGGGGACCTGCGTCCTTGCATCGATTACCGTGCTTTAAATGCCGTCACGATCAGAAATCAGTATCCAATTCCTCTGATTTCAGTCTTATTGGACCAATTGGGTGCAGCTAAGGTGTTCACTAAATTGGATTTGAGGGGAGCCTACAATCTCGTCCGGATTCGCGAAGGCGACGAGTGGAAGACGGCCTTCAAAACCAAATATGGCCTCTTCGAATACTGCGTTATGCCCTTTGGCCTATGTAACGCTCCGGCGACCTTCCAATACTTCATCAACGACGTATTTCATGACATGCTAGACCAGTACGTAGTCGTTTACTTAGATGACATCTTGGTCTACTCTCCTTCGGTGGACACTCACGTCATCCATGTCTCCAACGTCTTGCAACGTCTAAGAGAGTACCACTTGTATGCTAAGTTGGACAAGTGCAGGTTTCATGAAACCGAGGTAGAGTTCCTAGGCTATGATATCACTAGCCGGGGAGTGCAAATGAGCCAGTCTAAGATCACTGCGATATTGGAGTGGCCTCGTCCTGATACCTTGAAGGCTCTGCAATCCTTCCTAGGTTTTGCTAATTTCTATCGGCGGTTTATCCAAGACTTTTCAGCCATTGCCTCTCCACTTACTAAACTAACCAGCACTAAAAGTTTGTTTAAATGGAACGAGGAAGCTCAACAGGCTTTTGAGGCCTTAAAATCTGCTTTTACCACGGCTCCCGTCCTTCAACATCCGGATCCCTCTTTGCCTTTCATTGTAGAAGCAGATGCTTCAGATGTTGCACTGGGAGCTATCCTGTCCCAACTTTGCCCCGAGTCCGCTGGTTTACATCCTGTTGCGTATCACTCCAGAAAACTCACCTCTTACGAGAGGAATTATACGATCACAGAACGGGAATTGTTGGCTGTAAGAGACGCCTTTATGGTATGGAGACATCATCTTTTGGGGTCTTCCGAACCAGTTCAAGTGTTTACTGATCATCGGAATCTCTTGGCACTGCAATCAGTGAAGTGTACCACGGCACGTCATGCCAGGTGGCATGAATTTTTCGCCATGTTCAACTTCACCATTACCTATCGCCCTGGTTCTCTGAATTCGAAGGCTGATGCTCTTTCCCGCATCCATGGAGTCCCTGAACCATCCGAGCTTAAAGGAGCTCTTCTATTACCCAATCAAGTGGTGTGTGGGTGTACCTTGCGCCCCTCTCTGAAAACTAGGATACAAGAATGGGTGAGAACTACTCCCTCCGAGATTTCTAGCCTGGGGTTGGAGGTCATCAATTCATTGCCTTATAAGGAGGGTAAAATATATGTGCCTGACTCCGACACAAGACACACCGCCATACAATGGTGTCACGATTCAGCGGTAGCGGCACATCCAGGTACTGGGAAAACTATTGACCTTTTGAGAAGGTGGTGCTGGTGGCCCTCCATGTCACACGATGTTCGGGAATACATCGTTTCTTGTGCCATTTGTGCACAGTGCAAACATCAACCGGGCAAACCGGTGGGCCTGCTTCAACCCATGCCTATTCCAGACAAGCCTTGGTTTATGGTCTCTATGGATTTCGTAGTAGAACTTCCGGTAGTCGACGGCTACGACACTATATGGGTGGTCGTGGACTATTTCACTAAATCAGCCTTGTTTGTACCCTGCCAGGGGATTCCTTCTGCTCCGGTTTTGGCGGAACTGTTCTTGAAGAACGTCTACCGAAGATTCGGTCTGCCTTCCATTCTTGTTACTGACCGGGGACCACAGTTCACTTCTCGTTTTTGGAGAGCCATGACTTCAACGTTGGGTATAGACGGCAGGTACTCTAGTGCATACCATCCACAAACCGATGGACAAACAGAGAGGCTTAACGCCACCATGGAACAGTATCTACGATGTCTTACCCACCAACGCCAAGATACGTGGATTTCTGTTCTACCTCTGGCCGAGTTCGCCTACAATAACTCTATGCATACGGCGACAGGTGTATCTCCGTTCTTTGCACTATATGGCCAGCACCCCCGTTCTTTGCCCAGTATTGCTGATTGGCCATTACAAAATCCGGCTGCCTCTGGTTGTCTTAGGAACCTATCAGATACCCACGCTTTAGTTAAGAGTCAACTATTACAGGCCCAGTCACGTACTAAGTCATCGGCAGATGCACATCGCTCACCGGCTCCTAACTACCGACCGGGGATGAAGGTCTGGCTGTCCACAAAAAATCTACGCCTGCCTGGTCGAAGATCCCTGTTGCCTCGGTTTGTGGGTCCCTACAGCATTCTGCAGGTTATTAACCCTGCGGCCCTCCGATTGGCTCTTCCTGCAAAATGGAAGGTACACCCGGTATTCCATGTCTCTCTAGTGAAACCATGCCACCCATCTACCAGACTTCCTGCTCATCCACCACCGATTAGGGTGCGTGGTTTTGATGAATATGAGGTGGGTGCTATCTTGGATACTAAAGTCCGAAGGGGCAGACGTCTCTATCTGGTCGATTGGAAGGGCTATGGTCCCGAAGACCGTACGTGGGAACCTGTGGGAAACATCCATGCTCCGGCCCTATTGTCTCGTTTCTGGTCTGCTCGGGGGGTGACACCCCCTTTGAGGGAGGAAACTGTCATGTACCGGCGTGTAAGCAGTGTCAAGAAACGGATGCATAGCCCTTTAAGAACACTACAACCAGGGGCTTGGAAGTTGGCATGGCAACGCTGGCGTCCTCTCAGCGTTTCCCACGGTCGACGCTGAAAGCCGCGGAACGCTGTCATGTGACCTCACCTTTATATTCTCCGCCTACACTCCAGATCGGTGCTTCTGATTTACAATTGGTGGCGCCTCGTATCTTGTACCTTGTATCCAGTTTTCCTTATCATCCCGGTTCTGTCCCTTTCCCTTCCCCTTCCCTCCAGCATTTCTGATTACCTCGTTGCCTCGACCCGGACCGTTTACCTGGCTTTGGATTTTGGACTGCCTTGTTCTGGTTTGCTGCCCGCATCATTCTTCGACCTCGGACCGCTCACGGATTTCCTAGCCTTCGCCCATTGGTTTTGGTTGCTCTTCGGTTATCTTCTGGATCATCAATCATCTGGACTGCATCTGGGTATTTTGAGGAACTTTTCTTGAACTTTGGATTGTTGACCTTGGAACTCTTGAACTTTCTGATTATTGAACTTGGAACTTATGAACTTCCACCCTAGTGTGTATTAGGCGTCCTCGTGCCGGCGGGATAGGTGGTGGAGTTTTGCTGGTATTCTGCATTGTGGACTTCGGAGTTCTTCTCTTCCTGGTTCCATCTGATTCTCCCCGGAGTAACGGTAAGCCTAGGGGTTGTTATCGGAATTGGGATCAACGTATTGCATTCTTTCTGTTGTGTTCGGGTTGGTCAGAAGGGCGGTTGTTATATTATCTGTATTGTGTTAACTCCTCACTTACAGATCCAACGCCTGTCCTCGGCTACTCGTACCACCCTGACTTCGGCATTACAACTTTTGCGTCATCTACATTACAACTCCTGCGTCCTCTGGGTCTCATCAGGTATCCGTTCTTTCCTCTGATTGATCGCTCTGGCTGTCCGTTCCTGGGGCCAGAGGGTTCGATCGGGAGGAAGAACTCTTCGGCTACACGACGTGGGCAACTTGATTCTGACACTCTCCAACCCAAAATCCCTGTATGTAATACGCGGTGTCCGCAGACTACCGCCATGTCCGTGGACATATCGAAATTCTGAACATGGCGAATTTAAATTTTAATAGTGTGCCCCATTTCCCCTTTGAGGTTGGCTCTGAAAAGAGACTTTTTTTTTTTGCAGAAGCTTGACGGACACCTGTTATTTTGTATTTCTTTTCTTACTTTACGCCTAAAATCTTCACATAACCTTCTCCAAAGCAACCCTTACATTCAAAAACAGCATGGCATTTCCCATAAAAGATAAAGAAATGCCATCTTCTTTAAAATAAACAGCATTAATGGAATCAACATTCTCATTATTACAGAAGAACATACACGCTCTAAGCATTAAAGCACACATGCCTCAGTTGATTGCACACCTAGTAATGTTTTTCTGAGGACAAAACACATAACTTTTGTCCCATACAGCCCTAGGTACTAATCCAGAAAAAATTACTTTGGCATTTGGAAGGTTGTTCATTACTGCTTGAACCAACTGTTCCAAATCTGCCAACAAAGTAGGGGCACTGACATAGCCCAAATGGAAAGCACCACAGTGCAAAAATACCACATGGGGACTGTTCATCCTGCCCATATCTTCACAAACGTGTACAATTCCCTGTATATTGCAATCAGGCACAGTGCTCCACACCACCTCACATCCTTTAACATGAAAATTGTTTGCCACATGCCTGCATTGAGCATACTGCTTTGAACCATGCACAAACATATCTCCAAGCACCAACACCCTGACTTTCTCCACCTCTGCCATCTTCACTACACACAGCCTCTTTCAACACAAATCCACAACCTCACCACCTGATTGGCTAATCCCTACAGTCCCCTTTACATGCTGGATTTGCTGAAAAACCCCGGATGTGGCATGCCCTGTCTGTGGATAGCCAAAGGCTCTGCAGAGCGCGTAACTCTTAGTCAGCCCTTCTACCCTTTCCACTTCACTCTCTGTGCCATTCCCTCATTGGATACAGCTAAGCAGTCACACAACCATTCACCAATCACATCCAAGACCTCTACATCTAACTCCATCATCAGAGTTCAGCACTTCAAATTTACTGTTGATCACTCTGAGTACAAGTCTCATATCATTGGAAAGCACCTACTACAACAACTACTGTATAAGTCTCCGTGATTTCTACTTGCAGCTTTATGCATATCCACATGCATGAATGCAAACTACAGGTATGCATATTGTATGCAGAGTACATGTACAACTCTTATAAATGCATATAAGCAGAGTAACTGCCACTTAACCTGTATAACCTATAAAATGAACTTACTATTATTTTTCCCATCTGCTATAATCAACTGTCACTTAGTATTCTATTCATTTGCAAAGCATGTTGAACTAACATATTGTAAATAAAATATAAAGGCTGCACATAGTCAAAGGAAACTGCATGCACATACTATGTTCAGTTATAAACAACAATACTACCACAAAAACATAAACAACGAGATCTAAATTAACATTAGTGCTATAAACACACAAAATTACTAACTTCTTTCTTTTACAATTGCAATGAAGACCACTCTCCTGAAAAGCAGCAGCATCTAAAGTACAAACAACAACTCAGAAGAAACCTGCTCATTCCAAACAAAAAAAAGTAAGTACAATACTAGCAAAATATTCTTACTGTTACTCAAACACACTGTGGGGTTGATTCATGGAATTTGTGCACCGAAAAACGGGGATTTGTGCACCATTCTGCCCACAAATCCCCATGTGTTAAACAGGGATTCGGAGGCAGAATGAAACACAAATCCCTGTTTCTCAGTGCACAAATTCCATAAATCAACCCCTAGAATGTTAGTATTGCAGAACAAAGAACTATTTTTATTCTATATCATTAGATTTAGTACTAGTGCTTCTCCTCACCACTAGCTCACTTTCTACTGTCATCTGAACCCCAGTATAGTAACACACAAATACAAGAATAGCCTTCCCAACTAGCTGTAGCTGCCCAGTGCACAATCACACACCACCACATACATCCTTACCATCAAACTCAGACACTCATACACACAGCATACATACATTGCAGAATAGCCCAACACATACCTTCTTTTTTTTCAACAGACCCCAAAGAATGCCTACCAAAAAGCAAGTCAGTAGAAAGCAACGCAAAAGTAGAGCAAATGAAAATAAAAGTGTCCAAAATAAGCATCCATCTCTAGCACAATGTGTACAAAAAGTTCAAACAAAAGATCTTATAGAGTCACTAAGCGAAACAAAACAAGCTTCCAGTAAAAAAACTTTGCCTCCTCTTTCAAAATGTAAAACGAAACAGAAAGTGATTAACAAGAATTCAGCTACCACTACTGCTAACACTGCTCCTATAAATCTTGATGTAGTGGGAAATAACCCAAATCAAAACAAGTATTTTACAAAAAAAGTTCTGCCACGGAGTCCTTCAGAATCTTATAAAAACGGGAGAGAAATCATGTGCAATCCTTAAAACCTACTGTAGAAAATTAATCTTAGAAGCTCTCATAGGCAGTGCAATCCTTCTCAAAAGGAAGTTATTTATTTTAGTGTTCAACAGAATGAAACCACTAACAAAACTAACTACTAAATTACAAAAAAGACTTCACAATGAACAGAATGTCAACAAAAATAACTTCTTAAATATCTGTGGAGGTGAATGGAGTCACACCACAAGCACAGAACCATATTTTAATGAAGAAGTATACAAACAAATGCAAACAAACACAATTGCCATGCATAGCAGTGGACGAGGGTATGAAAAATTTAATAATACCATAATGAAACAAGAAACGCTGCTTACAAAAATATCCCCAGAAAACTCAGTATCACCTCTCCATCAGACTGAACCAAAACGTCCAGTGTACAAATGACCGTGAACGTCAATGTGTAACATTGACAAAAAATCTTTCAAATCTTTATGCCAGTTCCTCAATCAATATGTAAAAGGCAAAGACAAATTCAAAATGAAACTTCTACAAAATATGGATACCTGTCCAGTGCGCAAAGACACAGGACTACAATGAAATTCATGAGCCTGCATTTCACGACCTAATTGCAAAAGCACCTTCCATCATATCAAAATGATATCAACACATCAATCAACTATAAGAAATCTAGTCCATAAACTGTACTATGCTAAAAGTCCAGCTTTAGCATTAGGCAATTTAAATAACAATCTTCTACATGGTACAGCCAAAGACCTACTCAAAGAAATAGAGCATATCTAGAAAAAATATTATGAAAGTGAAAGCCACTTACAAAATGCAATAGCTTTACAACAGACTAGGAACAATTCTACAAATGTCAAACTACACACCTACAAAATAGAAATACAAAAATTAAGTACATCCGCGGAAGTACCAAAGCATGTGTGTGTGTGTTGCTGCAGAACTTTTTTATAAAAGTAGCACAAAAACTGTAGACATAACATACAAAATAGAAGACAATGAAGATTCCAAAGGGTTTCAATTAGCTCACTACCTTATAGCAGAAAACAAATACGAAATAAATGACCCCTTAATATATTGCAGTTACTGCACTGCAAATCTTGACAACAACCAAACTCCGCGTGCTATCACAAATAACTTGGAATTATTCCCACTACCAAAACCCTTGCAACAACTCAATTTATATTAGAGCATCATAATTCAAACAGTGCACCCATTTCAAGCAATGATACGCCTTCAACCAAAAACAGCAAAATTACCTCCCTCAGAATTAGTGAAAGGCATTTGTGGCAAAGTAGTTTATTTACCATGTGATCTGAAAGAAAATGTACCTCCCACCTGGCCATGTCAGAACATACCACTGGGTGCCTTACTCTAATAACCCAATGCAGTTGCAGCAGCCACCCACAGCGCTGGGAGCCGAACGTAGAGCTTGCTGGTATTCTAGATGATCACCAGCTCCCGAGGCACTACACTGACGTCAGTATTTCCAGGCTGGAAGCCGAGTCCCACAGGGCTCTGCTGTGCCAACTGTTACCTCGGATGGCCACTAGAATGAGGTGAGTCCTTACACTGGCCCAGTTCTCTCACCCCTTTTTCTCTTTGCTGCACTATTCTCCGGCAATCCACAAAGGACAAAACACTCTCTGGCACTTGAAACTTGAACCTTTCCCTTACTCGCTTTCAGTGAGTTTTGTGTATTATGCACAATTATGGTGCCTAATTATGCAGAGCACTCTCGCTGCAGATATCTGGTGGAACTTAGCACACTTCGAACAAGACCTCATACTCCATTGCAATCACTGTGCAAATCTGACAGGGAAGGCACCTAAAGGTTCTCCCTTTGGCTACTCCTGGCATTCTTTCTTCCCTTAGGAGCCAACTGGATAAACTCTGGCACCTTTGCATTTGCTGGATGCCAAACAACACAGTTGCTGGCGCTCTTGCTCCCCCTGGGTTGCAAAACGGTGCAGTCTCTGGCTTCTTTATGGCTCCTTGGCACCATTACAGTCTCTGCAGATTACATATCCTGGGTGCTTACCAGAACAGTCTACCTAAATTCCCCCTGGGAGGTGGGGCTCTCCTTTCCTTTGGTCTCTCTGCTTCCTGCTCTTCACCCTCTGCAGCAGTCTCCATGTCACAACAATTGTACAGCTTTGGTATAAAAATGCTCTCCCATAGTGAATGCAGTGCTATGAAGCTGCAGACTCTTTAAGAGGTACACCATTATATAGAAAATCTGAAAGCAATGTCTGGCTAAACTTTGGTTCAGCATCATCGCAATAAAGGGTACAAAATCCTACCAAGAGATAAAAACAAGAGCCACAACTGATCCCAGCAACCAGGACATTTTAACAAATAACGTAATTGACACATACTACTCAAACAGAAGTACTGCTTTGGAAAACATGTGCCTGTATGACATAGCTCAAAATTGCTCCTACAAAACTGGCAAATATTCTCAACTTGTAAAGCAAGCCTAGTAATACTTACAAAACCCAGCCTATTTAAACCTATATCATTATCATTTAAATCTCTGCAACATAGAGAACTTCTTAACATGGTCCTACTACAGCTTGTCAAACTTTGGAGCGAAGAAGAAGAATTATTTGGTGACCATGGCTCATTTGAAACTGCGTACAATGCAAATGAAATCAGTATAACAAATGCCAATTTAAAACAATGCAACCAAATGTTGGACAATGAATGCCAACACAAAGAAGAAATTTAACCTCTAGTGGCTAAAGATACTCCTGAAGGCTGTCAACCTTATCTAACAGGGAGCCAAGAACCACTTGGAGAACCAAACATTCTAAATGAAGCAGAATAGCCACAAACAAGGAAGAAAATGCCATGTATCAATTTAAACAATCTGAAGAAGACTTGTCAGCTAAATGATGATCTCACTGAAGAAATTGAACATTGTTTTAAACATGAAAGTAAAACTTGTAGCTCTAAAAATGATAAACCCCGCCTTCTTTATGTAAGTGGTAAAGCAGGTTCTGGCAAAAAGTTCTCAATTAAAATAATCAGCACATTTCTACAGGACTTAACAAACAACAACCTTTCAGCTGTTGTAACAGCCCTATAGGTCTAAGTGCCTACAACATAGGAGGTGTAACTTCCTGTGCCCCAGTAGATAGCTCAGGGGCAACATGCTCGCCTTGGAAGCAAAACGACACTGAGCACCACAGGTTAGATCCCCAGGTCAATGCTTAGAAACCTCTGGGTATTAAGCACGTTATAAATAACTTATCAAATCATATCATATCATATATCATATCATACTTCAACTCCCAGTAGAATACCAAAACAAAATAGAATACTGCAAATTGCTACTGAAGTACACAGAATTCTGAAACAAATGAAAACCCTCGTGAATGATGAAGTAAGCATGGGTTTCAATCTCGTGCTGCCGTTAATTCATCCCAAAAAGCAAGATATCCTGAAAACTGACTACGAAGGAGGAAACCACATTATTGTTTACACAGTTTAAACCAGTAAAAGCTCAAACTACTTTCAATACATTAGGGCACAAACAATGCCTTAATACACTCGGCAGCATTGGAAATTTAAATCTCTGTCAACAATTTTGCTACAGGGAACTAATTCAAAACATGCATCAGTCTGCAGATCTCACCTCTGATAACATTTTAAAAAGCATTAGAACTGGTTGACAGTCTAAAGATGCAAAATCAATCTGAAAAACTAGACTAAACTATGAGATATATGGGCAAAAGACATCTGCACCTGATGTCATGGAACAATTAACTCAACAAAATATAAAACACATCTGCTTAATGCCAACCTTTGCAAGCTGTAGTCAATTCAACAATACAATGTTGAAAAAAGAAATGCAACCCATTGTGCATATCAGCACCAGAGACAAACTATTAATGCATGGAATGACAATCGCTATGTGTCAACAAGCAACAACATGACTAAATAGCTCAGAGAAATATATCTCCAACACAACTGGATTAGAAAAACGATTAACTATGTGTCTAAACTGCAGAGTTATTCTAAAATGTAACCTTGACGTAGAACATGGTTTTGTCAATGAAGCAAACATATCCACATGACAACATTCAGTGTTTCAATATCCACTTAGCCAGCTTGCAGAAGTTAAATGAATAGGCCATGCAATAGCATGTTTCCTTCTTTTAAAAGACATGTATGTGGGCAAAGGACAATACTCCCTATCTCTTGCATATGCTGTCACAATTCACAAATCGCAAAGTCTAACTGTAGATCGCGCATTGATTGACATTGGCAGCACAGTCTTCAAAGAAGGTATGAGTTATGTAGCACTTTCACGTCTCCATTCACTCAATGGTCTATTCCTGGTTAACTTTAAGGCAAATAAAGTAAATGCTGACATTCCTAGCATCCTGCAATCCAACAGGCTATGTTCAAACCACACCTCCCATTTAGATATGTTCCCTGTACCTCAAAAATATACCCTTTAAAAAGAAAAGTAATACAAAAATAAACTGTACCAGATCTCCCTGCAATACTACTTAAAAACAAAGAACAACTGCTGCTTTATTAAATAATACAACCACAAAACCTTCTATTCCAAAAGCGACTGCACATCCATCAGAAGACAAAGAGACACATGTCTCTTCTCAAGAAACAACTGCAGGATCATCAAAGGATACAGAGGCACACATCTCTGGTCTATTTAAATTTAGCAACACAACTGGAGTAAATTGCTATGCCAATGTAGCAATCAATATCCCCTTCAAATTGCCACCAATTGTTCAAAACATTTACCTAAACGGCTTGGACCAGTTGTGTTTGCAAATGCTTGTCCTTCATAGAAATACCACAAACAATTCCTGACAGACCTACAGTGTTTCAGATATAAGAACTGGTCCACTGTGCAGGAATTGTAAAATTCACCAGAACACACGGGAAGATCCACAATTATTTCTAATGTACTTACTGCAAGTACTAGAAACCAAAAACATCCCTATTAATGAAATCTTCCAGATTTCATACATGTGGACACATAGATGCACTCCCTGCAACCATGTTTCACAAGAGCAATTCAGTCAATCATTCCAGCATACAAATAAACTTGCATTGCCAGTATGTCATAGAAATGCTTCTAGGGAACAATGCAGATGGTACCAAAAATAACTATAAGCTCACAAGCTTTACACACAGCCAAGTATCTCTTGGTGAGAAAACCATCACAACAGTAGGCATAATTTACCACACTGATGCCACTACCACTTCAGGCCACTATACTGCATATGTCAAAAAAGAAGTGATTGTTTTGAATATAACAACACTTCCATTACTCCAACACATAGGCTACCAGAGAATCGAACAAAGGCCTACTTAATATTCTTTCAACCCAAATGCACTCACTAAAGTATAATGTGATACACAGTGCGAATACACCAACGGGTATCTAACAATTTTAAACATACCCTTCATTATAATACACTTCAAATATGCCAACACAGTTACACTTGTATAATACACCCATAGTACTACAATAGTACTTGTAAAATCCAATATAGATAGAATGCGCTAACAGTAATCTAACTACTTTAAACATGCACTTAGTTACAACACACTTCAAACAAAAGTCCTATCACATTTACGCTCACATAATATATCAATGCTACCACAGACATGTATTCTGTACATGTATGTTCTTTAAAACCATGTAAATGACAAAATATGTATGTAAATACAGTATGTCTTTTTAATCCAACATGGATTTTGTTTCCCAATGACCCAATGATTATTTCATGTTAATACAAAACCAGTGTACCACACACTAATGTTGCACCAAAACATAGTACATACAATGTACTATTTGTGATGGTCAATAAAGAAAATCTATATGTACAATTGTATGCAATTAAAGGTTTTAAACTATCTTGTTTAACAAATTATACAGGTTTTTTTTAGCAGAATAAGAACCAGAGATTGCAGCCATATTACCATATGCAACTAAGTATCCATACCCACTACTATACTTGTCTTACTTCACAATGAAATAACTACAGATTCCATAAGCAGTATACTCAATTGTACTGCGATCATAAATACGATTACACTTCAATTATATCATCCCACCATATTACCTATATTGTAAATGCCCCATACAGTACCTATAATTACTATGATATGATATGATATTTATAACGTGCCTATACATAAGTGTTTCAAGGTGCGACGAGGCAAGGGAGGGGAGCAAAGGGATGACGGACAGCGATCCTACTAGGCCAGGTGTAATTCAGATCGCGCAAGTGCATGGGAGGCGACAGGGACAGTGCAGTGCATGAGAAAGATGATAACAATAATAAGTAACGGCCAACAAGTGGCAAGTGCAATGGTACGTGCATACACTAGGTGTCAAGGGATGGTAGGGGGACTGTGGGGATACAGAAATAGTCCCCTCGAGCTGGGGTTGCCAAGTGGGCAGTGCAGGTGTGTGACATTGGCAAGGGCGGACCTGGGCCCGAGATCACAGAGTGTCCAGGTCGCCAGTGCAGTTCCAGTAACAGCCAGGAGGTCAGCAGAGGAGAGGAGAAGAAAACACTGAAGCAAAGAGAAAGGTTTTGATGTGCTTCCGGAACTTGAGATGGTTCTCCTCAAGTTTAAGGGAGGCAGGGAGGCTGCTCCAGATGGAGGCCCCATCCGAAGAAAGAGATCTAGCACCAACTTGTTGCTTGCAGAAGTGACTGACCCTGAGGGAGTTGGAGGTGGATGAGTGGAGAGCTCGAGAATGTACATATTTAGGAAGATAGAGTTGAAGGTATTGAGGCCCCAGGCCCAAGAAGTCTTTGTGGACGATGCAGAAGGTTTTGAACTTAATCCTCACAGCCACTGGGAGCCAGTGCAGAGATTTCAGTCCTGGAGAGATACGATCCCTGGGCTTGAGGACAAGGACAAGTCTTGCAGTCCTGTTCTGGATAAGTTGCAGAGCTCTGGGGACAGTGAACTTCTGGGGGAAGGAGAGGAAAGGAAGAATACCTCTGAGTATGTGCAGTTGGTAGTGTGACTTCTTAGAGACATCAGAGATGTGAGGAGAGAAGGAGAGTGTGGAATTGAAGATGACCCAGAGGTTTTTAGCTTCAAAGGTGGGAGCAGAAGGAGGGCCAAGAGAGGCCGACCAGAGAGCTACAGGGAAGGAGGGAGCGGGTGTGCCGATGAGGAGAGTCTTAGTCTTGCTGGCATTAAGGCAGATGTCATTGGTGGCACACCACTCCTGGATATCAGACATACAGTCAGAGATGAGGGAAGGGGAGGAGAGGAAGGACTGAAGTTGGACCTGGGAGGGCCGGTCAGAGAGGAAAGAGGTCAGCCATGCCAGAGCCTGACCAGTGATACCCAGGTTATCATGGAGACGGTTGAGCAGGATGGCATGGCTGACAGTATCAAAGGCAGAAGAGAGATCAAGCAGGATGAGTATGCAAGGGGTGTTAGAGTCGAGGTTGGAGAGCAGGTCATCATGGATGTTCAGGAGAGCAGTTTCCGTGCTTCCGGCAGCTCTGAATCCAGACTGATGGTCATGAAGACAACCAACAGATTCAGTGTGGAAATTCAGCTGAGAGATGGCCAGTTTCTCCACGAGCTTGCCCAGGAAGGGAGTGATAGAGATTGGGTGATAGTTAGCAGGGCATGAGGGGTCGACAGAGGGTTTCTTAAGAAGAGGGTGCACAAGGGAGTGCTTAAGGGGGAAGACTCCAGTGGCGAAGGAGTGATTGCAGAAATCAGCCAGGGCAGGAGCCAGGGAGTCAATGTGGTCTTTGATAGTTTTGGAGGAACAAGGGAGAACCTGTTTTGATGAGACTTTCATAGATTGGACTAGTCCAGAAACTTTGTCTGCGGAAAACAGGGGAAAGGCAGAGAAGGAGGGGAGGAGAGATGGCTGCAGAAGGGCCAGAGGAGGAGCAGGGAGTAAGGGGCCAGGGGAGGAAGAGAGTGAGGACAGGATGTTGTGAGTATTAGAGATGAAGTGAGAAGCCAGTGCCGTGCAGAGGGCCTTGGAAGGGACAGGAGAGGTAGAGACTGCGGCAGGATTAGGCAGTTCTATGCAGATTTTAAAGAGTTCAGCCGAGTTGTTAGAAGCTGCAGAGACACAGGCTTGGATATGAGCTCTCTTCTTGGTTAGGACAGAGAGCCGGTATTTTGGAGCATGCAGCAGGCCAGTTTGTCAGAGGATGTACATGAAGCGCGCCATTTCCTCTTGGCCACCCTGCACTTGTGTTTCAGGGTGACAAGTACAGAGTCGTACCAGGGGTTACACTTGGCTTTGGGCTTCAGGCATATTCTCATGACAGAGGCAAGGATATCAAGAGTATCAGATATAGCAGAGTGGTGGGAGGAGAGGGCTGTGTCAGGGTGAGAGTCAGCCAAAGGGGGAGGGGAGTAAGAATGTGGCGGCGAAAGCCTCCGCTGACACGCGATTCATGGGTTGGATGACCGAGAAGGTGGGTGGCAGTGATGGAAGTGTCTTGGCCTGACGGGTAGGGAGGGTGAGGTGGGAGGAGAGGAGAAAGTGATCATTCAAGGAGAGAGGAGTGGTGAGAGGGATAGAAAGCGGAGGTGTACCCTGCATAGTGAGTCAGGCCAGATGGGAGAATAGTGAGTGAGAGAGCATTGCAGAGGTCGCAAAAGAGTCCAGAGGGAGGACAGGAGGCATCCAGGTGGATGTTGAAGGCTCCAAGAAGGAGGAGTTGAGTGGTTGTGGCCAGGAGTGATGAGGAGAGGTCAGCCGACTCAGAGAGGAAGGAGGATATCTGACCAGGCGGTCGATAGATAATAGCCACAGTAAGGGAATGGCCAGGGGAAAGAGAGAGAGCCTGCAGACAAGGCAATCGAAAGAGGGGTAGTCATGCGTAGGAATGACAGAGGCAGGAATCCACACGGGGAAGATCAGGGCTACACCCCCACCAGGGTGGTTGGACCTGGTGTGGAGAGGATCTTGTAGCCGTCAGGTAGGAGCGTGTCAAAGCTTGTGACAGAGCTGGCTGTGAACAAAGTCTGAGTGAGACTGTGGACATCAAAGTCCAATTCTTCCAGGAGGTGGCAGATATCAGAGGAGTGTTTGACAGCAGAGTGAGAGTTGAGAGTGGCAATATGGAGAAGGTTGCCATCCGTAAGGACTTCCGGGAGGGGTACAGATCAGAGGTATGCCCTGCAGAGGTATAGAAGAAGTCAGAGAAAGGGCGGAGAGGGATAGGGAAGGCAAGGTTGCCAGGGAGAGGCAGATGGGGGAGGTGAGGTAGTCACAGAGAGGGAAGAAGGGAAAGCAGGAGAAGAAAGGAAGTTGATGAGGCATGGGAAGCGTCTATCAAAGAGGTGAAGGTTGGCTTGAGGGCCTTGGACCAAGACAGTCCCATTGGAGTAAACATTAATGATGACTTTAGAGGAATGGAAGGAGGCCAGGAAGGCATCCCACCGGGTGCCACCGTTAATGGAAGAAGAAGAAGAGAGCACAAAACCATATGAGGGGTTCATAGGTCTGGTGAAGGTACGACAAAGAGGATGTCAGGGAGAGTTTCCTTGGAGGAGGTACTGGTGTAGGTGTCAGCGATAGGGAGGCCTGGGTTGGAAACCAGGATGTTTTTAAACTTTTTCCTACCAGACTTAGTAAGGAGAGCAGAATAGTCGATAGAGAAGCAGTTAGAGAAGATAGGAGAGACAGAAAGCACCACAGAGTAGGAGGAAGGGAGAGGGGGATACTCTAGTGAAGGACACTAGTGTAGGCAGACAGGAAGTAAGAGGAACGTAAATTGAGCAGCAGGGCAAGATGAAGACACTCAGGATGAAAGCTCACAGAAAGTACATATTGAGATAGGTGAGTGGACCCACCTAGGTTTGAGAATCCTGTACACATATTACTATGGCTGTAGCCAGTGGCCAGATTCTTGGGGGTATGTCCGCCACAACCACAACAATACAATTAAACCATATAATAAATATGCACAATATTCCTTCAAATAACATGATTTACCCATCACCCTCCCAATGCCAATGGTGTCTGTGGACATATGTTTGTGTCCACAAACAGGAAAAGTGACCGCTGACTCAGCGGCACCTGCACAGCTTTTTTTCACCTACATACTCTACACAATCTTTTCTCCACTCCCTCACCCTTTCCAGTCACTCTTTCATCCACAAAATAACCCCAAATGTATTTTCCTGACCCTTTTCTTACCATGCTGTCTGTGGAAAATGGCTGTGGTCTGGAGATCCAATTTGGCGACTCTTTCAAAAATTAGGACACACCTCACATTTTTTTCAACACCCAATCAGCATGCATGTTTGATGTCCATGACACCAAGTTACCTCCGGATTGGGCGAGAGGAATCTGAATCATGAAATTAGTCTGCGTACTGGGTGCAGAGATAACTATTCTTTTTACCTACGTTGTGGACAGATTTACACCAAATAAGCAAAGGCATGCTTTTGGGACCAATCCACCACTCTTTGCGCAATTTTGGTGAAATCCATCAAGCAGTTTGGCCTGTAGGCGTGTACATAGTTTCTTTTTCATTATGTCAATGAGGATTTCAAAGGTGTTGGGTTCTATAACTATAACTTTGCCCCCCTGGACGGAATCACACCAAACTTCTCAACATCATTCTCAGGTGTCCATATACTTTGTGAGGTTTGGTGAGTATTTACCAAATGGCACCAAGGTTATAAGCCACCCAAAAAGTGCTCTTTCTATGAGTTGAGTAGCTTAACCATAACTGCACAGCCATTTCCGCAGGCTGTGTAATATAGGCACATTTTTCCTAGACTTCTGCATCTTATAAAATGGGAGCTTATTATTTCCTCATAATCAAAGCAAATATTAAATAACAGTACTTATTGAATATTTCCTTTCCCACAAACCTGCTGAAGGTACCCTTCATATGTTTTGCGATCACTTGAATGTAGGTTTTCAAAAGATCTTTCAATATGTCATTTTTCAAGCATTACTTCTGCTGGTCATTTGAGCACGTTGCAATCTGATTGGGGTCTCATCTAATACTAAACATTATTCAGCATATTTGATGAAATGTATGTGCTTATTTGCTAGTTTGGCAGAAAATAGTACCCATGTTAAAGAATTCAGGAACATTTGCAACATACAAGTTGAATGAAATTATGGTTAAATTGTGGCATTGTTTAAAAGTTACTTATGGTCTTACACATTCCAATCACTCCAAATTCACCCTCAATATTTCCTTAACTGACATTTCTGTGTACAAGAAAAAAAATAATTTTAAGTATATTCTGATTAATCCCAGAATAGATAACGTTCTTTCTTTCTCCATAAGACACTGAATGAACTGCAAAGGGGAGTTAATTTGGTAGACCATTCAAAATCTTTGGTGCAAAGACTGAGAATGATTGAATAATAATAGGGTATTTATAATGTGCCTATACGCAAGTGTTTCCGAGGTGAAACAAGACAAGAGGGAGGGTGAAACAGGGAGGACAAAACTAAAAATGATTCTAATAGGCCTTGTGACTTTCGGAAACTTGCAACTGCAGTAGAGCGAAGTGCAGGGTAAAAGGGAGGGGGGAAAGTGCCAGCCTGCGTGGCGGGCCCATGAGAATACTGAGTGCAGGGAAGGCCTGGTGGACAGAGCAAGGGGAAGCAGAGAGTACAGGTGACAGAAGGTCCACAAGCTAAGTGAAAGGTAAGGGGCTGGAAGGGCTACATAGGGTGCAGGCCCACCCATGCTAGTGCAGGGGCAGGGTCCAGAAAGGCAAATGCAGGTTAAGGGTGGGTCAGAGGTAGCAAAGTGCAGGGGAAGGCTGGATTAGAAGGCCTGGTGCCCTGTAAGAATCTGAGGGAAGCAGACAGCCAGTCAAGAAGCAGACATGCACATTAGCAGGGGAGAGGGAGTGAGGAAGATAAAAGGAAGGTCTTGAGAAGCTTCCATAACTTAAGTAAATCCGGCTCAAGTCTGAGAGGGGCAGGGAGGTCATTCCACAATGTTTGACATTTGAAACCTTGTATATTCAGGTACAGATATTCATCCACAATATTGTGAGCCAGTGTAATGTGGTCACTTTTCCTCATATCCTCTTGGCAGAAATATGTTACACTAGACATATGGACATTTCCATAGTTCAATCATGATATCACCAGGACTTTTACAATCGGGTTTGGATTAGTTCAAGGATTTTGTGCTGTTCTACCTTAAATATAATGTTCATGTGTCAGTCACAGTGAAGTTTGGTTTCGAGCATGATCCCTATAGAGCTTGTGCTCAGTGGAAGAGTAGATAAAGGTTCTCCTGCTTTGAAGAACAACAGCTTGTCCTGGATGGGAAGAGATGAGATTGAAATAGCAAAGAAGACAGATGTACTTTGTAACGGATTGAACTTCAGGCAATGGCTTCATATCCAGTATCCTATGTACATTTAGTTAACTGGGCAACATTTGTTGCAGCACTGAATTTATGGTAAAATACACATCATGTGATTATTGGTGGAAGACGTCTTCTATGTTGTGCCAGTTAGCTCTCACATATCTTCTCATTATTAATTCAAATCATAAGGCAGTGCATTTAGGGATCTCTAAGAAAACTATTTGAGACCAGTACAATTTAGTTGCTGGCATGTCTTTAAATATAAGAATTGTGTAGTCAACTGTGCTGAGAATGATGGGAACATTAATAGGTGTGTACCTTCTAAGTGCAAGAATGTTGTGAGCATGTTTCAAAGGTTGTCAGGTTACAGTGGTGCTAACTAGTGGAAACATAACTGGCAAATCTCAGGACATAGTCGTCATCAATAATGGAGAGATTTTTTAGGAAGCTTAGATTTCAATGCACTTTTCTAAAAAAAGAAAGGAATTGGTGATACCTTTCAAAATTGTTTAGGGCATTAAAAGAGGATTGCAGGCTTTTCTGCAGGGGATGATATGGCCACTTGTGAGGATATTGCTGAAGTCTTTTTTGTTACTGAAATGCATTGCTGATTCTGAGCCAGGCCTGGATCAATTGCTGAATGAGTGAACTGGTCAAAGAGGCAGGTATTTTGATTCATTTCCAGTAGGTATTTATTTATATAAAGGAGGGAACAATGCACTTTTGAACAAAAAAGAACGTACAATAGATAAGAAATCAGATTTGATGGGAAGCAGTGAACGTCCTACAATGTGGTGAGTTCGAGGGACATTCTGACCAAGTTGCGAAGGGAATTAATGGAACAGTCATCAGGACAATACCTAAGAGAACATACATAGATTAAGGTCAAGCAACAATGGACATTTTTTGAGGGCAGGCAGGCAGAATGGCCAGCTGTGCCCAAGATATGGCCATGGTGAGTGAAGTGCTTGAGTGGAGGCCAAGGCCGTGAGGGACAGGGGCAGGTTAGAGGCGAGGGAAAAATATTAGCTAGCAGGCAGATGAGAGGTAGTGTCAGAGGGTAACTCAGAGGCAAGGAGGTAGGCTTTGAACAAATCTGTGTGCATTGTTTCTCTGATATCCAGAGGAAACAATTTCCATGCAAATGTATCAAGAAGAGAGAAAGAACGGAAGCAAGAGGAAGCACAGGGATGGCGAGAAGCCACAAGCGTAGTCGAGGAGGCAGAGTGGAGATTACTAGAAGGCTTGTAGAGTAGGATAGACAAGGATGGATACATTAGTGCCTTACCATGGATAGATTTGTGAACCAGGAAAACACATTTATATCTTTCCTGGTTTTGCATCATCAACCATCCAGCTTGGTGAGGGTACGAGGAGGGAGGTGTGAAGTGAGGGACTTCAAAGACAGTCCTGGTAGCGAAGTTAATGAACTTGTTGAGAGGACAGAAAACATAGTTGGGGAGGCCAAAGAGGGTTCCGGCATTCTAGTACAGTTTAGAGAAGACAAGAGTGGGTAAGACATGCTTTGTAATGTTGAAAAGAAGGATGTGCCTGATTTTCCCAATCTGCTGTTCCAGTTTTGGCGATGAAAGTAGAGAAGTGCTGAAGAAGAGTAGGGGAGAGTGTCCGATGGGAACTGGATAGACAGAGGAAGAGATGGAAGCGAGCTTTTGGCTGGGAAGAAGAGCACCTCTGTTTTGGTAGAGTTTAACATCATAGAGTGTGAAACCATTCAGAGAGAGAGAGAGAGACAGTTGAAAATGTTGTTAGAGATATCAGAAGAGAGTCCACAAAAAGAGGAAGAAGATTTGGGTGTCATTCGCAAAGAGTTGGTACAAATAGCCAAAAAAGGAGATTAGTGCCTCAAAAGCAGAGGTGAGGAGTGTAAAGAGGAGCGTACCCAAGACAGAGCCTTGTGGAACTCCAACAGTAAGCCCCTAGGTAGCCCTAGTAAGCAGAGTACTGAGCCCCTAGTACATTTAATTGCTTCAGTTAATCAACAGTTCTGTGTGGGACTCCACTCCAGAGGGAAGTAAAGCCAGACAATCCACTGTTGTGATTTATGATAGAAGTGATAATTGACACATTTGCAGACAGATTGACTTACAGTACACGTGTTTATATAGTGGGGGATCATATGATGGTTTAGTAGATTTGCATTGCCCAAAAGCTGATCAGCTCAAAGCCTTTTTTGGATGGTTATTTGCTGTGCTTTTTCAGGAAGGTGAATTTACCTTTCCAAATGTTGTTTTGAAAAGGTTACAGTTTGTCATTTGAGTAGAGAATTTGAATTAGGGTGAAAGCATATTTGATTACCTTGCACTAGCAGGGGTGTCACTCTTCTCTCGGTGCAGTCCAATTGTGACACACCCAATAACTGTAAGTACTTTTTGTTTACTTAAAGTTGAGCAAGGAAATAATTTAGGTCTCCTGAATTTTTACTCCTATGCTCTCTCTTCTGCTTTGCAAATTGTTGAGAATTTGAGATTGCAGTGCTAGAGACATTTGTGGGAAACAGGCTTTCCTCTACTGGCTAACTCTATGGACTTACTGAAAAAGTAGAGGAGCAGGGCATAATAGAAATATAACAGGGCTTGATGCTACAGCTAACAGCAGTCTCACACTGAGGCATGGTAGAAAGTAAAAATACGGTGCGTCTCAGAGTGGATAGCAGGATAAATGAGAACCATGCAGAGGAGACACATAACCTATTCTTTTGTCTGACAACCAAAGACCTCTTTCTCACCTTGCTGATGTCTCCTTGTGATTTCTCACAGAAGCAGAAAATAATGTGATGATTGCCAAAGCCTTTGGAAGGTTGGATAATCAATGCCGGTCTAATTGGCTGGGTCCCTGGGGGCTGGGCCAATAAGGAAACATAAGACAGTTCCAGTATTGGATATCTATGGCTGCAAAATTATGCATTAATCATAACCATGTGCAACTGCTCAGAACATCTCTCCGGCCCATCATTGCTCTCCCCACAAAAACACAGTCCAGCCCAAACTTCTTGGTCACATCCCATGTTTCAGCTTCTTTGGGTGTCATCAGTGAAGTGTAGCTCGTATCTCAAAGCTCAACAGGATTAGGCAGAAACGTGTTTATGGGAGGGCAACAGGGGCACTTGCCCCCAGATCCCACCGTGGAGGAGCCCCACAAGGCTACCTGATCTACAGAAGTAAGATTCCATTGTTCACCGGATTTACGTAGACCATGTCAGGATATTTGTTGGCATTCTGCTGAGGCTCTAAACCTATTGCCTGTCTATTTTGACAAGTGCATTCTGCCTTGATTAATTCATCATGTAATGCTTTATGTGTTCACTGTGGTATACATAGTTTGTGTGTTCCTTATGGCACAACGCATGTAGCATTATTTCCTTCCTGAGGGAATTATGTTGATCATGTGCAATACCCAAAGTTGAAAAGAATATTGATAAATTGAGTCCCACAATGTTTCAGAACTTATCTCACTGTGTTAAGCACTCATTGCAGAGAAATGTTTTCATATGCAAGATTAGAATAGCACATTCCAGCAAGGCTGGCTGAGACTTTGCTATGTCTGAAGTTTATAAACCTGCCTGCATATGTACTTGGTTTTGCAGCACAACAGGTGGTATTATCAGCAATGTAGCTGCACTAGATAGGGGTTGCTATACAACCTAACATGAGATCCGTTTGGTGAAGGTCTATACATTGGTTTGTTCAGATGGGGTGTTGTAAAACCTAGGTAATCACCTCCAATGATGAGCATAAACTGTTAGTCCAAAAAGTAAACAGTTATCCAAAGTCAAGACTGTGGAACCAACGTGTTCATGCTTTGCCGGCGGCCCATCATTGCTCAGCTCAGTGATCCTGGTCAAATCATCTAATATCTCTTACATTACTGTGCTGTCTCCTGTCAGGATTGCCTTCTCGCATGCTGGTGGTATAGTTTATCCCATTACTTGCTCTTTCTTCTTTTGTAGGCCATATGAGTGGAAGTAGTGGTAGACAGAAAAGAGCAGTCCAAATGGTGCAGAAGGGATGTGGCCTAGCAGTTCGGGCTGGACTGCCCCTTTTGGGGTGGGGCCAAGCCTGATTTGCATATGGCCTTTCCCTTCTGTAATGGCTTGGCAGGCGAAGAACGGTGGTCTGGAGGGTTGCCCAGAGCATTGCCAGTGGTTAAGATTAATTCTAAACCTTCCAGCCATCACCTCTTTGTTTTTGCTATGTCACCCCGAGTGGGACGGGTATGCCCAGACGTGGGTCCCGTGCCTGCTGGGCCTAGAGACCCAAGCTACTCCTCACTGATGAGCCCCAACAAGGGCGAAACATGTTTGGGGATGCTTGTGGTCTCGTGCAGAAGGGATGTGGCCTAGCAGTTCGGGCTGGACTGCCCCTTTTGGGGTGGGGCCAAGCCTGATTTGCATATGGCCTTTCCCTTCTGTAATGGCTTGGCAGGCGAAGAACGGTGGTCTGGAGGGTTGCCCAGAGCATTGCCAGTGGTTAAGATTAATTCTAAACCTTCCAGCCATCACCTCTTTGTTTTTGCAGGTTTTGGGGAAACATATTTTAAGATTTGCTAGTTTGATGCAACAACTGGTTTGCTCTTTTGCAAAAGTCAAAGGATTTTCTGCACATTTATAAATGACAATTTCACAAGTCAGTGTTTTGGAAGTATTTAAAGCTTTAAAATACAAAAGACCAACTCAGATTAAATCTGTTAAATCACATTGATTATACAGTTGTACTTAGGTACTCTCTCTCCTGGCCATTCCCTTACTGTGGCTACCATCTATAGGCCACCTGGTCAGATCTCCTCCTTCCTCTATGAGTGGGCGGACCTTGCCTATTGCCTCCTTGTCTCAACCACGCAACTCCTCCTTTTTGAAGACTTCAACATCCACCTGGATGCTTCCTGTCCTTCCACTGGACCCTTTTGCGACCTTTGCGACTCTCTCACACTCTCTATTCTCCCCTCTGGCCCGACTCACTCTGCAGGGCACACTGGATGCTCTGATCTCTTCAGACCTCCCCCTCTTGATACCTCTCACCACTCCTCTGTCCTGGAGTGATCACGTTCTCCTTTCCTCCCATCTCACCCACTCTACCCCACAGGCCAAGCCAATTCCAGCACTGCCACCTACCTTCTCGGTTATCCAACCAATGAAGCATGTGTCAGTTGAGGCTTTAGCCACTACCTTCTCACCTCACTCACCCCTCGGCTGACTCACACCCTGACACAGCCCTTTCCATGCTCCACTCTGATATATCTGATACTCTTGATGTTCTTGCCCCTGTCACGAGGATCTGCTTGAAGCCCAAAGCCAAGTGCAACTCTTGGTATGATTCTGACCTCACCACCCTGAAACGCGAGTGCCAGGTGGCTGAGAGGAAATGGCATGCTTCCAGTACATCCTCTGACAAACTGGCCTGCCGACTTCTATAAAGGCAATACCGGCTCTCTGTCCGCACCAAGAAGAGAGCCCACATCCAAGCTCACGTCTCCGCCGCATCTAACAACTCAGCCAAACTCTTTAAAATCTGCAAGGAGCTGGACAATCCTGCCACA
The DNA here is from genome assembly GCF_040938575.1 of Ambystoma mexicanum. Classification (NCBI taxonomy): domain Eukaryota; kingdom Metazoa; phylum Chordata; class Amphibia; order Caudata; family Ambystomatidae; genus Ambystoma; species Ambystoma mexicanum. Next base: position 825,102,270 of record NC_090932.1, read on the forward strand.
GTCTCTACCTCTCCTGTCACCTCCCAGGCCCTCTGCACGGCCCTGGCTTCTCACTTCATCTTTAAAACTCAGGACATCCTATCCTCTCTCTCTTCCTTTCCCTCTCCTCCCTCTACTCCCTGCTCTTCCTCTGGCCCTTCTTCGGCAACCTCTCCTCCCTCCTTCTCTGCCTTTCCCCTGTTCTCCCCAGACAAGGTTTGTAGACAAGTTTGATCTATGAAAGTCTCGTCAAAACAGGTTCCTCCAAAACCATCAAGAACCACATGGATACCCTTGCTCCTGCTCAGGCTGACTTCTGTAACCACTCCTTCACCACTGGAGTCCTCCCTCGTCCTGAAGCACTCCCTTGTGCACCTTCTTCTAAGAAACCCTCTTCTGACCTTTTCTACCCAGCTAACTATCATCCAATCTCCACCACTCCTTTCCTGGGCAAACTCCTGGAAAAGCTGGCCATGTCCCAGCTTAATCTTCATTCAGAATCTGTTGATTGTCTCCATGGCCATCAGTCTGGCTTCAGAGCTGCAAGAAGCATGGAAACTTTTCTCCTGAACATCCATGAAGACCTGCTCTCCAACTTCAATTCCAACACCCCCTGTGTCCTCATCTTACTTGATCTCTCTTCTGCCTTTGACACGGCCCACCATGCCATCCGGCTCAACCATCTCTGTGATAACCTGGGTATCACTGGTCAGGTCCTGGCTTGGTTGACCTCCTTCCTGTCCGATCAACCATCCCAGGTCCAACTCAGGTCCCTCCTCTCCTCTATCTCATCTCTACCAGTGGTGTTCCCCAAGGGTCTAACCTCTCTCTCTGGCTGTTCAACCAATACCTGGCACTTCTTAAACACTGCATTGCCGCTCTCTGACCCAACTTTCAGTGCTATGCGGATGACACTCAGCTCATTTTCAGGCTCTCTTCAGCCACCTCTTCTCATTCTCTCATCTCTGACTGTCCGCCATCCAGGAGTGGTGTGCCCCCAGTGTTCGCTGCCAGTAAGACCGAGATTCTCTTCATTGGCACACCTGCTCCTTCCTTTCCTGCCACTCTCTGGCCGACCTCTCTTGGCCCTCTTCCTGCTTCAACCTGTGAGGCTATAAACCTCGGGGGCATCTTCAACTCCACACTTTCCCTCTCTCCTCACACCTCTGACGTCTCCAAGAAGTCACACTAACAGCTGCACCTCGTCAGAGGTATTCTTCCTTTCCTATCCTTCCCCCAGAAGCTCACTGTCTTCAGAGCTCTGATTCTCTCTAGGCTGGACTAGAGCAACAGCCTCTTTCTAAATCTGCCTGCCTCTACTCCCTGCCCTATGCAACTCATCCAAAACAGGACTGCGAGACTTGTTCCTGGTCTCAAGCCCAGGGATCGTATCTCTCCAGGACTGAAATCTCTGCACTGGCTCCCAGAGGCAGCGAGGATTAAGTTCAAACTCTCTACATTGTCCACAAGACCTTCTGGGGCCTTGGACCTCAATACCTTCAACTCTCTCTTCCTAAATATCTTCCTTCTCGAGCTCTGCGCTCATTCGCCTCCAACTCCCTCAGGGTTAGCCGGGTTAGTCGCTTCTCCATGCAGCAAGTTGGTGGTAGATCGCTTTCTTCTGCTGGGGCCTCCCTCTGGAACAGCCTCCCTGCCTCTCTGAAACTTGAGGAGAACCATCTCCAGTTCCGGAAGCACCTCAAGACCTTCCTCTTTGCTTCTCCTTTCTCTCCTCCTTTCCCCTCCTGATCTCCTGGCTGAATCTGAAACTGCACTGTTACCTGGCTACCTTATGATCTCGGGCCCAGGTCCCCTCCCCACCACCTGCACTGCACCCCTGGCAACCCTTGCTCTCAGACTGTTTCTGTATCCCCACAGCCCCTGCTAGCACTTTACACCTGATGTCTGCACCTACCCTTGCACTTGGCACCGGCTGGCAGAACTTTTATTTGTCTTTATTTATTGTCTTATTTATTTTACTGTTATCCTGTGTACTGCACTGCCCCCTCCCCTTTCCCCCTGCATTTCTCCCCTTCCCCCTTCACCTGCACTTGTGTGATCTCAATATCACCTGGCCTAGTAGGATCGTTGTCTCTGTCTTCCCTCTGTTTCCCCTCCCTTGCCTCATCGCGCCTTGAAACACTTGTGTATAGGCACCTTATAAATGCCATAATGTATCATATCATATCATGATGATGGGGAGAATTAAGCTAGAACAATTCCCATTTATTGTAACACACTTATATAATACTTTGTTTTTAAAAATGGTCATGTTTCGTAATGTGATTTTGTATTTTACAAATCAGTTGAATAAAATTAGATTATTTTAGTTTGTGGTAAGAAATGAAAAAGAAAGTGGTCAAATCCAGAACATTGCAACATTGGCATGAATCCCAGCTTCACCTGTAAACCAATGTGAGATACTGGGCATCTCATTTAATCTTGTAATCACCTAAACTGGCAAAATTGCCAGTGCCTAAACCTTTCAAAATGCTCATTCCTTTAGAGTGTTTTCCTTCTCAGGGTATGATCTTCAAACGAGCCTCAATCATGGTTTGACTGCCTATAGTATTATTTCCACAATAATAGTGAGCATTGGTATATTGCACACCACAGGCACTTGTTCCTTTGATCTCTAATGGCAAAACTATTTGAAAAACATGTCCCACTTCTAATCTCTGTCTGGATACAGGCACCTTCCTTGTAGCTTCTAAACTTCATCCACTATCCATGCTATGGTATGCGTAGCTTTCTCCTTCCTTCCAATTGGTCTCCTCTATCCATGCTTGAGCACTTTTGCATTCTGCGAGGCATATAATGTATAATGGGAGGTCTCTGTCTATTCTGTGTTACATGTACCTGTTACATATGATCCTGCATTAATACTACAGGCTATGACATTCAAATATCACCTGCAGTCAAAGGTATTTTGGGTCGACCTTCCGCAGGCCTCTTAACAGCCGTCTGCTCCAGGTCAGGAATCACAATTGTAAAAAAAAGTGGTAGAGGCCTACGGAATTCTAGAGTTGCTAACCACATGGAACCATACTACATTAGGTGCGGAAACCTGGACCACAACACATCTAGCAGTAATAAATATCTACTGGAATCCTCAAAGAACCACACATTCCACCTTCTGTGCAGCTGTCGCTGACACAATAGATATGGTCCTAATGGAGTTAGAAACCATTCACATTATTATTTGCGGGGACCTAAACGCAAACTGTGAAACCATCACCGTCAATTGCCCTAGTAAACACCTCACTTCAGCAGCTGCCGAACAAGGCAAGGCCTGGATGAACCTCATGAATTCAAGAAGCTTCCACAATGTAGCAGTACTTCGAGGACACCAGCCCTCCCTCCCAACCTGGGAATGGGCCAATTCAGCATCTACTCTTGACTACATCTTTGTGACCCATGCCAAGCTCCCGTACATCGATCTCTTTGAAATCTTAAGAACTAAAAAAGTGACCACAACCTTTTACATGTGTCATTGACCACCATCTGCCACCATAAACAAGTATACAAATCAAATGTCGAGACCACACCACAGCAGTCGTGCCTAAGACTAACAACGGCTGTCGTAAGGCTTATAACAAACAAATATATAGCAACAACTCCAGCCAACACCAGGGATACAGCTGTGGCTAGACTGAACTACCTCTCACTGTTGCTAACCTTCAAAACAGGAAGAGCAAAAGTAAAAAAGAATGATAAAAATGACATACACGAGTATGATAAAACACTGGTATTCAAAAGAAAAGAATTAAGAAAATTAAAGCGAACCAGAAAACTCACACACTCAAACAAAGCCAAAACTACGCTCGAGAAAGCAATAAAAGACTATAAATCATGGGTAAGAACCCACGAAGCAAACTTATACCAAAACATGAGAAAATGTTAAGGGTATTAACCACTAAGAACTCCAGAGACTTTTGGGCACTGATAAATTGTAAAGACCTGCAAACTAATATCCATCTCATCAACTCTGTGTCTGAAGCAGACTGGATAAACTAATTTACCAACCTCTTTGCCCCTCTGACCTCAGAGTCACCGATACAAATCAACTTGACTAAAACCAGGTGGGTCGATCTAACAGACACCGAAGATATAAAGACAGCGATCCAGAAACTTAAATCAAGGGTGCCGGGCCCGGACAGTTTAACAAACATTGATCTGAAACAGTACCCGGTGGAATGACCTATTTTCATAAGCAAAATCTTCAGCCATTGTAAAAATACAAAACTAATACCGATATCTTGGACACAAGCAGTGGTAGTCCCAATCTTTAAAAAAGGAAAGAGAGATGATCCGGCAAACTAACGCCTGACACAATTACATCGACACAGGTAATTGTATTTATGTTTCTTTATTGCGAGACCCCGCAGCCTCTAGCTACGGCTCCCCTCACTCAACGGCTGCTGCGGAATGTTGATTGTGATCGTAGATCAACATTCCACCAGATGCCTATGCACGAGCCCGTGCGTATTACAACATATCCTCTTCCCTTAGATAAAAATGTTTACAAATTTTCTTAACAATGGAAAATGAAACACAATCACATGACATGTAATAAATGCTTCTTACTTTAACCAATATAACCATCCAAGTAGCATAGAATATTAGATGTACTCCACTCTTAACAAACATAATCCCTAAATCTTATGGGACGCCCACAGCTCCTACCGACACGATCCCTATGTTGAACTGGATCAGGTTCCTGAGCCATGGCATTCTGAACTTCCACATTTACCTGTGGATCAACAGGACCTAGGATTGGCACCCCCTCTTGCTGTTCACTCCCAATGGATTGAGACACCACAGGATTATAATCCATCGCTGTTTCCTGTGTTTCCTCCTCCCACTCCACCCCATCCTTATCCACATGTCCACATCCATCCACCGCCACACGCCTCTTACTCCAAACAGAGCCATCCTCCAAATGCACATACCCTTTTCCCACTTTAACAACCTTCCTCGAGGGCATAAAAGTGCTGTACCCTTTATGAACTAATCTAGGATTCTTTATGTACACCTGATCCCCAGGCTTTACATTCAACTCCTTCCTACTCCTTTGTGAGGATTCCATAGTCTGCTGGCGCTCTAAAATGCTGCGATGTATTGCTTGCAAATCCATCTCGCATGGGCCCCCACCCCCCATAGCCAATGTCCTCAACCTTGTACCTGCCTTCCTGCCCCTCATTAGTTCAAATGGAGATCTTCCCGTAAGCACGGCCGGAGTCCTCCTATATGCAGCCAAATATTGTGTCACAACTTCTTGCCAATTCCAACCATTGCCCAACGCCAATTGTATGGCTGACTTAATCGTGCCATTGGCCCTTTCAACCAGACCATTTGCCGACGGATTATACAGAGCAGTCCTATAATGCGAAATGGCATGCTTTTCCAGGAATTCTCTCATGGCACTAGAAGTGAACTGCACACCATTATCTGTAACTAAACTTGCCGGTAAACCCTCACGGTCAAACACTTTTCTCAGAAAATCAATTACAGTACTGGTCGTAATATCTGAACACGCCGCCACCTCAATCCACCTGGACGTATAGTCCACCAACACCAACATGTACCTGGACTCAGGCTCTAAACAGTCGAATGGACCCATAATGTCCAAAGCCAATTTCGACCATACCTGCTCTGGAACCTCAACAGGATGCACCGGTTGTGGACGCAGTACCTTACTCTTATCACTGACAGAACACGCTTGACACTCTTTCACCACCTGTTCCACATCCCTGTCCATTGACGGCCACCAATACTCCTCCCTCAATCTCCTTTTAGTCAATGATCGGCCCAAATGACCTTCATGTGCCAATTCCACCATTCTCCCCCTCAAACCTATCGGGGGTATCAATCTACTACCCCTGGAGACACCCCAAGGACCCTCTGCTAATTCCTGGAGAACCTGACCATAACCTTTCCCTTCCGGCCTTTCCTTCACAGTGTGCCAACCCTTCACCAAACCTTCCTTAATCCACTTTAACTCAATGTCACCCTCAGACTCCTGATCCCACTCCGACTTCTCCACAGCCGAAGTGACCAACGCAACCTGACACTCCAGCGCATCATCCTCCTTCCCTACTTCCCCCTCACTATCCTGCTCTGCAACTGGCAACCGGGACAAACAATCCGCGACAACATTCAATTTCCCCGGAACATACTGCAAAGAAAAATTGTACTCTTGTAACTGTACAGACCACCTCGCAATCCTCGGGGATACTGCCATGACTCCCTTGGAAGAAAATACCTGTACCAACGGTTTATGGTCCGTTCTGACTACATAAGGTATTCCCCACACAAATGTCCTGAAATGTTTTGAAGCCCACAACACTGCCAAAGTCTCTTTCTCTATTACCGAGTATCTGGTTTCCACATCTCTCAAGGTCCTCGAAGCAAAAGCCACCGGGACCCATTCCCCATTGATGCATTGCTCCAGCACTGCCCCTAGGCCCACCTCACTTGCATCCACCGTCAAAGCAGTTCTATTTTTTGGGTCAAATGATTTCAGACATGGAGCCTTCTCCACCTCCCTCTTAACCAGCTCAAATTCTGCCGCACACTCCGCAGACCATACAAATCTTACACACTTCCTCATAAGAGCTCTCATGGCCACAGTTTTTTCTGCGTAATTTGACACAAATTTAACATAATACTCTGCAAGACCCAGGAAAGCCCTTAGCTGATCTTTATTAACCGGAGCTGGCGTATCCCTCAACACTTGTACCAACTCCCTTTTTGGACTTACACCTCGTGAACTCAAAGTGTGTCCCAGATATGTGACCTCCTCCACCCCCACCTGACACTTTGTTAATTTTACTGTTAGACCACTCTCTTTAAGAATTTGCATGACCTTCCTTACCCTTTCATCATGTTGCTCCCTGCTGCTGCCCCACACCAAAATGTCATCTTGAAAGTAGCTGACACCCTCCACCCCTTCAAACAACTGATACCTTAGCCTCTGAAATACTGCCGAGGCCGAAGCCAAACCAAACGGCATACGACAAAATCTAAACGCCCCGAATGGAGTCACAAATGAAGTAAGAGGTCTCGACTCAATATGTAGGTCAATTTGGTGATACGCCGTTGACAAATCAAAAGTTGAAAAATAATTGGCCTCACCCAACGTCAAGAGCAACTCATTAATATTTGGCAAAGGATGCCGATCCACCCATATGCTGGCATTTAACTCCCGGAGATCCACACACATTCTGATGCTGCCATCACCCTTCTTCACTAGAACCACAGGAAACAACCACTCCGAAGCCTCAATGGGTTCTATTATTCCTGCCGCCTGTAACTTAGACAATTCCGCCTTAAATGCCTCCCTCACTGAAACAGGCACCCCCCTCACCTTATGAACTCTCGGCACTGCCCCCTTCTTCAACACAATGCGATGCGTAAAGCCCTTAAGCTTTCCCAGGATGTCGGAAAATACTTCCGGAAACTCACTCATAAGCACTGTAGGAGTAACTCCTACATCCTTCTCTTCCCTTCTCTCCCTGACACTGAGAACCGGTTCTTTTTCACCTGGATGAATTTGTATTTTTAATGCAGCCTGCTCGTCCCAACCCAACACACTTGTCCCTTTTTTAGCCACATACAATTTACCTAAAGTTTGCCTTCCTTTGAATGAAAAATTTGACCAATCATAACCCAGTAGCTCAATGGAACTTTGCCCATATGCATACGGTCTGATATCTGGAGCCAACAAAGTAGAGATCGGCTTACCCAAAACCTCTTGATACACTTCCGGAGACACCAGTGTATAAGGTGACCCAGAATCCACCAACATATCCACCGGGTGCTGGTCCACCAATACTGACACCCATGGACCGTTCCGCTCACCACCCTCCACATGTAATATGACAGTCTGTTTAGGACCCCCACCTGAAGCTCCCTCCAGGCCCATAGTCAACTCTTCTGTAGTTACATTTGCGACCACCTGCCCTTTACACATTCGTGCAAAATGGCCCATCCTTTTACATTTCCTGCACTCTACCTTGCTAGCCGGACATAATTTCGAATCCACTGTATGACTTGCCCAACCACAATTTTTGCACACTTCTTTACTTTTAGGTGCTCTATTCCCTTGTGCAACCCCTTTGTCCAGAGCCTTCTTGCACTTTGACACCACCGCATGTACCGTCTCCCTATTTCCATCCCTTTCGGTAACCATTTGTACACTCGCCTTTGAGGCTTCAATTGCTCTAGCAATCTCCAGAACCTTATCCAGTGACGGATCGCTCTCAATCCACAATCTCTCTCTGATTTTTTGATTTGACGTTTTCATCATTATCTGATCCCTTATATGTTCCTCACCGTTACCCGGGAACCCACATGTAGCCATGAGCGCATGTAAGGCTGTAACATATGAATCTATACTTTCCGTGGAACCTTGTGCCCTCGAAAAGAACTTATACCGCTCTAAAACCACATTTACTCTTTTTCCAAAACGTACTTGCAATTTCTTCAAAGCTGTCTCATAGGCACTTACAACCATTTCCCCTTCACCTCCCCCTTGAATCATTACATTCTCTCCTGGCAGGTGACGAAAAACTCTCAAGCCCTCCGTGCCAATACAATTAAGCAAAGCAGCCTCTTTTTCATCATCATTAAACATTGCCCCACCAGCAGCCCGCAAGTATACTTTAAAAGCATCTACCCACTGCTCCCAAGGCACCACTGGCTCTCCTGGGTTAGGCAGAAATGCTGGTGGAGGCCTAGCTGCTGTATGCAACATGGTCAACTTTACTGGCCAAAACCTTGTGCCCACCCAAAATAGCTTATACACACTCTTAAGTGCCCTTATAATCCGAAACACTTTGAGTCAGTAGGCACCACATCAACCAAGATGACAGCACCCGGATGTCTTCCCTTGTGGCCTTGTGAGCGTGCACCCCCACGCATATGCAGTACAACCAAAATCCTGGCACAGGGTGAGTCACAACCAAAAATATATCCAACGATGTGGGATGTCCCCACCTTACCAGACCCCAAGACTTCCAGATCCCCTTAAGGGCCACGCGGCTGATGATGCTGGTGTTCTCCTCCTGTTTTTTTTTTTTTTTTTTTTTTCCACCAATCCCCCAACCCCACAGACAGCTGCTTCATAAAGCACCCTGCGCCTGCTCCTGCTTCCCTGGAGCGACCGCAGGAATCTCTGAGCACGCAGACGTCACCACAGCCCCTCCTCACACTATCGGGGCGGCGCTCAGAACCGGAAGAACTGCTGGTGCCTGTGCTCCCGTTGGGCCACCAACCGGGGGCGGGACCAGCTGCCGGCGGACATTGGATACAGGGCCACACGGGGCGGCGCTCACTACCGGAAGAACTGCTGGTGCCTGCCGATGCCTGTGCTCCCGCTGGGCCTCCAACGCAGGAACGCCACTCAATAGTTCCTGGTCCTCCGCACCTGACGGCGTGAGCGCCCGCTCTGCCCAGTCCCACTGATCCAGGCAGTCAGCGGCAGCCCGGCAGCACCCTGCCTGGGCGCTCGAGCAGCTCCTCAACCTCCACCGGGGTGGACCAGCTACCAGCCAACGAATACGGGGCAAGCCACCGGCGGACAGCTAATGCAGGTGCGCTCCCCGGCCTCCAATCCAGGGCAACGGTTCTCGCCCGAACCGTTCCTCGACCTCCACACCTCACGGGCAACCACCCGCCCGGCCTTCAAGCTCGCAGCAGCAGCTCCAGAAGGTCCAGCGCCACTCAGCCCCCGTCCACACCGACTGCGCCGCGGACGATGGGGAGCCAGCCGGCAGCACCCCGCCTGGGCGCTCGAGCAGCTCCTCAACCTCCACCGGGGTGGACCAGCTACCAGCAAGCAACGAATACGGGGCAAGCCGCCGGCGGACAGCTAATGCAGGTGCGCTCCCCGGCCTCCAATCCAGGGCAACGGTTCTCGCCCGAACAGTTCCTCGACCTCCACACCTCACGGGCAACCACCCGCCCGGCCTTCAAGCTCGCAGCAGCAGCTCCAGAAGGTCCAGCGCCAGTCAGCCCCCGTCCACACCGACTGCGCCGCGAACGATGGGGAGCCAGACAGCAGGCTAGCACACGCGTGGAACAGGGTCTCGTCCACAATCCCGGTCCTCGTCGCCAATGACACAATTACATCGACACAGGTAATTGTATTTATGTTTCTTTATTGCGAGACCCCGCAGCCTCTAGCTACGGCTCCCCTCACTCAACGGCTGCTGCGGAATGTTGATTCTGATCGTAGATCAACATTCCACCAGATGCCTATGCACGAGCCCGTGCGTATTACAACAACGCCCTATTGCACTGTCAGATATTATCGGGAAAATCTTTGCCACTTTACTCCTGGCGAGATTCCAAAAATGGGCCAGAACATCTCCCTGCTCAGACCCATTTCAAACCGGCTTTTTGAAAAATGCAAGCACCAGTGTTAACATCATGCTACTGAACATACTAAAAAGCAACATCAGGCCAGGTGCGCCAAGAGTATTCCTAGCCTTCATAGACCTTTTACAAGCTTTTGACAAAATAAACCGGCAATAACTATGGAAGAAGCTGACTGCCTGGAAGTGCCCACCCAAAATTCTGGACCCGGTGATCGCCCTTCATACTGACACCAAACTACGAGTGTGGCTGAGCCAGCAAGGACTGTTATGGAAGAGATCAAATCAGAACGAGGAGTAAAACAGGACTGCCCGCTGGCCCCAGTGCTCTTTATCGCCTTCCTGGGGGATTTCAAAGACACTGAAGAATCTGTAAGATCTTTTCCACCACAAATTGGCCAACACCAAATATCTCAAATTGTATATGCAGATGACGTGGTCCTATTAGATTAAACCCAAATCGGTCTGCAGCGCCAGCTATCCAAGTTGGCCAAACACATGGATGAGAACAACTTGGAAATCAACATATCCAAGACAAGAATATTGATCCTGGACAAAAACCCCAAAAAGAAAATGGAAAAATGACACTGGTCACTCAACAGCCCAAAATAGAAGTGTTTCTCCATTTTAAATACATGGGAATAATGATGGATGCCTCGAGCAACGAAAAATCGATGCAACAAGCGTTGTGGAATAAAACAAAAACTCTAACAAGCCAAACTCGCATGATAGACAAGAAATATGCAACATTTTTGTTAACTCCGGCGATCAAATTCTATAAATCAAAAGTTGTGCCCTCCCTCGTATTTGGAATGGACGGAGCCCTGAACATCCCAGCCACACATTGGCAGAAGCTTGAAGGCTATTTATGGAAGTCAGTTTTAGGACTTCCCAAGTCAACCTCGATGACAGCCATCAGGCGCGAACTAGGCCTCCTTTCCCTGGCAGCGTCAGTTGAACAAAGTCAAATTCAGCTCCTGAGAAAAGTTCTAACTCCAGACAGTCTGCCAATGTACCGAATAATTGGCCACAAACTTAACAAATGATTACTGTTAGGCACTCAATCTTTGGGAATGAAACCTGAACAGCAAACTAAAAGACCTAGCCTGCACACGTGAAGACCTGATCAACAACCCCTAATGAGTAAAAACAAAAATGGGGAACCAAGACTGGATCATAACTTGTGAGAAGGCCACAGCAAATAGACTACTGACCCACTTGCCACCCACCACGAATAAACTAAAGGTACCATTGGCATATTGCTCGAAATTTCCAGATAAACCGCATGCAAAAAACTTTCATGAGTATATGCCTGACCTTTTACCTATGCAAGAAATTTGAGCTATTAGATCACCTACATGCTCAGACAAATGCAGACTGTGTGAAGGCGAGTCGGAACAGGAATCTGTAAGATATCTACTAATGAACTGCCCGAAAACAAGGCATCTCCTTGCAGCCTTCATATCGCCGCTTTTAGGAGAAGCATCTGCTGGGGAAGAAGAGATATGCTGGTGTCACCTTATAGCAGGATAAAAAACCAGATGGACCTTAGCAACCGTCAAGATCTTACAAGCAGGAATGAAGATGATGATAAAAGCCTCACCAATGGGTGACCTGCAAGCATAAAACAACTATACAAAACACGAATACCATGTTGGACATCAATACGATCACAATTAACCGCCCCCTTCCAGTCGAACCTGCACACATCGAAAACATCCCTCAAAGTGACGTAAATTGTGCTTAGCAGGACAACTGAAAACTACGTACTCTACAAGCAAAGAATCTTGTAAAAATCTTAAAGATTATACACAAGCAAAAAAAAAAAAATTACAGGCTGCACACCTTCCTGGATGCTATTGATAAAAAGTCTCATGTATCTATGCTAGAACAGAAGTAACCTCTTCGTATATTGCTAATGTTGGCCTTCACATGCTTCACATGTTTATCATTCTTACAACAAGAATGAAGAGGGTAAGGGGACTTATAGGGAGTACACATCCTTATTTTGAATACTACAAGGCAGCATATAAAACTATGGGTTGTGATTGAAACGACGGGGTGTGCGACCAGATATTCTTGATCACATAATTCCATTGGTTTAGTGGAGGGGGGGCCCACAGATGTCCATGCACAGGGCCCCGAAAGTACTTAAGTTGGCCATAGGCTTGAGTCCAACATGGGGGCATAGAAGCCCCATAAATTGCAACAAATAAAAAAGTGAAAATTGAAGTCTTGAAGGTTATTAATTCCACTTCATCACTAGCATTTGCTGTGGGCAACCATGCAGATCATCTTTTGTCATCCTTCCATGCCATTGCAGAAGGGGAGGACCATATGCAAATCAGGTTTGGTCCCTGCCCAAAAGGCCAATCCAGTGTGAACTGTTAGGTCACATCCTTTCTGCACAAGACCACAAGCAACCCCAGACAAGTTTCAGCCTCATTGCTTGCCATCAATGTTGTGTAATTTGGGACAGTAGGCACAGGTACCATATCTGGGCATACAAGCACCACTTATTGTGACAAATACAAAACTGAATATTCATGGCTGGAAAGTTATGAATTAATTTTAACCAATAGCAATTGCTTCGGGCAACCGTCCACACCATCTTTTTTCACCAGACAGTAGCAAGCTGCATCCAAGTGATGATGCCAACAAACCCAAAACATGTCTGAGGGGCTTGGGCTTCACTGCAGAGGGGACATGAACTAGAACTGGAAACTAGCTCTACAGATGTTTTGAACTACAGCTCCCATCATTCCTAGCTAGTACTGTCAATGGTGAGACATCATGGGACCTGTAGTCCAAAACATCTGGAGAGCCAAAGGTTGCAGACCCCTGGGTTATCGGTTCAGGCTCGACTGATTCCATTGGCTGAACCCCTTTTGCAATGGCACATGCAGGGTTTAAACTAAAAGTCGGTGTGGAAGAATAAACAAAGCACATTTAGTTTCCTTTACTGAGAGAACGCATGCCCAGATGTGGATCCATTGCTTGCTGCGCAATAGAAACCAGACTGCACCTCACTGATGAGGCACAACAGGTCTGGGGTTTCTTGTATTTCTGTAGAGAAGGGAAGTGGCTGAGCAGTTTGGGCTGAACTGCTCCGGTAGGTGGCAGGACACGACTGATTTGCATATGGGTAATCTCCTTCTGCAATAGCACAGGAGGATCAGCCCCTCCGATCACTTGTGCATTTTTGCTGCATTTCTGTCTGTGTTTTGTTTATGGGGGCGGGCCTTGCATACCCCCTCCCATGCACCACCACATCTCCCTCACTCTACTATTATCCCCATAATCAATGTATAATACACACCAACCAGACTAACCCCTAATAAATGCCACCAGAAATAGGGCAACATGTCTGTTATCCCCAGTGGCCACAATTAGATGGGCAGAATAGGAATATACAGTGTTTAGGCATACTATATAATGTTGCATCCCTCAGAAGTGGTTTGTGATTGTGTACCTCTGTACGTGAGAGAGCACATGCCCAGGCGTGGCTCCCTTGCTGCTGCACTATAGGCAATTAAACTGCACCTCACTGATGAGGCCCAACAAGGCTGACATATTTCTCAGACTATTTGTGCTTCTGTGCAGTGGGCTCATGGCCCAGAAATTTAAACAGTGACTAGCTGCTTTATCGTACTCTGAATGGTGCTGGAGGAGAGACCTGCCTCAGACCCTGAGTTCTTTGACATAGCAGCTTGTCGAAGAAATAATGTACTGATATAGATCAGATCAATGTTGGGATTGGAATAGAAATGTAGAGGTTTTAGTGCAAGGTTCAGGGCATTTTCGGATTGTAAACTGTTAATGATGTGAAACTTGCGTCCTGAAATTTAGTGAATGCTATGTATTTTGAAAATATGGTAGGCATAGTTTTAAGTTATTTTTAGCGCATATCTAATTTACTACAAACTATTGTACAGAGACAGATGCAATGATGACCATGAAAGACGTACAAGTTAGCTAGGCAATCAAGGGACCTATAGTTGAATAGGGAGCCTATAATGTAAAGTGATTTGGGCAAACGTGCTAATGAAAAACAGAAGATTTATATCATTAACATTATTATTATTATTATTATTATTATTATTATTATTATTATTATTATTATTTTGATTGCATCATATGCCACCTAAGAAAATGTAACTGATAATCAAATGTGACTGATAATCAAATGTTTTTTTTTATTTTTAAACTAAAGGTGCCTGGTAGGCTATTAACAGTCAATTCAAAACAAACGTGACCAGGGTCTGTATGTCAACCCCAATTAGTCCTCCACTATTTCTAATCAATGAGTTAGTGTTTTTTATTAAACAAAATATATATTTATTCAGGTACATTTTCTAAAAAAGACATCTTCTGTACACAATTTTCCAAAAAAACACATTTTTGGATATTCAAACATATTACAGTGACAAACGTTGCTATCATGTTTGTTTTACAAACACAAAACAAAAGACCCAGTTGTTCTCATTTGGGATCTATATCCCTTATAGATCCAAACTCTAATATGTAGTCAATGAACAAGAAACCCAGATATTTTGCAAGGTTGTTTTGACTCCATATTTTTGCTAAACCTGCCCTTTATTTGCAGTGTCTTTGATGTTTCAAAGAAAAAGTTGGCAGAATGTGTGTCGGCAGTCTTGTGGACCATGAATGTGGTTCTGAGCTTGTGCGGCCTTCATCAGGACCTGGCACATTTCTTTCATGGCAACAAAATCTGTTCTGTGTCTGAAGTAGTAGCCAGACCAATAAGCAGGAGTCTCAACACGTACAATGATATAAACAAATAAAAGACACTAATGGACACATCCCAGTAGGAAATGAGACCAGAACCAAGTGCGGGTGAAGTAAAAGACAAGCCTTTAAATAAAGTAAAATGCGGCATGCAGAGAACTCTGCTTACTCTGAGAGCACTGTTAGGCAGAAACCTGTGCAGTTCCCTTAGGGACCACTGCAAAAGATTTAAGACTACAGGTGTTTGGCAGTAAACCCACTTGGTAGCAGTCTGTACCACACAGATTCACTTGGTAGCTGTGTCTGAGCAGTCAGACTTCCCTCAAGAAGAGTTAGGCAGTATACAGAGCATACAAAATATGTACAGAATTACAGTAGCAGAAGCAAACACTGACCAGATCTTGGGTGTAAAAGTATATACTTATTTATTTAACACACACATATAAAACACACTAGCACTTAATTGGTAAGATAAGTTCAAAACACAATCACTATTATCATATGTACATCCCTGATTACTTGTTGGACAAGTCTTAGTTAACACCACTTATTTCCAGACAGAGGTGAGCGCTTAACGTTCGATGGCACTCCAACAAGTTAGATAAAAAGGGAGGGAAAAGCAGAATTATGGAAGCATACACACTAAACACTTTTTAAAGACCCACAGCAAGTTTAGGAAGGCACAGTCCACTGGTGAGAAAGGAAGTTTGGGTGCCAGGCCCACTTTCAAGGGAGCCAGGCGGAAGATGCCCAAGATCAGCCAGTTACACAGAGTCTTCAAAGTTTGTGGAGGTAGTTCAAAAAAGGTTTAATTCAGTGCAGAAAAGTTAGCTAAGGTGTCCCAGGCTAACCCAGGTTCGAGAGACGAGGATTTAATACACCCCGTTCAAACGGTTGCAAGGGAAGCCAGGCGGAACACGGTACCTTAAATGGAGAGGATCCTCCAGCGGGGGCAGTTGTTCCTGACAGCGGGTGCAAGTCACAGCGTCGTCCAGAGGAAGAGAAGATCTCGTCGTGGAGGAAGGATGAAGGTCGTTGCACTGCCAGGGAAGAAACCAGCCGCAGAGTTCTCCGGTACAAAGGTACTACCCTTTTGGTTCACGGTAGTGGTGAAAACGTGGTATCCCAGTTGCCGGGGTGCTTGGCACAGTCAAGGCAGCCACGAGATGCTGCAGGAAGGTGAAAAGAAGGTAGACTGGTTATCCCCACCAGTCGAAGGAAGAAGACTCTCCGGGCTGGAGATCTCCTGTCGTTGGGAAAAGTGGTAAGACGGTTCAGCAGGGCTCTACCGGTGGTGTCGTCGTTGCATGCCGGCTCAGCTTCTCCCTCTTTGGATTCTTAGGTCCTGTGGTGACTTCTGAAGTTCCAGTCCCCAAAGCCCTGCTTTTATGCAGCACACCCCCATTCACTCAGCCTAGCTGTCAATCAAACATGCACTTGGGCCAATCACACAAGAGTGCGACTTGAGTTACCAAGGTAACTCAGTCCAGGGTGACTAAACCCCCTCCCATACCCCCTGTGGTACCCAGACAGAGTGGCACCACCTTTGGAGGCTTCTGTGGAGAAGCCTGCCAAAAAAGCGGAACAAAGGGCTCGACTTGGGTTGGAGTTACAGAAGAGAACACAAACACCATTTTAGAATCGAGTTCTGGCAAAAAATACCAACCGGCGAATTAAATAATTAAAGTTGGTAGCCTCGAACAATGGGAAAATCCCATAGAGATATATTTGTGGTCGAATATAAAAAGTAGTATCCACTGCCACCAGCCAAAACCCGACCAGGGGGGACGGAGACGTGCCCCCTTGAACAACAGACCCCGGGGCAATCGAATTGCCCCGACCAGTACGTCCACCATATGATGGTTTGTACTGGTTTCTGTTCATAATTTGGGACTAGCAAAGCCAATGGTGACTTTACATGCCCTGGGAGACAGTAGTCAGTCCCAAGGTATGGAGTCTATGTTGGGGGGTCGCTACGACACCCCTGGGTTACGGCACGGATGGTGCTGTGTAACCCACATCAATAAACACATGAGACCCTATGGAGTAAAAGACCCCATAGCCCATAAAACACATGGAAAGTTAAAGGAACACCTGAAATCATGTCTAAGAGTGGGAGCAAAACAATCTCACTCTTAGCAGGAGAGAATAAAATAAATCCCAAAAATCCAGAAAAGCTGCTGGGGGACTCACTAGGTTTGGGAAATTAGCCTTACAGAGAATTCTCCCTAACAAGCGCTCTGCCCACACAACAGAAAATACATGTTATATTACACAAACACGTCATTTATGACGTGTGCTATAGGGGATACATTCAGTAGTGTTCATTGGACAAAGGGGACTGGGCAGTATGTAACATATAGGGATGGTGTTCCTTGATTGGTTGATTCCAGGTTGTAACTTCGTAGGTCACGTGGATCAGCTGGGCTCATCTGGGAGGGGTGCGAGGTCAGTCAATGTCCAAGTAATAATGATGTAGACAATCTAACATTTGCCCTTATGGCCACACATGCCTGATCATTATTTATTTGTTTGGACATATAAGAGTTATATAACTAGACGTTTGATCTGGACAATAAATGTGAGAGTACATGGGTCCAGGTGCCTAATCTATTCACAGTATTTCATTGATACATTCATCAAGTACTCCTTTAGATCTTGGCCAGAGGCACGCGGTCGGCCGCGGAATGAGCATATCATGTGCACTCTAATAGGAATGAAGGGGGCCTTAAAGACCCTTCCTCCCTTACAAGCACTGTATTTATCCGTACGCTGTCCTGTCGGTCACCACCAGTATAGCCTATACTGCTTATAGCCTTACTTTAATGATAATAGTTTTGGCTGAAAGGTAGCACTATCAGCACCATCTAATAGTCCAAACTTAAAATGGACCCTGTCATTTTGATGTTAAATTGCATACTGAAGGTGCCACAAACTGAGATCATAGCATCATGTTCAGTATATCAAACAATGCAGGGAGATTAGCAACAGCCACTTCTGACACAGTCACTTACACAACTTAAGTTAGGATGCTGAGTACAAATAAAGCAGCCTTATGCCCATGCCTGTGTGCTATGAATGGCTAGCTACAGCTGCCTACCCAGGTTGCTGTGACCTTGACCGTTGATGTCAAGGTAACACAGGTAACATAATCCTGTTTGCAGCCCCCATAAGGTTGGTAAGGAGACCATGCAAAATTTCTATTATTTTAACCAATGCCAAATGCATGAATAAATGAATCTGGTAGCCTTTAGGGCAAATTGATCCACTATGGCAATTAACTATCCTAACTATATTAGGGATACTTGTTTTACAACTTTTTATTCAAAAAGATAATGCTGTCTTATATAAATAAGCTCTTTCAAGATGACCTTAAAACAATATTGCACAGTTTAACACTGTTGCCAGATGCAGACAGTGAATCGTTAAACCTATATCTTGGTGGTAAAGACGTGATGATGTATATCGAGAAGTTTAACCAGATATTATCCAGGACTGAATGGCCAAAGGAAAGGAGTTCAGCCTTGATTTATAAGAGGGCACAGTAATATTTGAAGCCACTAACGTGGCAGAGAAATCTGCAGTCGGATACCTGTTTGGGAATTATGGAAAGATACTGCACCTGGAACACCACCTACCTAACCGCAAGAAGGGAAACAGGTGCTTTGATGATCAAGCCCCAATTCAGCAGCTTCACAAGGCCATATCATCTCTCACCCCAGCTAAAGATGAACCGATGGAGATGAAGTATCACAGACTTTCCTCATTCAACATCCACTACCACTACTTCTTTAGCCTCCTTATCTGCCCTTGAGGTTTTATTGATAGTTTATGTATATTGCGTTCAAACACAGGTGTGGTACCAGTTGCAGCTTGCCACAAACTGCACTTATGTTTGCCAGTGGTGCAGGGTTGAACGGTATTTGAAATAGACTAAACACTTGTTTTCTGTTGTGGGACAGCAAACAAAACATATCAAACAAATGTTCTATTCCTACCATGTGTTTTGGACAAAATGCAGGGCCTTGAGAGGGGTGGCTGCCGGCCCTCCTCCACAGGGTCGTGTTTGCTTGAACCAAAAAGCACTTTTTCTGTAGAATTACTAAACATGTTTGGAAGTTTGAAATATGTGTGTTTTGGAAAATCGCAAACTGGTTCTAGCATGACAGATAGATTTATTATAAGACATAACTCCATTAGCACACTTATGCAAGCAATTGCCAAAACACGTACCCAAGCTAAAGTAAAGAAGTATAGCACTGAGTGGGTTAAAGGTACTGCCCACAAGATGTTTATGCCATGGCCACAAAATGGGTCTTTATCTGAAGCCGTCTTACAACATATGACAACATATTTGCACGCCACATACACAGACAAGAAGCTAGAAAAATGCCTCGCTGTTCTAGAACTTTGGAAAATGTACGAACAGACAAAAGAGGAAGAGCCGCCTACAGATTGGATACTTAACATATGCACTGAGGGGGTGAGACGCCTACCACGCCACCTGCCCCACCCAAAATGACAATTGAAGGAATTAAGGACGAGGGATTATACCCTTTGAGAGAACATTAGGCAGCCACAGGGTACAGCAACCCCACATATGAGTCACCTACATATAGTAGTGATGAAAATCAAGGGAAGGATAAGGACAGGAATCTTGCCTCCGCAGTCCCAAGGGACAAGGGGAAGCACGATTTCGAAAGGAAGGATCAGGCACAGAGAAGTGCATCTCTCGACTAGGAGAGAGAAGGGAAGAAATGGAAAGGGAGAAAAGACAAAACTGATGAGATAGCATTTGCAAAAGATGAATGGATGGGAGGACAAATCTTATTGAAACTCAAAGGGAAAGGCAGTGATGACTTGTGGCCAGAAAATAGATTAGAGGAGGCACAGAGAAAGCAGAAAAAGAAGTAGTTAAGAGACAAAAGGATAAGAAAGAAAGATAGACTAAGGTGAGAACTGCTATATCACGAAGAGCAAGAAAAACAGCTCGATTGCAATCCAATAGCAGCCTATGATCAAGACAGACAGAAACAACAAAGGTTAAAAGAAAAGCAAAGGGTACATGAAAAAAAGGATAAGGAGACAAAGAGATGAAGAAATATGAAGGGCAGATGAATGTAGAAATGAAAAGAGAAAGGAAGAGGATAGGGTCAGAGAAGAGGCGAGAAAGCGCAAAGAATTTGATGACTATATCGAATGTAAGCGAAGACAGAGAGCACACAATCTCGAATATTTGGAGAGGGAAGTTAAAAAACCTGATCCAGTTGTAGACTGGGAAGACATTTAAAGAATTCTTTCCTGCATACAATTCAGTACCAGGCACGGCTAGGGCAAATATTGAAGATGACTTCGACACCAGAAGCATCAGGGAAACGATCGATACAATATATGATGAAATGGGGTTAGAAAAAATACCCCAGGGAGAGGGGGAGGACGAGCGCTTAGAAAGTACTCAGCTGTATGACACTGAGGATGTCACCTGAAGTAGTGGGAATAGGAAACTGTCCCTGGATAGATTAGAAAGCAGTAGAAACAATGAAGACACAAGAAGTTGCGTGAATTGGGGACAAACAATGTCTGACTCCGAAAGGGAGGAGCGTGATGAAAACGACGAAGGGAGACGGAGTGAAAGACAACTCCCAAGGGAAAGAGGGATACAATGGTCAGACTCTACTGAGTACGCACTGAGGGCATCAGAGTCTGCCACGCAGTCTGACCGACATGAAGGAGTACCTCATGGTCAGAGGGGGGTATCTTCAGCACCCTATGTAGACAGACTAAGGACATTGTCAGGTAGACGGCGATGCAGGAATATTAACCCTGCAATAGACAGGAGAACTAAGAGAGAAGAGTAAGAGGGCTGCACATTCCAAATTCTGCTACTAGAGAAGGGGAGAGTAATACAATATATTCCATAGCCACACATGGATCAAGAAATATTGAAAAACAAGCTTCCAATGCTGACATCGGGAGCCGGAAAATGGATACATGAGTTAGAAAAAATGACAGGAGGAAACACGCTAGCTATAGGGGAGATCAAAGGTCTCCTGATTGCCATTCTTGGTGAGAGAGTAGACGATGTGTGGACACGGGCAGGGCACCCTGGTGTAACCACAATAAACACTGCGCATGACGGAGCACCATTTTATAATTGTAGAGCAGCAGTATGGAAAGCACGACGAGTGCTTTACTCAGATACTTCCGATATGGGAGCTATAATGACTCGAAAAAATGAAGGATTCTGGGGATCCGTTAATTTATATATAGAATTTCCAAGACGCGTGGGAGCTCGAGACGCATGAATCTTGGACAAAATCAATATCTTTGTTTTACCATATATTGTGCCAAGGGTTGCCAGAACCAGTGCAGAAACAACTCAAGAAATTGGTAGGAGTTGAGGCTAAGCCTTGGGCTGAAATATAGTTGACTATTTCACATTATTGTAGACTGTTGCAAGAAAATAATCGCAATAAAGAGGCAACTCGAAAGGGTGAGGAAGCGAAGTTGGTACAAAAGAAATTATCAAAGTATGCTCTTGAAGGAGCCATGCTAACTAACACAGCTGAACAAAGCATGCAGCAGGTGGCTAGTCCACAACAGAATAACCAGGGTTTTACCCACAGGGAAGAGGATTTAGGGGAAGAGGTTTCCAAAATAATCAAGGAGGCTTTCAAAACATGCGAAATGGTAACCCGGATATGTCAAATGGGCAAATGATCCGACCACCGCCAGTATGTTGCCTGTGTGAAATGACAGGGCATTTGGCGCGCACATGCAGAAGTCAAGGCATGATGCAGAACGGCCAAAGAATGGGAGCAGGCACGGCGAATCCACCTGCAATTTTACAACAAAGCGTTATACAAAATCACATGGTGCAACAACAAGCACCAGGAGCGCAACAAGGAGTGCAACCTCAGAGCATGGACAGTTTTCCACAAAGACAAACCCAACAGGCACTGTTTGCAAGTGTCACACACGATGAGCACAGGGCAGACCCAGAACCCTGGAAGGGGAAGTAACACTGGAATGGAGAAAATTCACAAGTGCACAGTGGGCCAAACTTGTATATGAACTAGGACAGCTCACTGGGAACCCTGATTTGCTCTATCCTATCATTGACACCAGACCCTCATAGGAAACCTAGGATGGATGTCGTTATAGGAGGTAAAGAATATTCCTTCCTAGTGTACAGGGGTGCAACACGCTCGTGTATATGTGAAGGCAAGTTTTCCTCTTCTGGCGAGGCCATAGATGCACAGAGTTTTACAGGAACTCACAGTCTAGTTCCCTTTACAAACGCACTCCAATTCTCCATAGGAGAGTGCAAAATGAATGTACCTTTATTGTATTCGCATCAGACCCCAGTAAACATTTTGGGTCGAGACTTAATGACAAAGTTGAACATGACAATTTCGTTCATGGAGGAGGGCATAGTATGCTCCTCTCCAGGAATGCAATATTCAAATATATGCAAAATGATTAAAGCATACTCAGGACACATAGCCATGAGGGCCATACCATTAGAGCCAGAAATCTTCAAAAGTGGCGTGCATGTGCTTATGGTGGGATTGCCAGGCCTTATAGACAGAACCATGAGAACCCCTGACGGGTTTCTATTCAGACCAAGAAAACCTATGAATGAGGAGGAGGGACAAGTATTTCCCTTGATGATACACGCAGCTTCAGTGCGAGGGAAAGTAGTATTGGTTGATGGTTATGATGATGAAGGTAGATAATGGTGCGCAATTATCGCCATCGAAGAAGGATATCGAGTCACTGACGTCACCAATGACGATCTGTTTGAAGAACAAGCAGACACGGAAGAGACAATGGTGGAAGTAAGTCTCACCTTTTGGGTAAAGATGATTAAAAGAGAAGTACCGCAGAGAATGTTGTTGGCACTAAAACGTCCTGAATATTTTGATGATGACATAGCTAATGTGCCTGTCTTAGTGTGGACTACAGGACCCTATGACGTAGGCCTCTTGAAGGGGGTGGGAAAAGTAAGGATTAAACTGAAACCAGGAGCAATTTTACCAAGAGCTCGACAATATACCATGTACAGAGAGGCAGATGAAGGGATCTCTAAGACAATTTCTGCCATGATGGACAAGGGTCTTGGCGTTTAATTCAGGATTTACAACCAATAAATGATATTGTTGAAGCCGAGTTCCTTTTTCCCAATCCCGTTGCACCGTGACTCACAAGATCTGATGTCCTTCACGTTCAGAGAAATGCGTCTGAAAAGCATGAGGCTGCCACAGGGATACTGTGAGTCTCCATCTATATTCAACAGAGTCCTGCAGATGGATTTAAGCAATATTGCAGTAGAACGTATTGTCTTGTAGTATGTGGATGACATCCTTATCTGCAGCATCACAGAAGAGCAAGGCAGGCACAATTCTGTTCAGCTGCTGACTATAGTGTCTGAGAAAGGTTATAAGGTTGACAAGGAAAGGTTACAATATTGTTAACAGGAAGTGCTGTACATAGGCCAGCTAATCGCACATGAAAGCAAGAAAGTGACCACAGAAAGGGCTGAAGCCATATTAAACACGGCTAAGGCACACACGATAAAGCAAATGCAGAGCTTTCGAGGCCTGTGCAACTCTGTTAGGGCATGGGTTTTCGATTAAAGCTCTTATACTAAGCCTTTACTTCAAGCCCTCAAGAAGGCCCAAGAAAAGATTTAATGGTCTGAGACAATGGAGAAAGGGTTTGCTGAACTCAAGAGAGTGATTTGTACAGCTCCAGTTCTCAGAATTCCCTATTAATCAGGGGAATTTTACCTGTTTTCACACACAGATGGCAGCGTAATGACAGCAGTGCTCGCTCAAAAAACCTAATTGGGGTACAAGCCCCTAGCATATTACTGTGGAAATCTGGACCCAGTAATGAGAGGTCACTTCCCATGCGAACAAAGTTTAGCTGCCACAGCGTTCGCCATAGAGAAGGCGACAACAATTGTAATGAGATGCTCCATGACGTTACACGTCGAGTACTAATTATTTGCCATTTTAGAGAAACCAAAGGGCACATTAACATCTCAGAGAGCTTCTGCCTATGAAGTGATCATATCAAACCCATCAATTAAAATAGTCGGATATTAGATAGTAAACCCAGCTATGTTCATCGTAGAGCGAGTCACTGAGAGAGAGCCGATGCATGACTGTCCAAATTATGAAGAATTCTATGATGAAATCCCCAGGGTGAAAGAAAATGCCTTGGCAAGAGGAAAGATCATTTTTATTGACGGGTCTTCGAGAATCAAACAATGCGATGGGCAAAGATACACAGGTGTCGCTGTGATAAAGCATGCAGCGAATTGAGAGTTGCAAGTGCTTCTTAGTGCTCCAATACCATCTCATTATTCAGCACAGGCTGCAGAATTATTGGTGTTCATACTCGCCATTGAGAATCACACAGACCAGGAAGTAAAAGTGTATAGCGACTCTGCCTATGTGACGTCAATGGTGCACGCACGCTTAGCGAGCTGGAAAAGGAGGGGCTACCTCCGAGCGGCCGGCATGCCAGTGCAGCACACAGCCTTATTGGACAGGTTTATTAAGGCACTTCAGCTCCCAGTGGGTATAGTGGTCGTGAAATGCGCCGCCCACACAAAAGGGACAGATTTTGTCTCACGTGGAAATCACACATCAGACACAGAAGCCAAGCGTATGGCATCCAAAAGTGAGACGATTATGGAAGTGGCATGCACCCATGAAAGAATAATGGTTGCACAAACCACACCTGAAAGTTACAATGTTTTTGGGCAAACACAGCTAATGGAACTCCAAGGGAAGGTGCCGCAGGATGAGAAAAACCTGTGGAAACGTTGTGGTTGTTCTTTAAACCCCTCTGACAGCTTGTGGCGACAAGACAGCACTGGTAAACCAGTAATGCCTGTAGCCCTATAAAAAATAGCACTGGAGCAACTACATTACCCGGCGCATATGACAAAAGAGAATCTAGCAGCAACGCTCGTGGAAGACTGGTTCATACCGCATTTAGCTGAACATGTTGCATTCTTTATGGTGAACTGGATAATCTACCAGCAATTCACCGCTGGGCACACATTAAAAGTAATGAGAGGAGTCATCCCCAGGCCAAACGGGCCTTTTCATCACTTGCACGTCGATTAAGTCGACATGATTCAAGTCTGCAACAGGTACAGATACTTAATTGTTGTGGTGTGTCCATTCTCTAGATGGATAGAAGCAGGTCCACACACCCAAACTCTACCTGTGCTGCCACATTTTTTGTGAGAGGAGTATTCCCCAGGTGGGGGGTGTGTGAAGTCATGAGATCAGAAAATGGGGCTCACTTTGTAAATGCAGTCTTTGAACAGATTAGCTTGCTGCTTGATATAAAGCACAAGTTCCCGTCAGCATATCATCCAGAAGGTAATGGTATCTGTGAGAGGCTCAATGGCTTGTTAAAGGAAAGGATAGCCATTTTGAAGCTTACTCTAAAGAAGGGATGGTTGCACTGCCTTCCACTGGTGCTGTATGCTCTTCGGAACCAACCTAGCTCCGACCATCATTTTACGCCACATGAGACAGCCACAGGAAGAAAAATTAGAACTCCCCTCACACTCTGAGATAGAGCTAGATGTGATGCCCAGTCGACAGGAGAGGTTTTAGGGTCTGAAATGCAAAACTATCTGAACTGTATGACATCTTGCCTTACTGTAATTTCAGACCAGCACGCGACGATGAAAAGGGTGCAGTGCAGCACAGAACCCAGAAGGAGACACTGCACCAGACTCAGCTCAGGGTCTACGTGTTCCACTCGTCTTCACTGGAGACGCCATCTTGGTGAGAAACCATACAAGGAAAGGTGGGACGAGCCAAAATTCAACGGACCATTCACAGTTGGAGACGTTACTCCATCTGCAATCAAGCTACAAGGACGAAGTGCTTGGATCTTCCTGGGTGATATCAAGCCATACATCGGAGCAACCCCCCTGCCTTCACCCCACCGCGAAGAGACTACAGACAATGGGGAAGAACCACAGTATGTGCAGACGAGATCCATGACGAGGAAGAGGACCCTTGACCAGCAGAGTAAAGACAAATAACTTTTTGCAAGTTGTGGCTTAACTTGGACACTTCCGCTAAGCAAAAATGGGGATGAGGACATAAAAACGGATACTGTGTGCATCCTAATGGTAGGGTGAAGAAGAACATTGCACGTATAAGCCACAACATGTTTTGTTGATTTGAACTTTTGAACTGAGGCACTCTTAAACCGTGATGAGAAAAAGACTATGACAAATTTTGATCAAGGATATTTACATTGGAAACAGATACAATATCTCGATTCATCCAAAACGGAGACTTTGTTCGGAAGCACCTATGGTGTCCCACTGTAGGGACATCACAAAGGACGTAGTCACCTATTTTAACTTAGTGTTAAGATCATACCCGTCACTGGTAGAGAGACTCACAAGTGTCACAGACTTTCTTCAAGATCCTGACAACAAAAAAATAATCAGACAACTGCTGACTGTCATTGCCGAACAATTCATCATACTCCCTAAGTACAGTGAGAAGGAATCAAATGCTTCCAACACAGGCGGAAATAGATAAGCTCATCAATACACTTTTCTATCGCATAATCGAGGACTGTCCATCTATTGTCGGAAGAACAACTGATACATTAACATTCCTTTGAAATTCAGCCAACACTCAACATTTAAGCCATCTTTTGAATAAGATTGTTTTTTTGGTCGCACTCCACGCGACCGGACAGTGCAGAAATGGTTTACATCAAGGAAAGAACATATAATCCTGAATCTCAACAAAGACTGGACAAATGTCCCTATCACCAGAAGACTGTAGATTTGCATACCACGTCTTCTTTCACCTCATTGAGAACTTTCCAGAGCTAGTGGGAAGACCAACCAATGTTGATGTACTTACATTTCTTGGGGATCCAGTAAAGTGTACTCAGCTAAACATGCTCTTGCATGCCATTGTAGCCCAAATTAAAAATTCCAATCTCCATTGAATCCTGAGGAGACTCTCCGCCGAGGGACAGATCGAGGGAGCAGAGTCAAGAACGTTATTTGTTATATTTGTTGTCACTTTTCCCCATCTCTTCATACTGACCAGTGTGCACCATGTCTTCAGGACTGAAGCAGATTCGAGGAGTGGACTGGGAACTCACGCACTTTGAACATGCACAGTGAAGGTGACTCATCAAAGTATTATTTTAATCTATTTCTCCCATAGTTTAGTAAAGGAACTGTAGCCTGTATTAAGAGGCAATCGTCACTCGCAAGAGGGGGGACACTTGCAAAGCACCTGACACTTTTTACACAGAACTCAAAGAACAATATTGGGTGGGGGAACAATAACATTGACATTTGGCAAATGATCGAGATGGGGGCCCAGAGCAGTAACCTGCTCCTCCCACAAGCAGAGAGGCATCCCCGCTTCTCTGGAAGGAAATGCTGTCGCCTTACATATCGAACCATAATGTACTTATGCATTGTATTTATCATTATTTTACTGTCATTAACGATCAGGACTGCATTTTTTATTGGTGCACAAAGCGTTCTGATTTCACTGCACCTACCTGATGATATACGCATGAAACCCACAAAAGCACCCAGACATTATATAGTAATTACAGTTGCTAGGAAATCTGATGGTAGAGTAAATGAACTTGAAATGAACGTGATTAATAGTGATATACACACATTTATGGCAACGAATGAGCAGGAAAGCAAGAGACAGGGTCGGCATGAAATGAATGAAGACAAAGCACTGATAATTAAAAGCACACACACACACTGAATGCACACAAAACAGGCCTATTGTCAATGACCACAGAACCACAAATGAAAGCAGCAGAGAAGATGAGAATGCTTAGCGTAAAAATCTTCACAGGAGATAGTGGGAGAAAACAAGAAGAATTAAGAGGAAGACCAATAGAAGCAGTCATATCAGTAGCCCTTAAGAAAAGGGAAGTGGCCTCGGAACAACTCACCGAAGGACACAAATGTTAGTAAACTTACTATTCCCATACAAAGCCAGAGCAAGGAAATGACAAAAGGAACTGAAGAACAAAATGACAGAGGCTGTATTACCCAGCACACATATTCCAACACAAGGGACAAGTACCAGGCCTACAATACAGCCATATACCGGACCAGTGTTAGGCTGGTTGATATGGGCACTTACACGCAGCAAAGAAAAGAAGCATGAGGACCAGGAAAGAGCTGCCAGACTTTTGTCCACTCAAATGGCGCAGCTGAGGAAGCCTGCACCATGGACCAGGATACCTGAGAACCCGCCAGCAAGAAAAAGCCATACAGGGGCATTCAGGGATGTAGTTATAGCAAACTACAGGAAAACCTTAAGAATCAAGAGAAGCATGCATGAAGATAATAATGAACTCAACGACTACCTGGACAGCACAGCACACCTAGGAAACAACATTTAGTACCAGCACATGAAAGAAGTTGGAAGACAAAATTCAGAAGGAGAATGATTTGTTTGTGCACTTCTACCGTACAGCATGGGGAAATCCAAGATCTTCGTGGCTGTAGAAATGGAGGTCCCGACAGCACACATAGCAATGTGCAACACCAGAGGACAGTTCATGGGAAATGATGTCTCATTGATATGGGCAACTGAAACAGCTTATCCCGATGAAGTTATTATGTCCAGAACATTAAGATGAGAAATCGAGCCCATACTAGGATTCACGTGATCAGATACGAGAAACCTGAAGTTAAAGTTAAAGAAGCAGGAATAAGATGGTAAGTAAACCGGAGACTGAATATCCAAGGAAAAACTCCAGAAGAGGCTCAAATTTGGGAAAACAGAGGCCAAATGCAGATTTGGGGAACAGTGCTTTCACCAGACGGATGGGAGCAAGGAGTAGTGATCTGCAGAGCATGGATGGTCCTCGGAGCCTGCAAGGAAGCCATAAAAAACTCACAGAGACTGTGCAAACCACTATGGCCAAAACTTACAAAATTGCTGACATGGATCGAAGACAGAGGAGGACCCTTGAAGATAGTGCCACTAGAAAGCCCGAAACTGTGCTTCAGGAACAATGGCAAAAGGAAGATGGGAGAGAATCAGAACTGCAGACACATTTTTGAGGCTCCAGAATGACTCGTGGGACTGCAGTAAATATGGATCATTATTGGGCATGTGGATCCAAAGCATACATCAGACTGCCGAAAAACTGGGGAGGCATATGCACAATAGTGAATGTTCACGTTCTAGCACTAGTGATCCCGAAAAGTGACCTAAATATTGATAGTTTCCCAAAAGCATATGCTCACCTGAGGAAGAGGAGATCTGTGGAACTGATAAGCCGAGTGAAGAGAGAAAATTATTTTTCTGCCTAATCAGAAGAAGCATTTCATGCAATCCCATATGAACACAGGGTGTTCAGCCTCACCTAATCAGTGTTCGCGACAATCATCATGCCAAGATTCCAAGTTGGAGCAAATACTAAATGGTTGCAGATAACCATATGGGAGTTACTGCAAATCATCAACACAAAAATAAAAGGATTCAATGCGATCAAGGAAGAGTTAAGAGCCACCCGACTGATAACTCTCCAAAAAAGATATGTACTTGACATGATCACAGCTATGGATGGAGGAGTTTGTACAAAAATTGGAGAATCATGTTGCACATTTACACCTTCTCACGACGAGGGAAATAGAACTTTAACAGAGGCTATAGGTATGCTGACAAAGCTACAGAACCAGATGATCAATGAAACCGATGAAGTTGATGATGACAGTTGGTTTGGTTCGCTGTTTTCATGGGTTCCACAATGGATGGCAGACGCATTCAAGTTCCTAGGAGCCCTGCTATTGATGATATTACTAGGATTTTGTGTTATCAAGACAATAATCTCGCAATGCCAGAAAACTGCAAAGAAAGCCATAGGGATGAAGATAATGATTGATGTCAAACCAGGATGGAAGCCCAGAGATCTAACTTAATGATGAAATAAGAGACTTTGTGAAGGCCAGCGAGCATGCGCCTAAGGTACAAAGTTTCTTTATCCCAGGAAACTCAGTACTTATGAAGGAAAATTGATCTGTTGCAGCCCAAATGAACAATGTCAGCTAATGACATGGAACAAAGACAAACATGTAAAGACAGCAGGAAGCCTGAAAGGAGTGATACAAATATGGACTCCAAAGAGACACTCCTTCACACCATCATGTATAAACCCAGAAGATGAAATGAATACAGAATAACCAAGCAAGAAGAACCAAGTAAGATGAATCCAAAAGAGGAAGCGGAAGTGGTCGATGAACCGACCAGAGGGGGGAGTGTAGAGGAGGTCCCAAATATGGCCTGCACTCCAATCACCCATTTTGAAGTACCAGGAATGTTCACACCGAGATATGTGACATAGGATGAGCAAATAAACCAGCAGAGGGCCGCAGTAATGTTCTGCCCAGTGCCTATCAGAAGAACAATACCTATTGAAGTACCAATAACCAGCCAACCATGGACAGTAAGGTATCCATTGAGAAAACCCTACCAGCAAATGAAACGAAATGAAGATTACTTAAACCCTGTCCCTGAAGAAACACAAAAGGCCTTAATTGAAGACCAATGGTGATGACACGAGGGCCCGGACAGACTCACAGATGAAAGAAAACGACAACCAAAAGATGACACACAGAGACGAAATGCCATGAATAAGGATATCATGAACTTAGAAGGAGAGACGATTTTGAAATACAAAGAAACTTAAGCCGTAAGCAGGATGAAGACATTCAACCAGCTAACACCTGTACATATGCTTGTAACCGCAAGAAGCTAAGAAAATAGTGCGGCTTGTATGCTTAGTAGAAGAATAGAGCGGCAAGCGTCACCTATATATATCTACCTCAACAAAGCACACTATATAAGTGCGAGTCCACTTTACACAAAAGCGGAATTAACTCAGGTTACTAGGGGTCAAACAGGACATGATTCATATTCCAGCTAAAACGAGAAGAGACGGCTGAATCAAAACTTAGCAGGAGCAGCTTGTGCCTGGGAAGTCGAGGTCAGGCCAAGTGAAGGTGCTAACAGTAGCTTTGCGGAATCGAAACTTAAGAACAGAACAGCCTATCTCAGGAAGGCCGAGATAAGGAGGCCCAGGCAGGAGGCATGCCGAATAAGAATGAAATGTGCAAATAGAAGGAAAACTAAGCAGATTTACGGTGTGCTAGCACGTGACCAGCCGAGCGAGAAGAGGCACAATTTCACGCCTATGCCTGGCTGTCGCCCAGAGATGATATAACTTTTTCTGACAAGAAGCTACAGTTTCGAGGCCAACCACAGCCAGCAAATTGACACATAGCCACCAAAGTACTGATTGATGGAAGGGAGGCCGGGTGAATCTCGGGGCATCCTGCACCTGGTTGACCATTCTGCATGCTGCTAATTAAAGTGGGCGGGTCAGGGGTCTCTCCAGCACATCACCATGGGAATAATCAGGGTTGAATGCTAATAATGCAGAGACTACTGCCAATGCATACAGAACACTACACATCACATATATAACACAAACACAGCGGTATGCGTCCACAGTGTATGAGCAACATCAAAGCAGTGTACACTGTGTATCACCTTGAAGATGCAACCCACACCATAAGACCATGGCACAGCTCACATTGAGGCAAGGTAAAATGTGTGCATACAACCAGGGACATGTGCATGTGAACCACAAATATCTGCAGGCATGTGTGATAAGTACAGCTGTCCATCATGAATTGACTAACAGATACCTTATTTTGCACCCATGCAGGTGATAGTGGCTATCGCTTGAAGACGTGGCTCCTCACCCCTGTCCGGAACCCGCAGAACAGAAATGAAGAGGACTACAATCATTACCATGCCCGTGGGTTCATCGAGCAGACCTTCGGCCTGTTGAAGGCACATTTTTGCTGCCTTAGCCGGTCTGGTGGGGCACTCCTCTAAAGGCATGAGAAGGTGGGCAAGATCATCATGGCATGTGTCATGCTGCACAACATGTGTTTCCGACGGAACGTGCCCCTGCCCCCTGACATTGAACAGCAACCACTGGGTGATGATGAAGAGGATGAAGAAGATGTGGGCGCACATCATCGTGGTGCCGATGCACTGTGCACCAGTCTGTGAATGGCCAATATTTCTAAGACACATGGGTGCAGAGGGTGCCATGAAAGTGGGACTGTGGGCACTGGGTGTGGGAGTACATGTACACTATGCAATCTAGACCAATAAATGACACATATACAATAAGGAATATCCAGTCAAGTATTTTTTCAGGTACACAACGGGTGCATTAAACAGCAAAAAGTAATAAGTGCTCATACCCTCCACCTCAAACACACCCTCTTCCCCCCCTCCAACTCCCCCACACACCCTCTTCCTCCTCCTCCCTCCCCCCCACAACTCCCCCACAGACCTTCTCCCCCTCCCCCCACAACTCCCCCACACACCCTCTCCCCCCTTTCCCTCCCCCCACAACACCCCCACACATGGTGTCCAATCGAATGCTGCAGGTTTCGGCATCAATTGCCATATTCAGGCTGCCCCTGCTACTTTTGCCCACTTCCCGCATCTGGTAGCAGCATGTCTGAGAGCTGCAAGGTGCGTGCAGACCTGCGAAGGGGGCTGGTCTGAGTGGAGCTCAAAGAGGAGGCCATGCCCGCTTGCTCCAGTCTCAGGGCAGGACGCTCTGCCTCCAAGGCATCCGCTATTTGGCAAAGGACCTGCCTTACAGCAGACAACACCTCGCAGATGCAAGTTGTGCTCGCCTCAATGGCCTGTCTCAAGGACGCTGTGTTGTCCTGGCCCTCCTGCCTTGCCTGGGCACCATCCGATACAAACTGTCTGACTAGCCCTGTCAGCTCCTCCTGGCACTGCTCTGTTGGTGCCATTTGCTGCACCCCATCCCGGCCACCAGTGGAGGTGGATGCTGCATGTGGCAAATGTCGCAAATCATATAGCTCCTCTGTGGGGCTCCAGCTCCCTTAACCTGGCTCCCCTCCAGACTGCTCCTGTGTGCTGTCATTGGTGGTGCTGAATGGTGTGATCTGGGGTGATGGCGGGGGACTGGGTGTTCCAGGTAAGTCTGATGACTCATCCTCTACAGGGACACACATCTGGCCTTGGCTCTTTACATCCTCGCCGCTCTGGGGTGCCGTGTCTGCCGCCTCCCCGACAGAGCTGTTGGCAGCTGAAAGGGCCCCATTGGCCACTGGCTCCTGTGCAGTGGACACAGCTCTTGTGGGGACTGTTGCAATGGCAGTGGTCCTTAGCCGCCCCAGTGACTTAGCATCCTGTGGTGCCTTCACCTTCTGTGGCAGTTGTGGCTTGCCTGGGCCTTTTGATGTAGAAGGCCTGTTGCCTTCTTCCCTGCCCCTGGCCTTCTTTCTGGGAGTCGTTGCCAGCACCGCTGAGTCCTGGGCCTCGCTGTCAGGATCTGAGCCTGTGGTGGACCGAGAGAGGGATGGCATCAGTGATGGTTCTACATGCATCATGCATAAATTGGTATTGTTGCTGTTCTACACATTAGAGGGGATTCAGTATTGGAGTTTTGACATTCAGGTTGCTTGCTATATGGGGGGAGCATGCAGGCATACATCAGGTTCACACATGTTTGACGAGGTGTATGCTGTGTGGCATGCCTTTCTGTTGTGGATTGCGTGCAGTGTGACAAATGCTGTTTTCATGTTTGTGGGGTGTATCTCAGGTATGGCATTGGCATGTTGCATGTATGTGGATGTGTCAGTGCTGAGGCCGGCATCTAGGCAGGGATGTGTCCATGTGTCTGTAATGGGCCATGCATTCCCTCATGGCAGTGTCATATTGGTGGACTATCATCATACTTTGCATTACAGTGTTTTCTTAGGAAACTCACATCCATCTGTCGATGATGTGGCGCCATGTTCCATCTCGCCCACACCTTCGATCGACTCAATACCGATCGTGCTGGTGCAGGTTTCCTCCCAGTGGCTGAGTTTAATTGGAGAGCTACGCCCACCGCCAGTAGCCAGGCCTTGGCTCCGGTTGGCCGACATGATGTTACGCACTCTGAGGCGCAGGTTTTCCCAGCGTTTGCACACATCCTTCACTGTGCGGTTGGTGTTCCCAACTGCACTCACTTAAGGGGCTACGAGCTCCCAAATCTCTCTTTTCTGCTGCTCTTTTGAGGCCATTTGCAAACACCACCTCAGCATTTTCAGACAGCGTGTGTGCAAGCACTGTCCGTTCGTCCTCCGCGAACCGCTCCGTACGCTGCCGGGATGCCCCTTTGTTCACTGCCTTTGGCATGATGCTGGCGGAGTTGATGATTTACTTGTGTAGGATTGAGGCTCCAGGTCCTGTGTTGTGAGAATGGCAATGGATTGTGTTTTTAAAGATGGCTACCGTGCCCTTTCCCGTTCCGGCGCAATGACATTACTTTCGGTTCCGCTATTAGCGGTCACCGCTAATAGCAGTGGCCGCTATCCGCTAATGCTGCTAATGCTGTATCCATTGATGCCGGGCCCATTAT
Organism: Ambystoma mexicanum; assembly: GCF_040938575.1. NCBI lineage: Eukaryota > Metazoa > Chordata > Amphibia > Caudata > Ambystomatidae > Ambystoma > Ambystoma mexicanum. Next base: position 825,136,904 of record NC_090932.1, read on the forward strand.
TTAGAGGTGGACAGCGGCAGTAGTGCTGTCTGCACTTCCCATGATGCCGCTAAGGGGCATTTTTGGGATTGTCGATACCGGCATGACGATACGCGCATCCACGCGTACTCGTAATAGGCCACTGTTAGTGGCCTCTTTCCTACACGGACACAGTTTTTGCTCCATGCCGGTAAAAAGAGTTTTTTACCGCGAATCTCGTAATTACCCCCTATGTATTTTGCTTTTTGCAAGTTGCAGTTATAGCATGTTTTTTTCCGCCGCTGTCTCTGTTACGATTATTGCAAGACATTTCACCTCAGTGTTCTCGGTTACTTGACAAAAACCTTGTGCCTAAAAGTTTGTGCACAGTTTAGAAATGTTTGACCATAGCACATCAAGTGACCCTTGATTTTATTGTGTCACAATTAATGCTTTGTTGTAATGTGTCTATCTTTCATATCTCCCTGGCATCCTGTTCAGGATGTTTGTTTGCATGTATTAGGTAAGGTTCCCAGAGTACTGGATGCCTCGTGAGTGTGCTCCTTTGCCTGTGCTACTCTAAATTCTTTAATACAGTTATACCATCTCAATGGTATGTAATTTGCCAACCTCTGAAGCCTGAAAAGTAGATCCACACAGGCTTGACATGTGGCCAACTTTGCACCAAACCTGCAGATGAACTGGCCTGCTGTTAACTCTCAGTTGCCAGTTTCATGCTATTAAAGGTGAGGTTTATAAATGAGTACCAACACAGGTTGGGTTGTATTGTATGTATATTATGTTATGTGTATGTATATTTGTTCTATATAAAGTGCTTACGCGTAAGTGCTATATAATAACACATCATTATCATTTGACCTGGGATATCTGCTTGCATTCACAGCAATATGGGTCTATACACACTGATATTATTCTTGTATGAAATGTATATCACATTACAGTGATATTGTAGCATATTTTTCAGGGGAACGGTCGTGTTCCATTGCTTCCTGTAATGTCACTTCAGGGTGGGGTCAAATGACATCCCTTGTCATCAGAGGTCATGTGATGTCACTTCTGGTACCCCAGGCATTTTGGTGAAATGTCGGCCCTGATAGAGACCTTTGCTTTGCTTGAACCTCCCTTAAGCTCAGGCTGGCCATTAGCAGACCTACCTCCCCAGATTCTGGAATGATAGTTATAATAAATGCAGTGAAATAGTCAATAAAATAGTTTCCAGTGAAATAAACAATGTTTTAAAATCGTTATAAAATCACAATCGTGTTTAGAAATATGATTCGATCTCATACAAAAACCAGGGGAGGTACTCCATAACTACTCTATTGCATAGGTTTGTCGAGTGTTGTCATCTCTGGCACCAGCCGGCACCTTTTTATTTTGTTGAGACCTTAATCATCTCCAGGGGAAAATAATACGTATTAGATCCCCACTGAATGACAATACACATTAACGATGCAAGAAATGCATTACACATGATCAGACAAATCGTCTTTACACACATTAAACAATGAATCATGACTTAAATAATCAAATAGATTTGTTCAATTAAGAAATGGGGGTTATCAGGGCATTTAATTTGGTTTACTTTACAAGAACAGCTATAATTAGTCTATTACTAATTCCCTTCTGAGTTAGAAGAGTATGAGGTGATAATTATTGTTTTGATTATGATTCAGAATATGTAATGGAAGGAACGACTTTCTTAATACCGTTAACTTTTCACTTAAACTTTGTTGAGTTTTATAATTCAGATAACTATGAAAGCAACACTGATGTGATCATTTGCTAACCGTGTTAATGTACCCATTTATGTAAATAACTGTTAATAGTTTTACAAATGAATATAAACGCTCTTTGTCTAGAGGAGAAGATGGCTGCAAGCTGAGTAGAAGTGTTTTGGCGGGCGTTCCTGGCCAAATCTGCATGTTGGTACTTTGCCATCTTTGGCTGACAGGTTTCCTGCACAAATTAAACCATTCAGATAATCCTAGCATTATGGAATAAACTGATACAGTTGCAATTATGGAATAAACCGATACACATCCCGATACTTTATTTTCACTCACATAGATCTTTGCCAGGAGAATTCACCCGAATTAGCACACAGTCTTCTGAGGTTTCTGGGGACGCTTTTCCCAGGGAATTCCCTTGTCAAATACCATCGCACATATTAGGATTAGGAATATGAATGTAATGAAACTAAACAAGAGCACTGGTTATGCCACATTCATGAGTGTTACTGGATTTGCGTGGAGAACACTTTATTTCCTTTCTGTAATGTACAATGGAAGGTGCAGGCACTTGGTAGAGAGAAGGTTCATGCCAACATCTTGGCCTCCCCACCCCATGCTCACTCAGCAAAACCTCAGGTAAAGCTTAGCTTGACAAATAATTTTGCTAAGGATCTGTGCAAGGTATACACTTAAACAGTCTGCTTGTACTACGTGTTCATAATAATAACATCTGAGCGCTGCTTATTACTACCCATTGTGCGTGGTGCTCATTTATCGACCGCGGAAGTATGAAAGGCTGAGTTTGGTCCTGCCGGGATTCGAACCTGCTGGCTCTGCATGGATGTCAAAGCAAGCGCTCTACTCGCTGTGCCACTTGACCAGCTTAAGAACACTTCCGTGTTTAGCATAACCACCATGAATTTAGTGAAGTCAGAGCATTTCATAAACAACAGCATTCTTTTTTTTCACATTGGTGTCCAGTGCCTCAGAGTGGAAAAAGAGGCCCTTTAAGTATATGTGAATGTGACACTTTAGAAAATATTTGATGGTGAGTTTATGGTGTCCTAGGGAATGGGGAAAAAACAAGTCATGAGTTGAGGCTAACATCTCAGAAGAGCAGTGGGTCACACACGTCTCTCAGATTATTGGGGTAACAGGGTTGGAGATTTCCTGCACCATAATCCAACAACTGAGACCAACACTGGCAGGCCCGACTGATACTTGGAGAGAGGGGCTGTCTAGCTAATTTATTTTGATGTGGATGCCTTCTGGTAGGGACATTGATATATTTGCAAGAGCATTTAATATGGAGGATATGATCTGAAAGTCTATTGACCGTTTTTAAGTTCCTACATGACTGGTGGGTCCACTTCTGCAAAGCTGTTTTCCCCCTCATTGTCAGTAATGGGGTATACCCTTCACCCTGATCTAATTCTGCCAGCATACCACCCTATAAGAAGGGTCTTACAAATGAGGTATATCCTATAGACTGATCGGTCTAATTGAAATGGACTGCAACATTTCTCTTACATAATCTTACAAGAACTGAATAGGTGATTTGAAGAAAATGGTAACTTGAACTGGGCATAAGGTTGATTCAGAGCCGGCTTTCCACAGTGGATCAGGTCTTTGTTTTATGGCACCTGTCAAATAAATATAACATATCCAAAAATAATTCCCTCTATGCACCTTTACTATATTTATCATAAGCCTTAGACCTGGTGGTCAGGGAGAGGCTCTGGGTGAAGCTGGCACTTATGAGATGTGACATACACCTGCTCAATATCATCAGGGTTTTATATTCTAACACCTCAGTACAGATCAGGTTTGACCCCCCATGCTCAGCTCTCACAGAAAATTCAGATAGTGAGAGGTGCCAAACAGTGTTGTCTCCTTGCCATGGTTCTCTTCTGCCTGTATATAAACGACATGCCTACATTTGTCAAAGACGTTGCAAAAGATATTCCCAGTATCAAAGGAGAGTATGTGCCAATGCTACGCTATGCAGATGACTCAGTTCGCCTTGCCAGGAGGCCAAATGCTCTTCAAGCACAACTACATGAAGTAAGATCTTATTGCACACGAAATCATCGGATTTTAAACTAATCAAAGTCTAATGAATGTGTCCTTAACACTTCACATAGCATAAAATGAAAGCCCAGTTTTAAGTTGGATGGTCAATTCATCAAGGTTTGTCATATTTGGGTGTAGTTATCACCTCAAACCTCTCCTGGAAAGCACTTGTTGAGTCAGCTTCCAGAATAGCATCAATAGCAGGGAGAGCTATTATTACTTGCGCATGTCAACACAGGGATAACTTTTCTCCTGAAATAGATACTGTATATTGTGGGGCGTTCGGAGGAACCGTCACCTATTCTGCTGGGCTGTGGGGTCTTCGTCAGTTTAAGTTGGTATATGCAAACATCACTTCTGGAAACAACTTTTATATTTACCAAAAATGTTCCCATCGGCTGTTCTTTATGCAGATGTCGTTTTTAAGAAATAAGAGAGAAGGGTTATGGACTGCCGGGCCATATACGCCATCAAGAGGACAATCTCACAGTCAAGTGTGGCAGGAACATTTCTCCCAATCATTTATCTCTGCTTATATGAAAAAAACTGGAGGAGGACCTTACAGAATTGGGTCTAAACTGTATCAGGCTAACCCAGCCAAGTTCGAATACCTTTAAGGGATACTTGTGCATAAAAAGAATCAGCTGTGTCAGCTGTGTCAGTCCTGCAGTCCTGCAGTTTCGCAGTGCTCCGGCTCTCAGTGGCTGCGGTGGAGAACGATCATCCGTGATGAGACAATTGCCTTTTCTCAGTTTCTGAAGGAGGTATGAAGAAAATTCCAGTAAAACTGGGTTCAGGGCACAGGAGAGCAGAAAAGCAGGGGATCTAAAGTGACCGTCACCACCAGGTAGTGGCACGGGAATCGTGGATGCGGGAAGTGTTACGCACTCTCCTTATTCAGACCCAGAGGAGCTATGCCTGAGAAATGTCTTTATAATTGCATTATTCGAAACAAAACACAAATAACCACAACACATACAAATATGAATATATACAGGGAAAATGAAGTAAACAACAGTATTACCAGCCAATCTTCATACCCCAACTAATTAACTTTATACACAGAAATGATCGCTCTCCTTCAAAGCTACTACTTTGCTATTTATAACTATCATATAATGTGACTGGACCCTAAGGAGAGTAGTGTGTGTACAATGTATACAAATATGAGCATATACAGGAAAGTAAAGTAATACAAAAACGGCAGAACTATGAAAGTGTTGATAACCTTACTGATTATCTTTATACACAAAGCATTGCTGTTTTCCAAATCTGTGTTTCCCCTATGTATATGTTTCATATGCAGTGAGTGAACCCCAAGTGAATTGCTGTAAGAACATATTTGAAGTATAACTCCACAAATATAGTACTTGAATATGAATTATGAGTATATGAATTTTTAGTTCCTGACTCTTACTGGCTTAGATATGTCAGTAAAGGAAAAAAGGGGGAGCCAGACATGTGATGTCATCAGTGATGTCATCAATGACATTTGTGATGTCATCTTTGATGTCCTGGGTGTTAGTCTTAGTAGTGCACAGTGATGTCATGAGTTATGGTTGCTTAGCTTACCATAACTGTTGAATTTCAAGGGTTTTTCGGTTTTACTTGAAACCATGACATCCCTTTAACAACGTTTTTTTACTGAATTTCATAGGTTTTTAGTAGCACAACTTAACCATAAGGTCCCTTTAACAAAGTTTATTTCACTGAATATAGATATAGATAATGTAAATGTTATAAATGTTAACTAAGACTCCCTTAGCTTACATACATATAACATAGAAAATACTGAACCCCCCGCTAGTGATTTTGATGTCCGCGGACTGTGTGCATGTAAGCGGAGAGATACGGTCACCATCAACACTATCCAAAAACTCAGGGGGTATCTTACATTATTGTATCATACAATAAAAACACCAAATGTGTTCAAAAAGCACTACATAAATTCATTACATTTAATAATAAAGAGAAGTGGAAACTGTATATGTAAGACACCATCCATCCACTGAAATAGCGTTTCCAATATAATGGAATATACCAAAAGAAAATAAATATGCCTCCAACAGAATTACCTCACAAAAATTTTGCAGCAAAAAGCAAGAGCATACCTACACAGCAGTAACACCAAAAGTTTGTAAGAAAGTAGTAAGTACACAATATTTATTTCATATATTTCTCAATTTTCTGTCTTACGTACACTAAAACTAATTTTTTTTTTTCCGACAGAAATGACCAGTACTTTGGAATGGCTGAAAGAAAATTTCCCACGAGATGAAATAAGTGAAGACAGTGATACTAATAGTAGACACAACATTTGTCTATATAAGCCAGTTAATAACCATTACTTTATATGTAGTTAACATATTTTTTTTAACAGACCATACAGACAATAAGTGTAATATACCAAGAGAGACATTAGAAGATCCTCTGAAACTAATGGAACTTAAAATGGTTATGTTAATGTACAATTTCAATCTTCTATAACAGTTTATTGAGGACGACATTAAAGAAATGATTAAATATCACTGTCCCACATTTACCTGTTCCCCCTCTCCATGTCCCAGCCAACTATCCCCAAACCCTCCCCAGCAAGAAAAAGGTTACGATGAGACTTCCATCCCTTCTTCCCCTCCCATACATCATGTTCAAATCCCTAATTCCCCTGTATTTGTTTCAGTTTCTGCTTCCCCCTCTCTTTTGTAATTTTTATACTGTTCAACAATCATAAAATGTTAAGTGTGTTCTTGGTATATGCCTGTGTCTTATTTTTTTTTAAAAAAGGCAGTTATGGTGTCCGTGGACAGCGCAGGTGTCCGGGATGTCTGCAATTAACCAAAATGGGGGTATCCTAAGGACACTATACCTGTCTGTACTGTCTGTAATTAAAATGGAGGTGTCGTTAGAATACACAAGATTTCCGTCTGTCCGTAAGTAACCAAAATGGGGGTGTACTAAGGACAAAGCCACGAGCAGAAGGCCGGAGGACAAGGCCTGCACTCCTCTTTGCAGCTCCGTTGCAAGTGCGACCATCCATTCAGCTGGATCAGCTGATAATTGCAAACAAAATCTCCTTCGGTGCCCCGGCTGCAGTGTGCTCCACGCACACAGCTGTGCCCCTCCTCATGGAAGGCCCAGTCGCCGTGTCAGGAACATCCAAGAAAGCATATGTGAAGAAACCTTTTTTTGAATTTGCCGCCAATACTGCTTCCCTTCCCGCCAGCAGCCCCAACTCGGCCTCCAGCCCTGCCCGCTCTTCCCCCCGCTTTAAAGGGAGAGGGAGTGAGCCGCTGGGCAAAGCCACGAGGAGAAGGCCAGAGGACAAGTCCTGCACTCCTTTTTGCAGCTCCGCTGCGAGTGCCACCATCCATTCAGCTGGATCAGGCTGATAATTGCAAACAACATTTCCTTTGGTGCCCCTCCTGCAGCGTGTTCCGGGCACACAGCTGTGCCCCTCCACATGGAAGGCCCGGTCGCCGTGTTGGGAACATCCAAGAAAGCATCTGTGAAGAAAGCATTTTTTGAATTTACCGCCAATACTGCTTCCCTTCCCACCAGCAGCCCCAACTCGGCCTCCAGCCCTGCCCGCTCTTCCCCCCCGCATTAAAGGGAGAGGGAGTGAGCCGCCAGGCAAAGCCACGAGGAGAAGGCCAGAGGACAAGGCCTGCACTCCTCTTTGCAGCTCCGCTGCGAGTGCCACCATCCATTCAGCTGGATCAGCTGATAATTGCAAACAACATCTCCTTCGGTGTCCCTGCTGCAGCGTACTCCGCGCCCACAGATGTGCCCCTCCTCATGGAAGGCTTGGTCGCTGTGTCAGGAACATCCAAGAAAGCATCTGTGAAGAAAGCATTTTTTGAATTTGCCGCCAATACTGCTTCCCTTCCCGCCAGCAGCCCCAACTCGGCCTCCAGCCCTGCCAGCTCCTCCCCCCCGCTTTAATGGGAGAGGGAGTGAGCCGCCAGGCAAAGCTGCAAGGAGAAGGCCAGAGGACAAGGCCTGCACTCCACTTTGCAGCTCTTTGCTGCTCGTCTGCCGTTTGCCATGAGGCTATGCTGCATCCTAAAGGTAAGGAGCCAAACTACTGCCAACGCCACTGAAATCCAGGCCCTGCCAACAGGAATCACAGACTATGTGCCCGCACTCTAGAGGACACCTTTAGCTCCCAGCCCCTCCCCACGAGCACCCGCAATGCACGGCTATGCTCCCGTATTATGCCGCCCACTATATGTACAAACAAGGACAGGCTCATCCGCCCAACCACAAAGTCCACAGCCACTACAGTTACCACCAACATAGCTGCCAATGAAGCAGCTTACCCCATTTCCAACTGTACTACTTATATATTGAATGTGATTCCACATATGTCCACCACCACTGAAAATGAGCCCCCAGTGCAAAATCTGTGATGTGCAATTCTTCTACCCCCATTTTGAATGCTGTTGTGCCAAATGTGATTCCACATGTGTCCACCACCCCTTTAAATGAGCCCCCAGTGCAAAATCTGTGATGTGCAATTCTTCTACCCCATTTTGAATGCTATTGTGCCAAATGTGATTCCACATGTGTCCACCACCACTGAAAATGAGCCCCCAGTGCAAAATCTGTGATATGCAATTCTTCTACCCCCATTTTGAATGCTATTGTGCCAAATGTGATTCCACATGTGTCCACCACCACTGAAAATGAGCCCCCAGTGCAAAATCTGTGATATGCAATTCTTCTACCCCCATTTTGAATGCTATTGTGCCAATTGTGATTCCACCTGTGCCCACCACCATTGGAAAATTGGTGCTGTACAATTCTTCTACCTCCCCTGGCACGACTACACCCACAACCTCACCCACTCCACCCATGGACCCCCCTCTAGCCGTTACAGAACCCCATCTCAAATGTGCCATGATCAATGCTAGGTCCATCAATGCTCATGCTCTCGACATCCACGACCTCATAACCACCCATGAATCTGATCATGATCTCAGAAACCTGGTTACATGAGGCCTCCGGCCCTGCGCTCTCCCTTGCACTGCCCTCTGGTTACTTCATCACCAGACAAGAACGCCTCTCTAAAGGGGGAGGTGTAGCAATCATTGCCAAAGACTGCCTTTCGATTAGAAAGGTAGAGACATCCTTGCACACTAACAGCGACTACCTCCAAGTCAAAATCAACCTCTCTCCCCATTGTACCATTGCTGTTCACACTGTCTATCGCCCACCAGGCCCAACTGGAGACTTTCAAGCCTCACTCATCCACCTCTTCTCTGACAACCTTAAAAAACACTCGACAGCCATTCTCCTTGGGGACGTCAACCTAGGCCTTCTGGACAGCAAGGACTCATCAGCAGCCAAATCCATGATTCAGCCCTCAAGGCACTACGATACAAAAACAATATCTTTAGCCCAACTCACACCCAGGGCAGAACTCTCGACTGGATCGCACAGCATAACTGTCCACTCATCATCACTAGAAACACTCCCACCCCATGGTCTGACTACCATATCATCACCTTTAGCATCCTTACCTCCAGCCCCTCCACTCCCTCACTACAACCCATGCCTCCCTGCTTTGCAAGAATCTCCCGTCAGCTCACTAAGGAAAGGCTACTGCCCTTCCTCCAAGGCCCAGCCTTCAGACTACCTTTCTCCACAGACCCAGAAACACTTGTAACAGCCTATGATGTTGCCATCAAAGCAGTTATCAACTCCATTGCCCCACTTAAACCTCAGAAATCCAAACCCACCACCCACTCCAACTCCTCATTCACCCCAGACCTTCTCATACTCTGCAACAAAAAAAGGCTGCACTTACACAGTGACAAACATCCCACTCTGACAAAGATAAGTTGATCTTCAAAGCCCGCTCCACCAAATGCAAAAAGGTAATCACCCTAGCAAAGGCCAAATCTTTTGAATCCTGACTCTCAGAAGCTCAATCTAGCACAAAAGAAATCTTCGCCATCTTCAGGGAGCTGGAGACTCCAACTCCTGCCCCACAGAATTTCACCAAGACAAAGCCTTGTGCGATGAAATACAAATGGCCATGTTAAGCAAATTGAGCCTTCTTCAAAACAAAATACTAGCCCCTAAACAAGCCCTGCCTAACATGCACATCCCTGTCCCACCAACAGCCTCGGACCCCCCCAACCTTTCTCCTTCAAATCCATACAAGAAAAGGCATCATCAACATAATGAGGAATATCAAACCCTCTAACTGTAAAGGTGATGCATACCCAGCCACCATCATCAAGGACTGTACTGAAGTGCTAGCTCCCTTCCTGACAGCCTTTCTCAATGCCTCCTTTGCCAAAAAAAACTCTCGACCCCACATCCCCTAACAACTATAGACTCATCACCACTGTCCCATTCCTACTCAGAATACTGGACAAAGCTGCCTATCTACAGGTTCAGCACTTCATTGAAAAGAACAAACTACTGGAACTCCTTCAATCTGGCTTCCGCCCTAGACACGGGATTGAAACCGCCCTACTTGACCTGAAAAACCAGATAGACGATGCCAGAGACATGGGCAAACCGACACTTCTCTTACTTCTTGACCTATCCGCAGCTTTCGATCTTGTAGATGACAATGTCCTATACCACCACCTCTCCTCCACCGCCAAGTTCTCCCCTGATGCCACAGCATGGATCACATCCTTCCTAGAAGACAGAACCATGCAAGTATTCTCTGACCTAGCCTCCGCTACACCCACACTCATACTATGTGGTGTGCCCCAAGGCTCTTGCCTCTCCCCCACCCTCTACAACATCTTCACACGACCCCTCTTCCTCGACGCTATGGGTATTTCCTACACCAACTACACTGATGATACCCAGATCCTCGTCACCCTCACTGGTAACTAGGACTCTGACTCTTTGACCCTCAACAACCTCTACAACACCATCCAAGCCTGGATGGCAGACAATGGACCATGCCTCAATTCAGACAAGACCAGACTCCTCCTGGTAGGTTCCCCCGACACGCTAAAATATCTAGATGCCCAATTCAGTCACTTCACCATCAACACCATCAAAATACCTGTCTCAGACTCAGTCAAAACTCTTGGAGTCCATTTGGATTCCAACCAATCCATGGACAGACAAGTCAATGCAATAGCTTCCTCAGCTGCATATCATGCTAAACTAATCAACGCAGTCAGTCTTTCTCTTCAAAGAGAACTGCACAAACATAGCCATCACTGGCTCCAGGCTACACTTCTGCAATATACTCTTTCTAGGAACTTCCAATAAAAACCTGGAGAGGTTACAAGTCATACAGAATAGTGCTCTCCGTGTAGCCCAAGGCATTGCTAAAAGAGAACACATCTTGGAAGCCAGAAAACTAGCCCACTGGCTCCTAATAAAGGAAAGAATCGTCTTCAAAGCTCTTACACTGACCCACAAGTGCATTCACCTCACTGCTCCTGTTTACCTCTCACAAAGGATCCACCCCGTCTCCTCTACAACATGCTCTATGTGCCACTAGTAAAAAGAGCCAGAGCGGGTGGATCCAGCTTCCCATATCTTGCACCCACACACTGGAATGCCCTACCTCCCACAATCCGAGGTGAGGCCTCCCTCATCACTTTCCGTAAAGCTATGAAAACCATCCTCTTCACATAAGGTCCTTCGTATCAGCTTGAATACTATACATATGACCCTTTGCATAAGCTGAATGTAATGACCAATTGCATAAACTGTAATGATAGAATTATGTCTGTTGTATTTATAATGTATCAACGACTGCTAACATTCCTGTACCTCTGTAACTTAGCTCTTACAAGTAACAGTGCCTCAATGCCCTGGGCTGTCTGTGCGCTATATAAATATAAATAAATAAATATACCTGTTCGTACTGTTCGTAATTAAAATGGCAGTTTCCTTAGAACACACACGATGTTCGCTTGTCCGCAATTAACCCAAATGGGGGTGTCCTAAGGACAATATACCTATTCGTACTGTTGATAATTAAAATGGAGGTATCCTTAGAACACATATGATGTCTTTCTGTCGGCAATAACCCAAATTGGGTGTGTCCTAAGAACACCCACCCTGTTCGTAATGTCCGCAACCAGAATGAATATATCCATAGAACACATATCCCCTCCACCTGACCGCAAAGTTTTGACGCAAATTTATTTTATTCGGGGACTACAACACTGTTCGTAGAACACCCGCACACATGTGCATCACACACTTTGGTCCTACGAACATCGCGCCTGTCTGCAACTGTCCACCGCACATGTGTCGCACTTTTAATTTGTTCGGGGACACGAACACTGTCCGTAGAACACCCGCGCCCATGCGCACTTCCGTCCCTGCACATTTGGTGTCCTGTGGACAGCCATCCCATTCACAAACGTGTCACTGAAGTCATCATGAGACCGCACCGGCGCTGAGCGTGCGTCCTTATTTGTGGACACTGTCCGGGCCTCCGAACATTTAAAAAGTGCTTTTTTGAGCGATCCAAGGTATTTTACAGTAAAAGTTCACATTGCACATGTCCCAGATAATGTCCCTGCCAATCTACATACTTTTTGGAACTTTTTGAGCCCTTTCTTGGTGTTCGATGTGTCCCCGACCAGCGCGGGTGTCTGCAAAGCATGCACCTGCACCCCTATAAAAGGCCACACCCCATTCTGCTTTTGGATTTCCAAAATGTACAACAGTACAATTGTGCCAGTTGCTGTTCTTGGTTCCTGGTTCCTGATTCCTGTTTTTTTAACCTTCCAGATTGCATCCCAAATTGCTTCTGCTGCTACTGCCTCAGCATCAGCACCACCACCCCCTCTACCACCACAACATCCCCAAGGGTCTGCAGAGGGGAACAGGTGTGAGGATGCAGACGAGAGGGTTGAAGAGGATGAAGAGGATGAGGTAGTGGAAGTCCCTACTACTAGCACTCATCGTGAGTCTTGGGTGTGGCAGTTATATACCACCGTTGATGGAAAGGCAAAAGCAGATGCGAGCAAGGTGATCTGCACTCAGTGCCACATGGTGCAGAGTTGTGGCAAGCCTGGTTCATATAGCTATGGTACTACATCAATGAAGCGACACCTAAAGTCATTCCACGATGGGACTATTTGTAAGGTTGTACCTTGCGATAAACGTAGTAGGTTGAGTTCCTCTGCAGCATCCTCTGTTTCCGATCCTGTCACCACAAAAGACACTCCTGTGGGACAGTGCATCCCTCCAGCTGCCTCACAGGCCATCAATTATGCTGCTGACCCTTACCTTTCGGAGGTCACTATATTGTGCATGTACTGCAACGCAGTACTCTGCAGGGAGAAGAACCTTCGGAGTGCTTTCAAGACTGCGGTCAAGGAACATGAGAAGGTCTGCGACCTACCTCAATAATGCCCAACCTACATCTTTTTCTCTCCACCTGCTCTTTCTTATCCCCGTAGTTGATGTCTCTTCCTTACCCTCCTTTCCCCTCTTTTCCTTGTTTGTCGTGTTTAAAAAAAAACAAAAAATATATAAAACAACAAAAACCAAAAAAAAGGCTCTTTTTCAAAGCCTCCTTTCACAGTGTAAAAATAGAAGTGACAAATAAATAGTGCAGAACCCTCTGCATTTTTTAGAAGTCCGCAGACATTTATTTTTTCTGGGTGCTGCCCTATCAGAATCATTGCGCTTTTCTATAGGGGGAAGTGGTGGCTCTGAAAAGAGCCTTTTTGTGGTGTTTTTTGTGTTTCAAAAACTTCAAATGGTCAACACCTACTGCAAAATGGATTGGTGTAATTCCAAAAAAGGTTGCAATGCATTGTGTACATTTCGCAGAAAAATCTGATTGCTGGTCTTAAGTAAGATGTAGTCCATCCCTGCGAAAAATGTGTGTGCTATGAAACATAATGTTTTCATTCTGAAATGAGGACATACCAACATTTCTCAAAAAGGCACAAACAACCTTGTTAACATAGCGCCTTGTTTTCTCCATTTGTGGACCAAATGAAAAAGAATGCAACCACATTTGTCCATGACTTTCCCAAGTCCTTCTTTCATTGCAAATTGCAAAGAGATTCCAGACACATGTCCTAAACTGTTCATTCCACAATCAATAATAATAATGTCTGGATGACACTGTGTCACCAAAGAAGCACAGAGAGGTACCAAATCCACCCACTTCATTCCACGCACTCCATGCCAGTGCCAGTGCACTGCCACATGATAGAATCCAAGATGTGCAGCCACTCCACAGCGATCTGCATGCACCTCCAACCCATTTATCCATGAATCTGTCACGGTTCAACCGTGGAAAGTATGGAACAAATGGCGGCTTCATTAGGCCACCGCGGAATCAGTACCAGCGTACTAGTGTTTCATGTGCCTTTTTTTTACATAGGCCGACACGCCCCCTTGCCAGACGCGCTGCAACTCTTTCGAACTGCTCGCGTCGGACCGCTCGGTGCTCTCTCCGTGTGGTTTTTTGCTCCGTTTCCTACGCTCTCAGCCCTCTTACCTTGCCATGCATCTTCCTTGCCTATGTTTGCCTTCCCCCGTGACGGCCAAGACGAGTTACTCTAATTCCTTTTTCCTTCTACAGTCGCGTCCTTCCGCGTACCGTGTTTGCCTTCCTTCTCTCTTTTCCCCCTTCGCTGATAGTCTGCCTCGCACGTCAGCGCTTCCTTCCCCCTCTCTTGCACCTTGCCAGCTTTGCCTTTTTCTTTCTCTCTTACTTTTCTATCGTTCCCCCTTTTATGTTAGACATCACTCTCCAGCTCTCCCTATCTTACCTGCATAGGTGGCTGTCCTACCTTCAAAACCAATCTGGACTCCGAGTTCTCAGGATCGTGCCTCTTCCAGGAGGTACAGCTAGTACGCCATTACACCGTAGCTGACCTGGGTCCACTGCATACTCCGGTTAAGGATTTGGAACTTTCCTCCGAAGCAAGATCTACATCTGCATGTTGACTCCGCTCAGGGTTTTTTTCGCCTTACCAGGCTTTTTCCCTGAATTTGGGGGCGAGCTCCCTTGGGTCCGCCTGACGATTCTCAAATCATTGTCAAGGTGGCCTCGGGTGGAGAGCGTCCTTTTCTCTACGAACGAAGGAAGGGGAAGAAAGCGGAAAAAGGTGAAGAAGTACGCAGAAAGGAAAGAAGAAGAGACAGAGAGTCTAACCTAACCCTTACACCGGAGGTCACAGGTGAGGAGACACAGGGGGAGGCTTCTGCAGATTCTGACAGCTTGCAGCGCCCTTTAAAACCCATGGCGTCCCTTGAACAATTCCAAGAGATGGTCAACGCCATCCAAGGTCTTCAGGCAGAAGTCCAGAATCTACGCGCCGAGAATCAAAACCTAAAACAGCAAATAACCATCAGGGAAGAGACTCGTGGCGATCTGCCCCCCCTCGTGTTCTCATTTGGGAAGTATGAAGGAGATCCCAAGACATTGAAGGAGTTTTTGGATGCTTGCACAGTGTATTTTACCTTTCGCCCCAAGGCTTATGAATCCGACCGATCCAGGGTGGGGTTCATAATCACTAACTTGACGGGAAATGCCCTGGCCTGGGCTACTCCTCTAATCACTCAAGAAGACCCAGCCATTAATGACTATTCCCAATTCACTCAACTTCTAAGATCCAGGTTCGGGCGAGCAGAAGTCCAATATTCTGCCTATGAGGCACTCCTTGATATCAGACAGGGGTCACAGGATGTCCAAACTTATGCTTCCTCATTCAGTAGATTGGCTACTGAAGCAGCCTGGCCAGATTCGGCTCAACAGACCCTATTTCGCCGTGGTTTACATGAAGAACTGAAGGATGAACTTGCAAGAATGGCCCGACCTGATTCCTTCAGAGACCTGGTTACGCTTACCCTTCAGTTAGAATACCGCTTGCAGGAGAGAAGAGAGGAAAGACGAAGGACCAAGATTCAGTTTCCCTCCAGAACGACACCCATGACCCCTCCAGGGAAGACTCTACTGGAAGAACCCATGCAAATTGGGGCCGCAAGAGGTCCTTTAACTCCGGATGAACGACAACGCCGCAAGAATCTGGGGCTCTGCATGTACTGCGGATCCTCTAAACACCTGCTTCGAAATTGCCCCGAAGTTCCGCCCAGACGGTCGGGAAACGGATTTCCCCGGTCCTGAGCAGGGAAAGGATCCGGGCGGGAAGGACTAGTCCCTGCCGAGATAGCCAAGAGAACCTACCTACCGACGACCATCGCCTAATGGTTTTTTCGATCACTTTGATCTTCGGAGCCGGCCCTCCGATTGAGACACTCGCTATGCTAGAATGCGGGGCTGCCGGTAACTTCATGGACACTCATTGGGCCTTGGAACATCAAATTCCTTTGCTGTTCAAAGAAAACCCCATCCCTGTTGAAGGGGTAGATGGCAACCCGCTATCCTCTGGACCCGTTTCACAAGAGACCGATATTGGTCAAATGTCTCTTTTACATCAAGAACAACTCTCTTTCGACATCATCAGGGCAGCTCATTTTCCCGAAATATTGGGAATCCCGTGGTTACGTCGCCACAATCCCCTGATTGATTGGTCAGCCAATACCATCCACTTCGCTTCCACTTATTGTACGCAGCATTGTCTCCCCTTGGCTCACCCAGCTTTTGCAACTAGCCTCTCTATGCCCGTATCAACCACAGTGGTGCAGTCGATTCCCCCTTATTACCATCAGTTTATAGACATTTTTGAAGACAGATTACCTCGTTCCTTGCCTCCTCACCGGTCAGAAGACTGCAATATTGATCTGAGACCGGGAGCTTCAGTACCGTTTGGCCGTATGTATCCAATGTCTCTCCCAGAAAGAAGAGCGCTCAGGGAGTATCTTGATGCCAATCTACAGAATGGACTTATTCAAGAATCTCATTCCTCGGCGGGGGCGTCCATGTTTTTTATACCCAAGAAGGGAACCACTGAGTTGAGGCCGTGTATTGACTACCGTGGTCTCAATAGCATGACCATCCGAGACCGCTATCCCATGCCCTAATAAAGGAGGTGTTGGAGGCGGTTAAGGGAGCCAGGATCTTTACTAAACTTGATCTACGCGGGGCATATCATCTGCTGAGAATCCGAGAGGGCGATGAATGGAAGACGGCCTTCAGCACTCCACTAAGGCACTTTGAGTATAGAGTGATGCCTTTTGGGTTGGTTAATGCCCCAGCAATATTTCAACGTTTTGTTGACAAGATATTCTCGGACTTGCTGTTTTCTTCAGTAGTGGTATACTTGGATGATATCTTGATCTTCTCCTCCAATCCGGCTGAACACAAAAGACATGTCACGGAAGCATTACAAAGATTATGGGACCATCAGTTGTTGGTGAAACCCGAGAAGTGTATCTTCGAAGTATCTTCTATCTCTTATTTGGGCTTTATCCTCTCCCGGGAAGGGGTACAGATGGACCCAGGAAAGGTTTAGGCAGTGCTGCAATGGCCTATTCCAAAGACTGTGAAGGACATCCAACGGTTCTTAGGTCTCGCTAACTTTTATAGAAGATTTATTCCCAACTTCTCCGACAAGGTCCTACCCATTACTCTGTTGCTAAAGAAGGGAAGAAGGTTTGAATGGGGTCAGGAGGCTGATCAAGCCTTTCAACAGCTCAAGGCATCTTTTACCACGGGTCCAATTTTGACCCAACCTAATCAATCCTTACCATTTATAATTGAGACTGATGCCTCCGGAGGAGCAATAGGAGCGGCACTGTTACAAGAAGGAGAGGATGGCGAGGAGCATCCAGTAGCCTACTATTCCAGAACTCTCACTCCTAGTGAAGTGAATTATTCTGTGTTAGAGAAAGAGCTTTTGGCCATTCGTCAGGCTTGTATCGAATGGAGACACCTACTTCAAGGATCTACTCATCCCTTTCAAGTACGCACGGATCATCGTAATTTACGAGTGCTGCAACAAATGGAGTGTCGCAATTCCAGGCATGCTCGTTGGGCTTATTTTTTTTCGCAATATGATTTTGAAATCACCTACCTGCCTGGGAAAGAGAACGTATTGCCTGATGCTTTATCCCGAAGTCTTGAAGAAGAAGATAAGACTAGGGGTCAGCCGAAGGTAGACCACATCTTATCAGGAAAAAGATTCATTGGTGTTGTTAATTCCTTTTTGCAGGAAGTGGAACAAGCAACTAAGGTAATGACTGATCCAATTTTACGACGAACGGACCTGGAAAGGAGAGGACCGTTCTACTTTCTACAAGGTAGGCTGTACCTACCCGCAAGAGACCTGCAGATACAAGCGATGTCTTGGTGTCACGATCTGCCATCTGCGGGACACAAGGGCCGTATCGCTACCTTAGACCTTTTGTCTAGACAATTCTGGTGGCCAAACATGCATCAGGATGTTAAGGAATACGTGGCTAGTTGCCCAGTATGTGCTTCCAATAAATATTCAGCATCCAAACCTTTAGGCCTACTTCAACAAGAACCGTTACCATCCCAGCCCTGGGAACTTATCTCGACTGACTTTATAGTCGATTTACCGCCATCTTCGGGCTACACCACGATTATGGTCACAGTGGACTCTTTGAGTAAGTTGGCACACTTTTCCCCGCTCTCAAGCCTTCCTTCTGCTTCTGAAGCAGCGGCTGTCCTCTTGAAGGATGTTGTCAGACTACATGGTTTACCCAAGAGTATCATTTCTGACAGAGGGACTCAATTTACCTCAAGGATTTGGTCTGCAATGTGTAAATCATTGGGCATTAAGCGCGCCCTCTCCTCGGGCTACCACCCCAGGAGCAACGGCCTTACGGAACGACTTAATGCCACCTTAGAACAGTATCTCCGCTGCTTTTGTAGCCAAGAACAAGAGAGATGGGCGTCATTCCTCTCTATGGCTGAGTTTGCATATAATAACTCAAGACATTCCGCTATTGGGGTCAGTCCATTTCTGTTCACCTATGGGTATCATCCCAGACACATTCCTTTCTTTGGATTGCCTCTCACCATCGTACCTTCTGTAGATACACACTTGGAAGACCTACGATGCATACAGAGAGACGCCAAGCTACAACTTGAAGCCAGCCGATCTCAATACAAGAAACAGGCAGACCGCAAGAGGTTACCTAACCCCGGCTGGACTCCAGGTACCAAGGTGTGGTTGTCCACCAAGTTTCTTCCTAGGTGGACTCATGCTGGGAAATTCACTGCCCGGTACATAGGTCCGTATCTCATCGAATCCCAAATCAACCCTGTGGCCTTTCGTTTAAAGCTACCTCCTAGTCTTAAGAGGATACATCCGGTATTTCACACCTCGTTATTAAAAGCCTTCAAGCCAGACACTTACGGCCGCAAGAAGGTACGACCTCTAACCTTCAAGAACCCGCCTCCAGATGAATACGAGGTGGAAAGACTTGTAGACTCCCGATATAAGCATGGAACCCTCCAATATTTAGTGCATTGGAAAGGTTATCCTGTGGAGGAACGTACGTGGGAACCCAGAAGGCATATTCACGCCCCAAGTTTACTCAGGCGCTTTCATCACCTCCACCCGGGTAAACCCGGTGGTAGTTTACTGAAGAGGGGGCATGCTGTCACGGTTCAACCGTGGAAAGTATGGAACAAATGGCGGCTTCATTAGGCCACCGCGGAATCAGTACCAGCGTACTAGTGTTTCATGTGCCTTTTGTTTACATAGGCCGACACGCCCCATTGCCAGACGCGCTGCAACTCTTTCAAACTGCCCGCGTCGGACCGCTCGGTGCTCTCTCCGTGTGGTTTTTTGCTCCGTTTCCTACGCTCTCAGCCCTCTTACCTTGCCGTGCATCTTCCTTGCCTATGTTTGCCTTCCCCCGTGACGGCCAAGACGAGTTACTCTAATTCCTTTTTCCTTCTACAGTCGCGTCCTTCCACGTACCGTGTTTGCCTTCCTTCTCTCTTTTCCCCCTTCGCTGATAGTCTGCCTCGCACCTCAGCGCTTCCTTCCCCCTCTCTTGCACCTTGCCAGCTTCGCCTTTTTCCTTCTCTCTTACTTTTCTATCGTTCCCCCTTTTCTGTTAGCCATCACTCTCCAGCTCTCCCTATCTTACCTGCATAGGTGGCTGTCCTACCTTCAAAACCAATTTGGACTCCGAGTTCTCAGGATCGTGCCTCTTCCAGGAGGTACAGCTAGTACGCCATTACACCGTAGCTGACCTGGGTCCACTGCATACTCCGGTTAAGGATTTGGAACTTTCCTCCGAAGCAAGATCTACATCTGCATGTTGACTCCGCTCAGGGTTTTTTGCGCCTTACCAGGCTTTTTCCCTGTATTTGTGGGCAAGCTCCCTTGGGTCCGCCTGACGATTCTCAAATCATTGTCAAGGTGGCCTCGGGTGGCGAGCGTCCTTTTCTCTACCAACGAAGGAAGGGGAAAAAAGTGGAAAAAGGTGAAGAAGTACGCAGAAAGGAAAGAAGAAGAGACAGAGAGTCTAACCTAACCCTTACACCGGAGGTCACAGGTGAGGAGACACAGGGGGAGGCTTCTGCAGATTCTGACAGAATCTCCCAAAATCCAAACAATCTGCTTTCTGAAACACACAGCCATAGCTATCTGCTCTTCTCTCAGGAAAAATACCTACTGACAAACTCTCTCCTTACACAACACACACAGTAAACCTTATTAACCAATCCCTTGCTCTGCTCAGTCTCATTTGCAAGCCTCTCAACCCCAAAATCCCTGTATGTAATACGCGTTATCAACAGACAACCGCAGTGTCCGCAGACAAATCGAAAAATCTGAACGTGGGGAATGAAAATGTAAGTAGTGTGCCCCATTTCCCCTTTGAGGTTGGCTCTGAAAAGAGCCCTTTTTTTTTTGCAGATGCTTCAGAAACACCTTTTATTTTGTATTTTCTGGAGTTTTTATTTCTTATTTTCCTCCAAAAATCTTCACATTAGCTTCTCCAAAGCAACCCTTATGTTCCAAAACAGCATGGCATTTCCCATAAAAGATGAAGAAATGCCATCTTCTTAAAAACAAACAACATTACCAGAATCAATGTTCTCATTATTACAAAAGAACATACCATCTCTAAGCATGAAAGCAAACATGCCTCGGTTGATTGCACACCTAGAAATATTTTACTGAGGACATAAACAAAACTATTGTTCCATATTGCCCTAGGTACTAAACCAGAAAAAATAACCTTGGCATTTGGAAGTATTTTCATTACTGCCTGAACCAAGTGTTCCAAATCTGCCGACAAACTAGGGGCACTGACATAGCCCAAATGCAAAGCACCACAGTGCAAAACAACAACGACCACTTGTGGACTGTTCACCCTGCCCACATCTCCACAAACTTGTACAATTCCCTCCACATTGAAAACAGGCACAGTGCTCCCCACCACCTCCACTCCTTCAACATCAAAATTGTTTGCCACATTCCTGCATTTAGCATACTCCTCCAAACCATGCACAAACATATCCACAACCACCAACACCCTGAATTTCTCCACCTCTGCCATCTTCACCACACACAGCCTCGTTCAGAACAATCCACAACCTCAACATCTGATTGGCTGATCCCTACAGTCCCTTTTCCATGCTGGATTTGCTGAGAAACCCCATATGTGGCATGCCCTGTCCGCGGACAACTGTGGTGACCGCATAGTGTGTGACACTGGGGCAGCCCTTCTACCCTTTCCACTTCACTCTATGCACCATTTCCTCATTGGCTACTGTTAAGCAGTCACACACTCATCCACCAATCACATCCAAGAACTCTACATATAAATCTATCATCATAGATCAGCACTTTAGATGTACCATTGATCACTCTCAGCAGAATTCGGCTGTGACTGCAAAGGACCTACAGCAACAACTACTATAAAACTCCCCAAGATTTCCACTTGCAGATTCATGCACATCCACATGCATGAACACAGACTACAGGTATGAATATTTTCTACACAGTGCATGCACAGAAATACAATGCATCCTGGGAGCATAGCTCAGTGGCAATGTGCGCGCCTTGTAAGCAAGACGACATGAAGCAACACAGGTTCGATTTCCGGGTCCGCACTTAGAAACTTCTGGCTGTTTAAGTGCATTATAAATACACAACTAAGATAAAGTAATTATGCAACTAAAAAACAAAACATTCCTGTAACAGCACCTTGATGCCCACTGGCTGTGTGAGCGCTTTAAAAATTTAAAATAAAATGAATAAAAATAGAAACAGAGTAACTGTAACTATGATGAAATGTCAATTGCAAACCTTTCTGCTCTCCAATTTTTTGTTTACACACACACCTATCTAAAAAAAATATTTCACATTATAAAATGGGACAAATAACAGTATAATTATGAAAACGACGTCCAGTGTGTTATAAAAGTACAGGCAGCCAGGATGAGTACATGCATCTTCATTCAAGCACACACATACAATATCATCAGAAAGGCTCCCAGCTCAAACAACACCACTACCTCTATATGAAATCCTTCTACTTTATTTCCCACACCTTCACAAATGCATACATTGCATGCCTTTCTATACAATCTCTGCCATTTACGCTGTAAAAATAGCAAAACATGCACATGATTATTTCTTCTATCTCTTAACATCCAATAACATAACATTAAAAAAAAGAGTGCTCTATACGTTTACTATTATACTCATTTGTAAAATAAATTCAACCAACAGATTCTAAACAAAATATACAGGATGTACATAGGCAAAGGAAAGTGCATGTGCATACTATGCTTAGTTGTTAGAAAACACTACTACTACAAAAAGAAAGAAATCAATCTCTATATTAACAAAAGTGCTATAAACCCACATATTCACTAAGTTCTTTCTTTTACAATTGCAGTGAAGACCACTCTCCTGAAAAGCAGCAGTGTCTGAAGTACGAACAAGGACTTAGAAGAAACCTACTCTTTCCATACAAAGAAAGTAAGTACAATACTAACATAATGTTCTAACTGTTACTCAAACACACTAGCATTTTAGTATTGTAGAACAAACAAGTGTATTAACCCTTTACCATTAGATGTAGTATTAGTGATTCCCCTTACCAGTTGCATACTTTATATTGTAATCTGAAGACAAATATAGTAACACACAAATACAAGAATAGCCTTCCCAACTTGATGTAACTGCCCATTGCACAATCACACACCTCCACAATCATCCTTACCATAATACTCGGACACTCATGCATAAAGCACGCATACACTGCACAACAACCCGACCCACACTTTCTTTTTTTTCTCCAACAGACCCCAAAGAATGCCTACCAAAAAGCAATTTGTGAGAAAGGAATGCAGAATTAGAGCAAATCAAAATAAAAGTATCCAAAATAAACATCCATCTCTAGCAGATTTTGTACAAAAAAAATTTAAAAAAAAACAGCTAATACAGTCATTAAGCGAAACAAAACAAGCTTCCAGTACAGAAACTTTCCCTCGTCTATCAAAATATAAAACAAAACAGAAAGTGATTAACAAGACTTCAGCTACCACTACTGCTAAGGCTGCACCTATAAATCTTGATGTAGTGGCAAGTAAGAATACCCCAAAAAATATTTTACAAAAGACTTTCCACCACAGAGTCCTTCAGAACCTTATAAAACAGGAGAGAAATCATGTACAACCCTTAAAACCTACAGTAGAAAATTAATCCTTCTCAAAAGGAAGTTATTTATTTTAGTTTAAAACAGAATGATACCACTAACAAAACTAACTACTAAACTACAAAATAGACTTCTCAATAAATGGAATATCAACAAAAATAGGTTCTTAAACATCTGTGGAGGTGGATGGAGTCACACCAGGAGCACATAACCATATTTTAATGAAGAAGCATATAAAGAAAAGCAAAAAAAAACAATTGCCATACATAGCAGTGGACGAGGGTATGAAAAAATGTATAATACCATTATGGAACAAGACACTCTGCTCACAAAAATATCCCCAGAATACTCAGTATCACCTCTCCATTCTACTGAACCAAAACGTGCAGTCTACAAATGGCTGTGCACATCAATGCGTAATATTGCCAAAAAACCTTTCAAATCTTTACGCCAGTTCCTCAATCAGTATGTAAAAAGAAAAGACAAATTCAAAATGAAACTACTACAAAATATGGATGCCTGTCCAGTGCGCAAATACACAGGACTACAAGGACTTTCATTAGCCTGCATTTCAGGACCTATTTGCAAAAACACTTTCCATCATATCAACATGATATCAACACATCATTCAACTATAAGAAATCTGGTCCAAAAACTATGCTATGTTAAAAGTCCTGCTTTAGCACTAGCCAATTTAAATAACAATCTTCTACATGGTACAGCCAAACAACTACTCAAATAAATAGAGCATATCCAGAATATTTCGGAGGTGAAAGCCACTTACAAAATGAAATAGATGTCCAACAAACTAGCAACTACTGTACAAATAGCAACCTTCTATTAAACACATACAAAAAAGAAATACTAAAGTTTAAAAGCACCTCCGCTGAAGTACCAAACCATGTGTGTGTGTGTGTGTGTGTGTGTGTGTTGCCGCAGGGTTTTTTATATAAGTAGCACAAAAACTGTGGACATAACGTACAAAATAGAAGACAATGAAGATTCCAAATGGTTCCAACTAGCTCTCTACCTCATAGCAGAAAACAAATATGACATTGCTGACCCCTTAATACTTTGCAATTACTGCACTGGAAAACTTGACAACAATCAAACACCTTCATGTGCTATCTCAAATACCTTGGAATTATTCCCACTACCAAAACTCCTGCATCAACTAAATTTATATGAGAGCATCATAATTCAAACAGTGCACACATGCACACATATCAAGCAATAATACGCCTCCAACCAAAAACAGCAAAATTACCTCCCTCTGAATTTTTTACACACTCTAGGAGTGCAACAGCCAATAGATCAATGTTTAATTGTCTTAGTAAATGGCGTACCTACAAAAGACAAAAAAAATTGGCAACAACTTGACAAGCCCTGCAATATCTAAAAAACAACAATGAATACTACAAAGAAATTAACATTGAAGAAAACAACAATGAATACTACAAAGAAATTAACATTGAAGAAAACCTGAGAGAAACCATTGAAATAACTCAAGAGTCACCAGAAACTGGTCAATTTCAACGTTTAAATCCTGCTACAGAATCCAATATTTTAGACCATTATACAATTCATCCTTTACACTCTAAAGACACTATAGGCGAAAAAGTACGTCGGAAAAACCAGACCTTTATCTGTACATTTTTAGATGTTGTAAAAGGACCCTCAAGCTAAGGTGCCTTTAAAATAATGTATTGTGTGTTATCAGTACAAGTTGTTAGACTTTTCTAGTGGCTAGCACTACATTGGCTATTAAATTCACATACACTGTCGTGCAGATATAGCTCTAGAAAACTCTAAGTACCTGGCATTATCTAATGTAAAATAGCTTGTTTGGTAGCTCCTGTTTAAACACTTGGACTGATTTTTAACTGCTGTAAGAGAACAAGTGGTTGATTTTCCGATGTTGTGATAGACCCACTGAGATACAGAATTTTTTACTGCTACATGTGAATGATGGAATGATTTTCATATTAAATATGTCATGAACATCTATTCTTCTATAGACTGTGATTGTGTGTGATTATGAATCTTTAATTCTCGGTAGGAATGTAATTTAGACCCTGTTAGAGGTCAAACTAGCAATACCCTTAGTGTAGCACAATGAACAGCAACATGAAGAAGAATGCCAGGTCCAACTACAAGTGGAAACTCCCAAAAGTAGTCAACCTTCTGTAACAGGAAGCCAAGAACCACTTGTAAAGCCACTAATGGCAAATGAGGCAGAATTAGCCATGCGAGAAGTAACAAACACCATGTGTCTGTATGAACAAGCTACAGAAGACTTTGCTGTACTGAAATCACAACTGAACAATGAGCAGCGTAGCATTTTCCAAGAAATAACAAAACAAACTGAACATGGTGTGCAACATGAAAATAAAAACTGTACCTGCCCAGACTACAAACCTATACTGCTATACGTGAGTGGTGAAGCTGGTTCAGGCAAAACATTCTTAATCAAAATCATCAACAAGTTTCTCCAACAATTGACAAACAACAAACTGTCAGCTGTTGTAACTGCCCCCACAGGTTTAGCTGCCTTCAACATAGGCGGTGGCACTTTACACCGATTACTACCCCTTCCAGTAGAACACCAAAACAAATCAGACTATTACAAACTTTCCACAGAACCTGCAATGGAACTACGCAGAGTTTTCAAACAAATGAAAATGCTGCTAAAAGATGAGGTGAGCATGGTCTCCAACCTAATGTTGTATTTGATTCACCTCAGATTACAAGAGGTCCTTGAAACAGACTACAAAGAGCTCTTTGGAGGAAAACACATTATTGTTTTCAGACATCTTCTTCATTGACACCAGTGAAAGCTGAACCTATTTTTAAAACCTTAGGGCACAAACTGTGCTGTAAAACTCTTGTCCGCGTAGGAAATGTCAACCTTTAGCAACATTTCCAATACAGAGAATTAACAGAAAACATGCACCAGTCTGCAGACCTCACATACGCCAGCATTTTAAAAAATATTAGAGTTGGTGTACTATCTCAAGAAGCGCAATCAATATTAAAAACCAGGCACATCCATGCACTCTATGGCCATAACTCATGTGCTAATGATGTCATGGAACAATTAGCACACAAAAATGTCAATTGTATGTCCTTGATGCCAACTCTTGCAAGCTGTTCAAAATTCAATGAAACAATGTTGAAAAAAGAAATGCAACCAATAATTGAAATTTGTTCCACAGATAAACTGGACGCACATGGTATGGCACTACCCATGTGTCAACAAGCCACAACAAGACTAAACACCTTAGAAAACTCTATCTCCAACACAGCTGGTTTGGAGAAAATATTAAAATTGTCTTTAAACTGTAGAGTAATGCTTAAACATAACCTTGACGTGGAGCAAGGACTAGTTAATGGAGCACTTGGTACAGTTGTTGGCTTTCAAACATACCTACGTGACAACAACATTCAGTTTGTCAATATTCTGTTTGACAATTTATTGTAAGTTATAAGGATAGGACGCTCAACAGCCCACTTCCGTCTTTTCAAAGACATGTATGTAGGCAGAGAACAATTTTCACTAACTCTAGCATACTCAGTTACCATTCACAAATCACAAGGTTTTACCCTAGATAAAGCATTGATGGGTATTGGTAGCACAGTCTTTAAAGAAGGCATGAGCTATGTAGTACTATCATGCTTGCGTACACTTGATGGGCTATTTCTAATCATTTTTGATGCAAGTAAAGTAAATGCTGATATTCCTTGCATTCTAGAATACAATAGGCTGTATTCACTCTACACCCCCATCTAAAAACCTATCCTGTTCCAGAAAAAGCAAAACGTTGTAAAAGAAAACTACTTCAAAATGAAACGATACAGGATATCACTGCAATTCTTCCAAAGAAAAGAAAAGAAACTAATACTTCATCAAGTACCACAACCAAAGAAGAATCTTCTTGTCAAAGTAACTCACACTCCGAACAAATTACTTCAACACAGAACTGTCAGGTCCATTCGAATTTTCAAATACAACTGCTGTTAATTGCTACACAAATATAGCAATAAATATTCTATTCCAATTGCCTCCAATTATTGAGAACATTTACTTACACAGTACAGACCAATTGAGTTTGCAAATGTTAGTCCTTCATAGAAATGCAACCAACAATCCTGACAACACTTACAGTGTTCATGGAATAAGACAAGAATTGGACTACTGTGCTGGAATGGTCAAATTCACTATAAACTCACAAGAAGATCCACAAGAATTTCTAATGTACTTACTACAAGTACTGTAAAACAAAAACATACCTATAAATGAAATCTTCCAGATTACATACATGTTGAAACATACATGCGTGCTCTGCAGCAAAGTGTCACAGGAACAAGTCCATAATGAACGCTTTGTGTATGTATCCATACCTAACTATGAATCCACTCCATTTCAGCAACTTGTACAAAATGCAAACCATGGCAGATTATGTACTACCTGCAATTCAGATAATCACTCCACCTTCCAAATACAGACACATAGGGCCTCATTACACGGATGGCGGAGAACCATGGCGCTATTAGCCTTAAATTAAACAACCCGCAAAGGGACCTCGTAGTAAGGCGGTAAGGATTTACCGGTACCGGTACTTTACCGGTACCGGTAAATCCTTACCGCCATCCGTGTAATGAGGCCCATAGTAAATATGTAATAGTAATGATTCTACGTTACAATGCAGATGGTACCAAAAAGAACTGTAAACTGACTGGATTCACATATGGTCAAGTATCACTTGGTAAGAAAACCTGCACAACAATAGGGATAATCTACCACACAGGAGTCACAACCTATGCAGGTCACTATACTGCATATATAAAAAAGAATTGTGAATGGTTCGAATGTAATGATAGTACCATTACTCTAAAGCAGAGATTAACAACAAATCTTGTAAACGCTTACTTAATATTCCTAAAACCAAAATTTAATACGTAATCTGTGTATGAACATAGGCAAAACTTCAACTTCAAAACTGTGCACAGTTAGAATACGCCAACATGTATCTAACTGCCCCAAGATTCTGCAACAAGCAAACAGATAAATAAATACCACTAAAATGTAACAAGAAATACACAGTTAGAATACGCCAACAGGTATCTAACTGCCCCAAGAATCTACAACAAGCAAACAGATAAATACATACCACTAAAATCAAACAACAAATATACAGTTAGAATACACCGACAGATATCTAACTGCCCCAAAAATCTGCAACAACCCAACAGATACATGAATAGCATAAAAGTAGAACTAAACAATTAGAATATGCCAACAGGTATCTAATTGCCCCAAGAATCTGTCAAGCCAACAGATAGAAGATTAGCAAGAAACAAGAAATAAACAGTAAAACAATGAAATAAATCTATTGTACCACAACATAGAAGTTTTTTTTAATTTTAATCCAGCATGGATTTTTTTTTCCACAGACCCAATGATTTAGAAAACAAATACAGAAAGTGAGCAAATTGCGCAGTACACTGATTTGAACTATAGTACTTGTAAAGTACTAAATATAAGGGTACAAAATACAGAAATGTGTATTATGCAATGCAATAACTCATTATGTACTACCTACTCTAACATATGATCTTTTCTTTTATAACAGAGATCGAAAAGGTATGTCTCGTCCAGTTACCCATGTCATGAAAAAACTACCTGCAACCACAAAAAATTCAATCAGTCAGTATAAAATAAATTGACTCACAAACACTGCTGCATAACACACCCATCCAAGCAAACATCTAGCCATACACCACAATCCAGATTTTTACTTCCAAGGGTATCTTATGTCACAATCCTTGTTACAAACTCTACAATCTTAACTGCATAGCCTAGCCAAAACTTCACATAAAAACTCTACAAATGAAACAGTACACATACTTTTGGGTTGTGGATATTTGATGGGTGTTTGATTCTATAGGTGTGTTATTCGGCGGTGGTTGTGGCCAGGGCCTAGAGTCTTGGGTGCATGACCGATTATATAGTATAATCGAAGAACTAGTTGTTTGAATTAGATCAAAGGATAATACTTCATCTTGGTGTTGAATGCATAACTGCAGGGAAATGGTATTGGCTGTTCTAGGTCCTCCTTCCAGAGGGCGACCATCAACTCCTTGTACAGGCAAGGGAATCCCTCTTTGCAAAAGCGGTATAAAATGAGTATCAGCCCAACTGATATCCGAAAAGATTCCAGCTGGTCCGGAATCCACCTAGGTGGTAGTTTCAAATTCTCCCACTTCCTGCATACTGACCACCACTTTGGGAATGAGCAATGTTGAAGTATGTTAGGTGTGAGTCCAGTGATATAGAAGGGAATTCACATTTGCTCCCTCTGCTGTATCTGCTTTAAGGACGGGGGGGAGTCGTTTCTTTGTCGTTGAGGTGGTGCGAGAGGACAGGTGCGCAGCAGATATTCAGTCGAACCACAATACATACAAAGACCTCTTGTTCTACAGCAAATCCTTTCTTTGGATGTTAATTTGCCTCGGGCAGCACCAATTTGCATGGACTCAGAAGTTTCAGGTTCTTTTCTTGGTCATCCTCTTTTCTTTTCTGCCCTTCTTTCCTGTATCCTAAAATCTATCTGTTGGGTCAGTTTTATCAACTCCTCAAAGGATCGAGGATGAGGCACATGGGCAATTTCATCTTTAAGATCATTGTTTAAGCCCCTACGAAAGAGGGTAAAATAAGCTTCTTCTGTCCATCCCGTTCTCGGAGCTATCTGCCGGAACTTAGTGGTGCTTGTTAAAGTGTGCATTGATTCTTGTACAAAATCCAACACTAGTTCCTAATTGGTGTAAGTAAGTTTAGGATGATCCGGACCTTATTTATTGCAGTATCAACAGCAAAAGAGGATCTGGGCATCAATGTAAGAAAAGGGCATCTCTCGCTCTCTCTCAAAGCAGAGTGCCCCGACAGCACACATGGGTGTGCAACTGGGTTCATGGGTGGGGAAGTATTTTTTTCTTCTTGTCTACTTTTTTTAATCCCCCCCCACGCACTTGAATGTGCACAGGATTGAAGACAAAGTAATCAAGGTCCAGCAGTTGGCCATGCTGATAGACCTGACATTAATTTTAGGTAAAGGAGTTGGATTGCCATTGGCACTGGGCCACAAGGAGCACAACACTCAGCATTCCCTGTTTTTATTGGGCTTGAGTGCCTAACAGAAGCATTTGTTTTCTTTCCACCTTACTAGCAGGAGACTGTCAGTGGTGGAACTATTGAGCTCAGGGAGAGGAGCCCAGGGCACACTGCAACTTTCTCTTCACCCTCGTACACCACATACCTTGAAGGCTCTCTTGGAGGGGTTTGTTCTGTCTCAAAGATGGCAGCAGGAGAAAACTGAGGAAAATGGACTGCATTGCGGGAGAGTGACTGACCTTAACACAACAGAAACAGCTGGGGCTCATTGGGAGCCCTCTACACACACAGAGGTGAAACAACCAAGGCCTCAAAGAAGCCTAGTGACTGCTGATAAAAGCAGTTCCTCTCACTTTCAAGTCCCCTCATGTCTCCACACACACCTTGTGGTAGACACAGGTATCTATGTCCCGCCTTGGGACTGCACCATTTCCAGATGTCACAAGATGGGCGACATGTTTTTTACTCTTCGGATAATAATCCAGTGTCCACCTATAGAGTTGAGGCAAAGGTTAGTCATTTGGTTTCAAACAGCCAATCGGGTAGGTGGAATGATTTTGTGACAATGTGTCCAGTGTTATCTCCACAAATTAAAGTATTTATAATATTTATAGTGGTAAAGTGTAACAGTTAGCATCTACAAGCGTATATTTCAGTTTACCCCAGTAAATGTGAATTTCCACATTTCTAATTTTTCCATTTCCATAATGAACTATTGTTTTACATGTCCATACATTTCTGTGCGTTTTCATATTTACATGAATTGATGGACTGCTAATCATATATTTGTTCTACCACTATACCTAGACCGTAAGTGATCCCACATTGAATTGCGGGTCTACACATAACTAAAGAACTAGGCAATCAACATAGTCATCTGCCATTTCAGAACAAACAGAAGACCTTATTGTTTACAGGAAAATAAATTCTCCTCTGAAGGATGTCTAGCATTCAGTAAATCAGCAACCACACTAAATGAACATAAGAATGTCCTTCTCAAATGTGCATGACTTTCTAAACTTGTAACCGTTTCAAGAGACATTCAAAAACAGCTCTTAATTAATGGTGTAGTGAGTGGTCCTCAAAATGAAAGACTGAGCCCATTATTGATTGATGAGCAGTCTGCACCACAGAGACTTAAACTCAATGCTCTTTAAGAGGTAGTCTGGAGAAATAAACTCATTCCAGCTCCTTTGTGTCATTGCTTTCTGGTAGTTAATCGCAGTTTAGGAAAAGTCCAACGGTGTCATTCACATGCACTCGAAGAGAAACGTGGTGATGAATATAATATTTTGATCAACAAAAAACGTGTTGAAGCTAGCCAGTGATATATTCCCAAGGTAATTCAGCTAACTCATGTGTCGCTCTTGTTGAACTTTATCTATGCTGAAATTAAAAATAAAAATGTAAATACTTCTAACCATGACTTAGAACAATCAATCTCAAGTTTGTAATTATTCACACGTCTGATAAGTAGTTCCCAATTGGCTGTATTCTACACAAAATATTGCAAACCTTGATGTATTCATAATTGGAAGGCAGTGAAGACTAAAAGTGATTTTTTTATATATGCCTCCAGGGGCTTCTAGTGAATCTCATTGGGCACCATTAAAAGTGTGCCGGTCCTGGAATATGCTGGAAAAAATGCTGGTAATGCCGGCTCTGTCATTTGTTCCGGACCAGCACACTTCAAGTTTGCCGGTGGGTGCCACATACTCCCGGCAGGCCTGAGTTGCCGGGAGTTCAGGTCCCTACCAGCAAATAAATGCCTGACTCACAGTTGCTAGCGGTGACAGTGATTCAGGCAATCCCAACCCATGGAGTCCTGCTGGACTCCATAGGAATGGGAACTTACTGGCTCTCCGCTGTCTGTAATATCCCAGTAATACCGGGATGTCGGGCTGCAGAGAAAGGCAGGTTTGCCGGTATCCCGCCGGAACTACTGACAGAATACCGGCAAACCTATTATGAGGCCCATTGGTCATTGTTGTATCATCACAATAACATTGTAATTTGTGATAAGTGTTGGACAGTTATTTGTGAATACCAGTTTGTAAATCGTGGAACAATACTAGGTCCTTGAAGAGGGAAACAACATAGCCCTTATTAGTTTGGTTACGTTTGCTTTAATGTTAATTATTGCACACCTTCTTTCTTGGAGACCAGCATAAAAACCGAAATATATCACATAATAGGAAAGAAAAAGTCGCCTGCAACATTTTAAAAGTGTGCCCCTTGGATGTTACATCTTATTAATAAGACGCTGAGCACCAGACATCGGATAGTGATCACACTTAACAACATTCTCGATGGTGTGCTTAAACAAGGCTGATCAATCTGCAAATTCGGCAGCCATATTTGAGGGTTGTTACCACTTGTAATGCAAATAAAACTTAGTGTATATTGAGATTGGTTTTGGTTACGATATTTCGTCTTAGCTAAAGCAACGAGGGGCTTTTTTTGTAACTTTTGCAAGACAGACCACCAGTTTAACCACTTAATGGTCTCACACAAGAAAAACTTAAATCACCATTTTTAAAAGAAAAAGGTTATGCAACCAACGTGCATGTGAAAATGTTGCTAAGAAAGCTCTACTATAAAGTAGTAAAACGACAGCAGATGGTATAGAAAGGCTTCACGTTATACAAACTACCAGTGTTATAAATGGACCACTTCACAGTTTGCAGCAGACAAAACAGCAAACAAACTTTTCGGAAAGGGACAAATACCATGTCCTAAAAATTACCGAAACCTGGACCAAATCGGTGGCCTTTAAAGTTTTCCTCCGTCTTTGAGTAATCACAGTAACCTGATAGTAACGACTTCCATCCTTGGACAAAGTGGATTTAGGGTGAGCACATCGAACTCTGCTGCACTGGATTCATCACTAAGCGGAAAAGGAGCGAGGGATTTGCCCTGAATTTGTCCTACTGCAGCTAGTGAGTGATCACTGATATGTAATTCAACAGACATCAAGGCCTGCTTGCGCTATTGCCCTGTTCATCCTAGCTCAATTGGAGAATTTAAGGAGGGAACTCCAGCCCTACTTTGTAACAAGTGGAGCCTTTTGTTAATAGGTAAATGACCACGCTTCACGCTGATGCTTGTCTTTATAGAGAGGCTTTATTTCTTTAGTTCATCCAAGAGAAAGGCCCCCAGCTGTGGCTGTCCTCCTGCTCTCAATCCTCTCTCTCTCTGCTGCTAGAATGTGGAACCTTTGCTTAATCATAACAACAAAGGTTCCTTGGTAACTAGGTTACATGGCAGCAGCTGAATTGATGTGATTGTAAACTCAATGAAGTAAATGTAACCACCTCCTAACACCTCCCTTCCTTTTACCAAAATATAAGTATTTGCTTAAACTAGATAATAGATTTCATTGAACATAAGTAGTTCATTATTTACATAGTATCTGATACACCGCTATATGAAGAAATGATTAAATTGCTTTAAATACCTTGCAGTGCAGTTACAAGTTGTTGTTTACCTTTTTGCAAATTGCTATCCTCTCCTTGTTCCAGACCCCACCCCCTTAACAAGCACCGACGATCCCAAATCTTTAACAACTTGTTTGGGCTGTGAAAATATGGATGCACCTTTGCGCACCTTGGTGGGAAGTTTGATCTTGATCCAATCACCTTCCTCAAGACTGAATTCTCTACAAGCATTCTTCCTGTCATATTGCTCCTTGGATCTGACCCCAGATTCAAATATCTTCTCTCTCACTCCCTCCAGATCTATTCCTACGAATTTTGACCTTCCCATCCAGCCTGGACACATGTGTGAGTTAGGTTTCCTCCCTCTTAATAGTTCAAATGGGGATACACCCGTAACACTGTGTGGTGCTAGTCTATATTGGAATGTTCTCTCCATTATGGTCCTGATCCAGTCACCTCCTGTCGCTACCGCAATTCTAATTGCATCCATGAGAGTGCGGTTGAAGCGTTCTACACACCCATTGGTCTGGGGATGATATAATGAAGTGGTTACTTGTTCTATTCCATGGTTACTCAAGAACTCTCTAAATTCCTTGGAAACCAATTGGGTCCCATTATCTGATAAACACTTTCTGGGGAATCCCTCTCTCCAAAATAATTGCTCCAAACATTTAATGATGCTACTGCTGGATATGTCTCTTAGTGTAAATATTTCGGGCCACTTGGATAATAAATCTATGACAACCAGTACATAGGTGTCTCTCCCACCCTTGATATTGAAAGGCCCTAGTAAGTCTAAAGCAACCTCATCCCATGGAACTGTGGATGGCTTTCTAACAGTCATGGGTACTTTTTGAATCCTGAGACCCTTATTACCTTCAATGCAATCACAACAATTGTTGACCACTTCTTCAGTGTCTTTGTCAAGATTAGGCCACCAAAATTCTGCTCTAACCAAGCCTTTGGTTCTAGGCAGTCCCAAATGCCCAACATGAGCTAGCTCAATTATTAATTTTCTCATTTTAATAGGTACAACCATCTGATGTCCTCTATGTAAGTATCCTTTATCAATCCAGAGTTCTTCCTTAACTTTGGCAAACCCGCCTAAATCACCAATATAGTTTCTTATTCTGTTCTGCGTCACCAATGTTAAAACTCTCTGGTACAATTCATCCTCTGAACATGCATTGTCCCACTCCTCTTTCTTTACTGACTCATGAACCTGAAATATTTCAACACCTTTCTCACGAGTCAGAGGAGACTCCTCAGACACTGTTTCTCTCACTACTGATCTGGATAAGGCATCAGCAACTACGTTGGTTTCACCACTAATGTGAAGCATATCATATTGCAGGCCTTGTAGGGATGTCACCCACTTCATGATGCGTCTGGAGACTCCCTCCAGACCACCTTTGGTAAATATTCCTATTAGGGGTTTATGGTCTGTACATACTGTGAATTCTCTGCCCCACAAATATCTTTTGAACTTTTCCACTCCCCAGACACAAGCCAATGCTTCCTTTTCGACCACTGAATATCTGTTCTCAGGTCCTTTGAGAGATCTAGAGGCAAATGCTATGGTGTGTAAGCCCTCCTGATCTTCCTGCATTAGGACTGCCCCAATACCATAGTCACTTGCATCCACAAATAGTAATGAATGTCTACTTTCTTCAAACGTTTTCAAGATGGGTGCATTGACTATAGCATCTTTAATCTTACCAAACTCTTCCTCACAAGATTCATTCCACTTGAACGTAACACCTTTACGAGTCAACTTCCTCATATTCCTTGACAAATTTACCAACCCTCTAACAAACTTGCCATAAAATTCAACCAGACCTAGAAAAGATAGTATATCTGCTTTGGATTTTGGTGCTTCCATCTTGCGAATAGCTTCTATGGCCTTTTCTTTGGGTTTGATCCCTTCACCTGTAATTTCATGACCTAGATATTCAACTTTGTCAGTTTTGAATATGCATTTCTCTAACGATACTGTAAGGCCAGCCTCTTTGAATATGTTCAACACTCTCTCTAACCTTTTATCATGTTCTGCTTCATTTTTCCCACATACTAGCACATCATCCTGGTAACACATGACACCTCTCTCTCCTCCCAGTAATCTGTACATGACGTTCTGAAATACACTAGCTGCTGAAATCAATCCAAATGGCATTCTTATGCATCTGAAAAGGCCAATAGGGGTAATGAAAGCTGTGAGATCTCTCGAATCAGGGTGTAATTCTACTTGGTGATATGCAGATTTGAGGTCAATAAGAGAAAATACTTTGGAATCAGACACCCCTGCCAATAAATCATCTATTCTGGGTAAAGGAAATTTGTCAGCCACTACATTTTTATTCAGGTGTCTAAGGTTTATGCATATCCGCAGAGATCCACTACTCTTTCTCACTATTACAATAGGACTAACCCACTCTGAGGAATCAATTCTCTCTATCACCCCTTCACTTTCCATTTTATTCAATTCACTCTCTACATCTTTTCTCAGGGCCAAGGGAATGGTCCGTAATTTGGCAACTTTGGGAATGGCATCCCTTTTCAAACGAATTTTGTGCACAAATCCCTTCAAGCACCCTAACTTAGTGCCACTCATATGCCCTCTGGCCCCTTCCATAACAATGCTCGAGACCGATTTTCCACCGGATTTTCCACCTTCAACAGTCAAAACCTGTTCTGGGTGGCTTGCTTCAAGTCTTATCTTGAGCTCTGCCTGATCGCTCCAGGACAACAGCTCTCCACCTCTGTTGGCTACATGGATAGTCCCTAACGCCTTCCTGTCTTTGAATTGGAGCTCAGCTTCAAAGCACCCTAAAATTTCTATGGGCACATCTCCATAAGCATTTGCTATGACTACATTCTCCCACAATGTACAACATCCAAATTTCTCCTTCCACACTTGCACACTTATCAAAGTATAATCTGCTCCACTGTCCATGAGCATTGATACTGGCACCCCTCCAACTAACACAGTTGCATATGGTTTCTTTTTCTTGACCTTCCCATCAATGGCATTGACTGAAAATATAACTTCTCTACCAGCATCATCAATTGATATAAATTCTTGATCTGCATTGACTTCATGTATTTGACTTGGGGCGGTATAAAAATTCCTACAGCATCTAGCCATGTGTCCTCTGACCCCACATTCATTACATATAATGTTTGATGCATAACATTCTTTGTCAGATGCTTTGTGATATAGACTCCCACATCTGAAACACCTCCTAATTGATGCACCTCTAGGATAACCAGAGTCCCTGCCACCCCTGAATGTAACATTCTCACTCGGCGACCCTCTGGTAGATGATCCTTGTCCCCATGCTCTGGTAAAGGGACCTTGGCGACCCTCAGGTCTCCTACCCATTTGCCAAGTGCGACGCGCAGTTGCCGCACCTCTCTGCATCACTCTCGAAACCTTAGTATGGCAGCTTCATTGTCATCAGTTTTGGGCTTATCTTGAGATGTATTATCCACTTGAAGCATTTGTATACATTTGTCTGTGTGTTCTATCATTTTCGCTATCTCAATTGCTCTATCAAGAGAAGGATTTATTTCCTTCCATAACTCCTTCCTGATGTTATCATTAGAACACTTAATCATGAGTTGGTCCCTGACATGCTCATCTCGACAATGGTCAAATCTACATTTGATGGCTAAACCTCTAAGAGCAGTTACAAATTCCTCAATACTCTCTCCAGTTTTTTTGAGTTCTCGTGGCAAATTTGTACCTTTCAAGAATTATATTTTCTTCAACACAGTAGTGTTTGTCTAATTTTGCTAATGTTTTCTCATATGGACCCCCATCAGGAATGTCTGGAGGTTCTGGTAGTTTTTTGACCACTTCCTGTCCTGCGGCACCTAAACAGTGAAATAGGAGCGCCTCTTTGCGCTCATTGGAGAAATTGGGTCCAAATGCTGCCAGTGCATATTTTTGAAAACCCTCTTTCCAGTCTATCCAACGCACTCTGGGCTCACCTGGTGTAGGCAGGAAGAAAATTGGGGCTGGGACGTTTGCCATGTTGTGAATTAATTAATGTCACCCCCAGGTAGGAAACCTTACACAGCCACACTGTCACTTACTTGTACTTAAATTTTATAAGGTGTGATTTCAGGTGGAACCTGTGCTGATATTGTCAGCGCTGTCTGTGGTAGTTGTAATTTGTGATCCACAGGTCAGCCTCCTCCGTAATCCACAGGTGATCCAATTTGTGATCCACAGGTCATCCAACCTCCTCAATATTCCTGCTCAGCTCCAGTATGCTTTTATGGTTCTCTCCACTGCCAGGCACTGACTTCTTTCTTGGTGCTCCGCTCCAAAATGCGCTTTGCTGGTTTACTCCGCTCCAGGAGTATGGCCGTGTTTCTCGCCTGCTATTACACAACACATCTAGTGTAACACTCCGTCCATTTGCATCCAAACTGTAATCAATATTGCTGCAGTGTTGCTGCTGCTGGGGGCCTTTTCTCCTTGGCCCCATCCTCGTCGCCAATGTTAATAGGTAAATGACCACGCTTCACGCTGATGTTGTCTTTATAGAGAGGCTTTATTTCTTTAGTTCATCCAAGAGAAAGGCCCCCAGCTGTGACTGTCCTCCTGCTCTCAATCCTCTCCCTCTCTGCTGCTAGAATGTGGAACCTTTGCTTAATCATAACAACAAAGGTTCCTTGGTAACTAGGTTACATGGCAGCAGCTGAATTGATGTGATTGTAAACTCAATGAAGTAAATGTAACCACCTCCTAACACCTTTGTTCCAAAACATGTATCTTTTGCCCTGCTTTGCAAATAAATACATAGTTACTAAAAAAAGGCATTCTTGAAAGGCTGCTGTTTGGGTGAGGATAATATTAATACAATCTAGGACTTGGAATATAAATTATTGATAGCATGCAAAAATAGGGCTGGGCAGATAAGAGTATGGTCAAATATGATGGATCCCATAAAGCTACATGACAATGAACTTTCAGGCATCTCGTGCTTGGGGCACAAAAGTGCTCATGTTGATTTTGGAAAGCATAATGTGCAGGGATTCATGGTTGGGCAACATTTCTTCTTTGCATGTATTGATTAGCAGATACAGGCTGGTAA
This sequence comes from Ambystoma mexicanum, assembly GCF_040938575.1. Taxonomy (NCBI): domain Eukaryota; kingdom Metazoa; phylum Chordata; class Amphibia; order Caudata; family Ambystomatidae; genus Ambystoma; species Ambystoma mexicanum. The sequence goes on from NC_090932.1 coordinate 825,175,923, forward strand.
CTTTCTACGCAAATGAGCTGCTAGATAACGTCCAAGTTCACCTTCTTTCTATAGAGTGTGTATCCAAGGCTAATAGTGCCCAGGAGGTGAACATGTTGCCCTGTCCAGATAATATTTCTGTAGGTTTTTTTTAAATGTTCGGCAGAACTATGGGAACGGATTCTAAAGAGTTTTAATGCAGTTTTACTAGCTAAGTCTATCTGTGCCTCCGGGAAGGTATTGTAAATAATTCCAATATAGTAAAAGAGGCATGACAAATGTATGGACCCATTTCCCTAATTGATGAAATTGGCAACGTTATTGGTAAAGTCCTCCTAACAAACATACAGGGTACAGCTTAATAGAAATAAGATACTAGGGCCCCGATTCTCATCAAGGTGTGAAGTACCGAAAAGGAAGTTAAAAGGGTTAATGACCTTTTCGGTACTTAAGACCTATTCTGATGGTGTCGCATTCTTCCAAAGTCGAAAGGAATGCGCCACTTTCAGAATACATGTGGCGGTTGCTAGTATGAGGTGGAAACCAACCTAGCAACCGCCACATTTGTAAACTGGCTTTTTGGAAGCCTATTCTTGTGGCACTCCTCCAGTTTAATATGTGCGCTAAAGTAGCGCACATATACGGTACCCTTTTGGTGCCGGTAAACTGTAGGAGTGCCACAAAAAGCCTTGTTTCGTGTAAATGGAAGTGTCCATATACACCCGTGCTGTATATGGACACTTTCATGTACACCAAAGCAAGCAGCTTCAACGTTGCTGAAACGTTAAAGCTGCTTGCTTTGGTGTACATGAAAGTGTTCATACACAACACACGGGTGTATATGAACACTTTCATTTACACCAAACTGAGCAGCTTCAACGTTGCATCTTGCAACGTTGAAGCTGCTGGCTTTGTTGTAAATGAAAGTGTTCATATACACCACACGGGTGTATATGAACACTTTCATTTACACCAAAGCCAGCAGCTTCAACGTTGTAGTTTGCAAAGTTGCAGCTGCTCGCTTTAAATGAAAGTGTTCATATACACCACACGGGTGTATATGAACACCACACGGGTGTATATGAACACTTTCATTTACACCAAAGCCAGCAGCTTCAACGTTGTAGTTTGCAAAGTTGCAGCTGGTCGCTTTAAATGAAAGTGTTCATATACACCACACAGGTTTATATGAACGCTTTCCTATACACCAAAGTAAGCAGCTTCAACATCCTGCAATGTTAAAGCTGCTCACTTTGGGTTATCGGCAGCATTTTCGTTAAATAACAATTCCCTCGTTATTTAACGAAAATGTTGCCGAGATTCTGCAATCCGCCCGTTTCCATTAGAAAAAGGCGGATTACAGTGAAAGCACTGTTGTGCTTTGCGATGCCGTCCAGGCCCACTTCATAATAGCAGTGGTGCCTGGGCGTCATGAAATGGCACAGTGAATCGTGCTATTTAGCACGTTCACTGCGCCATGATGAGAATCGGGCCCTGAGTGAATCCACACAGGTTTCTGTTCTGTTTGGAGTCTATGGATCAATGTTTCTGAATCTACCTACTAATCTCCAAATATGACATCTTATAAAAAAATATGATTTTCTTTTTGTTCATAGATTTGAAAATGGCATTTGATTCAATGCTCATGGAACTCCTATGTGGGCTGTTGTGAAGACACATTTTTCTTGAGGGTTATGTTGAAATTTATGATGACCTTCAGAAGGAGAAATACAGTCTGGGTTAGGGTTGGTAGGTGTGTGTGAGCATGCATTCTGTTAAGATTTGACGTCAGCTTAAAACATTAGCACCCTGGCAGCCAATCAGGTGGCTAGGAACGTGGGCTTGAACCACTGGTGAAAGCCCACGTCCTTCTTATAGGATGGCCGGCTCCCACCGCCGCCATCTTCCCCCCAACCTCTGTCCCTTTTATTTTCGTATATTTACCCCTTCCCACCCCCACTTACCTGTTTATTGTGGCAGCGCAGCTGCTTCCCCGCATCTCTGGCTGCCATGGAAAGGGATGAGGGGCTCCAAAAAGCCCTGCGGTCCCTTTCCATGGCAGCCATATTGGAAAAGTATTTCATTCATTGAACGGGATGCCTCGTGTGACCCGTTCAATTAATGAAATTCTTTTTTAGCACCCCGGTTACTGCTTTGGTAACCTGAGGTGCTATGGCCTTAACACCCTCTCCAGCATGCCAGCTCGGGTGCTAATGCCACACAGATATATGCTGGCACCCACCCCAATTATCTTCTTTTTGAGCAATCCTGAAGGGTTCCTCATAACACAGAGTTAAGATGTACCCAAGATTTTGGGGAGACTGTACCTGTTCTCACGTTTACAAACAAAAAGTTGTAATAGCATGTACTGACATTGCAATGTACAAACCGCTGGAATACTTTTGAAAACACTGTAAAATGAAAGAACTGCCAATTAATCTGAAATAAAGACCAAGGTGACAGTGATACCCTGAGTTCATTCCTCATTTTGCAAACTTGCAAATTCCATTTAGCATTAGATTAGGGTGGGGACCTGGTGTGGACACATGTGGAAGTAAGATGGGACATACAGTGGAGGGCACGGTGGGAGAGTTCCTAATTCCATAATAATTATGGGGGTAACTCCATACACCAGACTCTCGAAATATACCATAAGAAGGTTATTCCAGGCTCCCTATGGTGTAGAACTCTGGAGATATTCCAGAGTTAGGATTTATTGGTTGTCAAAAACAGGTTCCTAAAGAGATTGTTCATAATGTACAGCAGGACACCAAGCATTTGAATGCATATGGAGGACGGGTTATGTTCACTTACAGATTTATGAGCTGCATCCCCAACCATGTATTTGCTGTGATAGTGGTTTAACTGAATGCAGGTGTAAAGCAGGATTCAATGAAAGAGATACTATTCATGGAGACACAACTTAAAAAGTCCTTGGTTAGCTATGGCAAAAAATAATCTCTATACATTAGGTGTGAATGATCTGTAGAAGTATTTAAACACAATTTTGAATGAGGCAGTAATGATCCTAAAGGAAAATTGCTGGAACCAAAAAAGCAAGCAATGGTAACTGGTATGGGGCAGTTTGGTATGCCAGCTTGCGTATTGCATATTTGTGAAAAATAGTACTGTATCCCATCTATATGTATATATTCAGTAAAAAAAACTTTGTTAAAGGGACGTTATGGTTAAGTTACGCTACTAAAAACCTATGAAATTTAGTAAAAAAATGTTGTTAAAGGGACGTTATGGTTCCAAGCAAAACCGAAAAACCCCTCAAATGCGGCAGTTGTGGTAAGCTAAGCATAACTCGCGCCACCACTGTGCACTGCTAAACCTAACATCCAGGACATCAACTATGACATCACAAATGTCATTGATGACATCACTGATAATGTCACATATCTGGCTCGCTGTTTTTTCCTTTAGTGATATATCTTAGACAGTAATAGTTAGGAACAAAAAATTACATAGGGGGAAGTAGTAGGTTTGAAGCAGAGCAACCCTTTCTGTGCATAAAGATAATCAGTTAGGTTGTGAACACTTTCTACTGCTGCTTTTTTGCATACTTCACTTCTCTATACATACTCATATTTGTATGTGTTGCTGTGTCTTTTTGTTTTATATGTAATAATGAAATTATGTAGTACGTGGTTTTATTAGCTACTTATTACATGTTGCACAGTACACAAATCTCTATTAAGAAAGCATTTATCATTTCACTATTCAACATGGTAAGATTATGAATATTGCACCTCCATGATGTATGCTGCACACAATGCTTATATGTATACTTGAGTAGCTTAGTATACTGTAAAGAACTTTATAATAGAATGCTATTTATATCAATGCATTACCTAATGCACTACATAGCTCAAGATATCTATTCCAATTATCATTCAAACTTTTTCTGTCAACATTATAATAAAAATCCCTTGTACAGAGTTTTCATGAAAAGTAAATGCACATGTGATGTTATTTGTGATGTCATCAATGACATTTGTGATGTCATCTTTGATGTCCTGGGTGTTAGTCTTAGCAGTGCACGGTGGTGGCGCAAGTTATGGTTGCTTAGCTTACCATAACTGCTGAATTTCAGGGATTTTTCGGTTTTACTTGGAACCATAACGTCCCTTTAACAACGTTTTTTACTGAATTTCATAGGTTTTTAGTAATGCAATTTAACCATAACATCCCTTTTACAACGTTTTTTTACAGAATTTCGTAGTTGTTTAATAACGCAACTTAACCATAACATCCCTTTAACAAAGTTTGTTTACTGAATTTCATAGGTTTTAAGTAGTACAACTTAACCATAACCTCCCTTTATAAAGTTTTTTTTACTGAATATACATTTTCATAGTGTGAATTTGATAGATGTTTACTAGGAGTCCCTTACTTTATATACATGTAAAATAGAACATACTAAACCGTCTCCTAATGATTTTGATGTCTGCGGACTGAGCGTATGTCTGCAAAAGGACGCGGACAACATCAACACTACCCTAACACTCAGGGGGTATCTTAAAATGTTCTATCATGCCATATAAAACCTGCACAAATTCAAAAAGCAGCACATAAACACATTATATGTAATAATAAATAAAAAGTGGAACCTATATATCTAACACATCAACCATCCATTAAAATACCATATATACTAAAATGGAATATACCAAAACAAAAAAGATATGCCTCCAACATAATTACCTCACAGAAACTGCACAGCTAGGAGCAACAGTAGACCTACAAAACAGTAAGAATACAATTTACCAGAAACTAGTAAGTAAACTTTATTTTTCTTATATATTTCTAAACTTTTTATATTAGGTACAGTACAATTAATATAGTTTGTTTTGTTTTTACACAGAAATGTGCAGTACTTTGGAATGGCTTGAGGAAAATTTCCCATGGGAAGAAATGGCTGAAGACGGTAATACTAATGGTAGACACTTTTCTTTATAAGCAAAATAAAAATCATGAATTTATGTGCACTTAACATATATATATTTTTTTTTAACAGACAATACAAACATTGAAAATAATACACCAAAAGACACATTGGAAAATACACTGCAGCGCATGGAGCAATAAATGGACATGCTCATGGAAAATGGAAATCTTTTGAAACATTTTGTGGAGGACCACATAAAAGAAATAATTAAATACCATTGTCCCACATGTACCTGTTCCCCCTCTCCATGTCCCAGTCAACTATCCCAAACCCTCAACTCCAAGAAAAACGTTTTGATGAGACTTCCATTCCCTTCATCCCCTCCCATCCATCCTCTCCAAACCCCTAATTCCCCTGTTTTTGTGTCAGTTTCTGCTTTCCCCTCTCTTTCATAAATTGTGTATCTGTATATAATTTAAAAAATATATAATGTGTCTTTTAATTCAATCCTTTGTGTCTTATTTTTTTTAAAACTCAGTCGTGGTGTCCAAGGACAGCGCGCCTGTCCAGAATGTCCGTAATTAACAAAATGGGGGTGTCCTTAGGACACTATACCTGTCCGTACCCTTCGCAACCAAGATGGAACTGTTCTTAGAACACACCCAGTGTCCAGGATTTCCATAAATTAACAAAATAGGGCTGTTCTAAGGACACTATACCTGTCTCTACCGTTCGCAACCAAGATGCAACTGTTCTTAGAACACACCCGATGTCCGGGATGTCCGTAAGTGAAGAAAATGGAGGTATCCTAAAGACACTTTACCCGTCTGTACCATCCGCAGGCAAGTTGAAACTGGCCTAAGAACACATGCGGTGTCCGGGATGTCCGTAGTCAAACAAAATGGAGGTGTCCTAAGGAAACTATACCTGTCCGTACAGTCTGCAGAACATCTACGCACATGCGCACCACACCCGTGAGTCCTGTGAATATCGCGCCTGTACGTAACTTTCCATATCACTTGTGTCACACTTTTAATTTGTTTGAGGACCCGAACAATGTCCGTGGAACACCCCTGCGCATGCGCACAACCGTTCCCATGCATTTGGTGTCCTGCGGACACCCGTTCCCTTCGTGGACGTGTTCCCGAAGTCATCATGTGACCGCACCCACACTGAGCGTGTGTCCTAATTTGCGGACACTGTCCGGTTCCCCAACATTTTAAAATAACTTTTTCAGACAATCCAAAATATTTTACAGTAATAAATCACCATTGCACATGTCCCAGACAATGACCCTGGCTTTCCACATACTTTTTGGAACTTTTTTAACCTTTTTGGGGTGTTTGATCTGTCGGCGAAGCACACCCCTCCACCCCTATAAAAGGCCACACCCCAGAGCTGATCTTCATTGTACTTCTGGCTATTGCAGATTGACTTTTGCTGCCTTTGCTGCTCGTGCTGAAATTATCTCATCAAACCTGATGGTATCCATGGGTGCTGTTGCTACATCTGCCTCAGCACCACCCCCAAACCCTCCACCAGCACCACTGCCCCAAGGGCCTGCAGAGGAGAACAGGCGTGAGGATGTAGAGAACGAGGATGAAGAGGATGAAGAGGATGAGGTAGAGGAACTCCTTACTACCAGCACTCGCCTGGAGTCTTGGGTGTGGCAGTTGTTTACCATTCATGGTAACGTACCAAAAGCACGTGCGACCATGGCCACCTGCAAACATTGCAAAATGGTACTAAGTCGTGGGAGACATGGTTTGTACAGCTTTGTTACAACATCCATGAAGCGACACCTAACACTGTTCCACAGGGGGGCCATTCGCAAGGTTATTCCTTGTGATCAATGTAGTAGGTTGAGTTCCTCTACCACATCCTCCGTTTCCACTCCTCTCACCACAAGAGACACTGCTGTGGGAGAGCGCATACCTCCAGCTGCCTTACAGGCCATTCACGATGCTGTTGACCCTTATCTTTCGAGGGTCACAATATTGTATATGTACTGCAACATAGTACTCTGCAGGGGGGAGAGTCTTTGAAGTGCTTTCGAGACTACGGTCACGGAGCACCAGAAGACCTACTACCTACCTAAGTAAGGCCCACCCTACATCTTCCTCTCTCCACCTGCCCTTTCTTATCGCCGCGGTTGGTGTCCCTTAATTACCCTCCTCTCCCCCTCCTCTCCTACTGCGTCGTGTGTAAAAAACCCAAAAAATATTAAAAATAAAAAATAAAAAAAGGCAAATAAATAGTGCAGGGCCCTGTGCATTTTTTGAAAGTCCACAGACAGTCCTAGGACATATAAAGTTTTAGGGTTCTGCCCTATCAAAACCAATGCACATTTCTCTGAGAGGAAGTGGTGGCTCTGAAAGAGCCTTTTAGTGGTGGTTTTGTGTGTTTGAAAAACTTGAAATTGTCAACATCTACTGAAAAATAGATGACTGTAATTCCAAAAAAGGTTGCAATGCATTTTGTACATTTCTCAGAAAAATCTGATTACCAGCATAAGTAAGATGGACTCCATCTCTGTGAAAAATGTATGTGCTATGAAACATAATATTTTCATTGTGAAAAGAGGACATGCCAACATCTCTTAGAAAGGCACAAACAGCCTTATTGACATTGTGCCTCGCTTTCTCCATTTGTGGACCAAATGAAGAAGAACGCAGCCACATTTGTCTCTGTGCAATACGAAAAAAAATTGCTTGGGAATTCGGAAACATGTCCATGACCTTCCCAAGTCCTTCTTTCATTGCAAATTACAAAGAAATTCCAGCCACATGTCCTAAACTGTTTCCTCCACAATGAATTATAATTATGTCTGGATGATGCTCTGTCTCTAAAGTAGCACAGAAAGGTACCAAGTAAAGCCACTTCATTCCACGCACTCCATGCCAGTGCACTTCCACATGACGGAATCTAAGATCTGCAGCTACTCCACAGTGTTCTGCATGCACCTCCAACCAATGTATCCATGAGTCTCCCAAAATCCAGATAATCTGTTTTCGGAAACACACAGCCATAGCTATCTGTTCTTCTCTCAGGAAAAAGATGTTCTGAAAAACTCTCTCCTTACACAGCACACCCAGTAAACTCTACTGACCAATCCCTAACTCTGCTCATTCTCATTTGCATGCCTCTCCACCCCAAAACCCCAGTATGTGATACGCGCTGTCCGCAGACTACCACCATGTCCGCGGACATATCGAAAACCTGAGCGTGGTGAATGTAAAATTAAATAGTGTTCCCCATTTCCCCTTTGAGGTTGGCTCTGAAACGAGCGTTCTTTTTGTTGTTTTTTTTGCAGATGCTTGACAAACACCTGTTATTTTGTATTTTTGGGGGTGTTTTCTTCTTACTTTACTACTAAGATCTTCACATAACCTTCTCCAAAGCAACCCTTATATTCCAAAATAGCATGGCATTTCCCAAAAATGATAAGGAAATGCCATCCTCTTCAAAATAAACAGCATTACTGGAATCAATATTCTCATTATTACAGAAAAACATACCCGCTCTAAGCATGAAACCACACATGCCTCGGTTGATTGCACACCTACCAATTTTTTGCTGAGGACAAAAAACAGAACTATTGTTCCATATTGCCATAGGTAGTAATCCAGAAAAAATGACTTTGGCATTTGGAAGGATGTTCATTACTCCTTCAACCAAGTGTTCCAAATCTGCCAACAAAGTAGCAGCAATGACGTACCCCAAATGGAAAGCACCATAGTGCAAAACTACCAGATGCGGACTGTTCATCCTGCCCATATCTTCACTAACTTGTACAATTGCCTGTACATCGCAATCAGGTACAGTTCTCCAAACTACCTCCACTCCTTTAACATCAAAATTGTTTGCCACATGCCTGCATTGAGCATACTGCTGTAAACCATGCACAAACATATCTCCAAGCACCAACACCCTGACTTTCTCCACCTCTGCCAGCTTCACTGCACACAATCTCTTTCAACACAAATCCACAACCTCAACACCTGATTGTCTGATCTCTACAGTCCCCTTTCCATGCTGGATTTACTGGAAAACCCCGGATGTGGCACGCCCTATCCGCGGACAGCTGAGGTGTCCGCAAAGCACGTAACTCTTAGCCAGCCCTTCTACTCTTTCCACATCACTCTCGGTGCCATTCCCTCATTGGATACAGCTAAGCAGTCACACAACCATCCACCAATCACATCCAAGATTTCTACATCTAACTCCCTCATCAGAGTTCCGCACTTCAAATGTACTGTTGATCACTCTGAGTACATGTCTCATATCATTGGAAAGCACATGCTACAAAAACGACTCTACAAGTCTCCAAGATTTCTACTTACAGCTGCATGCATATCCACATGCATGAATACAAACTACAGGTATGCATATTTTATTCACAGTACATGTACAATTCTTATGAATGCACATAAACAGAGTAATACTACTAAACCTGCATAACCTATAAAATGACCTTATTGCAATTTTTCCCATCTAATATAATCAACTGTCACTTCGAAACCAGTCTGCTATCTGCAACACAGCTTTAAAAAACCAAGTGAATTTCATACACTTAAAATTCTACTCATTAGCAAACCATGTTGAACTAACATATTGGGCCTCATTACGAGAAGCGCGGTAAAACCATGGTCATTACTGGCATGGCGGAACGAGCGGGTCTGTGCTCGTATGATGCCGCTAATAGAGGGTGATTACGAGTGCACGAGCACGCGCGAACCCCCATGCCGGTAATGGCCATACCGGCATGCCGCAAAAGGCCCTTCAATCCCCAGATAGCAGCATCACGGGACCTGCCGATACCGCCACCACCTAGGAGGAACCCCTAAATTCCGACCAGTGATACCAACATGCTATTACCGGGCTCGTAAAACCAGACCCGGAAATAACGTCATCGCGTCGGAACGGGAAATTGGCCGGCGGCCATCTTAAAAAACACAATCCATTGCAATCCTCCCAAACCACCAGTCGATTCCTGTTGTGCTCTGTGGCAATACTCTGAGGATGTCCAAGACTACACGGAAGACCACCTTCTGGCAGCGCAAACAGCGCTTCTCCGATGCAGAGCTGAGTATGTTGGCGGACACTCTCGCTGCACATGCAGACATCATTAAAGCAAATGATATGAAGCGTGAGGCCCAGCTCAAGAAAAAGGAAATCTGGCAGGAGCCCGCAAGGTGTCGGCTGTGGGGACCACCCCACGTACTGTCCGGGACTGCTGTAAGAGGTGGGACGACCTCCGCTTGAGGGTCAGAAACATCATGTCAAGCAACAGGAGGGCAGCCATTGCGACAGGCGGGAGTCCCCACTCACCTGCAAAGATGATGCCCTGGGAGGAGACTGTTAGCAGCTTTATCGACGGTGAGTCGATTGAGGGATTCGGTTAGATGGAGATGGGTGCGGCATCATCCCCAGAAGGAGGTGAGTGACCCTGCACATCCCTGTAGGGGAAAACATGATGTAGCATAAGTGATGTGGAAGAGAGACTAGGCAAGGCTATGCATGTCCCTACACCCACATCAACATATCCAAGTCCAGATTGCGGCCCAAACCCTGAAACATATAAATGCATGCTGAGTGCCAATCCCATAACTAACACATGACCAACACACCTGGACCGTGCCCATGTAACACATCTCACGAACCCCAAATCAACGGCATGCCACCTGCCATGCAGTGAATGCCAATATGCCCTCTCAGAACACCAAGTGTGACACACCTGTAAGACATGAATGCATGAATGAATGAATATTGAACAGCACGATTGTATGCCTCTGGCATGTGACACCACCACTGATGGCCTGCATCTCTTCTACCCCTCAGGCACTGATGAGGAAGCTGCCAGTCAGGAGAACACTGCAAGGACATCCATGTCACACCAAAAGAAAAGGGTCCACCACCATCACCACCCCCATGGGAGACAAGCAGGCCACAGGCAGTGTGCCTGTCCAAGTGGAAACACAACCACCAACACCTGCTGCCAGTGTGCCGGACACACATCAGACCCAGCAGCCCATACACACACCAGTCGGTGGGGGGTCCCTTCCTGTGCCGGCCACCACCGAGGGTGTCTTGGATGGCAATGTGGACCTTGGGGAGTCACAGTAGTGACTAGTCCACTAACTCCAAGCCCCCGTGCCCACCCCCACCCCATATGGAGCCCTCAAACACCTACAGCAGTGATGATCCCTGCCTCCATGACACTGACCTTAGGGATTCGGACCTGTGCCCCTTCGAGGAGGACAGCACCCAGGACGCAGGCCCCGTGAGTGCACCATCCACCAGTGCACCACCCACTACTCCAACTCCCACCACTCCAGCTCCCACCACTCCAGCTCCCACCAACACCCTGGAGTCATGCCTGTCGAGGGTGGAGGCCCGACAGGAGGCCTTGTTGGATCTCCTGCAGCAGTATATTGCCGATGATGAGGACAATCGGAGGGGTATTGCAACTGCCATTGCGGGGACCACTGCGGCCATCGCAGCGAACACAGCCGCCATGAATGCGTCAGCTGCGCTCATGAGGGACTGTCTGGGGGCAGTAACCCAAGTCCTCACTTCCATCCTGCTCCATATGCAGCGGCTACGCCTTGGAGCAGGCGTAGAACCTGCCTCAGACATATCCACAGCCACCACACCTGCATCCTCAGTCCCCGCAAGCCCTGTGCGCCAGACCCGGAGGAGTGCACGGCACGCCGAGAGGCCACCCCCGGACAGCAAAAAGTCCCGGAAGTAGTGTGGCCAGACAATGGGAATGGGACACATAGTTGTGGGTGAAGGGGAGCATTTTATGGAGTACATTTGGGGTCTTTTGGGGTTTTTGGGTGGGTTTGGGAGTTCACTGGGGTTTTTTGGGGTTTATTGGGTGGGTTTGGGAGTTCACTGGGGGTTAGGGGGGAGTGGTCACATTTTTCCCTGTTTGAACAAATACACCCGTTGTGTGCCAAAAAATTCAATGGATGGACATTGTTCATTTTGTGTATATCCATTTAATGTGTGACGGAGTTCAGTGGCCAAATCCCAACAATCCCAGTGTGCATGTCCACATGGACCCAGTGTGTCACTGACACATGTCTATCGTAGTCCCTGTGGTTCAGAAGTATTTGTGATTCAGTGATTGGCGTACTGCATGGCCATCCCGTGCATCACGTACTAGCAGGGTGGCTACTTCACCTCCATCTCCATCCTCATCATCCTCACCTGGTGCATGCATGTCAATGTCAGGTGGCAGTGGTACATATCTCCGGACGCACATGTTGTGCAGCATGACACATGCCATGGTGATCTTTGCCACCTTCTCAGGACTATATAGGAGTGCCCCACCAGACCTGCTTAGGGAGTGGAAACTCGCCTTCAACTGGCCAAAGGTCAGCTCAATCACAACACGGGTATGGGTGTGCACACAATTGTACTCCTCTTCATGGCTGTTCTCCAGGTCCGCACAGGGGTAAGTAGCCACGGCCTCAAGGGATATCCTCCATCACCTGCAAACAAATACAAATAGGTGTGTGTCACTATGAGCTGCCACCTTCAGGAAGCACAGTCATGGCCGCAGATATTTGGTGTGGACATGCACATGTCCCTGTACGTATGAAAGATTTTTACCTAGATGCATACTATACTGCTATGAGGTGTGGTAGTCTGGATGGCGTTCAATATATGATGCAGGGTGTAATAATGCATGCTGAGGCGGATGTACGACAATGTTTTGCCTCCCATTCATGCTGTGCATTCTACACTGTACATGGTCACACTAGCCACATTGGCACAGTTGCATTGCTTGATGTACCCATGGTGGCCTGGTCGTGCCTCTTACTGGTTGTCTTCGATATGCATAAATGGTAAAATGTGTGCCAGTGATGTGTCATGTTCTGTTTGGGAGGTTCAGGTCAGGAGTGTTTAGCTCGGCATGCATTCTCCAATCACTGACATATGCCACCCAGGTGGAGTATGCACCCCCCTTTCCTACCCAGGTGGAGTATGCATCCCCCCTTTCCCACCCAAGTGAAGTATGTACCGCCGGCCCCCTTCCCACCCAGGCGTATGCGACAGGTGGAGTATGCATCCCTAAACATCAGCACCCCAAAGCACTGCCATGGGCCAGTTGGGCAACTCACCAAGCAGCCAGGCACATGGTCCAGCATGTCGCTCCATGTGACGGGGTAGCGTGGTGTTGTTGCTGTAGTTGTAGCAGTGTAGGCATGTCCTCCAGTGCCATGGTTGCAGCAGCTAGTGGTAGCATTTTGGTGTAGGAAGGGGTGTGGTGTGTGGGTGTGCTCATTTAATACTGGCCTAGCCTCCATTGACTCCACCTGTGGTGATTGTGTGCACCTGTGGCAGTTTGCTTGATTGCTGATTGCTGTTTGCGGGTGGTCCGCGATGCATGTATGGCCGGCATCGTGCATCCCATGATTACCGGCTTCTGGATGCCGGTATTTGTATGTCCGCGTGTGTTGTGATGTCCTCCTATTACCGGCATGCCAGTATTTACTGCCTGAAGGGGCGCGTGTACGCGCCCATGCCGCTATTAGAGAAACCATTATTTAGGGTGCCGCTAATAGCGGATTGCCGCATTATAATACACAGGAGCGGTGAGCGATGCCGGTAATCCTTTACCGGCATCGTTTTTCCATTACCTCCAGCCTCGTAATGAGGCCCCTTGTAATAAAATATAAAGGCTGCACATAGTCAAATAAAATCCATGCATACACTATCAAACAAGAATACTACTACAAAAACATAAAAATCAACATCTAAATTAACATCAGTGCTATAAACACACACAATTACTAACTTCTTTCTTTTACAATTGCAGTGAAGACCAGGCTCCTGAAAATCAGCAGCATCTGAACTACAAACAACATATCCGAAGAAACCTGCTCATTCCACAAAAAAAGAGTAAGTACAGTACTACTTTAATATTCTTACTGTTACTCAAACACACTGTGTAGTTCATTCATGTAATTTGCGCACCAAAAAAACGGAGATTTCTGAACCATTCTGCCCACAAATCCCCATTTATTAAACAGGGATTAGCAGGCAGAATGGCACACAAATCCCCGTTTTTTGGAACACAAATAACATAACTCAACCCCTAGAATGTTAGTACTACAAAACAAAGAACTGTTTTAATTTTATACCATTAGGTTTACTATTAGTGCTTCTCTTCACCACTAGCTCAGTTTCTACTGTCATCTGAACCGCAGTATCGTAACACACAAATAGAATAATGGCCTTGCCAACTAATTCTAGCTGCCCAATCCACAATCACACACCACCACATACATCTTTACCATCATATTCAGACACTCATGCACACAGCACACATACATTGCAGAACGGCCCAACCCATACCTTCTTTTCTTTTTTCAACAGACCCCAAAGAATGCCTACCAAAAAGCATGCAGAAAGCAATGCAGAAATAGAGCAAATGAAAATAAAAGTGTCCAAAATAAGCATCCATCTCTAGCAGAGTTTATACAAAAAGTTCAAACAAAACAGCTAATACAGTCATTGAAACAAAACAAGCTTCCAGTACAGAAACTTTGCCTCCTCCATCAAAATGTAAAATGAAACAGAAAAAGATTAACAAGAATTCAGCTACCACTACTGCTAAAACTGCTCCTATAAATCTTGATACACTAGCAAGTAACCATACCAAAAAAAGTATTTTAGCAAAAATGTTCCGCCACAGAGTCCTTCAGAATCTAAAAAAAACAGGAGACAAATCATGCACAACCCTTAAAACCTACTGTAGAAAATGTATCTTAGAAGCTTTGATAGGCAGTGCAATCCTTCTCAAAAGAAAGTTATTTATTTTAATGTTAAACAGAATGAAACCACTAACAAAACTAACAAATAAATTACAAAAACGACTTCTCAATAAACGGAATATCAACAAAAATAACTTCTCAAATATCTGTGGAGGTGAACGGAGTCACACCACGAGCACAGAACCATATTTTAATGAAGAAGCATACAAACAAAACCAAACAAACACAATTGCGATACATAGCAGTGGACGAGGTTATGAAAAACGTAATAATACCATAATGCTACAAGAAATACGGCTTACAAAAATATCCCTAGAAAACTCAGAATTACCTCTCCGTTCGACTGAACCAGAACGTCCTGTATACAAATGGCCATGCACGTCAATGTCTAACATTCCCAAAAAATCTTTCAAATCTTTACGTCAGTTCCTTAATCAGTATGTGAAAGGCAAAGACAAAATCAAAATGAAAGTGCTGCAAAATATGGATACCTCTCCTGTGTTGAAATACACAGGACTACAAGGACATTCATTAGCCTGCATTTCAGGACCTATTTGAAAAAGCACCTTCCATCATATCAAAATGATATCAACACATCATTCAACTATAAGAAATCTAGTCTATAAACTGTACCTTGCTAAAAGTCCTGCTTTAGCACTAGCCAATTTAAATAACATTCTTCTACATGGTATAGCCAACAACCACACGCGAATGTCCTGGCTACTTGTATTTCGGGGTGCGCGGGAAGTTCCACACGCGATATCAGCAGGGTACGTGTTTTCCAGGGGTGCACTGGAAGTTCCACACGTGAATGTCCTGGCTACGTGTATCTTGGGGTGCGCGGGAAGTTTCACACGCAATATCAGCAGGGTATATCAGGGGTGCGTGGGAAGTTCCACACGCGAATGTTCTGGCTACGTGTATTTCGGGGTGCACGGGAAGTTACACACGCGAATGTCCTGGCTACGTGTATCTTGGGGTGTGCGGGAAGTTTCACACGCAAAATCAGCAGGGTACATGTATATCAGGGGTGCGCGGGAAGTTCCACACACAAATATCCTGGCTACGTGTATTTCGGGGTGCGCAGGAAGTTTCACACGCGATATCAGCAGGGTAAGTGTATTCCAGGGGTGCGTGGGAAGTTCCACACGCGAATGTCCTGGCTACGTGTATCTTGGGGTGTGCGGGAAGTTTCACACGCGATATCAGCAGGGTATGTGTATTTCAGGGGTGCGCGGAAAGTATCACACGTGATTCCATCAGGGTATGTGTATTACAGGGTTGCGCGGGGAGCACCACACGTGAATTGCACGTGTGGGTCCTCTCAGGTGTTCCCTCTACACCCTCCACGGCCCCTGCAGGTGGCCCACACCACAGGGGCCTACCCTGCACATGTCCTGCAGGCACCCCATCCACCATGGCCATGCCCCCCAGCCAACCCACATGTCAACTTGCACTACTGCCCACCACCGCATGTCCCCCTGCACCCCGAGCCACCAGGGGCAGCCTCCACCAGGCCCCCACCCATGTCTCCCACCACCCCCCAGCCACCAGGGGCAGCCTCCACCAGGCCCCCACCCATGTCCAACTCATGTTCCCCTGCACCCCCACCCCCCAGCACTGTGGGGCACCTGCTAGCAGGCCCCCACTCCTGTCCCCTATCACCCCCACCCCCCAGCCACCAGGGGCAGCCTCCACCAGGCCCCCACCCATGTCCAACTCATGTTCCCCTGCACCCCCACCCCCCAGCACTGTGGGGCACCTGCCAGCAGGCCCCCACTCATGTCCAACTCATGTTCCCCTGCACCCCCACACCCCAGCACTGTGGGGCACCTGCCAGCAGGCCCCCATTCCTGTCCCCTATCACCCTCACCCCCAGCCACCAGGGGAAGCCTCCACCAGGCCCCCACTCATGTCCCCTATCACCCCACCCCCCAGCCACCAGGGGCAGCCTCTACCAGGCCCCCACCCATGTCTCCCACCACCCCCACCCCCCAGCCACCAGAGGCAGCCTCCACCAGGCCCCCACCCATGTCCAACTCATGTTCCCCTGCACCCACACCCCCCATAACTGTGGGGCACCTGCCAGCAGGCCCCCACTCCTGTCCCCTATCACCCCCACCCCCCAGCCACCAGGGGCAGCCTCCACCAGGCCCCCACCCATGTCTCCCACCACCCCCACCCCCAGCCACCAGGGGCAGCCTCCACCAGGCACCCACCCATGTCCAACTCATGTTCCCCTGCACCCCCACCCCCCAGCACTGTGGGGCACCTGCCAGCAGGCCCCCACTCCTGTCCCCTATCACCCCCACCCCCCAGCCACCAGGGGCAGCCTCCACCAGGCCCCCACCCATGTCCAACTCATGTTCCCCTGCACCCCCACCCCCAGCACTGTGGGGCACCTTCCAGCAGGCCCCCACTCATGTCCAACTCATGTTCCCCTGCACCCCCACCCCCCAGCACTGTGGGGCACCTGCCAGCAGGCCCCCACTCCTGTCCCCTATCACCCCCACCCCCCAGCCACCAGGGGCAGCCTCCACCAGGCCCCCACTCATGTCCCCTATCACCCCCACCCCCAGCCACCAGGGGCAGCCTCCACCAGGCCCCCACCCATGTCTCCCACCACCCCCACCCCCCAGCCATCAGGGGCAGCCTCCACCAGGCCCCCACCCATGTCTCCCACCACCCCCACCCTCCAGCCACCAGGGGCAGCCTCCATCAGGCCCCCACCCATGTCTCCAACCACCCCACCCCCCAGCCACTAGGGGCAGCCTCCACCAGGCCCCCACTCATGTCCAACTCATGTTTCCCTGCACCCCCACCCCCCAGCACTGTGGGGCACCTGCCAGCAGGCCCCAACTCATGTTCCCCAGCCAACATGTCATCACAATCTAGATCCCTGGTCCCTATGGTCAGCCTCCAAATGCAAAACACCCACCCGAGTATTGCATCCACCCACTCAGAAATGGCAATAACATGACAGAACACCAATTGCAAGTTTGGAAACAAACACATGTCCCTCACATACACCCAATGGGTGTCAGTGAATCGCAAAACATATATCATGATATGCATTAAACCAATGAGATGATACTACACATTGAACTTCGATCAAAAAATATGTATTAAAGGAAACATAAATTGAATCAAAAATAAAGAAACAGAAATGGGAATGTACAAAAATGAAAAGAAGCATGTCCGTGAAAAAAAGCAAAACCAAAAATCATAATCCAAAGGAATGGTGTCCAAAGTCACAGTCCACAAAAGAAAATCCAATGGAAAATTATAATTGAAAGCCATTGCTCCATGGGTAAATTGTGAAAGAAAAAGAAAATCCAACAGTGAACTATGTACAGACGAACAAGCCATGGTCCATTATCCCAACAAAAGAAATGAAACCTATCTAACAACACTAACTAATAAAAAAAACTATATACAAAAATGTGGCCCATTGTCCAAAAGGTCCAAAATAAATTCAAAAACAAAGGAAACCTAACACTAACTACATAACTATGTACAAGGGCAGCGGGCTATTCTGACGGCTCACTTTTGGGTGTCCCGGGCCAGGGCATCATCAAACTCCTGCTCAATGTCCCGGAGGCGGTCCTCCTCCATGGCCCCGAGGGTCCGCAGGGCCGTCAACGTGTCCACCTCCAACCCCCTGCGGATTGCCTCCAGGCACTCGGCCCACCTCAGGGCCCTTCGCATGGAGTTCTCCGCCCTGACCATTGTGAGCCGTGCCTCTTCCGCCCACTGCCGCTCCGCATCTATGGCGTGGCCCAACCGCTGCCACAGGGAAGACACTCTCTGTCCTGGGTCCTCCTGCCCTCCGGCCGATGCCTGCCACTCCGATGTTGAAGGCCCCAAGCCTTCATGGCTCCCACCACGTTGCTGCTGCTGCTGTGCCACTGCCCGTGCACTGCCTCCTGCTGCCTGCACATCCTCCGCCGGCTGGGGTGCAGTCGTTGATGTGGCCACCCCTGCTGGACGTCCGACTCCCGACTGTGGCAGGGATGCCTCCTCCACCAGCCTGGCTGCACCGTCAGAGGCAGCTCCACAGGGCACCCAGGTGACTGATGGGTGGGAAGATGGCCCAGAGGACGACTGGCGCATAGGGGGTTCAGTTGAGGAGGGGGTCATAGCAAGCCCCATCAAACGGAAGAATCCGGCCTGGGTGACCTGTCCCAATAGGCCGACGCGGTCAACGAGCCATTCGAGATGACGTGCAGTCTCCTCATGAAAAGACTGCAGGTTACCTCGCATGGCCCGTTGATGCAACGCCACACCAGTCAGGACAGGCTCAACCCGGACCCAGATAGCCACGTCCGCAGGCAGAGGAAGGCCAGTTGTCGTTAGCTCATCCTCTGCCTGAAAACGGGTCTGGACGTAGGCATCCCTGCTGGTGCAAGATGATGCAGGGACAGGATCTGGGACAGGATTGCACACAGGTACCTCCGCGGTGGCCTGTGCTGCCTCCTGTCCCTGGTCCTGCACTGCACCACTAGCACCAGTGGGATCCCCACCTCCAGACCCCGTCTCTGTTGCTTGCACGGCCTCCTCCTCCACCAAACCCCCCACCAACCTGGATGACTCTGTGCCATCTTCCCCCGTTGGGCCCTGTGGGGTCCCAGCTGCCCCTTCTGCTGCTGAGGAGTCCAACTCCAACCTCCGCCTCTTGGACCTCCCCCCGGCAGCTGCGGCCTGGGACGCGGCACCGGACTCCTTACTCCCCAATGAGATCACAACATGGGAGGGGAGCCGGGCCTTGAGTCTCCGGCTGGCGGTGGGATCCCCGCCGCTGTACTCCACAGCACCTTCTCCGCCCTCTTCATCAGTTGACGCTGCAGACAGGGAGAAATAAAACACAGGCATCAGGGCACTGTACAATGGACACATACACATATGACAGTTGTACATGAGTGGAATTGGCAAACCTCAGAAATGCCATCACAATCCCCAACACACATGTCATTTCAACTCGCACACATGAGCCATACCACAGCCATATCGCAACTGCCAGCACCATCCCAACACATACAACAGCATGAGCAGGCAAAGCCGAGGCAGACATCACATGCAACACAGAAAGTGCACTACACATGTACACACACCACCACACTTGCATGCATGTGTACACCTCTGCCAAGTGTCGCAGTGTTCAGATGGGCATCCATGTCACATCTGCCAATCAGGCTTCCACATCCTGCTGTCACATGCATCCATGTTGCATCACTGTTGCACCCTTGTCAAATACACACAAATGCACATGTACACAGTGCTGATACATACAGCAGAAAATAACATACATGCGTGACATCACAAACATGTCTACTTACATACACATTCATCCAAACATATGTGCCCACAAAACTGCATTTGGCATGCAAGCCTACACACACAAGCACCATCCATGTCTCACACATTACAGCCCTCGCATGTGTCCCTGGCACAGAAGCTGGTGCCCCTCTGTCTCTCTGGCCGGGGGTTGTCAGTGGTACCAGATGTTGCAGTGCCAGACATGACAACCCCAGAGGCAGGGGTAGGTGGGCAACTGGGTCCTGGGGCTGGGCTGTGGAGCGATGGAATCCCAGTTGGGAGTCTTCGCTTCCAGCAGGAGTGGTCACAGCAACAGCACACCTGGCTGATGTGCAGGCAGCAAATGGCAGGGCACGTGGGCAGCAGGCAGTCAGGCAGCAGCAGATGGCAGGTGGGAGCGTGCTCGGGGCTCTGGGGGGCAGTAATTCGGCCTTCTGGGCAGGAGCATGGTCTTCCGTGTGCTTACGCGTGGCCAGCTTCATACGAAGTGATTTGGCATGTGAAAATTCTGCACGTCAGCGTGTAATTCGAGGAAAGGCCCTTAGCGCATAAGTGCGTCTGCACGCATACGCAATTTCATTGGACAGAAGGCCCCTCAAGTGCAAGCACCCCTGTGACGTGACGCGAACAGGCGTGCATGGGCATTTTCAGCGCGCGTGAAAAACTGCACGTCTGCATGTAATACGAGGAAAGGGCCCATGCGCGTAAGTGACGTGACGCGCGCGTGCGTTTCCCTCAGCACGGGTTAAAGGTGAGCGGGCCCAGCAGTTCGCTGTACGTGACTTTCGGGGAGACCGACGTGTGTTGCTGCTTCCTGTTGTTTCACGCGCCATCACAACTTCACAGCTATCAAGGACGTATCTCTTCTTTTGGCGGGGTTATTGGCTATGCGTGTTTTTCTGCATCTCGCTAGTCAGACGGTGAGTCGCACACACTCTTTTTCCCACTGCGGGTGCCCCTGTGTATCGCACCCATTTTCGATGTCATAGTAGCGTTATTTGTGTTACTGGGTGCCACCGCGTACTGCGGGAGGTTGAATCCATGCACGTAGGCTGAAGGGTTGCGTCCACGGTTTTACTGCAGTTTTGGGGTGCCTGAGTGTTGCGTGACCCTTCACTACATCACCGGGGTCACATACAGCCTTGCCGGTGCAGGGGGGCTGTTAACATCTTGCTTCCCACCCCCTTCACCCCAATTGCCCAGGTCAATTGTGGTGTACACCTCCCATTGGCACCACTCCATCTGTACCAGCACTACTACATCTGTGCCATGGTTGGGAGGCCACCAAAGGTGAGGGGCGCCTCAGCTGGGCGTCCTCCTCATGGCGGGCGTGGTCGGGGACGTGGCCGTGGTGACCAGGGAGTAGGGGGACTCCAGGGTGTCCAGGGCGGCCACAGAGGGGGAAGAGGCAGGGGTGCGCCCCTTGAGCACAATGTTGTGCCATGTGTCGGTGCAGTCATGCCACCACCCCCTGTGGTTCCGAGGGATGCAGCTTCTGCATCTGGCACTGGCGCCCGTGTGACCCGGCAGTCCGTTCCATCGACTGCCACGGGCCCAAGGGTAGTGGTAGCTGCAGGTGCAGCTGTGGACACCGCCATCCAGGCTCGGGGTCTGCCAGCGCAGGCTGCGTTGGCACTTGAGGAGCCCTTGGTAGATCTCCAACAGGTCAGGAGGGAAACCATAGGGCCAGGCCAGGCTGCTCAGACCAAGACACGTGTCCCTGGGGCAGTCATGTCATCTGCTGCCCCGAACAGCCGGGTGTTGGCAAGTGCAGGGGCAGATGCACCCAACAGCACCCCGGTTGTGAGTCTGCCAACCAGGACCGTTGCGGTCAATGACCCTGCCACAGCTGATATTGCTGCGCAGCGTCCATTAGTGGGCACCCAGCTGCCACTGACACAAGTCAGGCATTTGGTCATCCCTCCACCTGCCACTCCCTTGGCTCAATCCACCGAACCCACTGAGTGTTGATGCGTTTTGTTGAGGACGTGTGTGTTTCACTTGTGCGATGTGTTGTGCATGATTGCCGCTACATGTGACGTGTACATGGTTCTGATGTGTAAGTAATGCAATGCTTCTGTCATGCATGTCTCCTCTGCCTGCATGCGGGGACTCCATGTAGGCAAGCTCCCTTGCCCCTCCTCCGCCACTCTGCACCCCAGTTCCACCTTTACACTGGTGTTCTTCAATCTTGCCAATGTGTACTTTCTTGTTCATGCGTCCTGTGTAGATGCTAACTTCCAGCGTAGAATCTGCCAAACATATGCCGTGTGGTACAGCCTTAGTACTTGACGCAGGGTATCTCACTTGTACTGTGCATAGGTCAGATGTCCCGCAGGGACATGAGTGCCCATTCATGCTCCATGTGCATTGCTTGCATGCTCCTATGTGTCCTTGACTGGATGATCACTGTAATACAAGTCATTGGTTACATGCATTGCCTGCCATCTCATCAGCCTTCCCATGTCAACTGTGGCTCAGTCCTGCGTTGCACACATGTTTAGGGTCTGGCAATCTGTGTGGCTCACAGGCCTCAGCCTGTTCAATGGCCAATGACTCTGTCCAACTGTTGTTGTGTCTTCTTCACACATGGGCGGAATCCAGAATTTTCATCATGTGTCCTGCTTACTGTCCCAGCATCATTTGCAGTGTTGTCACTTGAATCACATTAAGCTGTTGATGCCAGTCAACACTGCCTGTCAATAAACAGGTGTATGGTCAGCCTTTTGATACCATGCTAGGCATCCCTGCTTTGGTACTGGGGTGGAGGGGTGCTTGGCTTCTAGATATGGTACACATTGAATGCACAATGCACGTGATGTCTGAATTTGACATTGCACTGCCTTCACATTTCCTGGCACACACCATGGAGTCCTTGTACATGTAGGTAGTGAGTGGCGTACACATTTTCTGCACTGCATAGACCCACTTCCATGGAAACTGCCACCTTTCAACAGGTCTGATCACAGAAGCAATTCAAAGTTGACCCAGCATGCATGCCAGGTTATATGTTGTGTGTCACATGTCTGCCTGATGCGTTTGCTGTTGGTGTGTGTGTGTGTGTGTTGTGTGCTTCTGACATGTGTAGTGACCTTTTTTCTCTCTATTTTTCAGGTGATGACGCAATAGAGGCAGAGGATGGTGTTGTCATGCAGGACACAGGGTTGTTACGACTACATCAACCCGGCACTAGTGGGGGTCGTGGGGTGGTAGGCCACGAAAACCCCCAAGTGCTACAGTCCATCTTGTCTCTGGCTGCCTATGAGTCCAGCCTTGATGAGGACTCTGACGTCCATGTTGAGTTGGATGAGCATCAAGTCCATGTGTCAGGGGTGAGTGATTCTGATGTGGACACTCCTCTGTCTGCGACACCTGCACTGAGGGATCAGAGAGTCTTGGTTCCTCCGCCCGTGGTGGATCGGGACGCAGGGTCACCCTCCACACCAGTCACTGATGTGCCTGGGACATCACGTCGACGGGGGCATGTAGTCGTGCAGCCGCGGGCGGTGCCAACACAGCGAGGACCCCCGGTCCTTGGGTCCCGCAGGGGTCAAGCCTGGCAACGCGGTTGCCGCGCACAACTGCAGTATACTGAGTGGGAGCAAAACATGACTGCCAATTCAGAAAGGCAGGGGGCAGCAATGGAGAACATCGCTGAGAGCATGGAGCGTGTGTCCCGATCTGTGATCCCCCCTGCTAGGCAGGTGCTTCTCCAGCAGCAGGCGGCACGGTCCACGGCCCGCTCGCTCAGGCTGGGCATGGCGGCCTCAGACAGGGCACGCCAGGCTGAAATGTCGTCTCTGCGTCAAGCAATTGCTGCTCACGCAGAGGCGCACATGGATGCCCTGAGGGAGGAGTATGCTTCCCTCAGATCCACTCTGGGTGTCCTTATGATGTCCCAGAGGCAGCAGGCAGAGGAGAGGTTTGCACAGCTTGAGTGTACCATCTCGGCTGAGCTGCAGGCTTGCCGGGAGGTGCAGCGGTTGTCCAACCAGGCCTTGCAGGAGGAACTCCGTGTTACACATGCTACCTTGCAAGAGGAAGCACGTGTATCACGTGAGGTTCTGCATGCAGACCTACGTCACATCGCCACACAGAACCAGGCTCACCCGTCCGGCAGACTTGCTGCCGACGAGGGGCAAGCTGCGGCTAGGCGTGGCCAGGCTACTGTGCCACGTCCTCCTTTCCAGGATGAGCCAAACTCGGACGACCATCTATCTCCCACAAAGGTCGGGCTGTGCAGGCGTTGAGCCCATGGAGGTTTTTTTTTTGGCTCAGCATCATCGCATGTGGATGTTGAGCAGCACCCTGTACCTCCCCCCTCCTGGGTGCCTCCCCTCCCCCCCGGGTCGTATGTGGCCATTTTTGATTTTTCTTTTAGTTTAGTTAGTTAAGTTTCTGTTTGATAATTAGTTTAATTAGGTAATGTAGGTTTTCCATAGTTAGTGTAATTAGTTAATATAGTTTAAAATTGCTTGTCTATTGTGCTTTCATGTGACGGTGCAGTGCTTTGTGGCTTTTGAAGGCATCCACTGTCTGTTCCAGCTGGGCCCTTCAGGCTTGTCTTGTTTATGTGTTTGCTGCTTGGGGTCCTTGACTCACATATGCCACTCCTGCCTCCCTTATCCATGGGCTCGCAAAGATGGTTCGGTGTCACAAACTTTTACACAAGGGCTTTGGACTGTCATATCTGTGGCATATCTGGTGCTGTGTGACTTGTGTTTACACCCCTAGTGGGGATGATTTTGGTGTTATTGTCCACTGTTCAGCTTTTGCTAGATGGGGTGTTTCATGATTAATGTGTACATTAATTGCTATGCATTGTGTAGTATGTTTCTTATCTTTACTGTACACGTGCTTGTTGCAATTCATGCTGTAGATAGTGTTCCACACTTTGGATGTGAAAGACGGACTGATGGTGTGATTTATGATGTGACTCTCTGACATGGTCAAGTAATGAGATGCCTGAAGAGACACACACAGATGACTTTGAAGCATTAATCATGTGTTTCATGCCCTTTCTACAGGGGGATGAGCCTCCAGAGCACCTTTGCCAGCAGACATGGTCCATTGGACGACGGAATTCTGGACATGTTTGTTGGTGCCCACATGCACATGTGTGCACAAGCAGAGGCACAGGGTTTGCAGACCTACATCCTAGAACTGCTGACGTGTTCCAAGGAACTCCAGGCAAGGTGAGCAGCACAGGGGGGCCACAACACAGCAAAGCTTGCACCAGACGAGTTGCACATGCAGGCTTAGTCGCAGCACTGAGGGTGAGCTTGGACGAATATTGGTGTTGAAGCACACAATGCAGCTCAGATGTGTTGGTGGACTGATGGCTGTTGATTGTAAGGTTGTCTGGGACACCTGCAGGGGCATTGGCACATACCCTCCGGTACACCAAGGTCCATCGAGGCACTTGTATCAACCATGTAGCCTTCCGAGACATGGAAAGGGGCAGCTCACAGGGACATACAGCAAGGGACATACTCGGGTGCAGTGCATTTCATTTCCATGTACTTTATGATGAATGCACTGCCAACTTTGTTTCGGTCATGGTGGTACGCAACTTGCTCTGAAGTCATGGCTTGCTATATGGGTCTGTCTGCTTACCCAGGGAACATTGCATGTTGTGTGAATTGTGACACATTGGTGTTCCATTTGCCACGTACCCACCGGCGGCTGACTTACTGCATTGACTGTGTGTGACCCGTCACAGGGGTAATGTTATATATGGGTACGAAGCATCTACACCAGATTGTCTGTTTGTAGAGTAGTTTGTTGCTATGGGGCATGTTTGGTGGTGTGTTTGTGTAATTGGCAAGTACAGGTTGTTGACTGTGGCTCTCTTTGCAGCATTGCAGTGCTCCTGTAACCGGACCTGAGAGTGCACAGGCAGGAGGCCAGCACTCAAAACCAGAGCTAAGTGTCTTATTGTTTTTCTTTCAAACTGCTCTGCATAGGCTTGCTGGGGGGTGCACTAATGCATGGATGTATGTGTGATTCAATTTGGTATGTTTTTCCCCCTAATCACCCGGAATCCTATGCAATTTTGAACCCTGTACCCTCTACCCGGTGTTCCTGCTTCCCGTACCTATCCAAGCAATGTTCCCTAACCCTCTTTCCCCGCTGGGGTTGCGGATGCCTGTGTAAGCCCCGAACTTGCAGGCGCCAAAACCCTAGAGGGGGTGGTTGGTTCGTACCACTCCTAAGCCTGGACTACAGAAGGCCATGACAATGATGTGTATGTGTTCATGCAGGTAGTACATTTTTGTGCATTCCCTACTTTCATGTGTCATTCCTCCTTCCCTCTGCTGCCACTCATTCCAGTTATCCAGTGTGCCAACACCTGTCCCGACTGCATATCCCTGAACCTCCTTCCCCACCAGGGTCTCAGGGGCCTGTGTGAGTTTGACCTTGCAGGCACCCGGGACACGGTGGGGGTGGTTGTTTTGTGACACTCCCGCGCCTGTACACGGGACCTGTGACAGTACACATCCGTTCATGGTGCATCATCCTATGTCATGTACCACACATGGTTCACATCCTGTTGTGACATTGTTTTACTGTGCTACCTTGGTTGTTGCATCATTGTGGTAGTACTTGGCCTTTGTGAGGTACTGCTACGTCAAGTCATCTACTGGAGGGTGTTCTGGTTCATTTTTATGCCTTGGATTTAGTGATTTTGGAAATGAGCACCTATTTAAACACAAGGTGGGAGATGGTGACGAATGGTAAAGGTGATCCTGTGGCCAGGTGGAATTGAGGGTTGAAGGCTCCATGACCCAGGTGCAGTTGTTCAGTGGGTCATGGTCATTTGTGAGAGGGGGGGGGATTTGTTGATAGTTGCCTTGCCCTGCAGTGTGATGGGAACCCTGACATTGTAATGGTGGTATCCTATGTACATGTTGTGTTCTGCTGATCAATGCCTGTTCATGTGTTGTGTTTACCTTTCAGGTGCGAGGGGATAGTTATGGTTTGACATGCTGGGGTTTACACATGGTGAATGTTCACATGTGATGTGTAGAGAACACTGATGGTCACTTGATTGCACATGCATATGTTGAGAGCATGTCCTTGCTGACCCACACACTTGCACTCTGATGCACTACATATACTCCCACCCTTGCATATCCACGTGTTCACTGTTTGCCTTCTGGTGCCCACTGTGTCCCTGCAGCACATGTTCTGTGACCAACTATGGATCCTGTACATGCCTAATTTGCTTTTTGATGTGGTCTGTCGCTTAGATGTGATGCTCAGAGTGTGCATCACACACAATGGCTGTTCACTGTGCTGTGCGCTGAGCAGTGTGTTACAGGAGTAGGACACAGCACACAGAAGCTGCAGTGTTGATTTTGCAATGCACAATGTGCATGTAGACAGGCATTCATTGTTATGTTACGTCTACAACTCTTGTAATGCATTTGGAAATGACTTATTTTGGGTGGGAGGTTGTTGGTCTGTCATTTCATCTGATTCCAGGTCAGGCATCATTGTCTGATGCCACTGTACATTTTGGACATGGCAATGTGTACCTTATTGTTACTGTGTTGGTGTATGGGTATTGCTTGCCATGTCATGTTGTGGTTTGGGAGGGTTTGAGTGACATGACAGTGATGGCCATGGTCTGTTTTGCAGGTGTGTGTGATGCACACCTTGCATGTCAGGGTCATCCGCTTCTCAGAGCAACTAGCTGGGGGTAGATCTCTCTCCACGGCAGGGCCCTCCCTCTGGAACAGCCTTCCTGCCTCACTGGAACTTGAGGGGAACCATCTCCGGTTCGGGAAGCACCTCAAGACCTTCCTCTTTGCTTCTGTTTTCTCTCTGCCTCTCCCTTGCAAAATTCTTCACTGGAACTGCACTAGATCTGCAACTGGGCACTCTCACCGACCTCGGTCGCTGGCCCAGCCACTCTCCACTTGCACTGCCTCCCTGGCAACCCCTGAACTGCTGTACTGTCTCTCTATCCCTACAGCCCCCCCTTCTCAGCACTTGTCTGCACTTACCTTTGCAGTTGCCACCAGCTAGCCTATGTATTTGTTTTTTAGTCTACTTCCCCTGTACTGCACTCCCCCCCTCCTGTTCCCCTTGCACTTTTCCCTTCTCCCTACCCCTGTACTTGCACAATCTAAATGACACCTGGCCTAGTAGTACCGTTGTCTGTCTTCCCTTGTTCCCCCCTCCCTGTCTCATCGCACCTTGAAATACTTGTGTATAGGCCATATCATGTCATGTCATATGTGTGCCTTTTGGGTCTTGTGTTTAAGTAGCTAGGGATGCAGACAATGTGGCACTTCCATGGCAACTATCTCAGGGAGGTAGGGTTGTGACAGTTGACTGTCTCTTTGTCATCATCGATTGTCACCTGGTATGTGCCAGGCCTATGTGCACTCCGCAGGGGTGGGAGTTTAGGTGAAAAATGTGGCCACAAGCTGGGTCCGGGCTTCCTCGCCACGTGCCCTGTCCCCTCCCATGGGCAGCGCCTGTGCCTGTGGTTGGGGATGTGGGTGCACCACCATGTCCACCGGGACGCCCTGCCGTGTTGCAACATTGTGCAGGACACATGCTGCCACAATGATCCTGCACACTACTGGTGATGCATAGAGTAGCTGCCCACCAGAGCGGTCAAGGGAGCGGAAACGTCACTTGAGCACTCCGAATGTGCGCTCCACTATTGCCCTGGTTGCAATATGGGCGGCGTTGTATCTTACCTGGGGTGGTGTGGTGTGGTGGGGTTCCGGATTGGCCTCATCATGTGGTTGCTCAGAGGGTAGGCACTGTCCCCTGGGGAGGTGTAAATGGTTGTGATTATTGTGGTTTGTTTATTTGTGTGTGTGTGTGTGTGTGTGAGACATGCATGCATGTGCAAGGGCATTTGTACTCACCTAGGAGCCATGTGTCGCCATGCTGCCCAGCTTCCAGGGCCCGGCTCAGGGCAGACATTCTGTATATGAAACTGTCATGGGTGGAGCCAGGGTAGTTTGCATAGACAGAGGTGATGATTCCCTTTGCATCGCATACCACCTGTACATTGATGGAATGCCAGTGCTTGCGGTTTCGGTAGATGTGCTCAGTGGCCCTAGGTGGACGTAGGGCCACATGGGTGCAATCTATGGCACCGAGCACTTTGGGGAAGTGTGCCACCCTGAAATAATCCAGGACAACGGCCTGCCTTTCTGCGGGTGTTCTGGGCATGTATATGTGCCTGCGGACTGAGGGGCGCGCTGTCATGATTGCCAGTACCTGGTATAGGCAGCGTGACTGCGTGGCCTGTGAGACCCCCCCCCCACTATGGCAGTAGTCCGCTGAAATGACCCAGTGGCCAAAAAATGCAGGACATTGAGCAGCTTCTCCAAGGGGCTCAATGCTTGGGAGCAAAGGGTGGGGGATGTAAGGTCATCTTCCCACTCCCTGACCAGGTCTAGGATGATTTGGGGTGGAAACCTATACCTGCCATAGACCTGGTCATCAGGCATCCCAAAAAGGCTTGTCCGTGGTGCGAAAATGCGTGCCCTGGCTATTCTCCTCCTCCTTCGGTGTCCCACGATCAGTGCTGCGACAAATGGGGCATTCATCGTAGCTGTATATACGTGTTTGTTGTTTGCGCGCACTTTTATACTGTGCGCGGGGACGCTTCCGCCTGCCTTCGTGTGGCGGACGCTTTGACGCCTGTGTGCGTCTTTTACCATGCGCGGGTTTCCCGTATTCGGATCAATGAATACGGGTTGTTCGCGTGCGTGTGGGCGTTCCGTGTAGTTCCCTGTAGTACTTCCCCATTTACGCCTTCTTTTTCACACGTTATTCCCCATTCCGTGTGTTACGCCCACTGTTCCACCCACTTTGGTTGTGTGCGCCGCGCTATGTGCGCTTTTGCTGTGCGCGTTGCGCACGCCGTGTATGCCTGCGTGCGCCATGGCTGGATTGGGCACACGGACAGCGGGAAACACGCGCAGCGTCTTCCTTGAATCGCACACGCGCGCGTGAGCTGCGTTTCTCGCGCTTGCGCTACCTTGCGCCTGCTTGTGCATGGATTTTCGGCGCACGTTTGTTCCATGAATCGGCCCCCATGTGTCACTATGAAGAAGATACAGAAGACTTAACTGTACTACAATCAAAATTGAACAAAGAGCAGCGTACAATTTTTCAAGAAATAACAAAACAAATTGCATATGGTTTACAACATGAAAATAAAGAATGTACCTGCCAAAATTACAAACCTATAGTACTACTACTATACGTCAGTGGTGAAGCTGGTTCAGGCAAAACATTCTTAATCAAAATCATCAGCAAGTTCCTTCAACAATTGACAAACAACAAACTGTCAGCTGTTGTAACTTTCCCCAGATGTTTAGCTGCCGACAACATAGGCGGTGTCACTTTACACCGATTACTACTCCTTCCAGTAGAACACCAAAACCAATTAAAATATTACAAACCTTCCACAGAAGCTGCAATGGAACTATGCAGAGTGTTAAAACAAATGAAAATGCTACTAATAGATGAAGTGAACATGGTCTCCAACCTAATGTTGGCTTTGATTCACCTCAGATTACAACAAGTACTTAAAACAAACTATGAAGAGCTCTTTGGAGGAAAACACATTGTTTTCGGAGATCTTCTTCAATTGACACCAGTTAAATGTGAAACAATGTTTAAAACCTTAGGACACGAACTCTGCCGGAAAACTACTGGTAGCATAGGAAATGTCAACCTTTGGCAACATTTCCAATACAGAGAATTAAAACATGCGACAGTCTACAGACCTCACCTACTCCAACATTTAAAAAAAGTATTAGAGTTGGAGTACTGTCTCAAGAAGCACAAGCAATATTAAAAACTTGGCACATCCATGCACTTCATGGGCATAACTCATGTGCTACTGATGTTATGGAACAATTAGCACACAATAATATCAATTGTATGGCCTTAATGCCAACTCTTGCAAGCTGTTCCAATAAATACCACTAAATTGTAACAAGAAAGAAACAGTTAGAATACGCCAACAGGTATCTAACTGCTCCAAAAATATGTAACAAACCAACAGATA
The DNA here is from genome assembly GCF_040938575.1 of Ambystoma mexicanum. NCBI lineage: Eukaryota > Metazoa > Chordata > Amphibia > Caudata > Ambystomatidae > Ambystoma > Ambystoma mexicanum. Next base: position 825,206,956 of record NC_090932.1, read on the forward strand.
GAACATTAGCCAGAAACAACAAGTGAACTCTGAAAACAAACAAACAAATAGACTGTAGCATAACAAAAAAAGTTTTTTTTTAATCCGACATGGATTTTTTTTTCTCCACAGACTCAATGATTTCAAAAACAAACACAGAAATTGAGCAAATAGCACAGTACACTGGTTTGCAATCTACTAACTATGAGGATCAAAATGAATAAACAATGTCTATTATTCAATGCTATAAGTCCTTACAAACTACCAATGCTAACATGATCTTTTCTTTTATCACAGAAATTGACAAAGAATATATGTACTGCAGTTACCAAACCAAACAGTAAGTATATTACAATAAGTACAACTCATAAATACTGCTCCATAACACAACAACTGAAAAAAACAGTGCATATAACTTCAGTCTTGAATGCATGGCCCATGCACCCAAGGCTCTAGGACCTGGCCACAACCACTGCAGCATATCACACCCATGAAAGCTTATAACTTTGGTACTTATAACTTTGGTCTTGCGTAGGCCGTGGCCACAACCACCACAACATATCACACCCATGGTAGAAAACAACTTCGGTACTTTTAACTTCGGTCTTGGGGAGACCCTGCCCAAAACACCACAACATATCACACCCATGCTAGCTTATAACTTCGGCACTTATAACTTCTTCGGTACTTATAACTTTGGTCTTGAACTTTGATATTGGGTGCATGACCTTCAGCCATGCACACAACACTCTAGGCCTTGGCCACAACCACCGCAGCATATGACACCCATAGATCACACCCATAGAATCAAACATTTTAACTATGCCATATGCGCTTTGTTTTATGTACACAGACACCGTGGTTGTTCTTAGAACGCATTCAACTTGCCTGCGAACAGTACGGAAAGGTATATTATGCTTGGGATACCTCCATTTTTGTTTAATTGCAGATATCCCGGACACTGTGTGTGTTCTTAGAACAGTTTCAACTTGCCTGCGAACAATACGGACAGGTATACTGCCTTTAGAACACCTCCATTTTCGTTCCATTACGTACATCCAGACACTGTGTGTGTTCTTAGAACGCATTCAACTTGCCTGCGAACAGTACGGAAAGGTATAGTGTCCTTAGGACACCCTCATTTTCGTTTCATTACGGACATCACGGAAACTATGTGTGTTCTTAGAACAGTTTCAACTAGCCTGCAAACAGTTTCAACTAGCCTGCAAACAGTACGGACAGGTATAGTGTCCTTAGAACACCTCCATTTTCATTTAATTACAAACATCCTGGACACCGTGTGTGTTCTTAGAACAGTATGAACTTGCCTGCAAACAGTGCAGACAGTTATAGTGTCCTTAGGACACCTCCATTTCCGTTTGATTATGGACTATAACTTCGGTACTTATAACTTTGGTCTTCAACTTTGATCTTGGGTGCACCCTAGGCCCTGTCCACAACCACCACATACACCCAAGACTTGAGGCCCTGACCACAACCACCACATGCACCTAAGACTCTAGGCCCTCACCACAACCACCACATGCACCCAAGACTCTAGGCACTCACCACAACCCCCAAATGCACCCAAGACTCAAGGACTTGCCACAACCACCCCAGCATATCACACCCATAGATCACATCCATAGAATAAAACATTTTAACTATGCCATATAGCCTTCCGTGGACACCATGCGTGTTCCGAGAACAGTTTCAACTTGCCTGCGAACCATACAGACAGGTAAAGTGTCCTTAGGATACCTCCATTTTCATTTAATTACGGACACCCTGGACACCATGTGTGTTCTTAGAACAGTTTTACCTTGCCTTCGAACAGTACGGACAGGTATAGTGTCCTTAGGACACCTCCATTTTCATTTAATTACAGACATCCCAGACACCGTGTGTGTTCGTAGAACAGTTTCACCTTGCCTGCGAACAGTACGGACAGGTATAGTGTCCTTAGGACACCTCAATTTTCATTTAATTATGGACATCCCGGACACCGTGTGTGTTCGTAGAACAGTTTCACCTTGCCTGCGAACAGTACGGACAGGTATAGTGTCCTTAGGACACCTCCATTTTCATTTAATTGCGGACATCCCGGACACCGTGTGTGTTCTTAGAACAGTTTCAACTTGCCTGCGAACAGTACAAACAGGTATAGTGTCCTTAGGACATCCCCATCTGGGTCGATTGCGGACATCAAGGACAGCGTGGCTGTCTGGAGGCACTACGAACACAACACAGCAGTGACTACCACCTAAATAGATACAATATTTGAACCATATCTTACTCCCCCACCCTCCCCAAACAGTTTTACAAGCCAACACACTTGCCAAAATTGTATTTCTCCACCATTTGTCACTGTGCTGTCCATGGATGTCCGCGGATACAAGATGGCGGGTGTTTCCAAAAATCTGACGCACGCCACACTCTTCACCATCTAATCGGCGGAACGCTGCATGTCCTCAGACATGACGCACATCGACTAGTCAATCAGGATACTGTCCGCGGAGCGAACAGGGAAGTGTGTCCGTGGACCAAACATAGATATCACTATTTTTTTGTGACCTACTTTTGGTCATTTTTTAAAAACCTACTGGACAGATTTTCACCAGATTTACAAAAGCACGCTTTCGGGACCAAGCCACTGCTCCTGCAGCAAATTTGGTGAAAATCCGTCCAGGGTGTGGGCAGTAGGCGTGAGCAACATTTTCTCCCCATTCAGTCTATGGGAAAAAAATACATTTTGGGGCTCCCCTATAACTTTGCCCCCCCTAGACCATAACTCACCAAACTTTGCAAAAAAATTCAGAGTGGGCCATATACTTTTTTTTGCAAAGTTTGGTGAGGATTCGTCTAGGGAGAGCGAAGTTATAAGCCGCCCAAAAAGTGCTCTTCCTATGAAAACAGCAACTTAACCATAATTACACGGCTACTGCTGTGGCCGTGTAATATATATATATATATATTCAGTGAAAAAACGTTGTCAAAGGGACTTTATGGATCCAAGTAAAACCGAAAAACCCTTGAAATTCGCCAGTTATGGTAAGCTAAGCAACCATAACTCGCACCACCGTGCACTGCTAAGACTAACACCCAGAACCCAAAAAGAAGCACACAAACACATTATATGTACTAATACATAAGAAATGTAACCCATATATACAACACACTAACCATTCATTTAAATACACTATGTTCTAAAATGGAATATACCACAAGAAAATAAATTGGCTTCCAACATAATTACCTCACAAACACGACAGAACTGATAACAAGAGCAGACCCACTAAGTACATAGGACATATGACATATCTTACCTGAAATAGTAAGTGTACTTAATTTTATTCATATATTTATAAACTTTCTGTATTAGATAAAAAATCATATTATCTTTTTTTTTTCTCTCACAGAAATGTCTAGTACTCTTGAATGGCTAGAGGAACATTTCCCACATGAAGAAATGTCACAAGATAGTGAAACTAATGGTAAACATACATAAATCATTTAATTATTATTATTTTGTATACATTTAACATATATATATATTTTTTTGCACAGAGCATACCAAAATAGAAAATACCTCAGAAAAAACCTGTTATGGATAACACTTTTCACAGTATAGAAGAAAAAATTGATTTATTGTTGACTAATTTTAATAATTTGAAAACATTTGTGGAAGATCATTTTAAACCAAAAACCTCGTACCATTGCCCCACATGTACTTGTCCCTCCTCACCATATCCCAGTCAATTTTCCCCAAACCCTCTCCATAACGAAAAACGTTTTGATGAGACTTCCATCCCTTCTTCACCTAATAACAATCATGATGAAACCCCTAATTCTCCTGTTTTTGTTTCTGTTTCTGCCTCACCTTCTCTGTTATAAATTATTAATATATGTTAAATAAAGTTAAATTTTTATATTGTGTTGTAAATAGTTTCATTTTTTTTTTTAAAAACAATATAGGTGTCCGCGGACAGTGCAGGTGTTCTGAAATGTTTGTAAATAAACGAAAATGGAGGTGTCCTGAAGAACACTATACCTGTTCGAACTGTTCACTAGCAAGATGAAACTATTCTAAGAACACACGCGGTGTCCTGAAATGTTCGTAAAAAAAATTATTAAAGTGTCTTAAAGAACACTATATCTGTCCGTAGTGTTTGCTAGCAAGTTTAAACTGTTCTAAGAACACACGCGGTGTCCTGAATTGTTCGGAATTAAACGAAAATGGAGGTGTCTGAAAGAACACTATACCTGTCCGTACTGTTCGCTAGCAAGTTGAAAATGTTCTAAGAACACAATTGGTGTCCTGAAATGTTCGTACATAAACGAAATTGAACGTGTCCTGAAGAACACTATATCTGTACTTACTGTTCGCTAGCAAATTTAAACTGTTCTAAGAACACACGCAGTGTCCTGAAATGTTCGTTTCACGTGTGACGCAATTTTAATAAGTTCAGGACCCGAACAGTGTCCATAGAACATCAACGCGCATGCGCTAGCCAATCTCTGTGCATTTGGTGTCCTGCAGACATGCGCTTCCTTCGCGGACTTGTTCGCGAATGGATCATATGACCGCACCCACGCTGATTGCGCGTTCTGAATGCAGACACTGTTTGGGTCCCCGAACAAATTAAAAGTGCATTTTCAATTAATCCATAATATTTTTCAATAAAATCTCACCATGGCACAAGTCCCACATAGTAATCCTGAGTTTCTACATACCTTTTGAAACTTTTGAAACTTTTATTGTGTTCGATCTGTCCACGGACAGCGCGCATGTCCGCAGACCGCGCACACGCACACCTATAAAAGACCACGCCCTACAGCTTTGGGACCACTACTATGAAGCGACACCTGAGGTCATTTCACTCTGGGGCTATTCGCAGGGTTGTACCTTGCAAAGAACGTAGAAGGTTGATTTCCTCTACTTCATCCTCTGTTTCTGATCCTGTCACCACAAGGACCACCTCTGTGGGACAGCATCTTCCTCAAGCTGCCTCACAGGCCATACAGAATGCTGATGACCCTTACCTTTCGAGGGTCACAGTTGTATGTATGTACTGTGACACAGTACTCTGCAGGGGGAGCGACTTTGTAGTGCTTTTGAGACTATCGTCTCAGAGCACGAGAAGATCTGCTCACTACCCAAATAAAACCCACTCTACATCTTCCTCTCTCAGCTCGCCCTTTCTTATCCCTGTGGTTGGTGTCCCCCCTTTACCTTCCTTTCCCCTCCTCTCCTAGTGTGTCGTGTATAAAAAACCCTACAAAATATCAAAAATAAAAAAAAAAATAAGGCTCTTTTCAGAGCCGCCTTTCACAGTTAAAAAATAGAAGTGAAAATAAATGAAGCAGGGCCCTGTGTATTTTTTAGAAGTCCACGGACAGTTCGCAAACATTTAAAAAATTGGGTTGCTACCCCATCACAAACATTGCAATTTTCTCTGAAAAGAGCCTTTGGGTGGTGTTTGTAAGTCAAAAATTATAAATGCTTAACACCTACTTCAAGATGGTTGTTGTAATTCCAAAAAAGGTCGCAATGCATTTTGTACATTTCTCAGAAAAATCTGATTGCCAGCACAAGTAAGATGGACTCCATCTCTGCGAAAAATGTATGTACTACGAAACATAATATTTTCATTGTGAAAAGAGGACATGCCAAAATCTCTTAGAAAGGCACAAACAGCCTTACTAACATTGCGCCTTGCTTTTTCCATTTGTGGACCAAATGAAGAAGAACGAAGCCACATTTGTCTCTGCGCAATCCGTGAAAATATCACTGCAGAATTAGGAAGCATGTCCATAACCTTCCCAAGTCCTTCTTTCATAGCAAATTACAAAAGAATTCCAGTCACATGTCCTAAACTGTTCCCTCCACAATGAATTACAATTATGTCTGGATGTTGCTCTGTCTCCAAAGTAGCACAGAGAGGTAGCAAGTCCAACCACTTCATTCCACGTACTCCATGCCAGTGTACTTCCACATGTGGGAATCCAAGATCTACAGCTACTCCACAGCTTTCTGCATGCACCTTCAACCAATGTATCCACGAATCTCCCAAAATCCAAACAATCTGTTTTCTGAAACACACAGCCATAGCTATCTTTTGTTCTCTCAGCAAAAACAGTATCTGAGAAATTCTCTCCTGGCACAACACACCCACTAAACTTTCCTGACCAATCCCTTTCGGTGCTTATTCTCATTTGCATGACTTCTGAACCCAAAAATCCCCGGATGTAACTCCCGATGTCCGCGAACTACCGCCATGTCCGCTGACATATCGTAACATGAACAGCCCTTCTACCATTTCCACTTCACTCTCTCTGCCATTCCCTCATTGGATGTAGCTAAGAAATCACATGACCATGCACCAATCACATTCAAGACCTCTACATCTAACTGCATCATCATAGATCACCACTGCAAATGTACTGTGAATCTCTCTGAGTACAACTGTCATATCATTGGCAAGCACCATTTACCAGAAATACTGTACAAGTCTCCAAGATTTCTACTTGCAGCTCCATGCATATCCATATGCATGAACACAAACTTCAGGTATGCATATTTTCTGTACAGTAGATGAACACATTTTCAAACACACTTTTAGCTTGTGTAATCTGTAAAATGAATTTACTGTATTTTTTTCAATTTCCTAAAATCAACTATCACTTATAAACCTTTATACTATTTACTTTCTTTATACACACACACTCAAATCATGTTAAACTAACATTTTTTAAATTAAAAATATAGACTACATATATTCAAACAAAATTGCATGCAAGCACAATCTATGTTTAAACCTTTATAAAAATACAATTTCATATTTTTGTGTTTTTATTTATTTATTTACTTAATTACTTTAATTTAGACATAAAATTGAGGCGCTATTACCTAGAACAGTTTACTTACAGAAATAGTGGTATTCACTAATATATTATAAATTTCACAAGACATAGTAAAGATATTTTATTTTTGCTACAGTTAGTCATTCAATACAATTTGTTCATTAAGAACATATCATATGTACTGAACTGATGCAATGTATCTTATGTAAATAAATTAGTTTAATGGTTTTACAGAAGGCACTGAGGATTTCAATTAAAAAATCAATATCTAAATTAAAAACAGTGCTATATACAAACAAAGTTACTAATTTGAAGCTTTTACAGTTGCAGTGAAGATCAGTTTCCTGAAAAGAAGCAGCCGAATTCGAAGAAGAAAGAAAAACTAAGAAGTTACCTGTTTCATCACCATATTATTTATATTATTAATCAAATATACTATAACATTAATACCAGCTATTTTGGTTTCTTAAAATAGAGATTTTGTACCATTTTGTCCAAAAATTTCCATGTCGTAAACAGCGATTTACAACCAGAATGGCCCACAAATTTCTATTTTTGGACACACAAATTAGCCAACTGAACCACTACAATTTTCATATTATAGAACAAACAACTGTTTTAATTGTATACATTACATTTACTATTTGTACTTTTCCACACCACTAGCTTACTTTTTTTTGTCATCTGAACCCCAGTTTAGTGACACATAAATTCAAGAATACCTATCCCTACTAGTTTTAGTTCCGAATGCACAATCACACACCATTACATACATCTTTATCATCTTACTCAAACACTCATGCACACAGCACACATACATTCCAGAACACCTCAACCCATATCTTCTTTATTTTTTTCAACAGACCCTAAAGAATGCCTACCAATAGACAACTCCGTAGAAAGCAACGCAAAATTAGAGCAAATGAAAATAAAGGTGTCCAACATAAGCATCCATCTCTAGCAGAATTTGTAAAAAAAGTTGAAACAAAACAGCTAATACAATCATTTAGTGAAACACAAGAAGTTTCAAGTACAACAACTTCGCTTCCTCTATCAAAATGTAAAACAAACCAAAAAACAATTAACAGAAAATCAGCTATCAGTACAGATAAAACTACTTCTTCAAATTTTAATATAGTGAAAAGTAAGCATACCAAGAAAAGTATTTTAGCCAAAATATACCGTCACAAAGTCCTTCAAAATCTTATAAAAACAGGAGAGAAATCAGGTTCAAAGCTTAAAGCCTATCGTAGGAAATTAATCTTAGAAGCATTGATGGACAGTGCAATTCTTCTCAAAAGAAATGTATTTATTTTACTGTTAAACAAAATGAAACCACTAACAAAACTAATAACTAAATTACAAAAAAGACTTCTCAATAAGCGAAATGTCAACGGAAAGAACTTCTTAAGTATCTGCGGAGGTGAATGGAATCACACTACGAGCACAGAACCATATTTTAATGAAGAAGCGTTAAAACAAAAGCAAACAAATACAATTGCCATAAATAGCAGTGGTCGAGGTTATGAAAAAGTGAATAATACCATAATGGAACAAGAAGTACTCCTTACAAAAATATGCCCTGAAAACTTAGAATTACCCCTCCATTCAACTGAATCAGAACGTCTAGTGTACAATGGCCATGCACGTCAATGTGTAACATTCCCAAACAATGTTTCAAATCTTTACACCAATTCCTCAATAAATATGTAAAAAGCAAAGAGAAAATCAAAATTAAATTACTGCAAATTATAGATACCTGTCCAGTGCGCAAGTACACAGGACTACAAGGACAATCATTGGCCTGCATTACAGGACCTACTTGTAAAACCACTTTCCATGATATCAAAATGATATCAACACATCATTCAACTATAAGAAATCTAGTCTATAAACTGTACTATGCTAAAAGTCCTGCTTTAGCACTAGCAAAGTTAAATAACATCCTTCTACATGGTACAGCAAAAGACCTACTTGAAGAAATTCACTATATCCAGAAAAAATATTTTGGAAGTGAAAGCCATTTACAGAATGAAATAGCTTTAAACCAATTAAGCAACAATTCTACACATGGCAACCTTTTGCTAAACACATACAAAAAAGAAATACTAAAATTTTAAAGTACATCAGCTGAAGTACCAAACCATGTATGTGTATGTTGCCGTAGAATTTTTTATAAAAGTAACACAAAAACTGTGGATCAAAATAGAAGACAATGAAGATTCTAAGTGGTTTGAATTAGCTCTCTACCTTCTAGCAGAAAACAAATATGAAATAACTGAGCCCTTAATACTTTGCAGTTATTGCACTACAAAACTTGACAACAACCAAACTCCTTCACGTTCTATCACAAATAATTTGGAATTATACCCAGTACCAAAACCTCTACAACAACTTAATTTATATGAGAGCATCATAATTCAAACAGTACACCAATTTCAAGCAATAATACGCCTTCAACCAAAAACAGCAAAATTACCTCCCTCTGAATTGGTAAAAGGCATTCGTGGAAAAGTAGTTTATTTAACATTAAATCTAAAAGAAAATGTGCATACTCTAGGAGTGCAACGTCCAATGCAGCAATCTTTAATTATATTAGTAAATGGAGTACCTACAAAAGACAAAAAAATATGGCAACAGCTGGTAGATTTATATAAAGTTAGACAAGCCTTCCAATATCTTAAAGAGAATAATGAATATTACAAAGAAATTAATATTGAAGAAAACTTGAAAGATACAACTGAAATAATTCAAGAAACATAAGAAGCTGGTCAAATTGAGCTACTAGATCCTGCTACAATATCAAATACTTTAGACCAGTATACAATTCATCCTTTGCACTGTAATGACACCGTACAAGATGTACTGGAAACTTACCAAATGCGTCAAACAAAAGGATCGCCAATCAGTATATGGGAAAAAAGTATAGAAGCACGTGGTTTTCCTCTACTCTTTCCAACTGGCAAAGGAGGAAGGTATGATGATAGACCTATTCAAATATCAGCTTCAGAATACCGCTCATTACGGATGTATTCTGAAGATCCCAGATTTAGACAAAATGTGGAATACATATTCCACCTACTCTTTGAAAGTGAACTAGCAACTTTATGTTACGGAGTTGCACACATATTAAAATCAGGATCACACTTTCAAAATATGACAGCTACACAATTATTAGAGAAAGTGCAACAAAAGGATGAGGTTTTACAATCAAATATTACAAATCTATTAGCAAATATGCGTGGTACTAAAGAGTACTGGTTTCAACGTCATGGAGATGTACGTTGTATGATCAGAAACCTTGGCCCACCCACTTGGTTTGTTACATTAAGTTGTGCAGAATATGCATGGGAAGATTTACATGATTTCCTACGCATATCAAATAAAAACAAAACAAACATAGATATTCTAACACCTGGAGAACGTTGTTCTTTGGATCCTGTTAATGTTTCAAGATATTTTCACCATCGCTTCATTGCTATGCTACATTTTATTTGTAATAAAACTGTTCCTCCCATTGGAGAAGTGCAACACTTCTTTTGGAGAAAAGAATACCAAGCCAGAGGAGCACCACATATCCACATGCTTTTATGGATTAAAGATGCTCCTAAATATGTCACTTGTGAAATTCCATCAGAAGCCACAAATAGTGATCTTTGTGCACAAATTTTACAATTTCAAAGACACAAATGTGGAAAATATTGTCGTTGCAAATACAAAAACAAAGCCAAATACTACACCAAATGCCGATTTGGTTTCCCTAGACCAGTTACAAATACAGGTCAAGTAAACAACCTCATGTCTTCAGTTAGACATACTGTTAAAGGAAAGTCACCTAAAAATACATATTACATAAAAAGAAAAGAAGAAGAAAAATATATCAATGATTATAATGCAATCATTGCCCACTTATGGAATGCAAACATAGATGTGCAGTACATTGCAGACAATTCTACTGCAGTTGCACGATATGTCACATCATACTTAACTAAAGCAGAAAAGACAGAGCTCCAAGACCTCTGGAATGACCTGTCATCAGATAAAACAGTATCTCAGAAATTATACAGCTTGGGCATAAAAATGCTCACCCATAGAGAATGTGGATCTTATGAAGCAGCTGATCGTTTAACTGGTACTTCATTGTATGGTAAATCTGAAAATATAGTATGGCTAAGTCTTGGTCCAGCTAAATCTAGAAAAAGAGTCCTAAAATCATATGAAGATATAGAAACAATAGCCAAACATGATCCCAACAGCCAAGACATTTTAAAAAACAATTTATTGGACACATACTACCCAAACAGAAGTAATACTTTGGAAAACATGTGTCTATACCAAATAGCCCAAAAACTACACATACAAAAATAATATGAAACCCGATGAAAAAAAAGGTAAATATAGAGTGACAGACTGTGAAGGCAGCTTAGTTAAACTCACTAAACCAAATTTAATTAATCATATCAAATTGTCATTGAAGACTCCTCAACATAAAGAAGTATATTACATGTCCCTGCTACAACTCTTCAAACCATGGAGAAAAGAAGAACAATTACTAGATAACTATGACTCATATGAGGATGCTTTCAAAGCAAATGAAAGCACTATAACTGATGTAAACTTTACACAGTACAAAACAATGTTGCACAGTGAACAGCAACATGAAGAAGAACTCCAAGCTCAACTAGATAAGGATACTCCTGACAGTAGTCAACCTTCTGTAACAGGAAGCCAAGAACCACTGGGAGAACCACTAATAACAAATGAGGCAGAATTAGCTATGATAGAAGTAGAAAACACCATGTGTCAGTATGAAGATAAGGAAGACTTAACTATACTACAATCAAAACTAAACAATGAGCAAAGTAGCATTTTTCAAGAAGTAACAAAACAAATTGCACATGGTGTAAAACATGAAAATAAAGAATGTTCCTGCCATAATTATAAACCTATACTAATGTACGTCAGTGGTGAAGCAGGTTCTGGCAAAACATTCCTAATCAAAATCATTAGTAAGTTCCTTCAACAATTGACAAACAACAAACTGTCAGCTGTTGTCACTGCCCCCACAGGTGTAGCTGCCTACAACATAGGTGGTGTTACATTACACCGATTACTGCTATTACCAGTAGAACACCAGAACAAATTAGACTATTACAAACTTTCTGCAGAAGCTGCAATGTAATTACGCAGAGTATTGAAACAAATGAGAATGCTACTAATAGATGAAGTGAGCATGGTCTCCAACCTGATGTTAGCTTTGATTCACCTCAGATTACAAGAAGTACTCAAAAAAGACTATGAAGAGCTCTTTGCAGGAAAACACATTATTGTTTTTGGAGATCTGCTTCAATTAACACCAGTAAAAGGTGAACCTATTTTTAAAACATTAGGGCACAAACTCTGCCCTAAAACTGTTGGCAGCATTGGAAATGTCAACCTTTGGCAACATTTCCAATACAGAGAATTAACAGAAAACATGCGCCAATCTGCAGATCTAACTTATGCCAACATTTTAAAAGGTTTGAGAGTTGGTATACTTTCTAAAGAAGCAGAAGCAACATTGAAAACCCGGCACATTAATGCAGTTTATGGCGATAATGCATGTGCTACAGATGTTATGGAACAATTAGCCCACAAAAATGTCAATTGTATGGCCTTAATGCCAGCACTTGCAAGCTGTTTCAAATTCAATGAAATCATGCTAAGTAAAGAAATGCAACCAATAATGGAAATTAGCGCCACAGACAAACTAGATGTACATGGTATGACACTACCCATGTGTGACCAAGCCACAAAAAGACTAAATAATTTAGAAAAATCAATCTCAAACACAGCAGGCTTAGAAAAGATGTTAAAATGATCCTTAAATTGCAGAGTAATGCTTAAACGTAACCTTGACGTGGACCAAGGACTAGTTAATGGAGCACTGGGTACAGTTGTTGGCTTTCAAACATACCCACGTGACAACAAAATTCAGTTTGTCAATATACTCTTTGACAAACTTTCAGAAGTAAAACGGATAGGACGCTCAACAGCTAGATTCCTTCTCTTCAAAGATATGTATGTACGCAGAGAACAATTTTCTCTAACTCTTGCATATGCAGTCACAATTCATAAATCACAGGGTCTTACCCTAGACAAAGCAATGATAGATATTGGTAACACAGTCTTTAAAGAAGGCATGAGCTACATAGCACTATCACGCTTACGTACACTTGACGGTCTATTTCTAATCAACTTTGATGCAAGTAAAGTAAATGCTGATATTCCCTGCATTTTAGAATATAATAGACTTCGCTCACTATACACTCCCCATCTAAACACGTATTCTGTTCCACAAAAACTAAAACGTTGTAAAAGAAAACGAAATCAAACAGAAATGAAACAGGACGTCACTGCAAATCCTCCAACGAGAGTAAAAGAAACTAATACTTCATCAAGTACCACAAACAAAAAAGAATCAATTAGAGAAAGAAAACCAGGTACTTCTTTAAAGATGGAAGACAAACTCCAAAAAAAGCAGTTAGATACAGAACTACCTGGACCATTTAAATTCTCAAATATAGTTGGTGTAAGTTGCTATGCAAATGTAGCAATGAATATTCTATTTCAATTACCACCAATTGTTGACAACATTTACTCACACAGTACAGACCCATTGTGTTTGCAAATGTTAGTACTTCACAGAAATGCAGCAAACAATCCTGACAACACATATAGTGTTTTTGGAATAAGACAACAATTGGACTACTGTGCTGGAATGGTGAAATTCACTATAAACTCACAGGAAGATCCACAAGAATGTCTAATGTACTTACTACAAGTACTGGAAAACAAAAACATACCTATAAATGAAATCTTTCAGATTTCATACATGTGGAAACATACATGCACTCGCTGCAACAATGTGACACAAGAAGAAATCCCCAATGAACGCTTCATATATATCAATACCAAATTGTGAATCCATTCCATTTCAGCAACTTGTACAAAATGCAAACATGGTACATTATGCTCTACCTGCAATTCAGATAATCGCTCCACATTAGAAATACAAACACATAGTAAATATACAATACTAATGCCTCTACGTTACAATGCAGATGGTACCAAAAACAACTGCAAGCTGACTGGATTCACACATGGTTAAATATCACTTGGTAAGAAAACCTTCACAACAATAGGTATAATCTACCACGCAGGAGCCACAACCAATTCAGGGCACTACACTGCATACATAAAAAAGAAATGTGGATGGTTTGAATGTAATGATAGTACCATTACTCTAAAGCAGAGATTACCAGCAAATCTTACAAACGCTTATTTGATGTTCTTAAAACCAAAATTTGATAAATAAACTGTATTTAAAACTTTAAGTAAATTTGTGTTACAAAAATATAAACTGTTAGAATACTCCAAAAGCTATCTAACTGCTCAAAGATTCTACAACAACTAATCAGATAAATGAATACCACTAAGTTGGACCAAAAAATACACAGTTAGAATACGCCAATTGGTATTTAACTGTCCCAAAATTATAAATGTGTGTTAAAATAATATAAACTGTTAGAATACTCCAAAAGCTATCTAACAGCTCAAAGATTCTACAACAACTAATCAGATAAATGAATACCACTAAATTAGGCCAAAAAATACACAGTTAGAATACGCCAATTGGTATCTAACTGTCCCAAAATTTAACAATATCCAAATAGGTAAATCAAAACCACTAAAATATATTAAAAAAATAGACAGAATATGCAAATTGGTATCTAACTGCTCCAAAATTTTATAATATCAAAACAAATGAAGAATCTGTTACTGCTCCAAAAAAAATACAACAAAGCAAAGTATAAAGCATTAGCCAGAAAAAACAAGTGAACACTGAAAACAAACAAACAAATAAACTGTAGCATAACAGAAAAAGTTTTTTTTTTAATCCAACATGGATTTTTTTTTCTCCCACAGACCCAATGATTTTAGCAACAAATACAGAAACTGAGCAAATTGCACAGTACTCTGATTTGTACTCTACTAAATATGAGGGTCGAAAAAAAATAAAAGTATATTGCTTATACAATGTAATAAGTCATTACAAAATACTAATACTAACATGCTATTTTCTTTTATCACAGAAATGAAGAAGAAAAACATGGACTCCCATTACTAGACCAAACAGTAAGTATACAATAATAAGGACAACCATAGCAGCATATCACATCCATAGTATCTAATACCTTTGTTCCTTATACATTTGTTTTTCACCCAAAGTTATAAGCAAATATGAATGTGATATGCTGCGGTGGTTATTGCCAGGGCATACAATCTTGGGTGCATGGCCAAATGGCAATGCACCCAAGACTCTATGCCCTGGCAACAACCACCGTAGCATATCACACCCATAGAGTCAAACATTTCAACTATGATCTATGGGAAACTTTTACTGTCCGCGAACAATGTGAGTGTTCTTAGAACACTTTGAACTTGTCAGTGAACAATACGGACACCGTTTTCAGGACACCCCCTACGAACATTTCAGAACAACGCGATAGTTCTTACAACACTTTCAACTTAACAACGAGCAATACGGACAGCGTCCTAAGGACACCACCTACGAACATTCCAGGACACCGGGAGTGTTCTTAGAAGCGTCTTCAGAACACCACCATCTTGTTTATTTGCGAACATTTCAGGACACCGCAAGTGTTCTTAGGACACATTCTACTTGACAAAGAACAATACGGACAGCGTCCTCAGGACACCCCTACAAACACTCCTGGACACCGGGAGTTTTCTTAGAAGCGTCTTCAGAACACCACCATCTTGTTTATTTGCGAACATTTCAGGACACCGCGAGTGTTCTTTGGACACATTCAACTTGACAAACAATAATACGGACAGCGTCCTCAGGACACCCCCTACGAACACTCCCCGGACACCGCAAGTGTTCTTAGAAGCATCTTCAGAACACCACCATCTTGTTTATTTGCGAACATTTCAGTACACCGCGAGTGTTCTTAGGACACATTCAACTTGACAGAGAACAATACGGACAGCGTCCTCAGGACACCCCCTACGAACACTCCCCGGACACCGCGAGTGTTCTTAGAAGCATCTTCAGAACACCCCCATTTTGTTTATTTGTGAACATTTCAGGACACCGCGAGTGTTCTTAGGACAGACTCAACTTGACAGAGAACAATACGGACAGCGTCCTCAGGACACCCCCTACGAACACTCCCCGGACACCGCGAGTGTTCTTAGAAGCGTCTTCAGAACACCCCCATTTTGTTTATTTGCGAACATTTCAGGACACCGCGCATGTTCTTAGAACACATTCAACTTGACAGAGAACAATACGGACAGCGTCCTCAGGACACCACCTACGAATACTCCCAGACACCGCGAGTGTTCTTAGAACAGTTTCACTTTGCTTGCGAACAAAACGGACACATATTGACTCCTTAGAACACCCACTAGTCAGTTTATTTAGAACATTTCAGAACACCCGTGATGTCCGCAAACAAATTGAACACAAAAAGAACGTCTAACACATAAAAAACACAACTTTCATCCTATCTCACACACTCCCACGCTCCCCAAACACTCCTACACACCAACACACTCTACAAAATACGCATTTTGAACAAAGTTTCACCGCGCTGTCCGGGGACGTCCGCGAATCCAATATGGCGGGCGCTACCGAAAAATCTGACGCGCTTCACGCTCCACGCCATCCAATCAGCGAACACTTTGAATGTCCGCGAACATCACGCAAGACGATTGGCCAATCAGGACACTTTCCGCGGAGCGAACAGGGAAGTGTATCCGCAAACCGAACACAGATATCACTAATTTTTTTTGACCTACTTTTTGGTCATTTAAAAAAAAACTACTGGACGAATTTTCACCAAATTTGCAAAAGCACGCTTTCGGGACCAAGCCGCTGCTCCTGGTCCAAATTTGGTGGAAATACGTCCAGCGGTTTGGGCTGTATGCGCGAGCAAACATTTTTTCCCATTCACTCTATGGGGAGTGAGTATAATGTATACAAATATGAGCATATAGAGGGAAGGTAGAGTAATAAAAATAAAACTATGACAAAGTGCTGATAACCATAATGATTATCTTCATGCACAGAAAGGATTGCTCTCTTTCAAGCCTGTATCTTCCGCTATGTACATGTTTCATATGATGTGACAGGACCCCAAGTCTACAAATATAGTACCTTTTCAATTTTTACTTCCTGACTGTTACTGAAGAAAACTATGTGGCTTCGATATGTCAGTAAAGGATAAAAAGGGAGAGCCAGCCATGTGATGTCATCAGTTATGTCATCAACAACATTGTTTTTTTTTATGGCTGTACTTTCCCTGTATATGGTCATATTTGTATACATTGTACTCACACTACTTTCCTTAGGGTCCAATCACATCAAGTGATACATATACATAGGGTAAATAGCAGCTTTGAAACAGAGCAATCATTTATTTGCATGAAACTAAACAGTTAAGTTATGAATTGTTTCTGCTACTACTTGTGCTTTTTTGCTAACTTCACTTTCCCTGTATCTCCGCGGAGAACACGGCTGTTCTGACATTTTGTAAATAAACTAAATGGTGGGGTGTTTAGACATAGCTCTCAACCATTTTTGTTTTACAGGCAGGTGAAATCACCCGATTTTGTTTTTAGCGGGTGAGACGCCCATTGGAATGAATGGGCGTGCAGGAGGCTTGGCGGGTGAGTCTGCCCTTTACAAGGCATGTGACACCCGCCAAAAGCGTGTGAGTTGAGAGCTATGGTTTAGAGGACGGAGTATGTGTCATTTTTGCTCGCAAGGAAGGTAAAAATGAGCTATGAACACTCGCGGTGTACTTAATTGTTCGTAAATACACAAACTGGTGGTGTCCTCAGGACGCTGTCCGTATTGTAATGTGTCTAGTTGAATGTGTTCTAAGAACACTCGCAGTGTCCCGAAATGGTTGCAATTACACAAAATGGGGGTGTTCTGAGAACGTTGTTTGTATTGTTCGTTGTCAGGGTAAAATTGTTTTGAGACCACTCATTTTGTCCGCTAATAGTACAATTTCCTAGGGGCGTCAACCGACTTTTTGTCCACTAAAGAAATGATAAATCCGGCTGGTGTGCGCCGACATTATGTGATAATCCTATGACTGGCGCTATTGACCTGGCTGACTTGCATTTGCAACACTAAATCATATCTCCCGCCCCTAAGCCTGATATTATCAAAGCATTCATATTCCCCGCCTCTCTCCGTGATGTTACAGGGTGCGTAATCAAACGCGCCCAGTCGTCTCCAGTCCTAAGCGACTTTACACAGAACCCGGAAGACAACACAAATTATGTCACAACACAGCGCGCCACAATTCGGAATATGAAACAGTGATTTAAAAGCAAACAGCAAGATTGTAAATGTTGTAAAGTACATTTATTTGACATCAAATGTTTAGAAAATATTCAGCAATTTGCATTTGTCTTTGTTGTCGATCCGCAAAAGTTCATGTTGAGGCACGCGATGTTCCTTTGCGGTACAGAGGGTGTTAGATCAGCTTACAACTCATTGCGCCACAATTCGGAATATGAAACTGTGGTTTAAAAGTAAACAGCAGGATTGTACATTTGGTAAAGTACATTTATTTCACATGAAATGTTTAGTGAGTATTCAGCGATTTGCTATTGTCTCTGCTGTCGATCAGCAAAAGTTTATTTGGAGCCACGCGTTGTTCCTTTGCGGTAGATAGGCTGTTGGTTTATGATAAAAGCAGTAAATGGTCGCTCTGATAATCGGAAGGTTACTCCAACAACGAGCCATTAGACCACCCTATTGGTTGGTATGTTGTTTGTAGCCGCTAGTACTGCGTAAGGGCATATTGGTCCTTGGCGATTGTCCCATAAAATGGTGAGGGTCATGAAGTTGCATATTTGGACCTGCACCTGGCAGTTGAAGACCCCATCCGCTGGAGTCTGTAAATCGTGACATAGGCAAAATAGAGCCACATACCTGTTTTAAAAAACATAAATTAGTCTCACCAGCCGATCTTCATTAAAAATCATCATTTTATTTATTAGGGCGTGAAACTATTTGCTACCGAAGATAGTGCAACAGAGTATGTTAATAATAAAATAATAATATTTTCCCATTCATATAGCGCTAAGAACCGTGAGGTATCGAAGCAGTGCTTATTATTAACTTGCCGGGATTCAAACTTGCGTTAGCAAGCTGTGCATGGATGTCAAAGCGAGCGCTGTACTCGCTGTGCCACTTGATAGGCTACAGTGAAGTGGCACAGCGAGTAGAGCGCTTGACCGCCTATAGACCGGTTAAATTATTTCTATTAACCCACCCTGTGTCGTCTGCCTTTTTCAGAGCCCTCTAAACGACAGGGGATCAATTTGGCGGTGATAGTGCGCGGTAGAAAACATTATGCCACTTTCAACGAACAAGTTCAACTTGAACGGTCTTTAATGCTACGCTATTGTAATTATATTTCGTATAGAATAATCTAAAGGGTTACTTACATTACAATTGCAATTTCCATTCTCTACGAGTGGTGCAGTCCCAAAATATGACTCTGCGTGTGCCAAGGATCTTTCGCATAGTGATATAATATATAAAAGTGGTTTCGTTTCAGAAATTTCATCTTTATCTTCTCTTACGTTTTAGCAACACTCCTTCAAGAGAAGTCTTTCATCACAATCTCTGTCTGTCAAGCTCAAAACACAATACAACCTTATAGTCCGCTTCGTGAGCCTCTCCGGGGCCCGAGAAAAAAATGGAAGCAGCTGACCTTCACTGTGAACGAGCATAAATTCTTACTTTGCAACATTCTGTGTAAAGCCATCTGTAGAAGTTGTGGAAGCAGCTGACCTTCACTGTGAACGAGCATAAATTCTTACTTTGCAACATTCTGTGTAAAGCCATCTGTAGAAGTTGGTTTTTGCATGCCATGTTTGTATATTGTTTGCGTGATTTTAAAAAAAGTTTGTTTAAAGGACATTATGGTTCTAAGTACAGCCGAAAGACCCCTGAAAATCGCAAGTTATGGTAAGCTTTGAAAAATAACTGGCGCCACCACCGTGCACTGCTAAGACTAACACCCAGGACATCAAAGATGACATTGCAAATGTCATTGATGAAATCACTGATGACATCACGTGTGTATATACTTTTCATGGAATTTGTGTACTAGGGATTTTTATTATAATGTTGCGAAAAAAGTGTCAAGGATATTGCAATAAATATCATACCGTTATTAGTGCTTTCAACGATGCATTGATATAAATAGCATTGTATTATGGGATTCTATCTAGTATAATGAGCTACTAATGGAGAAACATAGCATTGCAGAGTACAAGATGAAAGTATAATATTTGTAATGTTAATATGTTGAATAATGAAATAATAATTGTCCTGAAATGTTCGGAAATTCACAAAATGGGGTTGTTCTGAGGACGTTATTCGTATTGTGTGATTGCTTAGCTGTATGCAATGAGGGAATGGCACAGAGAGTAAAAGTGGACGCCGTCCGCGGACACCGCGGCTGTTCGTGGACAGGGCGTGCTACATCCGGGTTTTTCCAGGAAATCCAACATGGAAAGAAGACTGTACGGATCAGCCAATCAGATGTCGAGGTTGTGGATTTGTGTTGAAAGAGACTGTGTGTGGTGAAGATGGTAGAAGTGGAGAAAGTCAGGGTGTTGGTCCTCGGAGATATGTTTGTGCATGATTTACAGCAGTACGCTGAATGCAGGCATGTTGCAAAGAACTTTGATGTGAAAGGAGTGGAGGTGGTGTGGAGCACTGTGCCTGATTGCAATGTACAGGGAATTGTACAAGTTTGTGAGGATATGGCCATGATGAACAGTCCGCATGTGGTAGTTTTGCACTATGGTGTTTTCCATTTGGGCAACGTCAGTGCCCCTACTTTGTTGGCAAATTTGGAACGCTTGGTTCAAGCAGTAATGAAGATCCTTCCAAATGCAAAAGTAATTTTTTCTGGATTGCTACCTAGGGCAATATGGGACAATAGTTCAGTTTTTTGTCCTCAGCAAAATATTGCTAGGTGTGTCATCAACCGAGGCATGTGTGCCTTCATGCTTAGAGCTGGTATGTTCTTCTGTAACAATGAGAATATTGATGCCAGTAATGCTGTTAATTTTAAAGAAGATGGCATTTCTTTATCTTTTACGGGAAATGCCTTTCTCTTTTGGAATGTAAGGGTTGCTTTGGAGAAGGTTATGTGCAGATTTTAGGAGTAAAGTAAGAAAAAAAAATAAGAAAAAAAATACAAAGAAACAGGTGTCTGTCAAGCATCTGTAAAAAAAAAAAACGTCTCTTTTCAGAGCCAACTTCAAAGGGGAAATGGGGCACACTATTTAAATTTACATTCACCACGCTCAGATTTTCAATGTGTCCGCGGACATGGCGGTAGTCCGCGGACATGAAAATCACTACGAGGGGGTTAGTATGTTCTATGTTACATGTATATGAAGTCAGGGATATTATGGTTAAGTTGTGCTACTAAAAACCTATGAAATTCAGTGAAAAACATTTTTTAAAGGGACGTTATGGTTAAGTTGCGCTACTAAAACCTATGAAATTCAGAAAAAAAAACTTTGTTAAAGGGACGTTATGGTTAAGTTGCGCTACTAAAAACCTATGAAATTCAGTGAAAAAACTTTGTTAAAGGGATGTTATGGCTCAAAGTAAAACCGAAAAACCCCTGAAATTCGGCAGTTATGGTAACATAAGCAACCATAACTTGCGCCACCGTGCACTGCTAACACTAATACCCAGGACATCAAAGATGACATCACAAATGTCATTGATGACATCACTGATGACATCACATGGCTGGCTCTCCCTTTTTATCCTTTACTGACATATCGAAGCCACATAGTTTTCTTCAGTAACAGTCAGGAAGTAAAAATTGAAAAGGTACTATATTTGTAGACTTAGGGTCCAGTCACATCATATGAAACATATACATAGCGGAAGATACAGGCTTGAAAGAGAGCAATCCTTTCTGTGCATGAAGATAATCATTATGGTTATCAGCACTTTCTCGTAGTTTTATTTTTATTACTCTACCTTCCCTCTATATGCTCATATTTGTATATATTATACTCACTCTCCATAGAGTGAATGGGAAAAAATGTTTGCTCGTGCCTACAGCCCAAACCGCTGGACGGATTTCCACCAAATTTGGACCAGGAGCAGCGGCTTGGTCCCAAAAGCGTGCTTTTGCAAATTTGGTGAAAATCCGTCAAGTAGTTTTTTTTAAAATGACCAAAAAGTAGGTAAAAAAAAAATAGTGATATCTGTGTTCGGTTCGCGGACACACTTCCCTGTTCGATCCGCGGACAGTGTCCTGATTGGCCAATCGTCTTGCGTGATGTTCGCGGACATGCAACGTGTTCGCTGATTGGACGGTGTGGAGCGTGAAGCGCGTCAGATTTTTCGGTAGCGCCCGCCATCTTGGATTCGCGGACGTCCCCGGACAGCGCGGTGAAACTTTGTTCAAAATGTGTGTTTTGTAGAGTGTGTTGGTTTGTAGGAGTGTTTGGGGAGCGTGGGAGTGTATGAGATAGGATGAAAGTTGTGTTTTTTATGTGTTAGACGTTCTTTTTGTGTTCAGTTTGTTTGCGGCCATCACGGGTGTTCTGAAATGTTCTAAATAAACTGACTAGGGGGTGTTCTAAGGAGTCAATATGTGTCCGTTTTGTTCACAAGCAAAGTGAAACTGTTCTAAGAACACTCGCGGTGTCCGGGGAGTGTTCGTAGGGAGTGTCCTGAGGACGCTGTCCGTATTGTTCTCTGTCAAGTTGAATGTGTTCTAAGAACACGCGCGGTGTCCTGAAATGTTCGCAAATAAACAAAATGGGGGTGTTCTGAAGACGTTTTTGAGAACACTCCCGGTGTCCTGAAATGTTTGTAGGGGGTGTCCTGAGGACGCTGTCCATATTGTTCTCTGTCAAGTTGAATGTGTCCTAAGAACAATCGCGGTGTACTGAAATGTTCGCAAATAAACAAGATGGTGGTGTTCTGAAGACGCTTCTAAGAACACTCGCGGTGTCCGGGGAGTGTTCGTAGGGGGTGTCCTGCGGACGCTGTCCGTATTGTTCTCTGTCAAGTTGAATGTGTCCTAAGAACACTCGCGGTGTCCTGAAATGTTCGCAAATAAACAAAATGGGGGTGTTCTGAAGACGCTTCTAAGAACACCCGCGGTGTCCGGGGAGTGTTTGTAGGGGGTGTCCTGAGGACGCTGTCCGTATTGTTCTTTGTCAAGTTGAATGTGTCCTAAGAACACTCGCAGTGTCCTGAAATGTTCGCAAATAAACAAGATGGTGGTGTTCTGAAGACGCTTATAAGAACACTCCTGGTGTCCGGGGAGTGTTCGTAGGGGGTGTCCTGAGGACGCTGTCCGTATTGTTCTTTGTCAAGTTGAATGTGTCCTAAGAACACTCGCGGTGTCCTGAAATGTTCGCAAATAAACAAGATGGTGGTGTTCTGAAGACGCTTCTAAGAACACTCCCAGTGTCCTGGAATGTTCGTAGGGGGTGTCCTTAGGACACTGTCCGTATTGTTCGTTGTTAAGTTGAAAGTGTTCTAAGAACTATCGCGTTGTTCTGAAATGTTCGTAGGGGGTGTCCTGAAAACGGTGTCCGTATTTTTCGCAGGCAAGTTCAAAGTGTTCTAAGAACACTCACATTGTTCGCGGACATTAAAAGTTTCCCATAGATCATAGTTGAAATGTTTGACTCTATGGATGTGATATGCTGCGGTGGTTGTTGCCAGGGCATAGAGTCTTGGGTGCATGCCAATGGCCATGCACCCAAGACTCTATGCCCTGGCAACAACCACCGCAGCATATCACATTCATATTTGCTTATAACTTTGGGAGAAAAACAAATGTATAAGGAACAAATGTATTAGATACTATGGATGTGATATGCTGCTATGGTTGTCCTT
The DNA here is from genome assembly GCF_040938575.1 of Ambystoma mexicanum. Lineage (NCBI taxonomy): Eukaryota > Metazoa > Chordata > Amphibia > Caudata > Ambystomatidae > Ambystoma > Ambystoma mexicanum. The sequence continues at coordinate 825,230,792 of NC_090932.1, forward strand.
ATTGTTGTATACTTACTGTTTGGTAGTAATGGGAGTCCATGTTCTTCTTCTTTATTTCTTTGATAAAAGAAAATAGCATGTTAGTATTAGTATTTTGTAATGTCTTATTACATTGTATAAGCAATATACTTTTATTTTTTTTCGACCCTTATATTTAGTAGAGTACAAATCAGAGTACTGTGCAATTTGCTCAGTTTCTGTATTTGTTGCTAAAATCATTGGTTCTGTGCGAGAAAAAAAATCCATGTTGGATTATAAAAAAACCCTTTTTCTGTTATGCTACAGTTTATTTGTTTGTTTGTTTTCAGTGTTCACTTGTTGTTTTAGGCTAATGCTTTATACTTTGCTTTGTTGTTTTTTTTTTGGAGCAGTAACAGATTCTTCATTTGTTTTGATATTATAAAATTTTGGAGCAGTTAGATACCAATTGGCGTATTCTAACTGTCTATTTTTTAAATATATTTTAGTGGTTTCGATTTATCTATTTGGATATTGTTAAATTTTGTGACAGTTAGATACCAATTGGCGTATTCTAACTGTGTATTTTTTGGTCTAATTTAGTGGTATTCATTTATCTGAATAGTTGTTGTAGAATCTTTGAGTTGTTAGATAGCTTTTGGAGTATTCTAACAGTTTATATTATTTTAACAGAAATTTATAATTTCGGGACAGTTAGATACCAATTGGCGTATTCTAACTGTGTATTTTTTGGTCTAATTTAGTGGTATTCATTTATCTGATTAGTTGTTGTAGAATCTTTGAGCAGTTAGATAGCTTTTGGAGTATTCTAACAGTTTATATTTTTTAACACAAATTTATTTAAAGGTTTAAATACAGTTTATTTATCAAATTTTGGTTTTAAGAACATCAAATAAGCGTTTGTAAGATTTGCTGGTAATCTCTGCTTTAGAGTAATGGTACTATCATTACATTCAAACCATCCATATTTCTTTTTTATATATGCAGTGTAGTGCCCTAAATTGGTTGTGGCTCCTGCATGGTAGATTATACCTATTGTTGTGAAGGTTTTCTTACCAAGTGATATTTGACCATGTGTGAATCCAGTCAGCTTGCAGTTGTTTTTGGTACCATCTGCATTGTAACGTAGAAGCATTAGTATTACGTATTTACTATGTGTTTTTATTACTAACTTGGAGCGATTATCTGAATTGCAGGTAGAGCATAATGTACCATGGTTTACATTTTGTACAAATTGCTGAAATGGAATGGATTCACAATTTGGTATTGATATATATATGAAGCATTCATTGGGGATTTCTTCTTGTGTCACATTGTTGCAGAGAGTGCATGTATGTTTCCACATGTATGAAATCTGAAAGATTTCATTTATAGGTATGTTTTTGTTTTCCAGTACTTATAGTAAGTACATTAGAAATTCTTGTGGATCTTCCTGTGAGTTTATAGTGAATTTCACGATTCCCGCACAGTAGTCCAATTGTCATCTTATTCCAAAAACACTATATGTGTTGTCAGGATTGTTTGCTGCATTTCCGTGAAGTACTAACATTTGCAAACACAATGGGTCTGTACCGTGTAAGTAAATGTTGTCAACAATTGGTGGTAATTGAAATAGAATATTCATTGCTACATTTGCATAGCAACTTACACCAACTATATTTGAGAATTTAAATGGTCCAGGTAGTTCTGTATCTAACTGCTTTTTTTAGAGTGTGTCTTCCTTCTTTAAAGAAGTACCTGGTTTACTTTCTCTAATTGATTCTTTTTTGTTTGTGGTACTTGATGAAGTATTAGTTTCTTTTACTCTCTTTGGAGGATTTGCAGTGACGTCCTGTTGCATTTCTGTTTGATTTAGTTTTCTTTTACAACGTTTTAGTTTTTGTGGAACAGAATATGTGTTTAGATGGGGAGTGTATATTGAGTGAAGTCTATTATATTCTAAAATGCAAGGAATATCAGCGTTTACTTTACTTGCATCAAAGTTGATTAGAAATAGACCGTCAAGTGTACGTAAGCATGATAGTGCTACGTAGCTCATGCCTTCTTGAAAGACTGTGTTACCAATATCTATCATTGCTTTGTCTATGGTAAGACCTTGTGATTTATGAATCGTGACTGCGTATGCAAGAGTTAGAGAAAATTGTTCTCTGCGTACATACATATCTTTGAAGAGAAGGAATCTAGCTGTTGAGCGTCCTATCCGTTTTACTTCTGAAAGTTTGTCAAAGAGTATATTGACAAACTGAATTTTGTTGTCACGTGGGTATGTTTGAAAGCCAACAATTGTACCCAGTGCTCCATTAACTAGTCCTTGGTCCACGTCAAGGTTACGTTTAAGCATTACTCTGCAATTTAAGGATAATTTTAACATCTTTTCTAACCCTGCTGTGTTTGAGATTGATTTTTCTAAATTATTTAGTCTTGTTGTGGCTTGGTCACACATGGGTAGTGTCATACCATGTACATCTAGTTTGTCTGTGGCGCTAATTAGCATTATTGGTTGTATTTCTTTACTTAACATTATTTCATTGAATTTGAGACAGCATGCAAGAGTTGGCATTAAGGCCATACAATTGACATTTTTGTGGGCTAATTGTTCCATAACATCTGTAGCACATGCATTATCCCCATAAAGTGCATTAATGTGCCGGGTTTTCAATGTTGCTTCTGCTTCTTTATATAGTATACCAACTCTCAAACTTTTTAAAATGTTGGCATAAGTGAGATCTGCAGATTGGCGCATGTTTTCTGTTAATTCTCTGTATTGGAAATGTTGCCAAAGGTTGACATTTCCAATGCTGCCAACAGTTTTACGGCAGAGTTTGTGCCCTAATGTTTTAAACATAGGTTCACCTTTTACTGGTGTTAATTGAAGCAGATCTCCAAAAACAATAATGTGTTTTCCTGCAAAGAGCTCTTCATAGTCTGTTTTGAGTACTTCTTGTAATCTGAGGTGAATCAAAGCTAACATCAGGTTGGAGACAATGCTCACTTCATCTATTAGTAGCATTTTCCTTTGTTTCAATACTCTGCGTAATTCCATTGCAGCTTCTGCAGAAAGTTTGTAATAGTCTAATTTGTTATGGTGTTCTACTGGTAATAGTAGTAATCGGTGTAATGTAACACCACCTATGTTGTAGGCAGCTAAACCTGTGGGGGCAGTGGCAACAGCTGACAGTTTGTTGTTTGTCAATTGTTGAAGGAACTTACTAATGATTTTGATTAGGAATGTTTTGCCAGAACCAGCTTCACCACTGACGTACAGTAGTATAGGTTTATAATTATGGCAGGAACATTCTTTATTTTCATGTTTTACACCATGTGCAATTTGTTTTGTTACTTGTTGAAAAATGCTACTTTGCTCATTGTTTAGTTTTGATTGTAGTACAGTTAAGTCTTCCTTATCTTCATACTGACACATGGTGTTCTCTACTTCTATCATAGCTAATTCTGCCTCATTTGTTATTAGTGGTTCTCCCAGTGGTTCTTGGCTTCCTGTTACAGAAGGTTGACTACTGTCAGGAGTATCCTTATCTAGTTGGGCTTGGAGTTCTTCTTCATGTTGCTGTTCATTGTGCAACATTGTTTTGTACTGTGTAAAGTTTACATCAGTTATAGCGCTTTCATTTGCTTTGAAAGCATCCTCATATGAGTCATAGTTATCTAGTAATTGTTCTTCTTTTCTCCATGGATTGAAGAGTTGTAGCAGGGACATGTAATATACTTCTTTATGTTGAGGAGTCTTCAATGACAATTTGATATGATTAATTAAATTTGGTTTAGTGAGTTTAACTAAGCTGCCTTCACAGTCTGTCACTCTATATTTACCTTTTTTTTCATCAGGTTTCATATTATTTTTGTATGTGTAGTTTTGGGCTATTTGGTATAGACACATGTTTTCCAAAGTATTACTTCTGTTCAGGTAGTATGTGTCCAATAAATTGTTTTTTAAAATGTCTTGGCTGTTGGGATCATGTTTGGCTATTGTTTCTATATCTTCATATGATTTTAGAACTCTTTTTCTAGATTTAGCTGGACCAAGGCTTAACCATACTATAATTTCAGATTTACCATACAATGAAGTACCAATTAAACGATCAGTTGCTTCATAAGATCCACATTCTCTATGGGTGAGCATTTTTATGCCCAAGCTGTATAATTTCTGAGATACTGTTTTATCTGATGACAGGTCATTCCAGAGGTCTTGGAGCTCTGTCTTTTCTGCTTTAGTTAAGTATGCTGTGACATATCGTGCAACTGCAGTAGAATTGTCTGCAATGTACTGCACATCTGTGTTTGCATTCCATAAGTGGGCAATGATTGCATTATAATCATTGATATATTTTTCTTCTTCTTTTCTTTTTATGTAATATGTATTTTTAGGTGACTTTCCTTTAACAGTATGTCTAATTGAAGACATGAGGTTGTTTACTTGACCTGTATTTGTAAGTGGTCTAGGGAAACCAAATCGGCATTTGGTGTAGTATTTGCCTTTATTTTTGTATTTGCAACGACAATATTTTCCACATTTGTGTCTTTGAAATTGTAAAATTTGTGCACGAAGATCACTATTTGTGGCTTCTGATGGAATTTCACAAGTGAGATATTTTTCAATAAACTGTAAAACAGTGGCATCACTGTCTTGACCAAATTTAGGAGCATCTTTAATCCATAAAAGCATGTGGATATGTGGTGCTCCTCTGGCTTGGTATTCTTTTCTCCAAAAGAAGTGTTGCACTTCTCCAAGGGGAGGAACAGTTTTATTACAAATACAATGTAGCATAACAATGAAGCGATGGTGAAAATATCTTGAAACATTAACAGGATCCAAAGAACAAACTTCTCCAGGTGTTAGAATATCTATGTTTGTTTTGTTTTTATTTGATATGCGTATGAAATCATGTAAATCTTCCCATGCATATTCTGCACAACTTAATGTAACAAACCAAGTGGGTGGGCCAAGGTTTCTGATCATACAACGTACATCTCCATGATGTCGAAACCAGTACTCTTTAGTACCACGCATATTTGCTAATAGATTTGTAATATTTGATTGTAAAACCACATCCTTTTGTTGCACTTTCTCTAATAATTGTGTAGCTGTCATATTTTGAAAGTGTGATCCTGATTTTAATATGTGTGCAACTCTAAATCTGGGATCTTCAGAATACATCCGTAATGAGCGGTATTCTGAAGCTGATATTTGAATAGGTCTATCATCATACCTTCCTCCTTTGCCAGTAGGAAAGAGTAGAGGAAAAGCACATGCTTCTATACTTTTTTCCCATATAGTGATTGGCGATCCTTTTGTTTGACGCATTTGGTAAGTTTCTAGTACATCTTGTACGGTGTCATTACAGTGCAAAGGATGAATTGTATAATGGTCTAAAGTATTAGATATTGTAGCAGGATCTAGTAGCTCAAATTGACCAGCTTCTTGTGTTTCTTGAATTATTTCAGTTGTATCTTTCAAGTTTTCTTCAATATTAATTTCTTTGTAATATTCATTATTCTCTTTAAGATATTGGAAGGCTTGTCTAACTTTAGATAAATCTACCAGCTGTTGCCATATTTTTTTGTCTTTTGTAGGTATTCCATTTACTAATATAATTAAAGATTGCTGCATTGGACGTTGCACTCCTAGAGTATGCACATTTTCTTTTAGATTTAATGGTAAATAAACTACTTTTCCACGAATGCCTTTTACCAATTCAGAGGGAGGTAATTTGGCTGTTTTTGGTTGAAGGCGTATTATTGCTTGAAATGGGTGTACTGTTGAATTATGATGCTCTCATATAAATTAAGTTGTTGTAGAGGTTTTGGTACTGGTTATAATTCCAAATTATTTGTGATATAACGTGAAGGAGTTTGGTTGTTGTCAAGTTTTGTAGTGCAATAACTGCAAAGTATTAAGGGCTCAGTTATTTCATATTTGTTTTCTGCTAGAATGTAGAGAGCTAATTCAAACCATTTAGAATCTTCATTGTCTTCTATTTTGTATGATAGGTCCACAGTTTTTGTGTTACTTTTATAAAAAATTCTACGGCAACATACACATACATGGTTTGGTACTTCAGCTGATGTACTTTTAAATTTTAGTATTTCTTTTGTGTATGTGTTTAGCAAAAGGTTGCCATGTGTAGAATTGTTGCTTAATTGGTTTAAAGCTATTTCATTCTGTAAATGGCTTTCACTTCCAAAATATTTTTTCTGGATATAGTGAATTTCTTCAAGTAGGTCTTTTGCTGTACCATGTAGAAGGATGTTATTTAACTTTGCTAGTGCTAAAGCAGGACTTTTAGCATAGTACAGTTTATAGGCTAGATTTCTTATAGTTGAATGATGTGTTGATATCATTTTGATATCATGGAAAGTGGTTTTACAAGTAGGTCCAGAACTACAGGCCAATGAATGTCCTTGTAGTTCTGTGTACTTGCGCACTGGACAGGTATCTATATTTTGCAGTAATTTAATTTTGATTTTGTCTTTGCTTTTTACATATTTATTTAGGAATTGGTGTAAAGATTTGAAACATTGTTTGGGAATGTTACACATTGACGTGCATGGCCATTTGTACACTAGACATTCTGATTCAGTTGAATGGAGGGGTAATTCTAAGTTTTCAGGGCATATTTTTGTAAGGAGTACTTCTTGTTCCATTATGGTATTATTCACTTTTTCATAACCTCGACCACTGCTATTTATGGCAATTGTATTTGTTTGCTTTGGTTTGTATGCTTCTTCGTTAAAATATGGTTCTGTGCTCGTAGTGCGATTCCATTCACCTCGGCAGATACTTAAGAAGTTCTTTCTGTTGACATTTCGCTTATTGAGAAGTCTTTTTTGTAATTTAGTTATTAGTTTTGTTAGTGGTTTCATTTTGTTTAACAGTAAAATAAATACATTTCTTTTGAGAAGAATTGCACTGTCCATCAATGCTTCTAAGATTAATGCTTTCTACGGAGTTATCTTTTGGTAGGCATTCTTTAGGGTCTGTTGAAAAAATAAAGAAGATATGGGTTGGGGTGTTCTGGAATGTATGTGTGCTGTGTGCATGAGTGTTTGAGTAAGATGATAAAGATGTATCTAATGGTGTGTGATTGTGCATTGGGAACTAAAACTAGTAGGGATAGGTATTCTTGAATTTATGTGTTACTAAACTGGGGTTCAGATGACAAAACAAAAGTAAGCTAGTGGTGTGGAAAAGTACAAATAGTAAATCTAATGTATACAATTAAAACCGTTGTTTGTTCTATATTATGAAAATTGTAGTGGTTCAGTTGGCTAATTTGTGTGTCCAAAAATAGAAATTTGTGGGCCATTCTGGCTGTAAATCGCTGTTTAAGACATGGAAATTTTTTGGACAAAATGGTACAAAATCTCTATTTTAAGAAACCAAAATAGCTCGTATTAATGTTATAGTATATTTGATTAATAATGCAAATATTATTGTGATATTTTACTTACTTTTTTTTTTAAATTAACAGGTAACTTCTTAGTTTTTCTTTCTTCTTCGAATTCGGCTGCTTCTTTTCAGGAAACTGGTCTTCACTGCAATTGTAAAATCTTCAAATTAGTAACTTTGTTTATATATAGCACTGTTTTTAATTTAGATATTGATTTTTTTAATTGAAATCCTCAGTGCCTTCTGTAAAACCATTAAACTAATTTATTTACATAAGATACATTGCATCAGTTCAGTACATATGATATGTTCTTAATGAACAAATTGTATTGAATGACTAACTGTAGCAAAAAAAAATATCTTTACTATGTCTTGTGAAATTTATAATGTATTAGTGAATACCACTATTTCTGTAAGTAAACTGTTCTAGGTAATAGCGCCTCAATGTCATGTCTAATTTAAAGTGATTAAGTAAATAAATAAATAAAAACAAAAAATATGAAATTGTATAAGTATTTTTATAAAGGTTTAAACATAGATTGTGTTTGCATGCAATTTTGTTTGAATATATGTAGTCTATATATTTCATTTAAAAAATGTTAGTTTAACATGATTTGAGTGTGTGTGTATAAAGAAAGTAAATAGTATAAAGGTTTATAAGTGATAGTTGATTTTAGGAAATTGAAAAAAATACAGTAAATTCATTTTACAGATTACACAAGCTAAAAGTGTGTTTGAAAATGTGTTCATCTACTGTACAGAAAATATGCATACCTGAAGTTTGTGTTCATGCATATGGATATGCATGGAGCTGCAAGTAGAAATCTTGGAGACTTGTACAGTATTTCTGGTAAATGGTGCTTGCCAATGATATGACAGTTGTACTCAGAGAGATTCACAGTACATTTGCAGTGGTGATCTATGATGATGCAGTTAGATGTAGAGGTCTTGAATGTGATTGGTGCATGGTCATGTGATTTCTTAGCTACATCCAATGAGGGAATGGCAGAGAGAGTGAAGTGGAAATGGTAGAAGGGCTGTTCATGTTACGATATGTCAGCGGACATGGCGGTAGTTCGCGGACATCGGGAGTTACATCCGGGGATTTTTGGGTTCAGAAGTCATGCAAATGAGAATAAGCACCGAAAGGGATTGGTCAGGAAAGTTTAGTGGGTGTGTTGTGCCAGGAGAGAGTTTCTCAGATACTGTTTTTGCTGAGAGAACAAAAGATAGCTATGGCTGTGTGTTTCAGAAAACAGATTGTTTGGATTTTGGGAGATTCGTGGATACATTGGTTGAAGGTGCATGCAGAAAGCTGTGGAGTAGCTGTAGATCTTGGATTCCCACATGTGGAAGTACACTGGCATGGAGTACGTGGAATGAAGTGGTTGGACTTGCTACCTCTCTGTGCTACTTTGGAGACAGAGCAACATCCAGACATAATTGTAATTCATTGTGGAGGGAACAGTTTAGGACATGTGACTGGAATTCTTTTGTAATTTGCTATGAAAGAAGGACTTGGGAAGGTTATGGACATGCTTCCTAATTCTGCAGTGATATTTTCACGGATTGCGCAGAGACAAATGTGGCTTCGTTCTTCTTCATTTGGTCCACAAATGGAAAAAGCCAGGCGCAATGTTAGTAAGGCTGTTTGTGCCTTTCTAAGAGATTTTGGCATGTCCTCTTTTCACAATGAAAATATTATGTTTCGTAGTACATACATTTTTCGCAGAGATGGAGTCCATCTTACTTGTGCTGGCAATCAGATTTTTCTGAGAAATGTACAAAATGCATTGCAACCTTTTTTGGAATTACAACAACCATTTTGAAGTAGATGTTAAGTATTCACAATTTTCGACTTACAAACACCACCCAAAGGCTCTTTTCAGAGCCACCACTTCTTTCCAGAGAAAATTACAATGTTTGTGATGGAGTAGCAACCCAATTTTTTTAATGTTCGCGAACTGTCCGCGGACTTCTAAAAAATACAAAGAGCCCTGCTTCATTTATTTTCACTTCTATTTTTTAACTGGAAAAGGCGGCTCTGAAAAGAGCCTTATTTTTTTATAATTTTTGTAATTTTGTATTTTTTTTGGTTTTTCAGACACGACACACTAGGAGAGGAGGGTAAAGGAGGGTAAAGGGGGGGACACCAACCACAGGGATAAGAAAGGGCGAGCTGAGAGAGGAAGATTTAGAGTGGGTTTTATTTGGGTAGTGAGCAGGTCTTCTTGTGCTCTGAGACGATAGTCTCAAAAGCACTCCAAAGTCGCTCCCCCCTGCAGAGTACTGTATCACAGTACATACATACAACTGTGACCCTCGAAAGGTAAGGGTCATCAGCATTCTGTATGGCCTGTGAGGCAGCTTGAGAAAGACGCTGTCCCACAGAGGTTGTCCTTGTAGTGACAGGATCAGAAACAGAGGATGAAGTAGAGGAAATCAACCTGCTACGTTCTTCGCAAGGTACAACCCTGCAAATAGCCCCAGAGTGTAATGACTTCAGGTGTCGCTTCATAGTAGTGGTCCCAAAGCTGTAGTTACCGTGCTTCTCGCGACTGAGTATCATTTTGCACTCATTGCAGGTAACATGGTTCGCACGAGCCTTAGGACCATAACCGCCACACCCAAGACTCACGCCTAGTGCGCGTAGTAGGGATTTCCTCTACCTCATTCTCATCATCCTCTTCTTCCTCCTCAGCATCCTCAGTCATGTTCCACTCTTCAGGCCCTTGGGGAGGTGGTGGTGGTGGAGGGGGGTGGTGGTGGTGCTGAAGCAGGTGCAGCACCAAGTGGCAGTTCAGCAGCCAAGGATGCCATCTCGATGATGGTGTAGTCTGCAGGTGGCAGCAAAAATCACGGTGTTCTGAAGAATAGCCAGAAACACAATGGGAATAAGCTCTTGGGCGTGGTCTTTTATAGGGGTGCTTGTGCGCGGTCCGCGGACATGCGCACTGTGCGCGGACAGATCGAACACAAAAAAAGGATCGGAAAGTTTCAAAAGGTATATAGAAACTCAAGATTGCTATGTGGGACTTGTGGCATGGTGAGATTTTATTGAAAAATATTATGGATTAACTGAAAATGTACTTTTAAATTGTTCGGGGACACAAACAGTGTCCGCATTTCAGGACACACGATGAGCGTGGGCGCGGTCATATGATCTGTTTGCGAACTAGTCTGCGAAGGAAGCGCCTGTCCGCAGGACACCAAGTGCACGGAGATTGGTTAGCGCATGCGCATTGATGTCCTACGGACACTGTTCGGGTTCTGAAGTAATTAAAAGTGCGTCACACGTGAAACGAACATTTCAGGACACCGCGTGTGTTCTTAGAACAGTTTAAACTTGGTAGCGAACAGTAAGGACAGATATAGTGTTCTTCAGGACACGTGTAATTTAGTTTATGTACGAACATTTCAGGACACCAATTGTGTTCTTAGAACAGTTTCAATTGGGTAGCGAACACTACGCACAGGTATAGTGTTCTTCAGGACACCTCCATTTTCGTTTACGTATGAACATTTCAGGACACCAATAGCGTTCTTAGAACAGTTTGAACTTGCTAGCGAACAGTACCGGACAGGTATAGTGTTCTTTAGGCACTTTAATTTTTGTTTGTTTGCGAAAAATTCAGGACAACGCGTGTGTTCTTAGTACAGTTTCATGTTGCTAGCGAACACTACGAACAGTTGTACTGTTGTTCAAGACACATCATTTTCGTTTATTTACGAACATTTCAGGACAGCAATTGTGTTTTTAGGACAGTTTTAAGTTCATAGCGAACATTACGGACAGATACAGTGTTCTTTAGAACACTTTAATTTTTGTTTCTTTACGAACATTTCAGGACACCACGTGTGTTCTTAGAACAGTTTCAAGTTGCTAGCGAACAGTACGAACAGGTGTGGTGTTCCTCAGGACACCTCCATTTTCGTTTATGTACGAACATTTCAGAACACTCGCACTGTCCGCGGACACTTTTATTTTTAAAAAAAACGGAAACTATTCACAATACTATATAAAAATTAAACCTTATTTAACATATATTAATAATTTATGACAGAGAAGGTGAGGCAGAAACAGAAACAAAAACAGGAGAATTTGGGGTTTCAACATGATTGGTATTAGGTGAAGAAGGGATGGAAATCTCATCAAAATGTTTTGGATTATGGAGAGGGTTTGGGGATAATTGACTGGGATATGGTGAGGAGGGACAAGTACATGTGGGGCAATGGTATGACGTTTTTGTTTTTAAATGATCTTCAACAAAAGTTTTCAAATTATTAAAATTGGTCAACAGTAAATCAATTTTTTCTTTTATGTTGTCAAGCGTGTTTTCCATAACAGCTTCTTCAGAGGTAGTTTCTATTTTGTTATGCTCTGTACAAAAAAAATATATATATGTTAAATGTATACAAAATAATAATATTTAAATGGTTTATATTATAAAGTGTTTACCATTAGTTTCACTATCCTGTGACATTTCTTCATGTGGGAAATTGTCCTCTAGCCATTCCAGAGTACTGGACATTTCTGTGAGAAAAAAAAAAAGATAATATATTTTTTAATCTAATACAGAAAGTTTATAAATATATGAGTAAAATGAAGTACACTTACTATTTCTGGTGAGATAAGTCCTATGTATTCAGTGGGTCTGGTCTTGTTCTCAGTTCTGTTGTGTCTATGAGGTAATTATTTTGGAAGCGAATTTATGTTCTTGTGGTATATTCCATTTCAGAACATATTGTATTTAAATGAATGGTTAGTGTGTTACATATATGGGTTACCATTCTTATGTGTTACTATATATAATGTGTTTGTGTGCTGCTTTTTGAATTTGTTAAATGTTCCTATATTATGATATAACAATCAAACATACCCCACCACCCCCCCCCACAGTTTTTAGGTAGTGGTACTGTTCTCCGAACATGTCCGCGAACATTAAATAAGTTCGCGGACATCACGTTCATAAGAAGAGATCTAGTCAGTTCCATATGACATGTATATAAAGTCAAAGTCATTATTGTTAAGTTTTGCTACTAAAAACCTATGAAATTCAGTGAAAAAAACTTTGTTAAAGGGATGTTATGGTTAAGTTGCGCTACTAAAAACCTATGAAATTCAGTGAAAAACTTTGTTAAAAGGACGTTATGGTTCCAAGTAAAACCGAAAAACCCTTGAAATTCGCCAGTTATGGTAAGCTAAGCAACCATAACTCGCGCCACCACCGTGCACTGCTAAGACTAACACCCAGGACATCAAAGATGACATTACAAATATCATTGATGACATCACTGATGACATCACATATCTGGCTCACTATTTTTTCTTTTGCTGACATATCTAGGCCACATATTTATTAGATACAGTTTATATTTTTTTACTACAAGTGCACTTAAGGTTTAAGTACAGTTCACTGATCAAATTTTGGTTTTAAGAACATTAAATACGCGTTTGTAAGATTAGCTGGTAATCTCTGCTTTAGAGTAACGGTACTATGATTACATTCAAACCATCCACATTTTTTTTTTTATATATGCAGTGTAGTGCCCTGAGTTGGTTGTGGCTCCTGCGTGGTAGATTATACCTATTGTTGTGAAGGTTTTCCTACCAAGTGATATTTGACCATGTGTGAATCCAGTCAGCTTGCAGTTGTTTTTCGTACCATCTGCATTGTAATGTAGAAGCATTAGTATTACGTATTTACTATGTGTTTGTATTAGTAATGTAGAGAGATTATCCGAATTGCTGGTAGAACATAATCTACCGTGGTTTGCATTCTGTACAAGTTGCTGAAATTGAACAGATTCACAATTAGGTATTGATATATAGACAGCTCATTGGGGATTTGTTCTTGTGTCACATTGTTGCAGAGAGTGCATGTATGTTTCCACATGTATGAAATCTGGAAGATTTCATTTATAGGTATGTTTTTGTTTTCCAGTACTAATAGTAAGTACATTAGAAATGCTTGTGGATCTTCCTGTGAGTTTATAGTGAATTTCACCATTCCAGCACAGTAGTCCAATTCTTGTCTTATTCCATGAGCAGTATACGGGGTGTCAGGATTGTTTTTTGCGTTTCTATGAAGTACTAACATTTGCATACACAATGGGTCTCTAAAGTGTAAGTAAATGTTGTCAACAATTGCTGGTATTTGAAATAGAATATTGATTGCTACATTTGCGTAGCAACTTACACCTATTTCATTTATAAGTTTAAATGGACCAGGTAGTTCTGTATCTGAGTGATTTTTTTTTAGTTTGTCTTCCTTCTTTGACGAAGTACTTGGTTTACTTTCCCTAATTGGTTCTATTTTGCTTGTGGTACTTGATGAAGTTTTAGTTTATTTTAGTCTCTTTGGAGGATTTTCAGTGAAATCCTGTTGCATTTCTGTTTGATTTAGTTTTCTTTTAGAACATTTTCCTTTTTGTGGAACAGGATATGTTTGTAGATGGGCGGTGTATAGTGAACAAAGTCTATTGTATTCTAAAATGCAAGGAATATCAGCGTTTACTTTACTTGCATCAAAGTTTATTAGAAATAGACTGTCAATTGTACGTAGGCGTGACAGTGCTACGTAGCTCATGCCTTCTTTAAAGACGGTGTTACCAATTTCTATCATTGCTTTGTCTAGAGTAAGACCTTGTGATTTATGAATGGTGACTGCGTATGCAAGAGTTAGAGAAAATTGTTCTCTGCGTACATACATGTCTTTGAAGAAAAGGAATCGAGCTGTTGAGCGTCCTATTCGTTTTACTTCTGAAAGTTTGTCAAAGAGAATATTGACAAACTGAATTTTGTTGTCACGTGGGTATGTTTGAAAGCCAACAACTGTACCCAGTACTCCATTAACTAGTCCTTGGTCCACGTCAAGGTTACGTTTAAGCATTACTCTGCAATTTAAGGATAATTTTAATATCTTTTCCAAGCCTGCTGTGTTTGAGATTGATTTTTCTAAACTATTTAGTCTTGCTGCGGCTTGGTCACACATGGGTAGTGCCATTCCATGTACATCTAGTTTGTCTGTGGCGTTAATTTCCATAATTGATTGCATTTCTTTGCTTAACATTATTTCATTGAATTTGAAACAGCTTGCAAGAGTTGGCATTAAGGCCATACAATTGACATTTTTGTGGGCTAATTGTTCCATAACATCTGTAGCACGTGCATTATCACCATAAAGTGCATGAATGTGCCGGGTTTTCAATATTGCTTCTGCTTCTCTAGAAAGTATACCAACTCTGATACTTTTTAAGGTATTGGCATAAGTGAGATCTGCAGATTGGCGCATGTTTTCTGTTAATTCTCTGTATTGGAAATGTTGCCAAAGGTTGACATTTCCAATGCTGCCAACAGTTTTACGGCAGAGTTTGTGTCCTAATGTTTTAAAAATAGGCTCACCTTTTACAGGTGTCAATTGAAGAAGATCTCCGAAAACAATGATGTGTTTTCCTGCAAAGAGCTCTTCACAGTTTGTTTGGAGTACTTCTTGTAATCTGATTTGAATCAAAGCCAACGTTAGGTTGGACACCATGCTCACTTCATCTATTAGTAGCATTTTCATTTGTTTCAATACTCTGCGTACTTCCATTGCAGCTTCTGCAGAAAGTTTGTAATAATCTAACTTGTTTTGGTGTTCTACTGGCAGGAGTAGTAATCGGTGTAAAGTGACACCACCTATGTTGTAGGCAGCTAAACCTGTGGGGGCAGTGACAACAGCTGACAGTTTGTTGTTTGTCAATTGTTGAAGGAACTTACTGATGATTTTGATTAGTAATGTTTTGCCAGAACCAGCTTCACCACTGGCATACAATAGTATAGGTTTGTAATTTTGGCAGGTGCATTCTTTGTTTTCAGGTTGCACACCATGTGCAATTTCTTTTGTTATTTCTTGAAAAATGCTACGTTGCTCTTTGTTTAGTTTTGATTGTAGTGTAGTTAAGTCTTCTTTATCTTCATAGTGACACATGGTGTTTTCTACTTCTATCATAGCTAATTCTGCCTCATTTGTTATTAGTCGTTCTCCCAGTGGTTCTTGGCTTCCTGTGACAGAAGGTTGGCTACTGTCAGGTGTGTCCTTATCTAGTTGGGCCTGGAGTTCCTCTTCATGTTGCTGTTCATTGTGCAACTTTGTTTTGTACTGTGCAAAGTTTACATCAGTTATACTGCTTTCATTGGCTTTGAAAGCGTCTTCATATGAGTCATAGGTATCTAGTATTTCTTCTTCTTTTCTCCATGGTTTAAAGAGTTGTAGCAGGGACATATAATATATTTCTTTATGTTGAGGAGTCTTTAATGACAATTTGATATGATTAATTAAATTTGGTTTGGTGAGTTTTACTAAGCTGCCATCACAGTTTGTCACTTTGTATTTACGGTTTTGCTCATCAGGTTTTATATTATTTTTGTATGTGTAGTTTTGGGCTATGTGGTATAGACACATGGTTTCCAAAGTGCTACTCCTGTTTGGGTACTATGTGTCCAATAAATTGCTTTTGAAAATGTCTTGGCTGTTGGGATCATGTTTGGCTATTGTTTCTATTTCTTCGTATGATTTTAGAACTCTTTTTCTAGATTTAGCTGGACCAAGACTTAGCCATACTATATTTGCAGATTTACCATACAATGCAGTACCAGTTAATCGATCAGCTGCTTCATAGGATCCACATTCTCTATGGGACAGCATTTTTATGCCCAAGCTGTATAATTTCTGAGACACTGTTTTATCTGATGACAGGTCATTCCAGAGGTCTTGGAGCTCTGTCTTTTCTCATTTGGTTAAGTATGCTGTGACATATCGTGCAACTGCAGTAGAATTGTCTGCAATGTACTGCACATCTATGTTTGCATTGCACAAGTGGGCAATGATTGCATTGTAATCATTGATATATTGTTCTTCTTCTTTTCTTTTTATGTAATATGTATTTTTAGGTGACTTACCTTTAACACTATGTCTATCTGAAGACATGAGGTTGTTCACTTGACCTGTTTTTGTAACTGGTCTAGGGAAACCAAATCGGCATTTGGTGTAGTATTTCCCTTTGTTTTTGTATTTGCGACGACAATATTTGCCACATTTGTGTCTTTGGAATTGTAAGATTTTTGCATGAAGATCACTATTTGTGGATTCTGACGGAATTTCACAAGTGACATATTTTTCAATAAACTGTAAAACAGTGGCATCACTGTCTTGACCAAATTTAGGAGCATCTTTAATCCATAAAAGCATGTGGACATGTGGCGCTCCTCTGGCTTGGTATTCTTTTCTCCAAAAGAAGTGTTGCACTTCTCCAAGGGGAGGAACAGTTTTATTACAAATAAAATGTAGCATAGCAATGAAGCGATGGTGAAAATATCTAGAAACATTAACAGGATCCTGAGAACAAAGTTCTCCTGGTGTTAGTATATCTATGTTTGTTTTGTTTTTGTTTGATATGCGTAGGAAAGCATGTAAATCTTCCCATGCATATTCTGCGCAACTTAATGTAACAAACCAAGTGGGTGGGCCAAGGTTTCTGATCATACAAGGTACATCTCCATGGCGTCGAAACCAGTACTCTTTAGTACCTCGCATATTTGCTAATAGATTTGTAAGATTTGCCTGTAAAACCTCATCTTTTTGTTGAACATTTTGTAATAATTGTGTGGCTGTCATATTTTGAAAGTGTGATCCTGATTTTAATATGTGTGCAACTCCGTAACATAAAGTTGCTAGTTCACTTTCAAAGAGTAGGTGGAATATGTATTCCACATTTTGTCGAAATCTGGGATCTTCAGAATACATTCGTAATGGGCGATATTCTGATGCTGATATTTGAACAGGTCTATCATCGTATCTTCCTCCTTTGCCAGTAGGAAAGAGTAGAGGAAAAGCATGTGCTTCTATACTTTTTTCCCATATGCTGATTGGTGATCCTTTTGTTTGATGCATTTGGTACGTTTCCAGTGCATCTTCTATGGTGTCATTAGAGTGCAATGAGTGAATTGTATAATGATCTAAAGTGTTTGCTATTGTAGCAGGATCTAGGAGCTCAAATTGACCAGTTTCTTGTGTCTCTCGAATTATTTCAGTTGTATCTTTCAAGTTTTCTTCAATATTAATTTCTTTGTAATAATCATTATTCTCTTTGAGATATTGCAGAGCTTCTCTAACTTTATGTAAATCTACCAGTTGTTGCCAAATTTTTTTGTCTTTTGTAGATACTCCATTTACCAAGATAATTAAAGATTGTTGCATTGGACGTTGCACTCCTAAAGTGTGCACATTTTCTTTTAGATCTAATGGTAAATACACTACTTTTCCATGAATACCTTTCACTAATTCAGAGGGAGGTAATTTTGCAGTTTTTGGTTGAAGGCGTGTTATTGCTTGAAATGGATGAACTGTTTGAATTATGATGCTCTCATATAAATTAAGTTGTTGAAGGAGTTTTGGTAGTGGATGTAATTTCAAGTTTTTTGAGATAGCACATGAAGGAGTTTGGTTGTTGTCAAGTTTGGTAGTGCAGTAACTGCAAAGTATTATGGGGTCAGTTATTTCGTATTTGTTTTCTGCTATAAGATAGAGAGCTAATTCAAACCATTTAGAATCTTCATTGTCTTCTATTTTGTATGAAAGGTCTATAGTTTTTGTGTTACTTTTATAACACGTTCTGCAGCAACATACACACAGTGAAGTGCTTTGAAATTTTAGTATTTCTTTTTTGTATGTGTGTAGTGAAAGGTTGCCATGTGCAGATTTGTTACAAAGTTGGCTGACAGCTAATTCATCTTGTAAGTGGGTTTCATTTCCAAAATATTTTTTCTGTATATACTCGATTTCTTCTAGTAGGTCTTTTGGTGTACCATGTACAAGAATGTTATTTAAATTGGCTAGTGCTAAAGCAGGACTTTTTGCATAATACACTCTATAAACTAGATTTCTTATACTTGCATGATGTGTTGATATCCTTTTGATATCATGGGAGGTTGTTTTGCAAGTAGCTCCTGATATGCAGGCCAACGAATGTCCTTGCAGTCCTGTGTGCTTGCGTACTGGACAAGCATCCATACTTTGCAGTATTTTAATTTTGATTTTGTCTTTGCTGTTCACATATTGATTGAGGAATTGGCGGAAAGATTTGAACATTTTTTTGGGACTGTTACACATTGACGTGCATGGCCATGTGTAAATTAGATGTTCTGATTAAGTCGAATGGAGGGGTAAATCTAGGCCACATATTTATTAGATACAGTTTATATTTTTTTACTACAAGTGCACTTAAGGTTTAAGTACAGTTCACTGATCAAATTTTGGTTTTAAGAACATTAAATACGCGTTTGTAAGATTAGCTGGTAATCTCTGCTTTAGAGTAACGGTACTATGATTACATTCAAACCATCCACATTTTTTTTTTTATATATGCAGTGTAGTGCCCTGAGTTGGTTGTGGCTCCTGCGTGGTAGATTATACCTATTGTTGTGAAGGTTTTCCTACCAAGTGATATTTGACCATGTGTGAATCCAGTCAGCTTGCAGTTGTTTTTCGTACCATCTGCATTGTAATGTAGAAGCATTAGTATTACGTATTTACTATGTGTTTGTATTAGTAATGTAGAGAGATTATCCGAATTGCTGGTAGAACATAATCTACCGTGGTTTGCATTCTGTACAAGTTGCTGAAATTGAACAGATTCACAATTAGGTATTGATATATAGACAGCTCATTGGGGATTTGTTCTTGTGTCACATTGTTGCAGAGAGTGCATGTATGTTTCCACATGTATGAAATCTGGAAGATTTCATTTATAGGTATGTTTTTGTTTTCCAGTACTAATAGTAAGTACATTAGAAATGCTTGTGGATCTTCCTGTGAGTTTATAGTGAATTTCACCATTCCAGCACAGTAGTCCAATTCTTGTCTTATTCCATGAGCAGTATACGGGGTGTCAGGATTGTTTTTTGCGTTTCTATGAAGTACTAACATTTGCATACACAATGGGTCTCTAAAGTGTAAGTAAATGTTGTCAACAATTGCTGGTATTTGAAATAGAATATTGATTGCTACATTTGCGTAGCAACTTACACCTATTTCATTTATAAGTTTAAATGGACCAGGTAGTTCTGTATCTGAGTGATTTTTTTTTAGTTTGTCTTCCTTCTTTGACGAAGTACTTGGTTTACTTTCCCTAATTGGTTCTATTTTGCTTGTGGTACTTGATGAAGTTTTAGTTTATTTTAGTCTCTTTGGAGGATTTTCAGTGAAATCCTGTTGCATTTCTGTTTGATTTAGTTTTCTTTTAGAACATTTTCCTTTTTGTGGAACAGGATATGTTTGTAGATGGGCGGTGTATAGTGAACAAAGTCTATTGTATTCTAAAATGCAAGGAATATCAGCGTTTACTTTACTTGCATCAAAGTTTATTAGAAATAGACTGTCAATTGTACGTAGGCGTGACAGTGCTACGTAGCTCATGCCTTCTTTAAAGACGGTGTTACCAATTTCTATCATTGCTTTGTCTAGAGTAAGACCTTGTGATTTATGAATGGTGACTGCGTATGCAAGAGTTAGAGAAAATTGTTCTCTGCGTACATACATGTCTTTGAAGAAAAGGAATCGAGCTGTTGAGCGTCCTATTCGTTTTACTTCTGAAAGTTTGTCAAAGAGAATATTGACAAACTGAATTTTGTTGTCACGTGGGTATGTTTGAAAGCCAACAACTGTACCCAGTACTCCATTAACTAGTCCTTGGTCCACGTCAAGGTTACGTTTAAGCATTACTCTGCAATTTAAGGATAATTTTAATATCTTTTCCAAGCCTGCTGTGTTTGAGATTGATTTTTCTAAACTATTTAGTCTTGCTGCGGCTTGGTCACACATGGGTAGTGCCATTCCATGTACATCTAGTTTGTCTGTGGCGTTAATTTCCATAATTGATTGCATTTCTTTGCTTAACATTATTTCATTGAATTTGAAACAGCTTGCAAGAGTTGGCATTAAGGCCATACAATTGACATTTTTGTGGGCTAATTGTTCCATAACATCTGTAGCACGTGCATTATCACCATAAAGTGCATGAATGTGCCGGGTTTTCAATATTGCTTCTGCTTCTCTAGAAAGTATACCAACTCTGATACTTTTTAAGGTATTGGCATAAGTGAGATCTGCAGATTGGCGCATGTTTTCTGTTAATTCTCTGTATTGGAAATGTTGCCAAAGGTTGACATTTCCAATGCTGCCAACAGTTTTACGGCAGAGTTTGTGTCCTAATGTTTTAAAAATAGGCTCACCTTTTACAGGTGTCAATTGAAGAAGATCTCCGAAAACAATGATGTGTTTTCCTGCAAAGAGCTCTTCACAGTTTGTTTGGAGTACTTCTTGTAATCTGATTTGAATCAAAGCCAACGTTAGGTTGGACACCATGCTCACTTCATCTATTAGTAGCATTTTCATTTGTTTCAATACTCTGCGTACTTCCATTGCAGCTTCTGCAGAAAGTTTGTAATAATCTAACTTGTTTTGGTGTTCTACTGGCAGGAGTAGTAATCGGTGTAAAGTGACACCACCTATGTTGTAGGCAGCTAAACCTGTGGGGGCAGTGACAACAGCTGACAGTTTGTTGTTTGTCAATTGTTGAAGGAACTTACTGATGATTTTGATTAGTAATGTTTTGCCAGAACCAGCTTCACCACTGGCATACAATAGTATAGGTTTGTAATTTTGGCAGGTGCATTCTTTGTTTTCAGGTTGCACACCATGTGCAATTTCTTTTGTTATTTCTTGAAAAATGCTACGTTGCTCTTTGTTTAGTTTTGATTGTAGTGTAGTTAAGTCTTCTTTATCTTCATAGTGACACATGGTGTTTTCTACTTCTATCATAGCTAATTCTGCCTCATTTGTTATTAGTCGTTCTCCCAGTGGTTCTTGGCTTCCTGTGACAGAAGGTTGGCTACTGTCAGGTGTGTCCTTATCTAGTTGGGCCTGGAGTTCCTCTTCATGTTGCTGTTCATTGTGCAACTTTGTTTTGTACTGTGCAAAGTTTACATCAGTTATACTGCTTTCATTGGCTTTGAAAGCGTCTTCATATGAGTCATAGGTATCTAGTATTTCTTCTTCTTTTCTCCATGGTTTAAAGAGTTGTAGCAGGGACATATAATATATTTCTTTATGTTGAGGAGTCTTTAATGACAATTTGATATGATTAATTAAATTTGGTTTGGTGAGTTTTACTAAGCTGCCATCACAGTTTGTCACTTTGTATTTACGGTTTTGCTCATCAGGTTTTATATTATTTTTGTATGTGTAGTTTTGGGCTATGTGGTATAGACACATGGTTTCCAAAGTGCTACTCCTGTTTGGGTACTATGTGTCCAATAAATTGCTTTTGAAAATGTCTTGGCTGTTGGGATCATGTTTGGCTATTGTTTCTATTTCTTCGTATGATTTTAGAACTCTTTTTCTAGATTTAGCTGGACCAAGACTTAGCCATACTATATTTGCAGATTTACCATACAATGCAGTACCAGTTAATCGATCAGCTGCTTCATAGGATCCACATTCTCTATGGGACAGCATTTTTATGCCCAAGCTGTATAATTTCTGAGACACTGTTTTATCTGATGACAGGTCATTCCAGAGGTCTTGGAGCTCTGTCTTTTCTCATTTGGTTAAGTATGCTGTGACATATCGTGCAACTGCAGTAGAATTGTCTGCAATGTACTGCACATCTATGTTTGCATTGCACAAGTGGGCAATGATTGCATTGTAATCATTGATATATTGTTCTTCTTCTTTTCTTTTTATGTAATATGTATTTTTAGGTGACTTACCTTTAACACTATGTCTATCTGAAGACATGAGGTTGTTCACTTGACCTGTTTTTGTAACTGGTCTAGGGAAACCAAATCGGCATTTGGTGTAGTATTTCCCTTTGTTTTTGTATTTGCGACGACAATATTTGCCACATTTGTGTCTTTGGAATTGTAAGATTTTTGCATGAAGATCACTATTTGTGGATTCTGACGGAATTTCACAAGTGACATATTTTTCAATAAACTGTAAAACAGTGGCATCACTGTCTTGACCAAATTTAGGAGCATCTTTAATCCATAAAAGCATGTGGACATGTGGCGCTCCTCTGGCTTGGTATTCTTTTCTCCAAAAGAAGTGTTGCACTTCTCCAAGGGGAGGAACAGTTTTATTACAAATAAAATGTAGCATAGCAATGAAGCGATGGTGAAAATATCTAGAAACATTAACAGGATCCTGAGAACAAAGTTCTCCTGGTGTTAGTATATCTATGTTTGTTTTGTTTTTGTTTGATATGCGTAGGAAAGCATGTAAATCTTCCCATGCATATTCTGCGCAACTTAATGTAACAAACCAAGTGGGTGGGCCAAGGTTTCTGATCATACAAGGTACATCTCCATGGCGTCGAAACCAGTACTCTTTAGTACCTCGCATATTTGCTAATAGATTTGTAAGATTTGCCTGTAAAACCTCATCTTTTTGTTGAACATTTTGTAATAATTGTGTGGCTGTCATATTTTGAAAGTGTGATCCTGATTTTAATATGTGTGCAACTCCGTAACATAAAGTTGCTAGTTCACTTTCAAAGAGTAGGTGGAATATGTATTCCACATTTTGTCGAAATCTGGGATCTTCAGAATACATTCGTAATGGGCGATATTCTGATGCTGATATTTGAACAGGTCTATCATCGTATCTTCCTCCTTTGCCAGTAGGAAAGAGTAGAGGAAAAGCATGTGCTTCTATACTTTTTTCCCATATGCTGATTGGTGATCCTTTTGTTTGATGCATTTGGTACGTTTCCAGTGCATCTTCTATGGTGTCATTAGAGTGCAATGAGTGAATTGTATAATGATCTAAAGTGTTTGCTATTGTAGCAGGATCTAGGAGCTCAAATTGACCAGTTTCTTGTGTCTCTCGAATTATTTCAGTTGTATCTTTCAAGTTTTCTTCAATATTAATTTCTTTGTAATAATCATTATTCTCTTTGAGATATTGCAGAGCTTCTCTAACTTTATGTAAATCTACCAGTTGTTGCCAAATTTTTTTGTCTTTTGTAGATACTCCATTTACCAAGATAATTAAAGATTGTTGCATTGGACGTTGCACTCCTAAAGTGTGCACATTTTCTTTTAGATCTAATGGTAAATACACTACTTTTCCATGAATACCTTTCACTAATTCAGAGGGAGGTAATTTTGCAGTTTTTGGTTGAAGGCGTGTTATTGCTTGAAATGGATGAACTGTTTGAATTATGATGCTCTCATATAAATTAAGTTGTTGAAGGAGTTTTGGTAGTGGATGTAATTTCAAGTTTTTTGAGATAGCACATGAAGGAGTTTGGTTGTTGTCAAGTTTGGTAGTGCAGTAACTGCAAAGTATTATGGGGTCAGTTATTTCGTATTTGTTTTCTGCTATAAGATAGAGAGCTAATTCAAACCATTTAGAATCTTCATTGTCTTCTATTTTGTATGAAAGGTCTATAGTTTTTGTGTTACTTTTATAACACGTTCTGCAGCAACATACACACAGTGAAGTGCTTTGAAATTTTAGTATTTCTTTTTTGTATGTGTGTAGTGAAAGGTTGCCATGTGCAGATTTGTTACAAAGTTGGCTGACAGCTAATTCATCTTGTAAGTGGGTTTCATTTCCAAAATATTTTTTCTGTATATACTCGATTTCTTCTAGTAGGTCTTTTGGTGTACCATGTACAAGAATGTTATTTAAATTGGCTAGTGCTAAAGCAGGACTTTTTGCATAATACACTCTATAAACTAGATTTCTTATACTTGCATGATGTGTTGATATCCTTTTGATATCATGGGAGGTTGTTTTGCAAGTAGCTCCTGATATGCAGGCCAACGAATGTCCTTGCAGTCCTGTGTGCTTGCGTACTGGACAAGCATCCATACTTTGCAGTATTTTAATTTTGATTTTGTCTTTGCTGTTCACATATTGATTGAGGAATTGGCGGAAAGATTTGAACATTTTTTTGGGACTGTTACACATTGACGTGCATGGCCATGTGTAAATTAGATGTTCTGATTAAGTCGAATGGAGGGGTAAATCTAAGTTTTCAGGGCATATTTTTGTAAGGAGTTCTTCTTGTTCCATTATGGTATTATTAACTTTTTCATAACCTCAACCACTGCTATGTATGGCAATTGTATTTGTTTGCTTTTGTTTGTACGCTTCTTCATTAAAGTATGGTTCTGTGCTTGTAGTGTGACTCCATTCACCTCCACAGATATTTAAGAAGTTATTTCTGTTCACATTTCGTTTATTGAGAAGTCTTTTTTGAAATTTAGTTATTAGTTTTGTTAGTGGTTTAATTATATTTAACACATCAATAAATATGTTTCTTTTGAGAAGAATTGCACTGTCTATCAACGCTTCTAAGATTACTTTCCTACGATAGGTTTGAAGTGTTGAACCTGATTTCTCTCCTGTTTTTATCAGATTTTGAAGGACTTTGTGAAGGAACATTTTGGCTAATATACTTTTCTTGGTATGCTTACTTTGTACTATATCAAGATTTATAGAAGACGTTTTATTTGTAGTGATAGTTGATTTTCTGTTAATAGTTTTTTGGGTCGTTTTACTTCGTGATAGAGGAGGCAAAGTTTTTGCACTAGAAACTTCTTCTGTTTCACAACATGACTGTATTAGCTGTTGTGTTTCAACGTTTTTTACAAATTCTGCTATAGATGGGTGTTTATGTTGGAGACTTTTCTTTTCATTTGCTCTACTTCTGCGTCCCTTTCTACGGAGTTGCTTTTTGGTGGGCATTCTTTAGCGTCTGTTGAAAAAAATACAGAAGGTATGGGTTGGAGTTTTCTGCAATGCATGTGTGTTGTGTGCATGATTGTTTAAGTAAGATGATAAAGATGTATGTAATGGTGTGTGATTGTGAATTGGGAAGTTGAACTACTAGGGATTGGTATTCTTCAATTAATGTGTTACTAAACTGGGGTTGAGATGACAGAAAAAAGTAAGCCAGTGGGGTGGAGAAGAATAAATAATATAGGTAAAGCTATACAATTAAAACAGTTGTTTGTTCTACAACATCTACATTCTAGCGGCTGAGTTGGGTAATTTGTGTGCCGAAAATTAGGAATTTGAGGGCCATTCTGACAGGAGATCACTGTTTAAGACGGGGGGATTTTTGGTCAGAATGGTGCAGAATCTCTATTTTTAGGCACAGAAATACCATGAATGCACCGTACAGTGCGTGTGAGTTATAAATCAAATATTATGGTAACAATCTACTTACTTTTTTTTCAAAAATGAGTAGTTTGCTTCTTAGGTGTTCTTTGTAAATCAAAATCGGCTGCTTCTATTCAGGAGAATGGGCTTCACTGCAATTGTAAAAGAAAGAAATTAGTAATTTGGTTGCTATATAGCACTGTTTTCATTTTAGACATAGATTTTTTTAAATTGAAATTCTCAGCGCCTTCCTGAAAACCATTAAAACTATATTATGACTAAGAGTAGGAAAGAAAATATCTTTACTATGGTTTGTGGAATTCATAATCTACCAACGTATACCACTATTCTTGTAACTAAGCTTTTCCACGTAATAGTGAGTCATTGTCATCATAGCTCTCAACCATGTGTGTCGCAAAGGCGGGTGAAATCACCTGATTTTGTTTTTGGTGGGTGAGACGCCCATTGGAATGAATGGGCGTGCAGGAGGCTTGGCGGGTGAGTCAGTCCTTTACAAGGCGGGTGACACCCGCCAAAAGCGTGTAAGTTGAGAGCTATGTGTCATAGCCTGCTTTTGCACGTAACAGTGAGTGAATGTCATAGTCTGCTTGTCCTATATAAATGTATGCAAGTACTTATATAAACGAAAAAGATTAAAACCAATTATGTGTTTGTACAAATATTATTGTTTGAGATTTGATCATAGAGTGTGTATGTTATTTTGTGTGATTATATGTTGTGTATATATTTTATTTCAAAAATGTTAGTTTAATAGTATGTGCATGTGTGTGTGTGTGTATGAAGAAATTAAACGATATAAAGGTCTGTAAGTGACAGGTCATTTTAGGACAATTAAACAATGATCGTCCATTCATTTTTCAGATTATAGAAGGTAAAAGTCGGTTAGAAAATGTATTCATTTACTCTGTAGAAAATATGCATACCTGTACTTTCTGTTCATGCATATGGATATGGACCAAGCTGCAAGTAGAAATATTGGAGATTTGTATAGTATTTCTCGTAGATCGTGGTTGTCAATGGTATGAGACTTGTACTCCGAGAGATACACCGTACATTTGTAGTGCTGCTCTATGATGATGCAGTTACATGTAGAGTTATTGGATTTGATTGGTGGATGGTCATGTGATTGCTTAGCTACATCCAATGAGGGAATGGCACAGAGAGTGAAATCGAAATGGTAGAAGGGCTGTACATGTTACGATACGTTCGCGGACATGGCGGTAGTTCTAGGACACTGCGTATTACATCCAGGGAATTTGGGGAGGGGAGGTATGGAAATGAGATTGGATGAAGCAAGGGATTGGTCAGTAAAGTTTAGTGAGTGTGTTGTGCTAGGAGAGATTTTCTCAGATATTGTTTTTGCAGAGAGAAGAACAGATAGCTATGGCTGAGTGTTTCAAAACACAGATTGTATGGATTTTGGGAGACTCGTGGATTCATTGGTTGAAGGTGCATGCAGAAAGCTGTGGAGTATCTATAGATCTTGGATTCCCACATGTGGAAGTGCACTGGAATGGAGTGCGTGGAATGAAGTGGTTGGACTTGCTACCTCTCTGTGCAACTTTGAAGATAGAGGAACATCCAGACATAATTGAAATTCATTGTGGAGGGAACAGTTTAGGACATGTGTCTGGATTTTCTTTGCAATTTGCAATGAAAGAAGGACTTCAGAAGATAATGGACATGTTTCCAAACTCTAAAATAATTTTTTCACGGATTCCGCAGAGACAAGTGTGGCTTCGTTCTTTCTCATGTGGTCCACAAATGGAGGAAGCAAGGCGTAATGTTAATAAGGCTGTTTGTGCCTTCCTAAGAGATTTTGGTATGTCCTCTTTTAACAATGAAAATATTTTGTTTCGTAGTACATACATTTTTCGCAAAGATGGAGTACATCTTACTTATGCTGGCAATCAGATTTCTCTGAGAAATGTACAAAATGCATTGCGACCATTTTTAGAAATACAGCATTTGTTTTGAAGTACGTCTTACATAGTTAAAATGTTTTACATTCAAACACCTCCCAAAGGCTCTTTTCAGAGCCACCACTTCCTGTTAGAGAAAAATGCATTGGTTTCAATAGGGTAGCAATGCAATTGTTTTTCTGTTCGCGGACCATCCGCAGACTTTCACGAAATGGAAATGGCTATGCTTTATGTATCTTCACTTCTATTTTTTAACTGTGAAAGGAGGCTCTGAAAAGATCCTTATTTTTTTTTTTTATTTTTGTTATTTTGTATTTTTTTTGTTCTTTTTTATACACGACACACTAGGAGAGGAGGGAAAGGAGGGTAAAGGGAGGGGGACACCAACCAAAGGGATAAGAAAGGGCGAGCTGAGAGAGGAAGATGTAGAGTGGGTTTTATTTGGGTAGTGAGCAGGTCTTCTGGTGCTCTGAGACGATCGTCTCAAAAGCACTCCGAAGTCGCTCCCCCCTGCAGAATACTGTGTCACAGTACACACATACAACTGTGACCATCGAAAGGTAAGGGTCATCAGAAATCTGTATGGCCTGTGAGGCAGCTTGAGGAAGACGCTGTCCCACAGAGGTGTTCCTTGTGGTGACAGGATCAGGAACAGAGGATGAAGTAGAGGCAATCAACCTACTACGCTTCTCGCAAGGTACAACCTTGCGAATGGCCCCAGTGTGGAATGAGCGCAGGTGTCGCTTCATGGTAGTGGTCCCAAAGCTATACGAACCATGCTTCCCGTGACTGAGTACCATTTTGCACTCATTACAGCTGACACAGTTCGCATGAGACTTAGGACCGTTTCCATGAACGGTAAACAACCGCCACACCCAAGATTCACGCCGACGGCGGGTAGTAGAGAATTCATCTACCTCATTCTCGTCATCCTCTTGTTCCTCCTCTATATCCTCACTCCTGTTCCCCTCTTCAGGCCCTTGGGGAAATGGTGGTGGTGGAGGGGGTGGGAGTGGTGCTGAAGCAGATGTAGCACCATGTGGTAATAGTCGAGCCATGGATGTCATAGGCTTGGAGATGGAAATCTCAAAATCTGCAAAGTATGCAGCAAAATGCAGTGTGCTCTGTGGAATAGTCAGAAACACAATGAGAAGGCGCTCTAGGGCTGGTCTTATATTGGGCTGCTGTGCGCGGGTTGCGGAGATGCGCGCCGTCCGCAAGACAGATCGAACATCAAAAAAGGTTCAAAAAGTCACAAAAACTATGTGGAAAGTTAGGATTAGTATGTGGGATTTGTGGTATGGTGATTTTTTAATGAGAAATATTGTGGATTACTTGGAAATGTACTTTTAAACTGGTCGGGGACACGAACAGTGTCCGCATTTAAAGCACGAGATGAGCGTGGGCGCGGTCACATGATTGTTTTGTGAGCATGTTCGCTAAGGTAGCGGTCGTCCGCAGGACACCCAATGTACGGACATTGTTTTGCGCATGCGTGTTGATGTTCTGCGGACAGTGTTTGGGTCCTGAACTAATTAAAAGTGCGTCACATGTAAAACGAACAGTTACGGACAGCCGTTTGTTCTTAGCACAGTTTAATTTATTAGCTAACAATACGGGCAGACATAGCGTTTTAAGAACACCTCCATTTTCGTTTATTTACGAACAATTCAGGACACCACGAGTGTTCTTAGAACAGTTTCTGCTTGCTATCGAACACTACGAATAGGCATAGTGTTCTTAAGGACACCTCCATTTTCATTTATTTACGAACATTTCAGGACACTACGAGTGTTCTTAGAATATTTTCAACTTGCATGAGAACATTACGGACAGATGTAGTGTCCTCAGGACAGTTACATTTTTGGTTCTTTACGAACATTTCCGAACAACCGCGGTGTCGGTGGACACCTAAATTGGTTTTATCACAGGGAACTGAAAGTAATTACAACACAATGTAAGAAAAGTAACTTTATTTCATATATATATACAATTATGACTGGGAAGGTGGGGCAGAAACGGAAACAAAAACAGGAGAATTAGGGATTTCTAGATAACTGGGATCAGGTGAAGAAGGGAAGGAAATCTCATCGAAACGCTTTGGTCCATAGACAGGGTTTGGGGTTAACTGTGTGGGATAGGGTGAGGGGGGACAAGTGCAGGTTAGACAATGGTGTGCTGTTGGGGGTTTCACATAATTTTCCACAAAGTTTTTCAAATCCATACAATTTTGCATAAGGTTGTCCATTTTTTGATTAATCTGCTGTAGAGTGATATCCTCTGATTGTTGTTGTGAGATGCTTGGAATTTTTGTATGGTCTGTAATAAATAAAATGTATATGTTAAATGTATACAAAATAATATTTATTAATTGGTTCATATAGTAAAGTGTGTACCATTAGGTGGACTATTTTCTAGCATTTCCTCTCGTGGGAAATGCTCCTCTAGCCAGTCGAGAGTACTACACATTTCTGTGAGAAAACAAAAAAGTAATATGTTTTTTTTTTCTAATATAGAAAGTTTATAAATATATGAGTAAAAAGAAGTGCACTTACTATGTCTGGTGAGATATGTAATCAGTAGTGTATACGTCTGGTCTTGCTGTTGGTTGTGGAGCGTCTGTGAGGTAATTATGGTGGAAGCCACTTTATCTTCTTTTGGTATATTCCATTTTAAAACATATTGTATTTACATGAATGGTTCATGTGTTACATATATGGGTAAAATGTTTTAAGTATTACTACATACACTTTGTATGTGTGCTGCTTTGTGAATTTGTTAAATGTTCCTATGTTATGATATAACTATTACAAATACATCCCCAGAGATTTTAGGTGGTGGTACTGTTGTCCAAACATGTCTGCGGACCGTCAAATTCAGTAGAAAGGGTTCAGTATGTTCCATATTATATGTACATAAAGTCAAAGTTATTATTGTTAAGTTGTGCTACTAAAAAACTATGAAATTCAGTAAAAAAAACTTTGTTAAAGGGACGTTATGGTTAAGTTGCGCTACTAAAAACCTATGAAATTCAGTAAAAAAACTTTGTTAAAGGGACGTTATGGTTAAGTTGCGCTACTAAAAACCTATGAAATTCAGTGAAAAAACATTGTTAAAGGGACGTTATGGTTCAAAGTAAAACCGAAAAACCCCTGAAATTCGGCAGTTATGGTAAGATAAGCAACCATAACTCGTGCCGCCACCGTGCACTGCTAAGACTAACACCCAGGACATCAAAGATGACATCACAAATGTCATTGATGACATCACTGATGACATCACATGTGCATTTACCTTTCATGAAAAGTCTGTACAAGGGATTCTTAGTGTAATGTTAATAAAAAAAGTGTCAAACATTATTGGAATAAATATCAAGTGCTAATCAGTGCATTAAGCTATGCATTGATATAAATAGCATTCTATTATTAACTTCAATCCAGTATACTAAGGTACTCATGTAGAAACATAGGCATTGTGTGCAGCATACATGATGGAGGTGCAATATTCATAAGCTTGCCATGTTGAATATTGAAATGATAACTGTTTTCATATTAGAGTTTTTCGTACAGTGAAACTTGTGATAGGTAGGTAATAAAACCCACTTACTACATAATTGCATTATTATACACAAATCACAAAGAGACAACACCACATACAAATATGAATATATACAAGGGAATTGAAGTAGGAAAAAGAAACAGCAATAGTAGCAGAAAGTGTTCATAACCTAACTGATTACCTTTATGCAGAGAAATGATTGCTCTGTTTCAAAGCTGTTACTTACCCTATCTATATATATCACATGATGTGTCTGGACCCTGAGGAAAATAGTGTGAGTACAACATTTAAAAAATATGAGCATATACAGAGAAAGTACAGTAATAAAGAAACATCAAAAGTATCAGAAAGTGCTGATAAATCTACTGATAATTTTAATGCACAAAAAGGATTGCTGTCTTTCAAGGTTGTGATTTCTCCTATGTACATGTCTCATATGATATGACTGGACCATAAGGGAATTATTCTAAGAACACACTTGAAGGATAAGTCTACGAATATAGTAATTTACAATTTTTAGTTCCTGACTGTTACTGAAGAAAATCATGTGGCCTAGATATGTCAGGAAAGGAAAAAAAGGGAGAGCCAGCCACGTGATGTCATCAGTGATGTCATCAATGACATTTGTGATGTCATCTTTGATGTCCTGAGTGTTAGTGTTAGCAGTGCACGGTGACGGCGCGAGTTACGGTTGCTTATCTTACCATAACTGCCGAATTTCAGGGGTTTTTCGGTTTTACTTTGAACCATAACGTCCCTTTAACAATGTTGTTTCACTGAATTTCATAGGTTTTTAGTAGTGCAACTTAACCATAACGTCCCTTTAACAAAGTTTTTTTACTGAATATATATATATATATATATATATATATATATATATATTTGTGAAAGCGGGTTTGTATGGTCTGGGTTGGCTCCAGCCCCATATAGATAGAGAAATTTGACACACCCCACCCATTTGCTCTGCACAGGGCGGGGTCTACCCCTGTGCTATCAGTATAGGTGTTTTCGGGACATTGCCAATTCTGTGACTTTTTCAAAAATAGGAATTATGACCCAATAAAACATACACAATGTGCATATCAGAAACAGACCCGTGCAACGCCGGGTGGTAACTCTAGTGTTCTATATAGAGAACATGAATATGAATGTAATGTCATCTATACAAATGTTGTCAGTTGTGTACTGATGAGAGCATCATATAAAAAAGGCCAATAGAAATGTAGTCAATAGTGTAGCATTAATAGCACTATACCTAACATGCAAATACCACTCTGGGCACTACACTACTGTGCTATGCATACCAATATATAAAAAATGTCAATATGAATTAATTTAAGAAGTATTTCATGAATCCAATGGAGTCATCACTGATTCCCCAGCAGTGACCTCTACTCATGTGGCCAGAGGACGGCATGAGCTACCTGATCCTGACCCTGGGGCGGTTATGAGGGAGAATCACATGGGAGGAGACAACTACCGGGGAGATGCTTTGACTTAATTGGATAAGATGCAGTATTCCCTTCTTTACAGTGAGGAAGACTCTATAATACCCGAGTTCTTAATGGCCTTAAATATCTAAGAGTTAAAAGTCCAAAAAACTACATGAAGTCCAACTCTCATAATCACCCAGGTACTGCTAGGAGGAGGAGGAGGGAGTTTGTGCAATGTGACAGGAGTTCAAAGTACAACATGCAGGCTAGTAATTCTATAGAATAAAGACCTCAGTCTGTTATTACATGATAGCAAAATGTACACAAATTAAGACCCGCCTTGATCGAGTTCTTTTGCATCTCTTTGTAGAAACCCATAAAGAAGTGAATGACTTAAATGGGCAATCCTAGATGAGTCATCCTAGAATGCAAAAGAAAATAGGTTTTCCCTAAACAAAATTCCTTGGCAAAAAGGCTCTCCGTTCTATCACTATAATCTTTATGACATCTTCTTGTATAGTGTGATATCATGGTTCTCAATATTCAATTTAGAATTCATAAAATCCCTTACATATGAGCTAAATGGTAGCATTTACTTTTAGGATGAGTTAAACACACCACTTTAGAGATAGAGTATACAAATGTATAAACTGATGATTTGTATAACTAAATGAACAAATTTTGTTTTTCTCTCTTTAGAGGCAATGACCAAGATTGATGCAACTGTAGGCACTTCTAAGAAGACTTTACTTATAATGTCCTAAGTAACGCAATCAGATATATGTAGCGCGGAAACACTGCAATAACATTGACCTGCTTTGGTCCTAGAGTATCATATGGATCAAAAAGATGACTAGTGATCATCTGGCAGATACATTTGCTCTAGCTGTTTATGAAACCTATGAATTAAGTTTCATCCATAAATGAATTAAGAGTACTCTCATTAACCTTCTGCTCTCTCGTCTGAGAGTGTCGTATGGACCTATTAACTAATTCCAAAAGATTTTGAAAAAGAAATTAATTTGGACTCTCTAGCAACAAATAGAAATCTAATTTGGTATGTAAATTAATGAAGGTAGTATTTATTCATGTATTGTCCAATAGTGTATTTAGAAATTGCACTGTTTTGCACTTTATGTATGAATAACAATCTTGAAAGAAGCTGACCATTCACAGTTTGATTGTTCGTATTGAAACTTTACCACTTACCACTTTATATTGTGCTCCTGTAGGCCTTAGGCAGCTGTATGGTATTATGTTTACATATGTGTGTGACACCAATGAATGATAACAAAGAACAATGGTTTACATGTTCTATTATATATGTGATAGTTGTCTTACTGTATGTTAGATCAGGGTTTGTCATTGATGTAAATCAAAATAAATTCTTTTTACTGAACCTTATGGCAGGAAAATAAATTCTGTTCATTGAGCTAGAAATCTTGAACATAAACAGAGCTGTGGTGTGAACACTGTATGATAGTGAATATACCAATATACCATCAGAGACTACAACATAGTTCATCCGAGTGAGGTGGGTGGTTGCCTTTCATGGGATTTCTAACATGTGATATATTTCCTCTAGTATGTGGGTTATGGGGTTATCTTTTTCAATACCCTGTGGTTGTGGTGTCTTGTGGATTTTCTATAGTAATTTTGTGTATGCTGTATGTCTGTTTCCCAGTATCAGGTTTATGTGTGTGTGGGGGGCGGGGGGTTCATTTTCCATATATTAATAAAAATGTCAGCATCCTGCAAGATATGTGCATGTGAATGGATGTCTTTCTGGCTCTTCTAGAGTGTAGTTGGGTGTGTTGCCTGTTAGTGAGGCTGCCTTGTGTTATCTTTTGATAGGATGCCATACTTTTTTTAATTAAAGAGTGTGTTGGTTGCCTTTAGTTGTGTAGTCGAATTTTCCTGAATATGCATTATTGTTATCTATCTATCTATCTATCTATCTATCTATCTATCTATCTATCTATCTATCTATCTCTTTATAAAAGTGAAAATGCATGGTTTGTATTTGGGTTTGTGGCCTGCCGAAGCATTGTTCCTTGTACAATTCCACACCTTTTCACCAATCTGCACAAAAGCATGCATAGTTACCTGTTAGTACCCTGTAGACACTACTGGCTACATGACATGTGAACACCTGACCCTTTCCCCCAGATGTCAGCACAAGTCATAATTTGTGTGTGGGTTTGTGACTTGCCAAACCATTGTTCCTCATACAAGTCCACACTGTTTCACCAATCTGCACCAAATTATGCATGGTTAAATGTTATGAGCCTCTGGACATTTCTTGCTACATGCCATTTGGACACTGCACCCCTTCCCCCAGATTCCAGCAAAACTCTAAATGTGGTTGTTGCTTGCGAAGCGTTGTTCCTTATACAACTCCACACTGTTTCACCACTCTGCACCAACTTGTGCATAGTTACCTGTTAGGACCCTCTTGACATTACTGGCTACATAGCATTTAAACACAATGGTCCTTTTCTCCGATTTCAGCAACTTCACACGAGACGGTTGTTAGGCAGAATTACATGCAGTACCCTTTGGGAACACTACACACAATTAAGACTAAATGGTAAAGTACAATCTCACCTTTGTTACAAGCCTGTACTACACAGTTATGTGGTAGCAGTGACTGAGCAGCTAGACTTATCTCAAGAGGGATGTGAGCAGTACAAGATGCTACACAGAGGTCTTGCAATCACAGTAGTTCAAACAAACACTATTCAAGGTTTCTTGGTAAAAGAATATACATTTATTTACACAGTCAGTTGGAAAACATTACACTAGTAAGAGGCAGCTCAATATCACACTATAATACACTACAGTACACAACCAATACGTTTCTGAACAAGTTAGGCTCCCCTGAGGTGGGAGCAAAATGGCACTTCAGTAACTTTCAAAAGGGGTAGAAAGACAAAGGTTAAAATAATTAAAGCACAATTACTTTCATAGGCAGGGCAAATAGTTTCAGTTCACTACAACAGGCAATTCAATTCAATAGGCCTGGGCCAATGTAAATGGTTCAGTGTCTTGGATAGGATAGCACAGTTCTGGTAGTAAACAGTTAAGTCTTTGCCAATGTTCTTAGAAGTAGTTTGCCAGAAAAAGAGTTATATGTCAGATTCCAAAGATGGAAAAGTTTCACAAACTTTCACCACAGCAGTAAGGATTTCCACACTGTGTTTGCACAGTACCTTATCTATGAATAAAAGCTATAGCTGAAGCAGTTTATCCTGGCAGTTCCTGCAGTTCTTGCTGTTCATGAGCTTCAGTCATGGGGACAAGAAGGAGGATTTCGGGAGGTTCCTGCACTGCCCAGGGAAGAGGCCACAAGCTTAGCTAAGCGTCGGTTTTAAGGTGTGCATGCCTTAAAGTCCACAAACTAGTATCCTTCTCACTGGCTATCCAGTTTTCAACAGCACTCTGATGAAAATTCGACCAGTATGGAGACGGTGTCCAGGTGGCTTACGAGTTGGTTGTTCCCACCAGCTCAAGAGAAGAAGTCGTCCTTGAAGGAGCTTCTCTGTTGATGGAGTTTCAGGCAATTCGGACCTGCAGCATGGCTTCACCGTGCAAACCAATGGTCCAGGAGTTGCGGCAGTCAACTTCCTTCCGCTCGTCCTCGGTTCTTTCGTTACAGTGGTCAACTCTGCCGTCCAGTCCTGGAGACTCGCCTTTAAAACAGTTTTCCTCCATTCATTCCAGCCTAGCTGTCACTCACCCAACAGGGTGGCTTTCCTTGCCGGAGGGTCAGCCAGCCAATCACACCAGAGTGCATTCAGGTCTCCTAGGAGACTAAGCACAGAGAGTTTTGGGCACCTTCCTCACATCCTGTCCACCCCAGACACTCAGGCGCCAGAGCAGGGCTTCAGCACTAAAGCCCGCCAAAGGGCATCAAACAAAGGGACCAAACCTGGTGTGGCGCGCAGAGTTAAACACAAGAAGAACCTTTCCTAAAAGAAACAGCGAAAAAAGATGACCGGAGTCTATTTTTACAGAGGGGTCATGGGTGCCATATTGAAAAACGTGGCTGACCCGATTATTAGCTACTGGTGTTCGCGGTTGGGAGAAATCATGGTAGTTCGTTATAAAACCACTGCCACCAGCCATTTAAAGTGGAAAGGGTAACATTTGACTTTTATATGAGTGTTTAGACACCACTGATGCTAGGTAACCCCTCCAGCAGTCTATAGGAAGATAGTGTGTGCTGGGTCTATGAATTTAAAAAGACTAGCAAAGTAAATTTAACTTTACATGCTCTGGGAGACAGTAGTCAGTAAGGTATTTAAACCTTGTGGAGTCTGAAAGACACCACAGTGCCACTGCACTGAAGGTGCTGTGTGACACACAAACAAAAGATGATGCCTCTGGAGTTATATCCAAAGAACACAAAAGTAAAACACACATCAAAATACATGGAAGAGTGGGAAAAAAGGCTCACACTCATTCCAGGTAAACATTAAAATCCTAGATATCCAGGAAAGTTGCTGGGGATCTCAAAAGGCAAGGGAAATTAGCACATTCTTGAGAATTTTCCCTAGCAACGGTTGCCTGAAATTGGTGAAACATCAATCTGGTCCTCAACCACAGAATGCCTGGTTTCTGGGAAATTTGCATCACAATACACCACAATGAACTACAGCATGTCAGGGTGAGGCAACAGGTGGTGAGATAGCACATTAGGTCCCAATATGCAGCAGCACACAAACTCTCACCTCCTCCCAATGTCTGTTGTGGGGTATATCCGCCAGTCATACATGCCCATTCTCAGTTTACTTGAGAGTGCAAAGCACATCAAGCGATAAGCAAATCGGAACAGCGACTTAAAGGATCATTGATTTTCAACAGTTGATGAGAGTTGTCATGTCTGTCCATAGAACCTGTTTGGAGAATGGGTACTTTTGCTAGTAGTAAATAACATTCAAATAAGGGAAGTAGTTTTGTTTTAAAGACAATATGGGTATTGACTTTAAGTTCTTTTAAATCCATCAATTAATAATTGTTCATCCATCACTTACCTGTTGTTGTGTAAGAACCAATAGTTTACAATTGCTCATGTTTGCTGTACAGTTCACGTTTAGCTTAGTGTGTCTGTATAGGAGTAGTGACATTTTACAATGTTATTGTTAGAACTGTGACTAGAAAGAGGGACTAATTGGTAACACACTGATTAATTACTGATAATCTTCATTTCACTTAGTGCCTACAATTATGTCCGATATGTGTTTTGACCTTTGTGCTACCGCTTAAGTGGGATTGTGTGACATTTCCCACATGTGTCTTATACACTCATATTATATTGTCTCATTTATACAGTGCCTTTCACCATTGATATGGTCCGAATGCGCTGTAGGTTGAAGGCCCTCAGGGGACCGATGTCCAGGTATGGAAACATTCAAGAATTGCTAGTATGCATGTGTGCAAAACTACCAGTACAAAGATATAAACGGGAGGTCAAGTCCCTGCTAGCCACCCATGTCGATCCCGCATGTGGATGGGTGGTGAGAGGCAGTCTAGATGGTGTATGCAAGACTGGCATAGTTTTTATGTGTGCAGCTATATATCAAATTGTTGTTGTTAACAATAGCTGCATGCTTATGGTAGAGGTGTTGTGCAAAGTGTTTTTGAATGGTGTATGATGGCAGATGTGTTCAGGTCTGCAGCCGTGACATCGGCTAAAGTTCCATAAGCATGGAGTGAAACAGGTTTAACAAGCATTGGCTGTGACTTAATACATCACCCAGTGCTCAAGTTACATTCAACGTTCACCTAGAATCTTAGCACCAGCTTGATACTGCCCTTACCGAGATACCATGTAATGTATAGTTTGTAAATTCAGCAAAATACATCACAATGCATACTCGCATATCAGCATGAAACCTCAAAGTACTCGGTAAATATGACTAGGGTTGTTTCCTTTTCCATGACCATGGCTCTCCATTCACAACCTGCTAGCTCAGTGATGAAGAAGTGTTGAGCACTGTGTTTGATGATTGCCGGTAGGACTCTATGCCATTACTTTCAAGATTTTTTCAGTTATGTTTAGTGAGGACAAGAGTCAATACAAATTAATGTGCAACTACTGTTGCAACTATGACACACCATTTGGCAGTTTGGAAAAAGTTTAGTTTAAGCCATGTAGCAGTTCATAGAGGTGACACATTCAATGCAACAGAATTCAAAACAATAAGCGATATAATTAGTGTGTGTCTCTTTTTTCTAACATTTTTATTTGGAAATAAAAAAAAGCATTGTTATAGCCAATGTTTTCACCACTGGTGTCAGCCAGTTTGGGGCGGGACGACTGGATACAGTGGGCTTTCTCCACTGGTGGCTGGGGGACCCTTATTTTGTCCTCGTTTCTGGCTCCTCCTCTTTTTCAATCCTCGGGTGTGTGGCGCTACATAAAAAATGTATAGATAGGTTGATACTTCAGTCCTCAAGAACAAACAAAAGCAGCTTCTTTAAGGCTGCTAATTCATCAAAGACGAGATTGCATTTACATTTGCATCCGATTGCCACTCATGACCCCTCGTCGACTTGGTGACTGGAGGGCGTAGTGAGCATTCCAGGGGGTGCAAGGGTGCATGAAAGGGTTAGCACTCAGACATGGCACCTCAGGTAGCAACGCAGGTAGCGACTGAGCTGCGGGCAATCATTATGCTGCCGTTACTAGTGGATAGATTTAGCTGTGTACAATAGACAGTGTTTTTGCTCCCATGATGTCCATGTTACTGCCAGTAAAATGGCGTATCTCGATGATCTTATAGGCCTCGCCCGTGAGTTTAATGGGACTGCATGGCTGCGCCTTGAAGCTTCCAATATCGGGGCTTATTGCAGGAAGCGGCACCTGCATTTTGCATTTTAACGGTCAGTATTTTCCACTTGGAAAGGGAAAACAGCGGAAAGCTTCTAGACGAAGGGGAGATGGAGCCAGCCTCCGCCATGTGGGCTGTTATTACCATGACTGCTTGGCTGGGTTGAGTGAGAAAGAAGAGGCGGTGGAACAAGCTAACAGTATAATATAGACACCCCCGTCATAACTTCTCACCTTGTAAGATGTTCTACCAACCTTTGGCCTCTCACCGGGATCATCACTTCACACCCCGAAAGTTCTGGGTGAGGGGAAGCTCGCCCCACTTGGGTTAGTAGAGAGTCATTTGGAAAATCCGGGTCCAAGTCCACCGGGGCAGTTTCCTGCTCGGAGCGAAAACCCCGCAGGATCAAATCCCTGCACACTTTCCCTCTGTGGGCTTCACCCTTGTGGGAGTGCCGGGATGATTTCCTGTGGTGAGTAGTAAATCTACAACTTCTGCAGTTTTCAGCAGATGCTCTGGTAAGTAGTAAATCTACGATTTACTTCTACTATCTATTTCGAAAAAGATATAATTGTCACCTGCAAATAATGCTTTGGTGATTGCATTTACAAGGGGCTTTAAGCAATAAATCGGCTGTTGGCCTGCGCTAAAAAAAAGCGGATTCCATGGGAGTGCATTCCTTGTACCCATGCATGCATACCTCATGCATGCCCAAAAGTTTGCATCTTTATGATGGAAGAGGAATGTATGGCAGGGATGCGATTTCCTTTTTAAGATTCTTCTCTGATTTAAAACAGCAGCAAAATGTCCTGGAATGTAAAAGAAAACAAAACAAGTCTAATGCCTTACTTTTAAGCCTTCATTTAGCACTCCAGAGCTTGTGTCATGATCCCTTAACTGTGGTATTTTTCCTGTACGACATTCTTTCATCATCAGGCATTTCAAAGCCTTCAGTTTAAACGTGCTTGACAGTTCATCGAATTTTTGGGGTTGGAGGGGTGCAAAAGGGCAGATACGTGGTTGGAGGGTTGGGTATAGGTAAAAATAGGTGCAGGACAGGGCTATTGGGGGTACCCCCCCAAAAATATGGATGAACTGTCAAACATGTGTAAATTGCAGGCTTTGAAATACCTGACGATGAAATGACATGGAACCATTTTTCCAACTGTGAAAACGGGTGAATGCTATTTAACCCACATTTAACCCACATTATAAATCAGCCCCACATTGGTGTGTTGTGTGATATTAGGATTTAGATTTTTATGCGGTTCAGTGAGAACAATGTGGGTGTCAATTTGAAGTTGTCTTAGCTTGAAGGAGCAGAAGATGAGACCAAATGCCTCTAGGTTGGAATTTCTTGCACGTGATTACGTTTAGAGGTTATGCCTTTTTCCACTTGGAAAGGGAAAACAGCGGAAAGCTTCTAGACCGAGGGGAGATGGAGCCAGCCTCCGCCATGTGGGCTGTTATTACCATGACTGCTTGGCTGGGTTGAGTGAGAAAGAAGAGGCGGTGGAACAAGCTAACAGTATAATATAGACACCCCCGTCATAACTTCTCACCTTGTAAGATGTTCTACCAACCTTTGGCCTCTCACCGGGATCATCACTTCACACCCCGAAAGTTCTGGGTGAGGGGAAGCTCGCCCCACTTGGGTTAGTAGAGAGTCATTTGGAAAATCCGGGTCCAAGTCCACCGGGGCAGTTTCCTGCTCGGAGCGAAAACCCCGCAGGATCAAATTCCTGCACACTTTCCCTCTGTGGGCTTCACCCTTGTGGGAGTGCCGGGATGATTTCCTGTGGTGAGTAGTAAATCTACAACTTCTGCAGTTTTCAGCAGATGCTCTGGTAAGTAGTAAATCTACGATTTACTTCTACTATCTATTTCGAAAAAGATATAATTGTCACCTGCAAATAATGCTTTGGTGATTGCATTTACAAGGGGCTTTAAGCAATAAATCGGCTGTTGGCCTGCGCTAAAAAAAAGCGGATTCCATGGGAGTGCATTCCTTGTACCCATGCATGCATACCTCATGCATGCCCAAAAGTTTGCATCTTTATGATGGAAGAGGAATGTATGGCAGGGATGCGATTTCCTTTTTAAGATTCTTCTCTGATTTAAAACCGCAGCAAAATGTCCTGGAATGTAAAAGAAAACAAAACAAGTCTAATGCCTTGCTTTTAAGCCTTCATTTAGCACTCCAGAGCTTGTGTCATGATCCCTTAACTGTGGTATTTTTCCTGTACGACATTCTTTCATCATCAGGCATTTCAAAGCCTTCAGTTTAAACGTGCTTGACAGTTCATCGAATTTTTGGGGTTGGAGGGGTGCAAAAGGGCAGATACGTGGTTGGAGGGTTGGGTATAGGTAAAAATAGGTGCAGGACAGGGCTATTGGGGGTACCCCCCCAAAAATATGGATGAACTGTCAAACATGTATAAATTGCAGGCTTTGAAATACCTGACGATGAAATGACATGGAACCATTTTTCCAACTGTGAAAACGGGTGAATGCTATTTAACCCACATTTAACCCACATTATAAATCAGCCCCACATTGGTGT
Organism: Ambystoma mexicanum; assembly: GCF_040938575.1. Classification (NCBI taxonomy): domain Eukaryota; kingdom Metazoa; phylum Chordata; class Amphibia; order Caudata; family Ambystomatidae; genus Ambystoma; species Ambystoma mexicanum. The sequence goes on from NC_090932.1 coordinate 825,272,727, forward strand.
GTTGTGTGATATTAGGATTTAGATTTTTATGCGGTTCAGTGAGAACAATGTGGGTGTCAATTTGAAGTTGTCTTAGCTTGAAGGAGCAGAAGATGAGACCAAATGCCTCTAGGTTGGAATTTCTTGCACGTAATTACGTTTAGAGGTTATGCCTTTTTGCTGCTTGGGTTTACATATAGAAATAGGGATCTCAGGGAGGTCGAGGAGTTTTGTGGTAGGTCAAAGTGCACACAAATCAGTTGGTTGATCATAGGACTGGTAGAGGATTATGGATTTGAGATTGTAACGTTTTGAAGTCATACAGTCATTCATCACACAGAGGTGATTTGAGGATGGGAGTAAGTTATACAGATATGTAGAGGAATTTGATGAACATTATCCCCACTGTATTGCTCCTGTTTTTGAAAATGGTATATTTGTGAAGTCCTGAATCACTTAATACTATAGACTTCTTTTTCACACTATGAGTTTCCTTTGCATTCGCAAAAAGGAATGCATCCACTATACTATCTCTTCCTGTAATTTTTCCTCTTATTGACTTTGCAACGTAGAGCAAAGCTATTTTGGCATGTAATTATTGTACGTACTGTACTTGTAATTATTGGCTTCCCGAATACCGCTAGGAAGAATGAATGAGTGCTGTGCTCATGCTCAAAGAGTATGTGTTTCTTCTGCAGTCTAGTGCTGCAGACTCACATATCAAATCAGCTTCAAACACACAATCCTTTAGGGATAGGGAGGTAAACGGGGCGTAGGAGACACATAAAATCAGGGGGGGACAGGGGACATCTTGGGGACTTTGCTTTATTTATTTATTTATTGAGTTCTAGTCAAAGAACTCGACTTGTCACAAAATTAGAATTAAAATAGCATTACGTATTAAATTACAAATATCACTGTATAAAACAAGAGAAAAGAAGAAAAGAAAACAGAAGTAAATTAAAGGATGCAGCAGCAAAGAACATGTCTTTGTATGTTGCATTTCTGGATTTTTCATCTGACTATGAGCTCATGGTAAGAGAGAGGAAATAACAATTACTTCCAGTGGGCCACAGCTAGGACGCCAGCTCATTAAGAGGCAGATCACCTGTAAGTGGACTCCTGCCAAATAAAGGAGTTGCAGCCTTTTCTACCAACTGCAAGTTGCTACTTTTTTGTGTGGGGAAGGAGACGGGTGTGTCTCTTGGAATGGAAGGATGGGGGTTTCAAAGAAAGAGGAAATCTTGTTTGTACCTCTGAGTAAGCCCTGTTATGGGATTAGAGGTACCAGGTGTGTGATGGATGTTGCTGCTTTGACTGTCCTCTGGGGGGGGGGGGGTACAGCAAACATGGAGGATGAGCGATCGCAAGCCCACTCCCTTATAAGCACTCTGCAGGTCCGCGGCCAGATGTGTCGGAACCGGGGGATGCCTAGTAGGTGGGGTGTATGTGTACCCAGGGGGGTGGCCAGAGGGGCAGCCCGCTATGTGGGCTGCCCCTCTAGCGCCACTGCGAGAGCCAGACCAGCCTTGCACGATGGGTCTTGTCCCTCTTATTCCATCTCATGCTGACTTAAGAGCCTAGCCTTTCTTTGTCTTGGTTATTCTGAATGCAGAGCTGGACTCTGTTCCTTTCTCATTTAGCATTTGCTGCAAAGCCTGATCTATTTGATTCTCTCATATGTTACTGGGACGGCAGAGCATGGGTCCTCTGCCCTGTTACATTATTCAAAGAGCTCCTCTGGCCTTTCTTTGCCTCTCCCTTGTCTCACTGCTTGCTTGCTTAATACATACCTCCTTGCTTGAACACTCAACATATTCTCTCTAACACAGCAATGGCAGCTGCAGTTTGTCTTAACTTCTATTTGTTCCGTGTCTTGAATTGGCCTCTTATTTCCGCTTTTCTGTCTGCAGGGGAAAGGCATTTGCCAGTCACTACCATGATGGTCCTACCTGGACGTGGAAGAACATGGGCATATTATGCCAGAGGCTGGCAACTGCCTTCCTAATGCCTACACAAGAGACACAACTCTTGCCTTTGTTTCTAACAATAATTCAGTGGATGAAGAAATGCGAGAACACACATATTCCTTATAAATGAAGGGGATGATGTCACACTAGGTTAAGACATTTTGATCATGACAGGAGCTAATTTCCAGCTGCAATTAAGCAATTACCTTTTAGACTTCTGGCTTTAAATAACGTTAGTATCAACCGGAAAGCACAGAGGTTGCTCAACAGGGTTGCGGGAGCTCGAGGGGTACCCTACTTGTGGGCATGGATGATTGGAGGGCATTCTTGCCCTGGTTTGGAGTCTTGCCCCTACAGCCATGATGGGGGGTGGGGCCTATTACTTTTGGTTGTACGTACCCTTTAAGGGTGGGCAGACTTTGCCTCCTGCTTTAGCCCACTAACACCTCTGATTTGCAACTTTATCACACATACATGTCAGGTGGCATGTACCTCAATGCTACTAATGTTATCAGCCTCAGAAGTCTGGAATCCTTTGCCACATCAACTAGGGTGCAGGCTTGCCACCTGAGACTTACCCATCTCTGAGTCGGCATCTGTCACCCTTTGGGGAAGGCACACACAGAAAGAGCAGGGCACAGTGCCCTTGTGGGTGTTTCACACATCTTCCTCAGGGTGGGCACAATTCACTCCGCAGAGAAAGTGGCACATGCTGGGCAACATTCTCCCACTTCGACAATGTCACCCAAAGAGCGAAATTAGCCATTTGAAATACCTCTGTTGACTTATTATCTCGCAATCCACACTGATGAGTTTAAGTACCTGCTTAACGTGAGATGGCAATTAAGGGCATTTGCCAATGCACTCAAGAAGCCAGGTAGGTGCACCCACACATGTGAGGTACCGTTTTCGTTGGGACACCTGTGGGAACGCAGGATGGTAGGACATGTGTTGTTGACGGCGTGTTTCAGTGGGTGGCCAGGGTGAAATGTCTGAAAATTGTATTTTTTCCACCAAATTTCAGAGACATTTCCCTCTGCCCACCCACCGAAACACGCCGCCAACAACAGATGTCCTACCTTCCCTCGTTCCCACAGGTATCCCGACGAAAACTGTACCTCACAAGTGTGGATGCACCTAGCTCAGCAAAAAGGGAAAAGGCTAATCCACTCATAACCCCAATCCTTTCGGCAAAGCAGATTTTGCTCATGTGGACAACCTACAGATCTGGGCCTAGGGTGTGGAAGCCACCAAGGAAAACGGAGAACCCCATGCATTTCCAAAAAGAAGACACCTGTGGGCACCCCTTTCCACTAAAAACATCCATGGTGGTTTAGTGACCCCCACACCCACCCAAAACAAGTTATCATTTTTTGTTTTTTTTTGTTTTTGTTTTGCCTCTTTCCTAGGGGAAGATTGTGCTAGTAATCTGCCCCCAGGGGGAGGGCTAAATGAGATGGACCCCAACAATTTGGGGTGGGGGAGAGGGCCACCCCCCTTTCTACTAAAAACATCCATGGTGGTTCAGTCGCCCCACACCCACCCAAAAGAAGTTATAATTTGTTTTATTTTTGTTTTGCCCCTTTCCTAGGGGCAGATGGGCACATATGTGTGGCCATCTGCCCCCTGGGGGGAACGTACTGCCCCAGGCTTGGGGGGTAACTCTGCCAATATTTGCAGTGGCCTCCCCCACCCCAAATGGATAGGGGCATCTCAATTACCCCTTCCTAGGGGCAGAAATCTGCCCCCAGGGAAGGCTACATAAGGTGCCCCATCCACTTAGGGTGGGGTTAGAGGGCCACCCTCCCTTTCAAACACAAAAAATCCTGGTGGTCTAGTGGGCCCCCCACCCAAAACAAGTTATAATGTATATATATATATTTGTTTTGCCCTTCCCTAGGGGCAGATCGGCACATGTGTGTGACCATCTGCCCACAGGGGGGTGGCAAAACATACTGCCCCAGGCCTGGGGGGGCGGGGTGGCTCGGCCAATATTTGCAGTGGCCTCTCCCCTCACCCCAAATGGATGGGGGCATCTCATGTACCCCTTCCTTGGGGCAGAAATCTGCCACCAGGGAGGGCTACATAAGGTGCCCCCCCCCATCCACTTAGGGTTGGGGGAGGGCCACCCCCCTTTCAAACACAACAAATCCTGGTGGTCTAGTGGGCCCCCCGCTCCCACCCAAAACAAGTTATAATATATACATATATATTTTGTCCTTCCCTATGGGCAGATGGGCACATGTGTGTGGCAATCTGCCCCCGAGGGGGTCAAAACATACTGCCCCTTGCTTGGGAGGGGTGGCTCTGCCAATATTTGAAGTGGCCTCTTCCCCCCACCCCAAATGGATGGAAGGCATCTCATGTACCCCTTCCTAGGGGCAGAAATCTGCCCCCCAGGGAGGGCTACATAAGGTGCCCTCATTCACCTAGGGTGTGGGGGAGAGGGCCACCCCCCTCTTGCAAAAATCTCAGGTGGCTAGTGGTCCCACCTGCCCCACCAAAACTACGTTTTAAAAAAAAAAATCTTTTTTTTGTTTGCCCCCCTTCCCTGGGGGCAGATGATCACCCATCTGCCCCCAGGGTATTGCCCCCATGCTTTGGGGGCCAGGGGGGAGAGGGTAGCTTACATAGCAAGCAGCCCCTCCCCCACTTCAAAAACAGATCCCTGCACGACACAGCAAACACATATGCTGGGGGAGATAACTGACATTACATCCCCCCACTTAAAATTGTGGGGGGGATTTGTCCCCCCTGACCCCCATGTCCTACGCCCAATATTTCCTTTACAAAAGTAGTCAGTCCTCCTCGAAGATATCATCATCATATAAACTTTATTTTTCCCTGAATATGTAGTTAAAAAAGACAAGTATAAAACATCAAAACTCACACCAAAAGTAGACTTCATCTATAAAAAAACGAATCAACATAGATAAGGAATTCATTCCCACATAAAAGGACAACACAAAACAATACTCAACGTGTTTCAAGGGCACAACCTTCTTTGGTCTGATAATCAACTCCCAATCACCATACACTAGTGTTAGCCTGCCTGGTTGTATGCATCTGCAGAATAGTTAAAATACAAAAGAAACAAAGCTAGAAAAGAATTTACCAAATAACATTGGTAACATCTCCTTTGAAAATAGAGAGAAATCCGGCAATCCTTATCAATCAATAGCCAGTTAATAGCTTGACCAATATGGATGTTGCTCCTGGCAAAACTTCCCTCAGCAAAATATTCTCATGTTTGCTGCAACTGTTACTTATCCAGGATTATGCTCCTCCTCCTCCCTCTATTTCTAATCTTTCACGGTCAGTAGCTAAAGTGAATTATCGCCATTTGCTGGAATCAGGAAGGAGGTATACAGATGGCATTAATTCATTATGCGCTTACTACCGGGAACGGTTCTCTAAGCACAGAACTAGGATTCAAGCCCATGTTGCTCTAAAAACAAACCTGTTGTCCCTGAGCAATCCGTCCAGCTGTGCATGCACTGCCTCCTTTACTGGATGCACTCCAAATTGATTAAATATTGGTATCAGGAGAAATCTTTGGAGACCATCATAAGCAGGTAAAACAACACGTTGTGGACTGTTGTCTGAAGTGGAATGCTGCTCCATAGATACACTGGAACAGACTTGTGGTGTTTTCTCCATTTACACATACATTTCACAGATATTTGACATTTCAACCTCGAAAGTGGATTATTATGCATTCTTTGGAATTACAAACCAGAGGCCCAGATACTCTTACCTTTCCCAGAGAAAGTTTGCTTGCAGTGTCAACGTGTCTGTTTGTGCTTGATGTCCAAATACTGGCCTATACAGTAGTGTCAGTAAGTTACAAAAGGCCCCTCCTCCCTCATATAGCTACTGGATATGTGTTCACTTACCTTAATGACCAGTCACAGTCTTTAGGTTTCAAACCCTTAACAGTAGGATAATGAGTTTTACCTACACTGGCAACCAAAGACTCTTTATCTCTTCGAGGGAAATTTCCTAATGTTGACCAGGTACACATGGAGACAACTTGCTTCTCTGAGCACTGGAACATGGACATGGACTAGTGCCAACACGTTTCCTTGATGGCTCCTAATGGAATTTTATTCTGGGACACTAGTGAAGATTACTTGCAGGTCCTTGAAGAATTGAAACTAAGTGTTTTACTGTGCAAACCCCAACGGAAAATAAGAGAGAGTGTCCTTTCCAAGGTGAACTACGTTTCTTTTCAAGCAGACCAATCTTTTCAAACACTCTATGAACTCCCTCATCAAGTACTAACTACCTTTGGAAGAATATCTGTGTGTTAAACTGGATGAAAAGGTCTAGACAATTAGGTCTAACGTCCTGAGACTGCCATATATGCTACTGAAATATAGAACGTTCAGCAAACAGGAGTGATCACCAAGTACACTATTTACAACCCCACTGTTCCAGGCCTATGCCAGTTTGGTATTTACTGAGAGAGATGTTTATTTTATGTTTTATTTTTTTTTGTTCGAACTGTGTTATGTAACTAATGGCTCTATGGTCTCTGTAATGCATGGCTGATGTAAATCAACAACCTTCCATCTTCAAGAAGCCACTTCAAATTTGCTGACTGCAGTTCATTATTAAAGCGGCCCTTAGAAAAATGGAAGCAGAACTAGTACAGTTTAAATATAGAGTTACCCCACATTTTCTGATTATTTTAGAATTTGGAAATTCCTGAACTCACATTATACAGCAGGGAAACTGAAAGTTAATAGTGTTCGTATCTTCGTGGAACATTTCCATTATACCATAATTAGGTTTCCCCTATGACTATATCGTAAAGTCAAAATGGAAATGCGCATCATTAAAGAGCACTTATTAAAGATAGGATGAGCTGACTAAACATGCATACATTTATGGCCCATAAATATTACATATGTTTTATTTCAATGGGAGTTATATAGAAACGCAATGCAATTACTAAATTATCAGCATAGAAACAAATGAAGACACTTTCTTTAGGGCCAGCTTAGTGAGCATGCATTTATGGTACATGATATGCGAAAATACAGGTCCGTACCATAAAGCAAAAGAAAACCTGTAATATCAAAAGAATGGGAACATGCAAAGACACCATTTGAATTGAAAAACCAGTACAGATTGAAAAATAACTTCATTATAATTATTCAGATACAAAATATGATACCACTATGTCTTTCACTGTATTTTGCAAATCATCTGAAAAAGAAATGCACTCTAACAATGCTTAAGTGCCAATATATCTAAGTGCCAAAATATCTGTCTGCTGAAATAATACACGAAGTGAAGAAACTGTGGAAGAAACATTATAGTAATTAGTTACATCCTCCGGAAACCAAAGGTATGGAGCCGAATCAACTGTAGGTGAGCGTCGGAGGTGGTGGGGAGGGTGGGGTCTGTGGGACATATCTTGGTCTGTGACTGCCATGTGAGAGGGTATGGAGGCATGCTGGAGGCACTGGAGAAGATGTCTACGAGAACACTGACCATGAGTTATGACCCATGTCCCCATGGCATGATGTAGGCCTTACACAGGCATTGCACCGATGAACAGAAGATCCAGCAAGTCCCACTAGACCAGAACCAGAGCAAGGTAGAGCGAGGTTTGACCAACAAACTACAGAAGGTGAAATTAGAGCCTCTGATGTACATTTCTCAGACAGCTATCCCTCCCCTCTGAACCAAAACATCCATACCATCTCTAACCCTTCCTCTCGTTCTGCTAGGGACTTTGGTTAGCATACTGAGAAACAGCATCAGTCAGTTGTTTTCTCACGTCTGCCAAATGCCTAATACGTGTTGCACCACCAGGGGTAACATGCATATATTTCAGTGAGCTAGAGCTAGAAAGAGGGACAGAGAGAGAGAGAGACAGAGAGACAGAAAGCGAGAGAGACGATGACAATAGCAAAGTCAAAAAGTGAAATTGGACCTGTCTGCAGTGGCTTCTGTTTTGCCTTGTATGCCTTGTCCTGCCTTTTCATGACGTACTATGCTATGACATTCTGTATATTGCGTATTGCAGTGGTGAAAATGGAAGCAATGTAAAGGGGGATCCAACAAGGGCCGGGATGGGGGCAGAGTTTGGAGGAGGGGGCGGAGTTCCGAGAGGGCAGAGCTGGCAGTTGAACTCAACCCTAATGTTCAAAGTTCAAAATAATAGTTTTTAATTTGTGCAATTTCTTTCATGCTGCTTCTTTTCAAATTCCGCACTGTACATCAAGTCCACTTTAAGTCAATTCCATGACAGTGGTGACCTAAAATACTGTGGTTTTTAGTACATTAAGGAATCCATAGACAAGTACAGTAGAAGGCTACTAAGGTAGCTCTGCTTCTTGAGAGACCAATGCTGAGATGTTATTTATTAAAAACTGGTTGTTAATCTTATGACTTTTTTCAATTCTTGTAAAAAAGTAAGTGCTATAGAATGTACTTGACCAGAGGATGGGTGTGGAGTGGTCCCTTGCTTATATTCAGGGCAGAGGTAGGGATATGTCTGTCCCTGTAGTGAAACTCCAAAGTTGTTACCCGTGATCCTAGTGTTTAATTTCCTAATAACTGCTGTCAGCACAACAGAAACATGTATTTATGATTAAGCAATTTGACAAGCATATAACATCTTTACAAATATAGCCTGTGATATAACACAAAGCATGAGGCACAAACATGTCAAGGTATAATGTGGTAGTCCGACAAAAATAAGAAACATATTTCAAAGGAAAGTAGTGAATGCAAGTTTAAGCAGCATTTTTGTGTTTGGAAATTTCATTTTTTTTCTGGGAAAGTGTAAAATGCACATTTGGGAAACAATAGTGTGCCCGGCATGTGGGAAGCCAGCTTTTAGCAGTGATGGCCCACACCCCAATGATAATCTTGGCCCATTGTATCCCATGGTGCACCTTCCAGGCCAGAACAAAAAAAACAGGCTGAGTAAGAGAAGGCAAACGTGCGAGTAAAGGCCAGGAAAGGAGGACAGGGCAGTTTACATCACATAGCCCCCAGCTTCCTTCAGTGGATTTGGGGGCTCGGTAAAGTTTTGTCATGGCTGAGGCAGGACGTGTGAGAGTTCCGACCAGACATCTGATGACGGATCTCGCACGCGGCAAGAGCCGGCACATTGACCAACGCTGGCGTATTGATTATCTCTCACCATGGTAGTAGTTTTCATTTTATGGTACACACATCATCAGTCCACTAATACACGGCAAGTGACACCAGCTAGCCCACAACATTCACCCATTACGACCACATCATTTACATACATCTCCCATAAGTTTAGCACAAACATACTTCCAGCTACCCTTAATGCATTTTCACTTGCAAGGCAAAACAGACGTTGCTAATAGGAAAACTATCAGGATAACTAAGGCTGGGGCTCCCTTCTGGATATACATACCCCAAGGTACTTGCAAGCACACAGAGCTCGCGTCTTTCCAATCTGCACACATCAAAGCAACAGCAAAGCATTCTTGCTCTGTTCTTTCTGATCCTGCTATCCAACACAGCCCATTTTGTTGCTAGTCCATGAGGGCCAAGAAACCACGACATTGCTGCAATACACTATATATACTTTTATACCCAGTAAAATAAAAATAATTTATTTACATGCTTACATCTCAGACTCTGCACTTTCAACCACATTGTGTCAGGTTTAGCTTCATTGCACTGATTTACAGTAAAACAACACATTGGGACTCATTACAAGTTTGGCGGTCTGGAAATAAATGTCCCAGTAGCAATGTACCAGCACCATTTCTGGACACCAAACTACGAGTCTGCTGGTAGGGGACACGGACTTCCCGGCAGACCTGACCTGCCGGGAGGCTCCTATTGGCATGGTTTTCACTGAAGCACCGTCAACGGTGCCGGTGCTTCAGTGTCCCCATTCCCATGAAGTCCTATCGGACTTGAATGGGGATTTACTGTAGCGCCGCTGCTTATGATATCCTGGCAGCACCGGGATGTCAGGCAATAGTAACAATATAAATAAAAACTCTCTAGCTTATATTCGAAGTGGGCTTTATTGGAATGTTTACAGTGAATGGGCGAAGCAATAGAAAAAATAGGCAAAAAGTGTAATGAAAAGTGTCTGTGACTAAGTAGCAGTGTGTGAAAAATGCAAAAATTAGCAATAGCGTCAAGTTGTTCTGAGGTCTCCTTCCTGGAAGATGTTGTGCAACTAGCAACAATATTAAGATAGAATCTCTGCCTTTTCCAGTATTTGGTACTTGGCTTGATGGTGAATCTCAGTGAGCATTAGTTTCATAGAGATATCTGTGTATTCGGATTCCTTCATCTCTTTCTCTTAGACTGATTTGCTGATTGTCTTACTTGGGAAACTTTTTACCTGCTCCTTGAGGGATTCTTCCACCCAGAATTGGTGGAGGTCCCAGTTTATCAGGGAGAGGAGCCAGGCTAGTGAACCTCTCATTTGCCAAAGTCTGGGAGGTGGGTTGTGGAATATGGTCAGATGGGGCAGAGGGACAACAGATCTGCCTGTCACCCTAGTGCCGCCTTACCCCATTAGGATACCCCTCCCCTTATCTCTTTCATCCCCTTATTCAAGGTGTCTGCAACCTTTGGTAATCCAGATGTTTTGGACTTCGATTCCCATGATCACTCACAATTGAGGATGCCAGCTATGGCTGATGTAAGTTTTAGCCGAAAAACATCCGGAGAACCAAAGGTTGCACACCCTTGCTGTATTCTCTTGATTAGTTATCCATGCTTTGAATTGTCTACCCGCATTGCTCTTTTCAATACATTCCACTCATCTATTGCTTTACTTAATAATTCCACATACTCTCAGTCTCCCTCTGATCTGCAAAGTTGCCTGTTCCACTATCCAGTGTCACACTCCTCTATTAATACCTGTATAATCTGTGTGTCGCTTTCTTTCAATGGTACTCCTTCTGTAACAACCTCTTCTTTGTATACTCCCATTCCTGATTCACTTCAGCATCTTCTTCAGTTGTTTGGGCATTACTATTACTGTCCTCACCTCCTTCACATATGTGGGCACTACTGTCTTTGTTCTCAAAAGCTCTCTCCTCTTTCTCACTTTGCCTCACTTTCCTCACTTCATGATGTTGCCATTGTTAATTTCTTCAACCCCTCTGGATATTCCTTTCCTCATCTGAGCACCATCATTCACAGTATTGCTTTCAGTCTCACGCTATTTGATCCTCTGGGTACCATTTCCTCTCCTCTGAGAAAAACTTTCCTGCTCTGTACTTTCACCTGCACATTTTCCAGCTCTCCATATCTGAGGTCAAACTTTGTATATTTGGTCAACTGATACAAGGTGACTTAGTCCAAAAATATCTGGAGCCTCCATTTAGAAAAGGAATCTTCTTGTATTCGTTACAGCAAAATATAGGTAAACCCACATGTTACAGGACAAAGGGTATATTGGGGAACATCCAGCACACATTCTCTCACTAAGCTCACCAATTGCCCTGCAAGAAACATCCCGCAGAGAACCCCCACACGGCATTCTACCACTAGAATACTCATGACATCACATCTATACTGAGCAGAGCAGATAGGAAAAACGTACATCACAACACATATCCCCCCCTTATGTGAAATAGAAAATGAATACATTAAAAAGAGACATACGCTTCAGCCATAGCACCATAAACAATTGTACAACTCTCAGAAGTACCTCTGTCAGAATTGACATGCAATTTCACCATGTCCATACCTTGAGTAGAACTCCACTCAGAGACCAAAACTCTACACTCGTCCTTGCATGTCATACAAACACACACCCACACCACAGCCGGACAATACAGCACCAAACCCTGCTACCCCTCAAATCACAAGAAATAAAAGAGAGATGGCATACGTCAACTATTAAAGCGGATACCAAAAAAAACCCTCAAACACACTTAGACCATCTCACAAACCATTTACTGTCAAGTGACACAGCAGGAAAACAAACATGAATCCTGTGCAAGTAACTGACTCTAAAAGACTCCTGTTACACTAGCCGCAGGGATGCCAAAGAAACCTTCCAGTTATTCACACTACACACATCTACTGTGCTGGTATGAAACCTCTATGATACCCAATCACTTGGCGCACTCTCTCAACTGTGGCAATTCTCAGAGGCGACCAACACCCAATACACACAGGTGTCCAACGCCTCTGCAAAACACTCAGTGACATCCCAACCACTAGACTAATATGGTGCTAATACCACTAAATAACTCAGTTATCCAAAACCTCTTCTTGTCTTGCAGTAGTATCTAACACCACTATAATTTCATGGATCTCCAACACTTCTAAATGACCTGGGTGTCCAACACCGCGAAGGCGACATGCAGGTAGTGCGTATCCACCAATACTGTCAAGCTAGCACAAACTCTCCTACATAAACCAAAATGGATCCACCCCACCTAGTCCACAACCCCAGTAACCAAGATATAGTGAACCCTAGATAAGTGCACACACACACACGCACGCACGTACGCACACACACACACACACACACACACAAACACACACACACACACACAAATGCGCCCCCACAAACTCAAGGCTCAATAAGCAGACATTGTAAGGCATGCTGACCCCTGATGTCTACCTGAAATAATGAAGAGAGGCAAGAGGTGTAAAAATACAGCTTTAATTCAATGTAATAACATCCAGGAGGTCAGTGAGTGTCATGAGAGTGCAAACCAGACTCTCAACGTATCCACATCGGGCAGCAGTATTTGAAGGCATAAACCGCAAAAATTAGAATACATTCCAGACAACGGGTGTATGTTAATTCCACCCCTACTACTGTCCTCCTACCTATACAAATCTAATAACACAGACATTGGCCTCCCCTGATTGATTAATACAGTAATGTGTTATGTCATGTGCATTCCACCTCAGAGACCAACTATGCAGTTAATATGATGAGTGAAATCTACCCTGCTTAGCAACTGTTAGTTCTTTGAACATTCTCGTCTCTGGGAAAGGTTTCCATGAGAAAAGACAGCAGAGGCCTATCTCTTGGGACAATGATTTCAGATTTTGTGCTACCAACACACCCCACTGCATATTTTATTGCTGTGCAGACTAAAGTGCCATGTAAAAAAATCAAATTCATTAAATGGCAAAAGTGAATTCAACAAATAGCAGACCTATTCACAATAATATTCAATCACATTCAAGAAGCCTATATTTTCTCTTACATTTAAAACGTTGCACATGCATATTTACAGTAACTATAGGCATTTAAATAAGCACTAATAAGTCCATTGTCCATACCTAACATTTGCAACCATGGCTGCACCTGTGGGGGAAAAACACTCTTACACATGACGTACGTCCCCATTAATAAAGCAATTTGTCTATATATAGCTCCTGTTGCTCCTGTTATCCTGTCAGTATAATACAGTTAGAAAGAACCCCATAAATCGTCACCCTCAAAGTGAACCCTATCTCTACTGTCTGGAGTCGACAGAATACATATACGCATAAAGAAGAAAGAGAACAAAACAAGTTAAACACTTTCAATGACTATCTCATATTCCTTCTGGCCGAACAGTCCTAAAAATGGACATCGTATTTGTAGCCCAAAAATATAAAAAATATTTTATATCATCCATTTTATTACATTTTCATATCAAAATACATCGTACAAATCTAAAACATTTCTATAAAAGACTTTCATCTAAGTAACACCCACCACGTTATTGAAAAAATAATAACAAATCAAACCATCAACATACACATACACATTACCCAAGGTACACTCATATTAAAACATCATACACAGACACAAAAGGACATACAGCTTTATTGAACTTGATCCACTTTGTGTATCCACACTTATAGGCTGGACATGTTTCTGCCCCTAAAACCACATTGATCGGACATTCATCAGGGGCTATTCTCTGTAAATCTTTGGTTGATTCTTTGATTCTTGTATAGTGGGTGTTGTTTTCACATTAAGCACACTTTTTGACATTGTGATCTCCATGTGTACACAATCAAGGGAATAAGAAGAAAAGAAAGAATAGTCACCCACTGGTCCATAAAGAAAAGGAATTCATCTTTACACACAGAACAAAAACAAACTATCTTTCATCTGATGAGAGTTTGTGGAAACACAAACATAGCATAAAAAAGGGTACCTGCTCCTCACACATGGTAACATCTGCGTTTTTAAGAGTTAATTCGATCATCCTAATTCATAGGAAAACAATGTCATCATGCCCTCCAAATGACGTCTGAGTACCACTGCAAAAAAATACATACATGACACACCTCAGAACACTACTCAACAATGGGAAAATTAGGCAGACATCCAGAAATAAAATCTTAAAAAATACACACCCTTCTATCGTTACCATGGCTGTATTCTGGCTTAACTTAATGTTCTACACAACCAGGATTCAGTAACGCTTTACAGGGTGTCTTCTTACTCAATTCCACTCCCAAAACAGGGCAAAAGCAGAGCTCAATATCGATAAAGACAGGGCAAAAGAGAAAACGGAAGAGAGAGATTCTTCTTTTGCTTAAATACCACCACGTGTTACATAATCACATGCAATCTTAACACTGCGTCTTTAAAACCACCAAAGCCCTCAAGGTCTAACATCCTGTGTCTCAATGACAAACAAACACCTCATGTGCCAAACCAACGTGCTGTACATACTGTTGTATCCCGACTGGAGTCGGGTGTAATAATCAATGTAATAATGCACATGAAATTAGTCGGAGCAATGATACGCGGGTGCCGGGATCTGTGGCTTCTGCTCTCATTAATCATTGGCCCGAAACTGGCACCTGAGGCGGTAATCCTGCCTCTTCCTATCTACCGTGGGGCGCAGCCCACAACAAGTAAACAACAATGGAAATGGGACTTGGCTCCCAATTAAACAGGGCTAATGAAAATAAACAAAGGACACAACACACACTCAGGATAAAACCCCTATAACATCCAGTTATGAATATGTTTGAACTGGATTCCAACAAAACACATGCCCGCTAAGGTCCCATCTCTAGTCACCTGCTCGTGACCTCATAAATACCCATCAGTATTTACCTTCAAGAAAACGAGGCAGCACTGTAAATGTGCTTGCTTGCACCTTCATGGATGGTGTGTAACCTAAAACAACAATGCCCAGTGCGATGAAAACAGATCTGCAAAAACATTTCCCAAACTTCTGTATAGACATAAAAGGAGTACTAGATGTATTCCTTTCCCTATTCTTCTGTGTCTGAATAACCAATAACATGGCGGCCATTTATAAAAGTCTTGCTCACATTGACTACAGCCTAACATGTTGTATATAATGTGCGCACATGTAAGGCAACCGGGCTATACTTTGATTAATGTCATGGATTAGCATTATGTGCATGTTCAAACATATTCAATACAGCACAAGGTTTTCTTAAAAAACAGACTAACATCGGCTACAGTATTACATGCAATATATTATTTCAGCTCGCTTCAGTCACTCTGACTGCACATTAATTAATGCCATGGATTATCAGTAAATACATGTTTAGACATATTCAATACAGTACAATGTCAGACATTGCAGGATAGGGCAACCACATATGTACATTCAGCCGACCCATTAAGCATTCACACTGTGTGTGGCTGACATGACGGGGTATTGTTACATTTAGTCCCTTTATCCTAACAGAGACCACAACATGCTTCCAATGCGCACAAAACAACCCTTCAACTCACCCTTCACATTCCAACAGGCCTCACTTCACAAATATGCATTATGGATTCTACATGTAATTCTCAACATAATGCATGCTTTGATACAATGACATGTTTCCCGAGTCCATAACAGCTAAAATAGAGTCTTACATTTCTTAGACTTATCAGGCATGTGCCCGCCCAACTGTCAGAACGTTTACAAGAACATCTAATGATCGAAACAGGTACTGGCACCCTCCTGGGATTATGATCAAACCCATTTTCTTTGGGCACACATGACACGACCAGTACCGATCCACAGCACACGTGATTACATTTGATAAGAGAAAATACTACCCTTGACCTATTAAAAATAACCGCCCACAGTACCTTAGTGATAAACAAACTCCTTGTGTACATCTTTATTTTTCTAAAGCCTCTCTGACATGGGCGCTGCTGCAAATGCCACCCAAAAACAGCACAACATACGAATATGACAGCCGCGTTCCCTCCTGCAGCCCCCACATGTTCTGATCCGAAGGCAGCCCGCAACAATGCAGGGTTCATCATTTCTTTCCCAGTCATGTATCAAACCGTGTTTCTGGCTTCCTAGAAGAAAGAGAAAAGCAGGCACGTTCCGATACGTCACACATGTAGGGATGTGAAGCACATTATTCTCACCAGCCCTCTTACAATCTTACGTCATCATTATTCACCCAATTCCGATGAGTACAGAGCCCCTCATACCCTCTTCTCCGTGCAGCAATCTACTCACTCCCTTCTCGTCCAAGACGGACATGCCCCTCTATGAGTTTCTCTCTATGCCACCAACCTGTTAGCTTTTTGTTTTATCTCAGAACGCAGAGATTGCAGCACTAGGACAGCCACATCATAGAGAGGGTCCAGACAGTCCCACTGTCCACCAATCTGCGCAACGACACATCTGCTTAATAACAGCTTCGATGAGCACAGAGCTCCTCTGCCCGTCCTCCTCATGCCACTAGCCACGCAGATCACTCAACAGGACACGATGCAGGCATTTGCCTCATCTGAGATTGTGTCTCTCCTGGCATGCCCTGTATTGTACACCTAGTAGACAGCAGCAGGCACTGAGCTGTCCGAAAGATTGGAACCAGACATGCTCTCATTTTAGCCCTTAGTATTCATATCACAAATGCCCCACCCTGGCCATTGAAAGGTCTTTACTGGTCTTTCCTGGGATGATGGCTAATCAAACTTATTTCAGAGAGAGTATACTTATCTTCTAGGTGTGTGGCCTCTTGCTGTCCCCCCAGCACAGCACAGATCCTTCCTCAGCACAGTACAGGTACAGCTCATCTCCATTGTTACGAGGTGGCTTAGTTCACAAATACAAGGAGCCTCCATGTAAAAAAGGAATCTTCTTATATTAGTTAAAACACAATATAGGTAAGCCAACAGGTTACAGGACACAGGCACTTTGGGCAACATCTGTTCTGTTCTAGCCCCTGCTCTGCCTTGTTGCTCCCTTGCTGTGTCCTTTTTCTTCCAGATTCCCTCATTCATACTCTGTCACTGGTTTGTTTTCACTTCTACTTGACTGCCCCTCTTGTCCCTTGAGCCTATCGTCTAGTTAGCTTATTCAACTCATGTGCTCTTGTCTTGTTCGATCTCGTCTGCTTGCCCCCCTCCTCTTGAGACCTACCCCAGTGTCTCCCCTCCCCCTTACTTTGTCACCTACCCCTCCACCTCACCCCTCTTCCCCCCACCTCTGCAACCTTTGTGCTGCTCTCTGTTTCTCCTACCTTCTCTAACTGCTTCTCTATGGACTATCCTGTCCTTCTCAATATGTCTGGTAGGAAGAAGTTCAAAAAGCTTATCCTGGTCTCCTACCCAGGCCTCCCGATCGCTGATACCTATACCAGTGCTTCCTCCAGACAGACCCTCAATGAAATCCTCATTGTTTTTGATTTGCCAGACCTATGCACTCCACATATGTTTTCTATGCTCTATCATTTTTTTCTTCCTCTCCCATTAATGGTGGCACCTGGTGGGAGGCGCTCCTGGCCCCCTTCCATTCCTCTAAAATCATCATTAATGTTTACCTAAATGGCACCATCTTGGTCCAAGGCCCTCAGGCCAACCTCCTCCTCTTTGATAGACGCTTTCCACAACTTATCAACTTCCTTTCCTCTCATTCTGTCCCTTCTTCCGGTTCTCTTGCCTCCTTCCTCTGCCAACTCTCTGGCACCCTCTTCCTCCTCCTTGGCTACCTTTTCCTCTCCTCCTTCCTCTTCTGCCTTCCCCCGGGCTCCTTCTAAACTTCCACAGGGAGCACCTCTGACATGTACCCCTCCCTGAAGTCTTTTAAGTGTGGCAGCCTTCTCCACATTTCAACTCTCAACTCTTGCTCAGCTGTCAAACACTCACACTCCTCTGACATCTGCCACCTCCTGGAAGAACTTGACCTTGATGTTCTAAGTCTCACCGAGACATGGACATGGCCAGCTCTGTCACAAGTTTTGACACTCTCCTCCCTGATGGCTACAAGACCCTCTCTCCGTGCCCAGATCGAACCGTTCTGATGGGGTGTAGCCTTGATCTTCCTGGATTGGATTCCTGCCTCTATCATTCCTATGCAGGCCTACTCCTCCTTTGAATGTCTGGTGTGCAGGCTCTCTCTCTCTCCTGGCCACTATATACCGGCCACCTGGTCAGGTAAGTTCTTTCCTCTCTGAGTGGGTGGACCTCTCCTCCTCCCTCTTGGCCACGACCGCTCAATTCCTCCTTGGAGACTTAGAGATCCACCTGGATCCTTCCTGTCCTTCCTCAGGACTCTTTTTCGACCTCTGTGACTCTCGTTCTCTCTCTGCTCTTCCCTCAGGCCTGACTCACTCTGCAGGGCACACTCTGGATGTTCTGATCTCCTTAGATGTCCCCCTCTGTAACCCTATCACCACTCCTCTCTCCTGGAGTGACCACTTTCTCCTCTCCTCTCATCTCTTTCTCTCCACCCCTCAGGCCGAGCCAATGCCCACACTGCCACCTACATTCTCAGTCATTCGACACATGATGCATGTGTCAGTTGAGGCTTAGTCCACCACTTTCACTCCCCTTCTTGCACCTCTGGCTGACTCACATCCTGACACAGCCCTTTCCAACCTCCACTCTTCTATCTCTGACACTCTTGATGTACTTGTCCCTGACTTGAGGATCTGCTTGAAGCCCACAGCCAAGTGCAACTCTTGGTACGACTCAGACATTGACACCCTTAAATGCAAGTGCAGGCTGGCTGAGAGGAAATGGCTGGCAACTTGTACATCCTCTGACAAACTGGCCTGCCGCCTGCTCCAAATGCAATATCGTCTCTCTGTCCTCACTAACAAAAGGGCTCACATCCAAGCCCATGTCTCTGCGGCATCTAACAACTCGGACAAACTCTTTAAAATCTGAAAGGAGCTAGCCAATGTTGTTGCAGTCACTACCTCTCTTGTCCCCTCTCAAGCCCTCTGCACGGCCTGGCCTCACATTTTATCTCTAAAACCCAGGACATACTGTCCACCCTCTCGTCCTCTCCTCCTTCTCCTGCTACTTTCTCCTCTACCTCTTCCTGCAGCCACCCCAACTCCTTCATTCTCTACCTTTCCTCTATTCACCCCAGACAAGGTTTCAAGACAAGTCTGATCTATGAAAGTCTCGTCAAAACAGGTTCTTCTCTGTTCATCCAAAACCATCAAGGACCATATTGACACCCTTGCTCCAGCGATGGCTAAATTTCGCAATCAGTCTTTCACCACTGGAACCTTCCCTTCCCCACTGAAGCACTCTCTTGTGTAACCTCTTCTTAAGAAACCCGCTACCGACCCCTCGTGTCTGGCTAATAATTGCTCGATCTCCATTACTCCTTTCCTGTGCAAACTCTCTGAAAAGCTGGCCGTTTAATCTTCGAACTGAATCTGTTGGTTATCCCCATGACCATCAGTCTAGCTTCAGAGCAGCCAGAAACACAGAAACTGCTCTCCTGAACATCTGTGAAGACCTGCTCTCTAATCATCATGCCAATCGCCCCTCTGCCCTCATCTTACTCGATCTCTCCTCTGATTTCGACATGGTCAACCATGTCATCCTGCTCAACTGGTCCCGTGATAACCTGGGTATCATTGATCAGGTTCTGTCCTGGCTGACCTCTTTCTCTCTGACAGACCCTCCCAGGTCCAACTTGGGTCCTTCCTCTCTTTCATCTCACTCTCTACCTGTGGTGTTCCCCAGGGGTCTAACCTTTTTCCCTGGCTGTTCAACAAATACCAGACACCTCTCACCCACTGCATTGCTGCTCTCTGCTCCAACATTCAGTGCTATGCGGATGACACTCAGCTCGCTTACAGGCTCCCCTCAGCTGCCTCCTGTCCCTCTCTCATCTTGGATTATCAGTCTGTAATCTAGGAAATGTGTGCCGCTAATGATCTCTGCCTTAATGCAAGTAAGATGGAGATCCTCCTCATCGGCACACCTGCACCTTCCTTTCCTGTCACTCTCTGGCTGCCCACTCTGGGCTCTCTTCCTGCACCCATCTGTGAGGCTAAGAACCTCAGAGTCGTCTTCGACTCCACACTCCCCTTCCCTCCTCACATCTCTGATGTCTCTAAGAAGTCAAACTAAAAGATGCACCTCCTCAGAGGTAGTCTTCCTTTCCTCACCTTCCCACAGAAGGTCACTGTCTCCAGAGCTCTGGTTCTCTCTAGGCTAGACTACTTCAACAGCATCTTTCTAAATCTGCCTGCCTCTACTCTCCGTCCTCTACAACTCATCCAGACCAGGACTGCAAGACTTGTCCTCGGCCTTAAGCCCAGGGATCATATCTTCTCAGCCCTGAAATCGCTCCATTTGCTCCCAGTGAGTAAGAGGATTCAATTCAACACTACAGCTAAGTCAATGCCTAGTCTGGGATACTAAATGGAAACCCTTATTGATATATCTTTATGTCCAGTTCATGAGTTCTGGATGACTACCCCTATATAACACCCCTCTCTTGGAATCCCCTTGACCCCACTGAGCCAAGAAGTTGTTCTGTTTTGCAAGTTTAAAAGGTTTATTTGAAAAAAAATTAAACAGTATATATATATATATATCTCACTTTTATAATGAATTAATAATTGAATATCACACTTAATCTGAGCAGTAATCAATAATGGATAGTCTGGCACTAGCACACTTCTTTATAATCAATGATGAGTGAGTATAGGATGGATAAGATAGCAACAATACTTTTATGGTTTCAAATAGATGCAATGTGGAATGAAAATGCAGTACAGAAAATAACTTGATAGGATTTCAGCAAAAGACAATGTAATCACTTTCTTGGACAATTCACCCGCCCTTTATGCAATGTAAGGAGATGAAGAGGAGAGCACACAGTTCTTAGGAATGCAATCAAATAGAATTCAGTTCAATTCCCCCCCAGCAGCTTATACAACGGATAGGAGTTTTAAAACACAGGCAAAATGCTTTGAATATGGTGACAATGAAGTGAGAAATATGCTGAAAATGCTTGTAATTCCCTTCAGGAGGTTCAGGGTGAGTGTTATCTAGTTAATATCAGTTCAGGCTCACTCTAGCAATGATTCAGGGATGGTTCTTAGGAGGCAAACGAAATTTTAGCAGTTCAGGCAAAAGCTGCTGATTTTTACAGGTGGCTGAAATCAGGCCAAATCGCAAATCGCGGTAAAATTTGCAAGTGCGTGAATCGTGATTGAGGAAAAAGTATAAGGAGTAGCAAGTTAAATCAAGTTCCTAGCACAAACGGTTACGGAGTTATGAACGATTTTGTGAAGGTTGTTTTTCGGATTTGAAATTTTAAAAATTCAAAGCGACAGGTTACAGCTTGCAACTAGAAAATGACAGGTGACAGTTCTACTTAGGTTAAATAGATTGAATTATATTATATTAAACTAAGGGATATGTTCTGAGTTTTGCTGAGTACTCACAAGAGATTTTGGACAGGAAGGCGACTTTGTCACGGATCCAGTCACTGCGCACAGCACTTCACAGCGATCTGGTCTCCGGTTCCGAGTACAGTTCTGCTTTCTGGGTCACCGGCACTGCTCCTGGATCTTGGGTTCTGCTGGTCTGGTCTAGCACCGGTCTGCACGGCTCCTGGTCCCGCTTTCTCCGGACACAGCGCTGATCTGCATGGCTCCTGGACACTGCTACCGGTCCCAGCAATGTTCTAGGCAGGGAATTCAAACAGCTCGCCCGGATGTTGATAGTTGGT
The DNA here is from genome assembly GCF_040938575.1 of Ambystoma mexicanum. NCBI lineage: Eukaryota > Metazoa > Chordata > Amphibia > Caudata > Ambystomatidae > Ambystoma > Ambystoma mexicanum. The sequence goes on from NC_090932.1 coordinate 825,294,601, forward strand.
TAGGTTTGCTGGATGCTGAGGCCTGCTGAGAAGAGTTCTCAGTCTGTGGGTTTAGGCCCTTACTTTGAGTTCTGGATCAAGTTCTTTGGAGTTTTAAAGTCTAAGTGTTGGATCTGGTGCCTTCTGGATGTTGTGTGGTCCGGCAGAGCGCGTTGCAGCAAATGGATTTCAATCTCTCCACCTGGGTTTCAATGTTCCTTTTATATGTTTTGAAAGTGGGTGTGTGCGCAGCATCACTAAGCCAGCCCCTCTCTCAATTTATAATTGGTCAAGCTTTCCTTTCTCTCTTGATTGGGGGAAAGAAGTGGAGTGTCAGAGCGATGTCATTATATGGCCTGCAAAAAGGACACTCCCCTGTCAAATTGCACACAAATCTATATTTGATCAAAATACACATTTCTCAAATACATAGTGGTTTGTCATTGCATGTACATATTACCTATCACATGAGGTAGTCTCTGTCCCAAATCTGCTCTTCCTAAGGGCTTGCATTCAAAAATGGCAACTTATTTTCAATTTTAGTGGGTTATGCAACCTTGGTTCTTCATTAAACGTTATACACATATACACAGGCTGTCCATACCTACTCCAGTAAATTCCCATATCTCTAGCTTAAACACAGAGTATGTGGTGTCAATAAATAGTGGGGGTTTGCCCCAGAACATCACACAAATTGGAGTTTGGGCTTGAATTGAAGGCTCTCAAAGTTATACATTCCTGTCATTTGATTACAAAGAGTTATCAGTATTTTTATAAACTGTATTTTTACTGCAATTCAGCTCTCAGAGCATTAGTCTCCTCCTCCTAGAAACTTGGGTGGGTCAGAAACCATGCCTCTGCTGGCAGGCAGGCCTTTGTTGACAGGAAACAGTCAAAATCAACATATTCTATTCAAGTGCAAGAGCCTATTGTGTGGTCTCTGGGAGGCTTAGGTCAGCAGACCAGGGGGTCACTTTGCATTTGGTTATTATGACCATGTGATATCCTGGGCTGTGGTGTGAACCTCTTGAGGTGAGAGGGTTTCCCAGGCTTCTGGCCTCTGGGAACAGCAGGTGGCTAATTTTTGATTAAAATGCAGCCTTTGAAGTCAGCTGAGTCAAATTCCTTTGTCAGCAACTGCACTCAGTTCTCCTGTCAGAGTTTAGACCGCTAGCGCCGCCTTGGGGATTTTGTTGGTACTGCATCCATTTTTGGGATCTTTCTTGGATTAATGCATTCCAAACAGGAATAGTTCTTACATGGTAGTAAATGATCCTTGCCTAACATTGTTTTGATGGGGCTCCTTACAGTAAAATGGTTATGTGGAACCCCACAAAAGGGTTGAATCTTTAAAGTGGTCCGATGAGCCACGATTTCAGCAACTTTTCGACATCAGTAACAGTGGATTTTTTTAACAAAGATCTTTCTTTACACTGGTGGGTAGCAAGTTAGGTAACCATTTTGGTGTGCGCACAAACTGCGTTGTTCTCCTGGATTCTGGCGCACATGTGGGCTTTTTGGCTATCTTGGATTTTCTAAGCCCACAGCACCAAATGTTGCAGCATGATAGCTCAAACGTGGGTCAGGACACCCAACAAGTGGCAGCAAGGATTAAGTTCACGACCCTCTGCATTGTACACAAGGCCTTCTGGGGCCTGGAACCACAATACCTCCAACTCTCTTTTCGGAAATATCTTTCAACTCAAGCTCTTCACTCCTCCACTTCCAACTCCTTGAGGGTCAGTAGCTTCTCCAAGCAATGAGTTGAGACAAGATATTTTTCTTCAGCTGGTGCCTCCCTCTGGAACAGCCACTAGTGGATGCTGTGTTATGAGGGTGGGAACTTTTACTTATCCCATATGGTCTCCACCTCGTTGGTGTAGGGGCTTCAACCCTTAAATGTATACCATCCTGAGGTGTTATCTCGTGAATGTGCCCTGTCTTAGATGTAGGACCAGGTGAGTATGACCAGGAGAGGGAACATCTCCATTCTAAACCTCAGGCAATCATCCTTTAGCTTGGGGAGGATTCTTCCACCCTTGCTAATCAAACTAAAGGTCTGCGATAACACGCAAGGGGCTTTGTCAAAAAGCACAAAAAGCATGTTCTACCAGACAGACTCTAAATGCATCATCCCGTGCAAACGCTTGAATCATAAACTTGCTTGTTGAAGATGCCAGTACAAAGAAAACGACAATCTGACACAGTTCCATTGCTATTCTAGCCTGTAAAATGTGGAATGGCCTCTCAATGCCTCTTATTAGCTGTACCTCGTATTTTAGTTTGTCATGCAAGCCTTAAGAACTTTCTTTTTGAATCATTAAATTAATTTACAGCTGCTGCTGTTATATTAGCATGTTCAATGCATATCTCTTTATCCCCGATAGCACAAGGATGCGCCAAACATATTGTGCACTATAAAAACCCATACATAACACTCACAATAGAGTGAATATTATTGTCAATTCTAGAGATAGAATATAGGATAGAGAAAGGATGGGCAAAAGGAACATAATTCACCAGCTAAAAAAAAGTAGACAGTCATGCTGTTTCTTGTGGTAGGTTCCAAACGGGTGCACTGAGTGGTGAGAGTGTCATTTGGGTGATAGGTACCATGCTGTTTGAGAAGCATCGGTTTAGGACTTCAATAGCTTCATGTTTAATGTTTCCTTTGTATGGTCATCTTGTACAGCAGTTGCAGTGATGATGAGGATCTTACTTTCTGTACAGGAGAGTAATGATTGAGGTAGTCCACTATGCTTACAATTTATACAAAGTACATTAAGATTACTCCGTTTTTGGTAGGGGTGTCTATCATTGCAGTTCTTGTGGTTAGAGAGAATAGGAATTTTAATTATTTATATTTTGTGATTTATGTAGAAATGTGGAAGGGCATGTTTCAAATGTTGCACATTCCTTGCACCAAAAGTGTTTCACATTAAAAAAAAAAATCTTCTGCACTGCTATTGAAAGGGCGTCTATCAAACATTTAACGCAAACTCATTCTCGGCAGCAGCAGAACATATGGTTTATCTACTTTTGCTCCGCTGGTTGCTATCTCAACCATTGCAACAATCAGATGCTGACAGAATACTCAGCTTTATAACTGAATCCTTTAAACCCATGTGCCGACATTCTCAACAACTCATTAATGTATATATGAGCAAATTTGTAGAGTTGCCATTTGTCTGTGTAAGGAAAGCAAAACATCTAAAATGAACTGCCCAGGATTTCAGACAAGAATGAAGGTTCAATCAGAAATGTAGGCTATACTCTCAGAAAGACCCATTTCAGGCTACAAGTATTTGAAACACAATCTCAAAGCATGGTACCTAAAGGTAGGTTGCCAACATTATCTCCCAAAAAATCGGGTTATCAATGCAATCCAGTTTTCGAATTTTGCAAATGTTCTGCAAATCAACACACCAAACCCCTCTTAGGAATTGCTTGTTTCTAGAAACGATGGAGAATGTAGATGTTCAATGTCCTCTACTGACTAAACTCTGGCAGCTTTTCGTAATGATGTAATGTCATTTTATGCTAATTGGTTTTTATATGCATAAAATACATGTCCAAAAAACAACATGTACATGAGGTCAAATATGTATGAGAGGGAATGGCATCTACCTGCCAATATAGAACTAAGAGCTTTACATTCTCATTTAGCTTCACCTATATCGTTCTCAAATACATTATTACAGAGTTCATTGTAATGGCATATTTGTAATGTATACGGTCTTACTGGAGTTGTTGATGCACTTCATGATTCAGAATACTTGTCCAAAAGCTATAATCAAACTTGAAAATGTATGAGGGTCCTCTATGAGCCTGCAACCAGTAATGTACCAAGAATAGTCCAAAAAGGAGCGTACGCCATGGAAGACGTAACACTGTTTAGTACAGCTGGGCAGGCACAAATCAAACAGCACAGTGGAACAGAACTGCTTGATGTGAGCCGACAAAACTGCCCACTACAGCTGGCTCTTTCATACAACAAAAACAATATTAGCATAGTGAGAAAGTTGAACTTCAAGTTACGAATTGTCGGGTGTCCCAAGAACTGATTGGTGGGGTTATGTCAGTCCTCTATAGATGAACATAAGTTAGAAAAACATAATTGGAGCAAACAATCACACCGCCCGCTAGTCCATCACCTACCTTGTAGCACCCCATTCCCTCCCACTCCACCCCAAACCTTAGCTGTTACTACATACTGCATAGTGGTGCTGACCTCCTGGACTTATTAACCTGCCATTAGTCAGCACACATTGAGAAATAACAAAAGACGTCCTGAGTTTATGGGAAGGGAGACATTCACATTGCATCCGAAACAATGAGGTGCTTCGCAGAAATCTGCGAGAACACAAGATACTTATTGCTTTCCAGGGACTCCAAAACATACCTTCTGATTGGCTCCTTAGCGTATCATCCCTCGCCCCACATCTGTTTTCCCAGGCCACCTGACAAATGGCAATTTGAAACTGTTAATCATACTTTGACTGCACTTTCCTAGACATACGCATGTGAGCTTAATTCCTCCCTTGTCCAGGCGAGCGCTGCAGGGCTTAGCTCACCGACCTTGTGTGCATCAACTGGTTCTGTACGCAGCAGCGGCTGTCTCCTGGGAATAGTCTGTTTGTGTGACTCTGCCCCCTCACCACTGTCCTGAAAGGTCCACACCATTTTCTAGGTGACCTACCGTGCAGGGTCTGTTAAAGACCCTCCCCATGCAGTCTACTCACCTTTCGTGTTCACCTGATTCGATCAGAGTGGCAACACCCTATACACTTTTGATCCCCCCTCGAGAACCTCCACCCCCCTCTTCAGTCTCCTAGCGCCTCAGGCTGGGTGTGCACTTGAGGCAGTTAGTGCACAGCTGTTAATGATGCCCTAACCCCTACCTGGGCGGCCCCCTCCCTCTCCCAATATTTCCGCAACTGGTAGACGCGGCCACCTGGACAGTGCTGTATCAGCACTTTCATTGCAAAATGCATTGATTTTACAATTCCACAAAATGAGAGACAGTATTTTATTCCACGCTCACTACTTCTCTTTTAACACATTCCTGTGCAGTCTTCTCTCCCAAGGTTAGCGTACAACCAAGCCATTGCTTGAATCTTACGTATGTGTGTTTTGGGGTCTACGTGGGGGAAAAGTGACATTCCAGAGAGGCGATTGTAGTGTCAAGAAATATGAGGTCAGACAAGTAGACTGGATGTGGCAGTCACTGTTGGACAAACTGCTTCATGTAAAATGTAAAGCATCTCAATTTTGGGTCATGTGAGCCACACAAACCTGTTCAACTTCTACATGGTAAGGTTATCTGGGCGATATCAATACCCACAAGAAAAACTGTCGACCCTGTGAGAAAGGGTACACTACTACTATTCCTTAGAGGGCCCTATAATTTTATCCTCTGTGGGACTGTGCCTGGCATGCCCCCATATGGCAATACAGCATATTCAAAACTTTTTTTTTTTTTTACTATTCCTGGTTCTCTTTTGTCCCTTGCTTTGAAGAGAATAGTACAGGCCATATAGGACAAGGCTTAACTGAAAAAAATGGTATTTTAAAGGTGAACACTTAGTTTAAATGGCAACACTTAAAAAGGGTTTGTGGGCGATGAAACAAACCTTCAAATAAAAACATGCAAACTAACTTGCGCTAGGGCTGACCATAGACCTCCAATCCCATAACATACTTTGTGCAGCTTTGCATTCGGTGCAATATCTGTGCATTCTTTTGTCTAGTATGATATGGGTTGGAGGTGTACTGCCTCTGAACTCCATAGGAAAGGCATAGTTGGTGCTGCACAAACGTTTTCATGGCTGGGGGACTATAATTGTGAATTGAAGCTGGAAAAGAAAGCATTAATTGAGACCATATCTACTGCTTCTATCAGAGACTCCTGTCATGGACCAATGCCATCTGTAGAAAACCAGAACAAGGATTCAGATGCACTGAGTACATTTCAAATGATTCTTTAGTAAACAAAATAAGAAAAGACCTATCTATCCCTATCACTAAGGGGATTTTCCCTGCCTAATAAACTAAAAGTGCGGGTGCTCGTCAGTTGTCCAGAAACCATTAGTGTGTCCTCATCCAAAATCTAATTTAATCTGGCCCTATTACTAGAGAAAAAGAACCTAAAGCAGGGGGCACTGTTCTTCTGGTTAAAACATCCCTTGGCTGAGGTCATTGGGCTTATTCTCAGGGTAGCGTTCTTAGTTCCAATGAAAATAAAAAAGGTTTTATTTAAGGTCAATAAAGAAAGTTCCATACTCCACCTTGTGCACTTCTCAAAGATTCTGTAATTTGTGGTATACATTTAAAGTCTTAACATCTTTATACATAGGGATCCTTGTCAAATCCTTTCCCCAATTCTTGTGGTTTCTCCTGTAATAGTTTGAATCCTCCAAATTCTATTCTATCAATTATGTTACCAGTCTCTCTTATACGGCCCTCCAGTCCTTCGTGATTCCTTACTCTTGACAACACTTGTGGCCCTCTCCAATGTTCACATACCATGTTTTCTGGGATCCCGTCACTCACATTCACAGTTACTTCACTTGTTTCCAGTTGCCTCCCCTTCCCTTCACCATCCTTCTACCTTCTTCAGCATTGAGCTGACACCCAGGGTTTGCCATTTCACCAGGGTGTCTTCCCATTGTTTTGCTGTTCAGTCTCTCCAGTCACTCAGCATCTCTGTTTTTCAACCTGCCTACCTCAGCAGTCTATGCACACAGACGCAGCAGAGGACTCATGCCTCCCAATGCACTTGGTATCAATGATCTATCATTGGATACAAGCCCGCCACGGGAGCCCTGTGGTCACACCATCAAGCAGGAGGGTATTCTCAACCCTCTCCCTTTAGTGGTTGCTCATTTGCTCTCTTTGCTTATGGCGTCCATTTCGGCTCCTTTGATTCACAAATTCTGAAATGTGGCAGCAGCAGCAAAGAACTCCACAAGATCATCTCTGAATTTGTGAAACCTACTTGCACCTCTGCACTTGACAGAATGGCAACCCTTAACACCAAATTGTCCTCCCTGCCTCCTACCGTACACCGATCCATCCTGATCCCATTGCCCCAACGCCTACTTTACCAACCTTCGACTATTCAAACCAATCGCCAGAGACGAGTTCCTTGACCTAAATCATATTATTCTCCTCTACCCTCACAGGAGAACATGCAAGAATCATACTAAACAACTCCCTCACCTCTGATATCTTCACTGAAGACTTTAAAATAGAGCATGTCAAGACACTTAAAAAAAGGCATCCCTTCTCCCCCTTGTACCTAAGCATTACAGGCTGATCGCCAACACCCGATTTCTTGCGAAACACATTGACCGGATGGCATACTCCCAGCCCAACTGCTTTGTAGAATTCAAACAAACTCATCAACCCCGTACAATCAGGCTTCAGACCTCGACATGGAACAGAAACCACTCTCATCTCGATCTGGGATGATCACAAGGTCACGGCAGACTCTGAGGGTTGTGCAGCGCTGATTCTCCTAGATCTCTCTGCAGCCTTTGACATCATTAACCATTCAATCCTCCTTGACCACCGCTACTCCCTTTGAATCCGTGGCTCGGCACACAAATGGATTGCCTCTTTCCTTAACAACAGGAAACAAATCGCCTTCCTCTCCCCTTTTGTCTCAAAGGCTCACCCTGTAAACACTGAAGTACCCCAAGGTGCATGCCTCTCTGCTCTCCTTTGGAACATCTATCTGACCACTCTAGCAGGAATCATCCACACGCACATCCTCTCCTGTTACAACTACACCAATGATACCCAAATGATCCTAAGAATCCCCAAGAAAAGGACAAACCCATGTCCCGACCTTGAAGCTTGTTTCTGTGATATTGACCGATGAATGACAAGTAACAACCTCCTTTCGAACCCTGATAAAACAGAAATCATGGTGTGCGGCAATACTGCCCTTATCTTACAACCGCTCCCTCGGCCCACCACCTCCTTCCTCCAACATCGTCAAAAACCTAGGCTGCACTATGGACTGAGGCCTAACCCTCTCCCGTCAGATCAATAATGTTTCAAAAGGCTGTCACTACCACCTCAAACTTCATAGACACATTTTTCCTTACCTCTCCTGCCCCATGGCTGTTATGTCTTTTGTTATGCCAAGACTGGACTATGCCAATTCCTTATACCTGGGAGAACTGTCATACCAGCTCAACAAACTCCAAAGAACCCAAAACACTGCCGCCAAACTCCTCCTCACCCTGGGACACAGAGACCACATCTCACCTGCTCTCTGAACCCTCCACTGGCTCCCAGTCAGACAAAGGGCCACTTTCTTGAACCTATTCATTACCCAACAAGCAGTGCACAAGACCAGCCAAAGATACCTACAAAAGACTATAATAACCTACATCCCATCTCACACCCTAAGATCAAGCACTGCCCTCCGTCTAGTAATTCCAACCTATAATTCTTTCAGGATCGGAGGATCTGCCTTCTCAACCTTGGCCCCAACTCTGTGGAACTCACTCCCTCCACATATTTGACACACCCAAGAAAAACTACATGGCCTTCCGCAAGGTTCTAACAAACAGACTCTTTCCATGATGCCAATTAAGACCATCTAAGGCTGCTGAGACACTGCAACCTTATGACAAATGTTCAAAGAGATCCCGAGCAATGCCGCCACTGAATGCACCTATTTAGTCACTAATAGGTTTACTCTGAATACAGCACTTGGAATCTGGAATTGCGAGGGTGATTAATCAAAACCTCCACCCAGAAACTGACCTCTCCTATCACTATGCTCCCTCTCTACCCTATACAAACACACAATTAGAGAGCAGCTACACGACTCAATAAATGTCGACCTAGCTGCTCACATACATACAATATTTCATGAACACCTCACCATTCTGATAAAATGCAGCTATACCCCACGACAATCGGCCTAGCTGCACACATAAGCATGCTACACAGGGCAAACGCAACCAGAACCCAGTCTTGGTGTTCATCCCCCAGACTATACATATTCAACTGATATCAAATATCACCACACCTAATGCTAGGATGCAGCTACCATCAGGCAATCACATCAGCTGCGCACATAATCGGTGCACCAAAGCACACTATGACACCTTACTCTCTTGACTGACCTGGACTACGGTCCCTGAGGGCATTCAACCTACCAGTGCTTTGAGGTCATACCAGTGATATATAGAGCCCTATTTAAATGTCAAATAACATAACATAACATAACTTGCGCTGCCGCTGACTCCATGGTCCAGCAGTTCTCCAGACCCTTGAGGATGCTCCTTTGTCAGAGGCTCTCCTCTGTGTTAGGTTCTCACCACCTCCCGTTGGGTTCTTCATGTCTTTAAGTTTGACACTGACTCTTAAAGGGGATTTTCATTTCTCTTTGTTGGTTATTTGAAATCCAGCATTGTCTAAAGCCAAGGAGATGTGAAATGTATTACTTGTTGTTAAAAGCTATACAGCAGTAAGTGCAAGCATATTAATTTGCATATAAGCACTATAAGCAGATAGGGTGTCTCTCATAGGGAGTTACTCATGGGAATGGGAGTCCTCATCCCCAAGAGGACAGTGACTCCCAGTAAGATCCCACTTGCCTAGATCCCTAAGGTCTTGCTTAGCAGACTCAACTCCCTAGCCTCAAAGGGAGTGGCTCCCCCTTGGGAGGAAAGGACAAATATACTACACTAATCACATACCCCTCTCGTTATGCAAGTGGGTCTTCTTCCACAGCAAGAGGTAAGCAACATAGGAAGCTCAAATGTCCTTGTTCTTCACCTCTTTGGAGATCTACCATAAAACAAAAGGGTTTTAAATCCAGAAACCATCTCATGACTCTGGCATTAGAATCATCCCTAAGGATCATCCAGATTAGTGGTGAGTTGTCCATCATGAGCCAAAATTTCCACCCTGTCAAATAGTAGCATCGATTTAATGTTGCCCATTTGATAACCAGTGCTTTTAGTTCTACTGTGGAATATGATTGTTCCCAAGGAAAGATTTTCCGTCCAGTGAATAGTATGGAGTGTTCAATCCCATCGTATTCTTGAGTAACACTGCCCCCAATCTGACTATAAAGGCATTTGTCTGAAGGATGATTCCTTATTAAAATATGGCATATTTATGACTGGTTCCTGGCACACTATTTGTTTCAGTCCCTCGAAATGTTGATCTTTTTTCGCCCAGATACGTTTCTGGGGGTTGTGAGTGCTTCAATTTGTCAAGAAGATTGGCGGTCAGAGTTGGGTAATTAGAAATAAACCTATGGTAGTAGTCAGTCAACCCTAAGAAATCTTGAATTCCTTAGTCGTTCTAAGTATGGGTGCTGCACAGCTTTGAATTTTTACTATTGAGATTTGATTAATCAATTTCCTATGAACCATGTCTTTGACAGCCGCCTGGGCCAGAGGGCATTTTCTTGGAATAGATTTTACCCTACCCTCTGGAGGGAGCATGAGATCACATATAAGTGGTATAGGCCAGGTCTTACTATGGATAACAATGTCATCCAAATATGCACCAGAGAAGCTAGAACAGGGCCTTAAGATTGTGTCCATAAGCATCTGGAATGTAGCAGGAGCTCGATGCAGGCCAAATGGAAGTACCTCAAATTGGAATAAGCTTTGAGATGTAGAAAAGGTGTTTTTTTTCCTGTCAGCCAGATTTAAGGGACCTGACAATATTGTTTAGAGAAGTCAAGGGTCAAAATGAATATAGATTACCCCAACTTCTCAATGAGCTAATTGATTCTGGGCATGGGGTAATTGTTGATGGTGTAGAGGGAATTAAGCATCCTGAAGTCGATACGAAACCTACACGTCTCTTCTGGTGTTGCCACTAAAATGATGGGAGGAGACCAGGGGCTCTACTACAGCTCAATGATATCAGCCTTGAGCATTTTGTCGAGTTCGGCCTCTATAATTTTTATTCTGGACTCTAGTTTTTGGTTAGCATTCAGGTTTATCGTTTGTCGGTGGGTGTTCAAATGAAATGGAAAAAGTTACTTACTCTACCGTGTTGTTCAGGAAATACCTCTGGAATCTGCCTTATTAATTCATTGAGGTCCTCTTGTTGTAAGATTTTTTGAGATCATCTTATTCTGCAAGGTGTGTAGGAGAACTAAGACAGATACACCTATGGAGAACAATTGGGCTACCGCATGTTTGTCATGTAAAGTCTTCAGATGATCTTGGGCTTTGCCTAGATGTTATTTAACAATTTTCAAGACAGCAGTCATATGAGCTTTACATTTTTGTGCTGTTTGGGAAATAGGCAATGTGACTTCTTCTCTTTCCTTCCAGGTTTCTTTTAACGTGTTGAGTACATCTCAAGGTTCCCTTCCATATAATAGCCCAAAAGGGAAGTAGCCTAGTGATGTTTTATGTGTTTTTTCTGACATCAGAGAGAGCCCCGGTAATCATGATGTCCCAATTATGGCCATCTGGCTCTATTAGCTTATGCAACATACTTTTTAAGGTTTGATTGAACCTTTCTACCAGTGCATCGTTCTGAAGGTGATTTACCGATGTAAACTAGATTTTAATTTGGGGTATGTCTTTCTCCTACTGCATAATATTGGATATAAAGATGGTGCTTTGGTCCATGAGAATTTCCTTTGGAAATCCTACTCAGGAAAGGAATGGTAATAGATGATTTAGGATGTGTTGACTTGTTTTGTTCCAAGACGGGAATGCTTTGGGATAACGAGTAGCATAGTCAACAATTGTTAAAATGAATTTGTTCCCAAGTTTGGATGTTTCTAAAGGGCCAACTATATCCAGTGCATGAAAAGAGTCTGTAGAGGTTGTAAGGGAGCATATGGTACCAGAGTAGTTGCAATATTTTGACAGATGTCACAAATCGAGATATAGATTTTTACATCCACAAATACTCCTAGCCAATAAAATGTTGTGATCACCTGCTTTGTGTTTTTTCCACTCCTTGGTGGGCAGCGGTCAAATGTGAATAGGCCAGCTCCAGCACCATCCTCTGGTGACTACGATTAACTACTAATCCTTCCCTCCCAATGTCTCCTCTATACAGTCACCCTGTTTTGAGCGTGAAAAAGTGTCCAACCTGACTGCAACCATTTCTTATGTCACCCTGCCAAAGACCACGGTATGGAAAGAGTCATTCCTTTGTGAAAAGGCAAGCTCAGGTAGGGGGTTGATGTTTTCTGTTTAAACTGGTTCTATCTCTCCCCTAGAGAGGTCCGTTTCTCCAAACCCTCTGAAGTCACTTTCTGTTCCCATTAGTAGTTTCTTGTGTTATTATCCCTTCACCATTGACTATATATGGGGTATGCCCAGGATTATGCATAAGGACACCTGCCACAACATCCAGGACATATCACCAGGTCATTCCTTACTATGAGGCAAAACAGGCATACAAGCCTGGTTCCGGAGAAATACCAAGTATAGTAGATATTAAATGTCGCTCATTGGCTGGGATATATGATTTCCTCTAGACTGTATAAAATGAATCATATTGACTGTGGGGTCACCACTGTGGCACCTTTGGCCCTGAGATTTAACTTGGTATATAGCACAGGTCCCCAATTCCATCAGTTGGTTGACATCACACTTCTGATACAATATTATGCAGACCAAAATAAGGAGCCAGATGCACCAAGACATTTCAAATGGTTATTTATTAAATACAATAAGAAAAGGTCTATCTCTCCTTATCGCTAAAGGGATTTTCCCTGCCTAACGAAACAGTCGTCCAAAAATCAAAATTACTTCCTCCATTCAAATCCTAATTCTATCTGACTGTACTCCCATAGAAAAAGAACATAAAGACCAGAGCACTGTGCTTCTGGAAAAGGCTTCCCTTGGCCAAGCACACTTCTTCTTAGAAATTTACTCTGTGAAAGGTACAGTGAGCAAAAACGTAGTTGTACACCCTGCCGAGTAGGCACCTTCCCAGAGAACAGGTTATTTGCCCATGTTTGTTCTCAGTAGAAGGGCTCTCAGACCTTTTTTGAATTTTTAGGAACAGGGGCTCATGCTTATTCTCTGTACAAGGTACAGTGAGCTAAAGCGTGGTTGTAGACCCTCCCGATTGGGCACCTTCCCAGAGAACAGGGTATTTTGACATGTTAGTTCTCAGTAGAGGGGCTCCCAGGAATTTTTTTGAATTCTTCTCAGGGTAGTGTTCTTAGTTCCAGTGAAAAAAAAGTTTTTATTTAAAGTCAATAAAGAAAGTTCCTTGATCCTTGTACACTCCTCAAGAGATTTTGTAACTTGTGGTCTTAACATCTTTACACAAACGGATCATTTTCATATCCTATCCCCAATTCCTGATATGCTTTTCTTGTGGTTTCTCCTATAATACTCTATGGAAAGCCTCACTGACCAAAATCAACAGAGATCTTTTCCTCACCTCCACTAAAATATTTAAGCAAGTTATACTGCAAGAAAAGATCTCCACTTACAATGAGCATATAGCAAAGGCCAAATCCGGTAGCAAATAACTTTTCACCATACTGAGGGAACTCGAGTCACCAAAGACTCCACCAGAAACCTGACACAAATATGAAACCTGGTGGACTAATAAACAGAAAGCCCTCAATGACAAAATATCAGTGCTCCAAAATAAAATCGCTAACAAAAAAGACAAAGTGTCCATGACAGAGACCAGCTCTGACACCCACACCACAACCAAAGCTCCTCATCCTTTCAAATTCAGACCATTCTCCATAACAGAGTTGATCAAGATTATCACAAGCCCAATATCTTCAAGGTGCCAAGGCGACATCTGCCCCACCGCTTGTATAAAAAAAAACCTTCACTTGACCCAAACACCCCTACCAATTACCGTCCTATTACAACAGTTCCCTTCATTCTGAAAATCCTTGACGGAGCCACCTATATCCAAATTCAAGAACACCTGGAAACAAACAATCTCTTAAGACTCTGCCAATCAGGCTTCCGACCCAGACATGCCATGGAAACGGCGCTCCTTGACCTACAAAATCAGATGTATGCCATTATTGACAATGGTAACCTAGCTATCCTACTGCTACTAGATGAATATGCGGCTTTTGACCTGGTGAACCACAAAATACTATGTCGCCACTTAGTCAGCGTTGCCCAATTCTCACCAAAAGCTATCTCTTTTGAGTTAATCTTTCCTCTCAGAGTGGATCATGAGAGTGTTCTCTAACATAGCTAACAAAACGCCTGCCCCAGTCCTCTGCAGCGTGCCCCAAGGATCCTGCAAGTCTCCAACACTGTACACCATATTCACTAAGCCTCTATTCGACCAGCTAGATGAACTTGGAGTGTCTTATACTAATTATGCAGAGGACAAGCGGATCCTATTGTGCCTTTCGGGAGACTATGTCAACGACTCTACCACACTCAATAACCTCTACCAAATGATCCAAACCTGGATGGCCCAACACAAACTCTGTCTAAACGATGACAAAACTGAGTTACAAATCAAATCAAATCAAATCAGAGATAAAGGGTATTAAGAGAATAGAGAGGAACAATTGCTATCAGCGACTTGTTAAAACTATCTGTTCTAGAAACTCCCGAAGTATATGGGCACTCTTAAATGAGAATAGAGCGAAGTTTGAAGGATCTGTCGCTAATCCAATCAACAAGAAAATATGGGAACAATTCCTCCTAAATCGCAATGCTGAGGAAGATGGGCCCGAGAGTAGCTCTATGGGGAAGCCTCCTATCCTTCCCCCTTTTGACGTTTCGCCTGGGGCAATATTTAACAAAATTGTCATCCTCAAGTCTTCTAGAGCTCCCGGTCCAAATGGGCTTGCGAATGTAGTGATAAAAAAAAACCTGTCCTTTCGGGCAGACCTATTCTCTGTACTTTTTAATAAGATCTTTGTACTGGGGAAAATTCCCCGATCTTGGCAAACTGCTATTCTGATCCCGGTGTTTAAAAAAGGCAATCGCACAGATCCAAACAATTACAGGCTTTTATCCATGCTGGATGTCACTGGGAAACTTTTTGCCTCTCTTCTGCTCAGTGAAATGCAAAAATGGGTAGAGAACACTGGTATACTCAGTAGATTTCAATGCGGTTTTAGGCGGGATTTTTCTACATCGCATAACCTTTTGGTAATGGATATATTGCATACGAGGGCGCTTAGTAGGGGCCAGCCCCCGTTGTACGCACTCTTTATTGATTTCAAGGCCGCTTTTGATTCTATTCCGAGGAACAAGCTAGAAGTGTTGGGTTGTCCTACAGGTTTGTTATATTACCTTAGATTGCTCCACCAAGATACATCGGTGTGCCTCAGACTCAATCAGGAGGGCAACTCGACCCGAAATGTGATGCAAAATAGAGGGGTCAAGCAGGGCTGCGTCACAGCGCCTCTCATATACAACCTGTATGTACATGACATCCCTGCGACTCTTGCTGAGGTAAATAACTGCCCACCAAAAATAGGCGAAGTTTTATGTGTGGTGTTGGCGTATGCCGACGATTTGGTAGTCCTCGATAACACCATTGGTGGCCTCAGGCGTTCTGCCCATACTCTCTGGGAGTATGCTAAAATCAACGGCCTGACCATCAATTTGGAGAAGACTAATGTGTTGAGATTCACTAGGAAAAGAGTAACCCGTGTGAATTTGATAGTCCATAAACATTCTATTCTGTACGCCCCGTCCTATCGCTACCTAGGAGTGGAAATGGAGCCCCTAGGTGATTATGCTCTATGCAGACAGGGCCGTGTTACTAGGGCCCTTCAAGTGATCTCACTTATTGCATCTTTTACTAATAAACAAGGGGGCTTTACTCTGTGGGGGACCCGCCACCTTTACATGCAAGTTTTTGCACCTATGGTCATATATGGCCTTGAGTCGCTGCTGACGGTAAATCTGGCGTGGCTCCAAGTGTTAGAGGGAAAGTTCTGGCGACGCATGCTGGGGCTTCCCCCGGGTGTGCCGATGGCCCTGATAAGATTAGAGTTGGGCCTCCCTTCACTTAAGGCTATGGTATTGAAAAGAAGAACTGGGTTCTATCTTAAGATGACAAGTGGATCATCCAATCCTCTATTAGTAGTTCTACATCAAGAATTAAGCAAAAAACATACCACCTCGTCTTTCTATAAAGTTATGGGTAAATTCCTTAATGAAATTGGCTGGACTCATAGAGGGATAAGTGTTACTAAGGAAATGTTAAATGCACTTGGGAAAAAGGTGGACCTGTGGGACTGGCTGGAGAATTTTGCCCATTTAGACACTCTTAAATCATATCACTTTGTGAATTATAGAGTGTATAAGTCCATGAAACCGCAGGCCTACCTTTTTCTCTGTCCCACTAGAAGACTCCGTCGTTTCATCATTTTGTTCCGATTAGAACAATTACCGACCTTATCCATCACAGGAGCACGGGAAAATATTCCTGTAGTAGAACGAACATGCCGGATCTGCAAATCCCCCTTGTGCTCAGAGACAGCCAGGCATCTATTAACTCAATGCCGGGCACTGAAGAAGACAATTGACCATTTCCTGGGTGAATTTGTGCATGATCCGCTCACTATACATGAATTCTCATTCTGGCAGTATTGTACCAGTACTTGCAACATGCACTTATTCATAGCACTCTATAATATCTGGCAACAGATAGAACCAGGATTGGGGCTTTAAGTATGCTCAATTATCATTTTACATGGAAGAGGCTATGGTTCCAGCTGGGCTCTCTTAAGTGTATAGGACGAGCGTAGTCACAGGTCTTGCTGTGACCTCCCAGGACTAACAGTAGCAAGATGCATCTATTCATATTATGATCGAGAGCCGAACTAAGGTTCGGGTTGGAATTGGATTGTCAATTCAAACAGAAGTGGCCAGTATTTAGGAATGCTACGGGTCATAGTGGGACCTAAATATACTGTTTGAAGGGTCTTGGAGGAAAACATGCAAGCTCGTAAAAGTATTTGCAAACAATATTAGGAATGCATCTAATTACTGTTTTTCTCCAGCTTAGATCTCCTTCTCTTTTTTTCTTTGATTTTAAAACATTTTTTTTTTGCACTATATGTTATATGGAGCGTTGATTTACGATTGATGATTTTATGTGTATGATTCTATGTGTATGATTTTATGCTAATGTTTATTAATATATGTGTAAAGTTTGAATTTATTTTCAACCTATATCACATTAAAGAATTTGAAACTGAGTTACTACTGGTTGGTACGCAAACAAGACTCAAAAAAGTTGACCGCGGATAGAAATCCTTCACAATAGATGGTAACAATATCGCTGTCTCAAAAGATGTCAAAATGTTGGGCGTATACCTTGACTCCTCCTTAACCTCAACCACACAAGTCAACACAACAGTCGCCTCAGCAGCGTACACAGCCAAACTAATTAACACATGTAGAAAATACCTATCACCCGACTGCTGCCTGACCTTAGCCAGAGCCTTTATCTTATCAAAACTGGACTACTGTAACATTCTACTGCCTGGTACTTCAACCACTAGCATCAAAAAACTTCAATTCACACAAAACAATGCCCTCAGAGCACCCTAAACATGCACAGACGAGAGCATATCTCAGACATTAGACGCAAAGCACATATGGCTGCCGGTCCAGGATACAATTAGGTACATAATGCTGGCAATCGCCCACAAATGCCTAACCAATACTGCACCCAAATACCTCACCAACATGATCACCCAAACACAATCCATGAACCATACATGCACCACTACAGCTCACCTTCTCGCTGTGCCCAAATTCAAAAGAACCAAAGCCGGGGGGTGCAGTTTCCCGGTCGTAGCTGCAAAAACCTGGAACACTCTCCCTTTGGCCATCAGGTCTGATTCATCCCATCCCTCTTTCCGCAGAAAACTCAAATCCTGGCTCCTTATGGCAAATTAGTAAGATTGTCACCTGTGCTGATGTCACTGTATACTATGAACCTGTTTAGAATTGCACCTGAATTAACTTTGGAGAACATTCTCCTTGTATATTAACTGCAAATTGTATATTGACCTGTATATAGTGTAATTTTTGTAAAACTCACCTGTAAATTTAATAACTGTATACTATGTTGCCTGTGATAACCTTATAAATGTTTCTTACCCTGTATTTTCAGCGCCCATATACCTATGGGTTAGGTGCACTCTATAAACGCCAAATAAATAAAAATAGTTTGAATCCTCCAGATTCTATTGTACTAATTATGTTCTCAGTGTTTCTTATAGGACCCTCCAGGCCTTCGTGATTCCTTATGTTTGACAGCACTTGTGGCCCTCGCCAATGTTCACATTTTGGGTTTCTTGAGCTCCCGTAACCCACACTCAGAGTATCTTCACTTCTTTCCAGTTGCCTCCCCCTTCCCTGGACCATCCTGCTGCCTTCTTCATTGCTGGGCTGACTCTCGGGATTCAGAGTTTCATCGGGGTGTCTTTCCCTTGTTTTGCTCTCCGGGCTATCAGCATCTCTGTTTCTCTATCTGCCCACCTCGACAGTCTCCACGCACAAAGGCGCAGCAAAGGACTCATGCCTCCCGATGCGCTCAGAATCAGCTTTCATTCATGGGCATCAAGCACACCATGGGATCCCAGTTGTCACGTCAAAAAGCTGGACTGTTTTCTCAACCCTCTTCCTAAAGTGGCTGCTCCACTGATCTCTTTGCCGGCCTTTTGGCGTGTGTCTCTGCTCCTTTGAATTCCTTTGTGTTTCCGCTGACTCCATGGCCAGCAGTGCTCTGCCCCTCCAGGATGTTCCTTTGTCAGAGGTTCTCCTCTGTGTACGGTTCTCTCCACCTCTCATGGGGTTGTAGCTGCAAAAACCTGTTACACTCTCCCTTTAGCCACCAGATCTGATCAATCCCATCCCTCATTCCGCAGAAAACTCAAATCTCATCTCTTTAAGTTTTCCGCCGACTATAAAAAGGGTGTTTAATTTCTTTTCTTTAGTTATTTGAAATCCAGAATTTCCCAAAGACAAGGAGATGGGAATCGTATTGCTGGTTGTTGAGGAGGTACTGGTTGTTTAAGGAGGTACAGCAGTAGTTGCAGGCATATGAATTCCCATATAAACAGATATTCATTCTGCCAAAGGGAGTTCCTCATGGGAATTGGAGTCCTTGTCCTCAGTACAGAGTCACTACCAGTGATTCCCACTTGCCCAGACCCCTAGGGAGGGTTCTTGCTTAGAGGGATACCTCTCTAGCCTCAAAGGAGTTGTCTTCCCCGAAGAGAACCGATGAATTCCCTTCATTTGTCACACTACCCTTCTTCTAGTATAAACAAATTGCTCTTTTATAACAAGCCTAATACCGGAGACCAGTCTCTAAGCATGGGACCAGGATTCAAACCTGTGTTTCTCTGCATTGTCTTGCAGTGCCCCATAGCTATCCTCCCAGCTAACAGAGCTTAACTGATATCATGAGGAACACTGTAATTGTTCACAAATCCCATCACTTCCAAGCAGATCACAATTTAGATATTATGTTTATTTTATGGTACATAATGTTGGCAGATAATAACCTGATGTTTAAAGCATACCTTTTAGCGGGGAACCTCATCATGCCAATACCAATACCTGGGACCAGAATACAGGTGTGAAAGTGAACATCTGAGGACATTACAGAATAAAGTCAAGAAGATGTGCATCGTCATCATGACAATTGTGTATAAGTTAATAAAATGTTAGTGTATTGTGGTATCTTCATTTGGAGGATTCATTACACAAGGGAAATGCACATACCACTGACACCGCAGTAGCGCATACAAACCACGGTTAATGTAAACTGTTTAAGCATAATGTATATTAAAACAAACTGAGCTGCATTGCTTACCAACCAATTGTAACAGTTTTTAACTTTCTAATGCTGCCATTTCATTTTGTAGACTAAAGGTAAGCATCTATTATGCTGTAACACTCCTACTTTAATGTGGCCACCCAAGTTCAGTAGTGGTCCGGTAAATGAGAAGGGGGAGTGTGGAGGAACTAAGGTCTGCCTTCTTGATCATTACTTTCCTGAAAGCCTTGAGGTTGTATTACGGGTGACGATAAAGTAACTCCTGTCATGTACACTTCGCATCTCAGAAACACGCAATTATCCCTTTGCCTCGATACAGAATATTGTATTTCAGCAAGCCACTTTGCTTACATTTCCTGTACCTCTTTTCGAGGATACAGACAGAGGCAATTCAACTTCCAGACTCTTCTCGCCTGATGGTTTTGAGCTGAGCCGTGTAAATCACAAAGCCAATGAGGGGATCTTTCAATATTCCTAGGCATCATATCTACCCTTCTGATTTGTTTCCATTGAAGATCAGTCCCAAAGTGCTGAGCAGTACGACTAGTCACAATACAGTACCGGATACCATGTGTTGACAGAGAGAGAACGTGTGTGTGTGTGTGTGTTTGTGTGGCTGTGCATGTGTGTGTGGATATGTCCAGGCCTCAGACCGTGTACTCGTCACAATAATTGGCTTTTGCAAGGGAGGGATAGTGTGCTATGTGTATGTGGAGAATGAATGGAGTGAGTGGCTTCTTATAACCAGTCAGTAGCGTGCGACTTGAAATGTTTACACCTGTGTATACACACACTAATATCAAAGGAGATTAGCAATTCTCCTTACTTAGGGTTCCCTGAGCATGCTTACAACTTATTTTTGCTCTGAAGGATGGCATAGCTTCAACTTTCTTGTGATCTCTTGATGGTGCATGCAAGAAATGGAAGACATGTTGTTAATCATGCCTGTCCGTGGTCCTATTCACTCCGAGCATCTCCAAGGCTTCATTACCTCCTGCCTGACAACCCTATGAATACATTAGAATTGCTCATGCACACGTCTGTAAAACAGTGAGTCAGCCTTGCACCGTTTTATTGCAGGCAGACACAATACATTCTGTTTGACCCTAGGAGCCTGACTGGCAGTAGCAGGTAGGCATTATGGGCATGCACAGATCTTGTTTTAGTATCGATATAGGCTTCTTCCAGCCACTGCAGAGAAGAGTGGTCATGTTGGCAGCTGCTCACTGCAGATCTGTGGTGGCTCAACTCGCTCAGCTCGTCCTTGCTCTCAGCTCATTCCAAATGCACGGTGTGCCCTGACACTTCACCCTTCATGACAACGCTGCTACTGGCTGCCCTGCTCATAAGTTAAAGTAATAACTCCTGCTAGGTATGTTTAACAGTCCTGCTCATAACTGCTGAACCCATATGCATGCAACTTACATTGGCCGAACCTCCTGTAATAACTCCTGATAGGTATTTTTAACAGTCCTGCCCATAACTGCTGAACCCATATGCATGCACCTTACATTGACCGAACCCTTACCCTCACCAGTTATGGGAATAACAATAATCACAGATCATAATAATATCATACTTTTGGGCACCGGGTTCCGAGGTTACCCCCTCTGGCCCGTGCCGCCTTCTTGTCCCACGACTTGTAGTGGTCACCCTCCAGTGTCCTCCTTCGTCTTTTCTTTGTTCTTCTCCCTTCTTTTGTAGGGTGGGAGGGTTTTGTGGTAAAGAAGCAAAGAGTGGACGACGCTGAGTGAACAGCGAACCTCCTGTTTGTTTGGGTCCCCGTTCAGAGTCCACAAACAGATTGTACCTTCTTAGAGCTTGCTGCTCTTATTTATACGACCCAGGGGAGCCCTGGGCCTTTGATGTGCGTAGTGGGGGCTCCCCAGGCCGGTGTCCCCAGGCCGGTGTAGCCGACTGTCTGGCCCCCTGAGGGGAGGCAGGTCTTTGAACCTGCGCCCTGCCTGACTGTTGGTTCACCTAGTTGCTTAGCACCCTATTGCTTAGTGGAAGGGTGAGGTGATTGTTCACACCTCACCCTTCCCGTGCTTTGTGTGGCAGAGACTTTGTGTCTCTGTGTCCGTGGGCGAGAGGGAGCAGGCTTGGGGGTGGGGGCTGCCCCTCTCCCTGGCTTGCCGGACGGTGACAGCAGTTACCCTGCCTCGCCTTGGGCAGCCCTGCAGCATTGCCCATAACTGCTGAACCCATATGCATGCAACTTACATTGGCCGAACCCTTACCCTCACCAGTGAATAAGTTGGAGCACACAGTTTGTCAAGTGTTGGCAATAAAATGGCTGTAGGATAATATTGTGCAGATATGGTTATGGGAATAACAATAATCGCATATCATAATAATATGATACTTTTGGGCACCGGGTCCTGAGCTTACCCCCTCTGGCCCGTGCCGCCACACACGAGCAGGTTTGCCGGCTGACTGTGTTCTCCCGAAAGTATATCTTATTGGCAACCCCTGGAGGCTAAGGTTGCTGAAATTTCTCGAAATAAATGTCCATGCCCTGTTTTGATAGGTGGGTGCCGTCTTTGAGAAAAAGGTCTTGGTCACCCAAAGTAATGGCCGGGTGTTTTATGAAGCCCAGGCCTCTTGCTAACAGAATTTCTCTAGCCCCCTGTTCAGTTTCCGTCTGGAAATGTCTATTAATTTGTAACAGATAGCCCCCTGTCATTTCTTTCTGGGCAGGATGGCCGAGAAGTATATTTCTATCTCCCTCCAGTTGTGTGAAATGCCAGCTAAGGAGGAGCACATTTCCTCAAATAGTTTTCTCCTTCCTGTGCTCACCAGGTTCTTGCCCCCTAGGTGTACTATCAGGAATTCTGGTGGGTCTCTGTATGTGACCAGCTGCGCTGGCGTACCATGGATGTCGGACCAAAGGAAGCTCTGTATCCCCACCAGGAAGCAAAGGTGTTCCTGAAATGTGGGTCCTCCATGGTTTCTTCTGCCCATCGACCTGTCCTGAAGAGGAATGAGTGTCCGACTATCCATGCTGATCGGAGTGGGTTCTTCCCCCCGTCTGTTGTTTCTCGAGGGGTGGAGAGAAAAAGAGGGGGGGTATATTAGCTGTGGTCTGATGTATCTTTTGTAGCAGTCTGACTTCCATCCCCCTATGTTTTTTAGCTGTTGTGGTTCCAGACCTCCTTGCCATGCTTAGGTAGCGGCCCTGATTCTAAAGGAGTGGGTGCCAAACTCCTTCGGATCCCATCCCGCTTTGCTGATTGCTTTCATCAGCACCCCTTTAAATTGGTAGCGGCTTAGTGCCGAGGCATCCTTGTGGATTAACCCCCCCCCTCCACTTTGGGCCTATTTGCCTAATAAAGGTTGGTGATGCACACCGGGCAGTTTGTTGCATCATCAATGCAGCAAATGTTGATGGATCTTTTGGCTCCCGTTTTGGATTGTTGGATGTCTATGCTGATGCTGTACTGTCTGACTGTGGCCTCCATGATGCCTAACCCGTTGTTGGCTTTGGTGCTGGAGGCGATGAGTTCTCCTACCCAAAAAGCCCCGAAATAAGCCATGAAAAATGCTGTTTTTAAATAGCATGGTCTCATAAGGATGCCAGCATATGGCCTCCAGCTGGTCTGCTATCTTTACTAGCTTGTTGAAATCTAGGGGACGGTGGGTATCTACCTGAGGTCCCTCTATTCTGCCCCAGCCTTTCATGGCATAGAAGATCAGGACTTTCTGGGTGGGGTCTGAGTCTCCCCGTATTTTTGAAAAATATGAAATTGCTACTCAGTGTCTTTTTGCCCAATCTCTCTTAAAACCCTGTTCATGCGCCCATTTTAAAACTATGTCTATGTCTTTAATCGTTATTAATTCTACATGGTTTAAACCTGTGGCTTTAAATACTGTTTGTAAGCACTTACTGTATTGAGCTGTGCTGGTGCTTGCCAGTGCTTTCTCTGCATTCTCTGTTCGGAACCCCGAGCCAGGGTTCGTGTTCTCTGTGGGCAGCGTGTTGTTGGCACCCGTTTTTGAGGTAATAGAGGGCTAGGAAAGGAGGCACTAAAGATTTATGTCAGGGTATTTTCAATGGTTTCGTCTAACTAAGTTTGGACAATAGTGGTTTGGGTTTAAAGTGAGGCTTCAGGTGCACTGTGGCTTATGTCACGGGGCCACTCGGGACTGAGGAACAAGAAAAGAAAAAAAGACATGTATTGCTACGTGTCTGTCCACAGTGCACTCCAATGGGAGGAACACCCCCCCAAATCAAATTCAATCGTTATTTAATTAAAGTAAACAGTCTAATTCACAATTTAAAACAAAATAACACACAAAGTGTAATCTCAAATTGGTCAAAGAATAAATCAAAAACGAATTCCACAGTCCATTTGTTTAAAAAGGAAAAACAAACTTTTACTAGTCTTTTTTCGATTTCAAAAAGGGAAAACATATGTCATTAGTATTTCTCAATGTATACGCATAAATACAATCCATTTAGACAAAATAATGTCAAGTAAATTCCTCATTCACATAATTAATGAAGAAAAGACGAAGAACGCTGGCACATACTCCAAGACACTTCTTTCTGAGAGTATTATGAGCATCAAGTTCGGTATCAAATTCTCCCTACAAAGGAGCAATATTGTGTGGACCAGACACTCACCGGCCCTTTTTCCAAATGTCCATCAACGCCCAAATCCAGCAATTTGCAGTTTATCAATCCCAAAAGGTACCCATTAAATAGAGTTTCTTAACCGACACGTTTCGGACTGTAAATCAGTCCATCTTCAGGGCAGCAGATACCAATGGTTCCAGGACATATGTTCATTCTCAATTGTAAAACCTCGTAAACTCTGAGGCGGGGTCTATGCTCCTAAACTTAGTAACCAACTCAACTGTGGGTGCTGCACTGCCACTGCAGACGATCACAGGATAACCCGAAGGGGTAACGCCAATGCTTTCTGGCGCTGATGTTGATGTCGTTATTCTTAGTTTCCCATTATTGACCAGCATTCCGCTGGTATTGCCTTCATCTGTTGCCGGGCGTGTGGTGCTAGCTCCCGGAATCCTGGCCACTGAAAGCGAGATAAAGCATCTGCAATATTATTATCTGCTCCAGAGATGTGCTTTGCTTTGACCACAATGTTTTCCTGTAGTGTGACTGCTGTAATGGCTCGTAGGACTTTCAGCACTAAATGGCATTTGGTAGATATTCTGTTTATGGAGCCTACCACAGCCATGTCGTCACACCAGACCAAGAGTTCTGTGTTAGCTAGCTGTCTGCCCCAGATGTGTAAGGTTAGCCAAATGGGAAATATTTCTAGGAGGGTGATGTTTTTTGCCCACCATGAAGATTGCCATGATTTGGGCCAATATCCTGCCACCCATTCTATTATGGCTCCAAAACCCCTGCTCCCGGCTGTATCAGTGAAGAGGACCCTTTTTGTCCATGCATTCAATGGTGTGCACCAAAGTGAGGTCCCGTTGAAGTTTCTGAGGAAATTCCCCCAAATTTCCAGATCTTGTTTCATCTCTTTGCCTAGCCGGATGTGTAGGTGGGTTTTGGTGTATGATTTGATTTTTAGTTCTAGACTTCTGTAGAATACCTTCCCCCGGGGGATGATTCTGTCTGCAAAGTTGAGACTTCCCGCCAGTGACTGGATTTCTTTTACTGTGCCCTTGTCTTTTGTTGCTAGGCCTTGTATTTTTTCCAGGAGTTCTGCTATCTTTGTTTTTGGGATTCTGCATAAGCCCCCTGCTCAATACCATCTCAACACCATCTTTCTGGGTATCTCAATACCCAGAAAGATTATGTTGGTGGCTGGTTTGGTCGTCTTCTCTGTTGCCAACGGGCTGCCCCAGAGTGCGGCCATCCTTTCTAACTTGGCCAGGGCTCTGCTGCATTCTTTGGACTTTGCTGGTCCCATTACCATGAAGTCATCGAGGTAGTGTACTACTTTGGCCCCTGGTCTCTTTTTTTGGAATGCCCATTGGAAAAAAGAGCTGAACTGCTCAAATAGGACGCAGGATACTGCGCATCCCATGGGGAGGCATCTGGCGACATAGAATTTGTTTTTGAAAGTAAACCCTAGCCATTGCTGAGAGTCTGGGTGAACTGGCAGTAGTCTGAAGGCAGATTCAATGTCTAGTTTGGCCATAAGGGCGTTCCTACCACATTCCTGTATGAGTCTTACTGCTTCTTGTAAGTGTGTAGGATACCGCAGATTTATTATGCGGGATGCCATCGTTCAGTGATTGGACATTAGGGTAGGACAAATGATGAATTAGCCTCATTTTCCCAGGTTCTTTTTTGGGGACCAATCCTAGGGGGGATATTATGTAATCTCTGAAAGGCATGGAGTCCCCGGGTCCTGCAATCCTGCCTAGTAGCAATTCTTTCTCAATTTTGCTCTCCACCATTTATGGGTTGTCCCTCGATGACTTCAGGTTTTTTGGGATAATCTGTGTCCCTGCTCCCTTGAAAGGGATGATGAAACCCTTGGTGAAACCTTGCAGGATTGCTTTGCTGTTTTCTCTGTCTGGGTAATTCATCAGTGCTTCTCTAAAATTGTTTGGATTGACGGGGGTTCTACCTTGTTCTAAAAGTGGGGTTGGCAGGGTGGGGTTGGTGCTAATCTTTTGCATTTTTGGCTGGAAGTCTGGTGCAATTGCTTGCTGCATGGTGACTGTTGCAGTTTGTGCAAGTGTGTTTATACCAGCATTCATTTCCCCAGGTGCACAGGTTTTTTCCAAAATTCCTGCATGGGATATTGGCTTTGGGGGCGTGATTTTTGTTCTGCCTGTTGGCATTAGACTTAGCCACCCATGGCTGATTCTTCCGAAAGGGCTGTTCCCCGTTTTTGTGTTTTTCATTTTCTGAAAATCTGGGGTCCTGTGAATTTTTGTTATTTTTGGGTGTTGCTTGGGTGGCCTCTTCCTTTGATGGAGGCTCAGCGTTTAGCCCGTATAAGTCATAATGTACCTCATCTCATTCTATGGCTCGTCTCTCTGACATGCTCCGCCAGAATCTAATATCATATACTAGCCAGGTTTTTCACTTCTGAGCGATTTTTACTTCTCTAATTTTGTCCATGTATGCCCAAGGTTTTTTACCATCCTCGGGGAATTTATCCTCGTATATAGTTGCCAGTTTGGCAAAGTATTGCAACCAGTTGTCCCAATTCTGATCTACCTGGGCGTTTCTGGCTATGGCTTTCTCCTCTATTTTTTTGGGATCCCTAAAAGCATCTCTTCCTTTTCGTTGGACTTCTTTAAGTGTTCCATGCCAGGCATCTTTTGTATCTATTCAGGATTTCTGTCTGAAAGGATTTCAGCTTTTGGTCTAATTGGGCACTGCTGATCAATACCATGTCTGATGGGCTGTTGTTGTTTGCACCTGTTTGCCCCGATGTGTTTGCATTGGGGGTTGCCCATGCTTTTAGTGCACCTGTCGGGTCTGGTGTTGCTGCTGTTGGAGTATGTAGACCTATGGCAGGTGTTGTTGGTGCTGTTGGCGCGTGGGGCAGAGGTGTTGCTGGGGCTGGTGGTGTTGGTGTTGTTGGTATTGTTGCGGGTGGGGGGGTAATAATGATGTCGGGTTCTAGTGGTATGATGGTCTTGTAGGCCCGTTCCCACCTGTTGGGAGTAGTTGTTTACCCCTCATTTTGAGCAATAATTGTTGCATTTCACTCATGTTTTCGCATAATTTTGACAGTTTTTAGTTTTTGTTACCTTTTCCCACGCCCTCTGCTGACTTCCTTTTCTTTGGTGGTGGTGGGTCGTCTTTCTGCCCGGGTGACATGGGCACCCCTTCTTTTGGTAGGCCATATATGTTTTCTCTGACCCAGGCCCAGCCATAATGCTTGGCTGCCTCAATTGCTGCTAGCAGGTGAGGTGATTTGGGTTTCTGCGAGGGGGTTGTGGGTTCCTGTGGTTTTCGATTGGGGGCCATTATTCTTTTGCCTGTTTGATTAAAAAGAACATGTATTTCGTGTAACTAAACAGCTGTTTTTGTTAAACATAGAACATCCATGCAGGTTTGCTTGTTGCCCCTTAAATTTGGACTATCTGAATAAATTGCTATGTTGTTGCCCATATTGGGTAACTGGCTGATGCTGCAGCTGTGAAGTTAAGGCTGATGGAGAAAAATTGCATTTAGCTCAACATGCATTTTATATTTGCACTGTGTGGCGGGTGCAAGATTTGAACCCCTATTGTTCCTGGGCTGACTTATTTCCATACCTCTGCGTTGCCACTTGGCTATCTGCACAGCTCACTGTAATGTTTGTTTTTTGGAGGCTAAAATTTGTTTGTGCCCGAGCTCAATGGTGCAAAGCAGTGTGAAATATGCTGCCTGATGTTATTTGCTGATTGGCTCTATACATGCCCCTTTTTAAAATAAACAACCTCCCGTGCATAACGTGAAATAATGATATTTTGGTTCCATGCGACTATTAAATACATTATGCTAGTTTCATTCTTTGTAGCTGGAAAACAGGAGCGGGTTCAGTGGCTGCAGAGGATTCTGCCTTTGGCCGTCTGCCAGTGGAATGTTTACATTACAGTCCCCGGCTTAATGATACGTTCATTTGCCTCGCAACCCAGTGCAGGGGCTCACCTACTTGAGAAGGTGAAATTGGCATGCCGCCTGCGCCGGGCTGCCTTGTTTGTTTTTCTTCCGCTTGCATGGGCCAACCTGGCGTCCTGCTCTCTTGTATGCCGTACGTCTCTGGAGACTCCTTTGCCCTTCAATCTCGCCGCTCATCTGCACCGATTGTTTTGTTTAGAAGAGTGACAATGTTCTGAAAAGGAAAAAAAGACGCTGCGGATGAAGTGAACTTTTGAGTTGCTAAAGAAGCAAAGAGTGGAGGGCGCTGAGTGAACAGCGAACCTCCTGTTTGTTTGGGTCCCCGTTCAGGGTCCACAAACAGATTGTACCTTCTTAGAGCTTTCTGCTCTTATTTATATGACACAGGGGAGCCCTGCATCTTTGATGTGTGTAGTGGAGGCTGTAGTCCAACCCCCAGGCTGATGTAGCCGACTGTCTGGCCCACTGAGGGGAGCCTCTTTGAACCTGCACCCTGCCTGACTCTTGGTTCACCTAGGTGCATAGCACCCTATTGCTCCCTATTGCTTGAGGTGATTGTTCACAGATCACCCTTCCCGTGCTTTGTGTGGCAGAGACTGCGTGTCTCTGTGTCTGTGGAGGAGATGGAGCAGGCTTGGGGGTGGGGGCTGCCCCTCTCCCTGGCCTGCCGGATGGTAATAGCAGTTACCCTGCCTCGGCTTGAGCAGCCCTGCGGCATTGCCCAGAAACATCTGAGGCGTTCTATGAAGTGTCTTAAATCCATGTCTACCATGTTCTGCTTTAATCTTGCAGAGGGGTGTTGTAGCTTAGCGAGTGTTATGATATCAATTGGATGGCTGTGAGAGCTTAACTGGTGTGAGTGTTTTGGTGCCATCAGTTAGAGCTTGCCATGTGAGTTGTGGATGTGCTTCCCTAACCTACCTATAACTACAAAGTTAGAGCTATGAATGCAGTTGTAAATATGCAATGCAAGAGTGTCTCTTAGGACTATGGCTAAACTGTGCTACCCTGGCAATGAAGGGCTTTCCAAAATGAACAGCATCTGTGCAAGGGGACACTATCAGACATTCATCACACTTCAAAGACTAAGGAAAGGTTCGTAAGTGAATTGAGCTTTTAAAAGGTTTGAATAGAAACATGATCAATTTAGGAAGACCGCTCTGTGACCGCACTGAATCTAAATTGAACTGTCATACTTGTCAAACCCCTGCCGCTCACGAGTGCATGCAGTGGCTGACAGGATGACAAGGTCCCGGAAGACGCGCTGCAGGAATGAAGGGTAGGTGTAATTGTGTGTGTGTGTGTCTGTGTGGGTGAGTGTGCGTGTATGTAGTGAGTGTGTAATGTGATGTGAAGGGGCGGTGAGTGGGTTATTAGGGACATTTGACCTGTGGGAGAGGATGGGGTTCACCTTGCCAGGGGTGGGGACCGGGTGGGGGCCGTAGAAAGTGATATTGAAAGCTAAAACGAAAACGTCTGAAATATATTAGGTTTTTAACATGCAGTAATATCACATAGAACCAAGGAAAGACATCCATCGCTCCTGATATGAGCCCCTAGCATGTACAGAATAACCCCGACATCCAAATTAGACTCAGCATAAACAGCACATTCTGAATGCGGTTTCTAACCCAGCAGCAGAAAAAGCAGCACCATCATGTCAGCAAGTTCATGCTGTGGGTGGACTTTGAGTTAACTGGGGCAGCATGTGAAAGTATGAACACATTTGGGTCCCAGCTGCATTCTGTGACAGCAGTAAAAAAAAAAAAAGTAATTATGTCAATAGTGATTAGTGCTAGTTAATTTGTTGGCAAAACTAATGTGTCTGTAATCAGTCTCAGGTGAGTCAGCATTGGGGACAAGTTGTTAGTGGTGCACATTCCCCAACTGTCTTGAAGGCAGCATCTCAGGAGCTGGTGTCAGCAACCCAAAAATAATTCCTATGAAAAGCGCACTCAAGCATGGTGGAGTTTAGTGAAGAGGGTAACAAGTTGTAAGTGAGATCTGGATATACTTGAATGGGAAACATATTTCGCGATCGGCTTCAACCCAATCAACTGAACAGATTTGCATCAAACATGCGTGAGGAGCATCGTCTGGGTCCCAACCGTTTTCTTTTGCCAATTTTGTATTAATCCAGCCTATGTTTTATATTTTCAAAAGTACCAAAATGTAGGTACAAAAAGTAGTTATATAACATTGGGGCGTGAGGCACAGGGTTAAAGTAGGCTCTGGGCTTAGCCTCCTACAATTCCCAATGTCTACTCTGAGATGGATATCAGTGCCTGCAACATGGCTGAAGCCTATGGCGCAGGGATCGCGGCCATGGCCATGGTTGCAGGCAATGAACAGTGGCCCACGGTCCCTTTATTGAAGAATAGTGACCACTGGACCAGGTTACAGGCCATGGCCAGTGTTTACTGTGGGTTGATTCATGGGCCAGGCAACATGACTGAATCCCATTGCCCACAGAGTGTGGCCAGTGGCCATGGATGCAAGTCAGTAAAAGAGGCCACGGACCCACAATTGGGCTACAGTGACCACCGAGCCGGGATGGAAGGCAAACTCTACTATGGGCTGCTTTGTGGGACTGTCAAAATCTCTGAAGCCCATTTGTGATGTAATATTTGGTGTCCTGGGTGTTGGATTGAGTAGTTATGGTTGCATAGCTTACCATAACTGGCACATTTCTTTGGTGTTTTGATTTTGTGCTACAACCATAACAGTATTTTAACAATGTTTTTCTCTGAATTTCAATGGTTTTGATTAGAGTATTTTGATCATAACATCCATAACATCCCTTTAACAAAGTATTTTCCCTGAATTTGATATGTTTTGTTTAGAGCAATTTAACCATAATGTCCCTTTAACTAAGTTTTTTTCACTGAATTTCACAGGTTTTTTTTAGGGCAACTTCACCATAGGTAACTCTTGCACAAAATCAATTTTAACAACAGCATCTGGTACCAGCCTCCTTGTCGTGTTGTTTTGAATGGTACACATAGGTTCATTTTCTTGTCTCTTGGGAATGGTTACCAGATGAATCCATATAACTGGGGCGTCCTAGAAAAGGGAACTGCTGAAAACACCTGGAAAAGAACCCTCTCTAGTGCCAACAAGCAACTATTCAAATAGCCAAAGATTACAAACTAGCCATCATCCAAGCAAAAGGAAACTCCTACAACCAAAGGATCATGCAAGCCAAATCAGGAACTAGAGAGCTCTTCCTGATTGTATTTGAGTTAGAATCTCCTGCACCCCCTCAGACCACTCTAACAAAGACTCACAATGGTGAAATAACATTCAAAATGCTGTCCTTGGTAAAATTGCCACACTCCAAGACAAAATTAACGGCAATAAATCCAAGACAGGGCCTCCACCCCATACCGGTGATGCACAACCATTATCAATCATTTCTCTACTGAGATTTGAATTCACCCCCGTAACCATCACTGACACCATCAAAACTATCCAAGGCCTAAAACCATCCAAATTTCAAGGAGACATCTGCCCAGATTCTCCCATAAAAGATTCTGCTGAAGAACTAGCCCCTTTTATCACTACCCTTATCAATAACTCGTTTGCTGCGAGCGACGTTCCAGAAAAATCTCAAAGAGGCCTGTGTCCTCCTCCTCCTCAAAATCCTACCCTAGACCCAAACATCCCCACAAACTAACGCCCAATCACCACCGTACATTTCCTCCTTAAAGTCCTAGACAGAATAGCATACGTGAAAATACAACAATTTCTGGAAACACTCAACCTTCTCAGCCTCAGACAATCTGTCTTCTGCCCAGGCCATGGCACTGAAACCACTCTCCTGGATTTAAATATCCAAATGGATAAGATAAAAGACAAGGGCAACATGGCTGCACTTCTACTACTAGACCTCTCAGCAACATTTGATTTGGTTAGCCATAACATACTCTACAGACACCTAGCTCTAGAAGCCCACTTCTCGGACCATGCCAAAAAATGGCTTGAATCCTTCCTATGGAACCGCACCATGGGAGAATTTTAAACCATTGCGGCTGCTCCTCCTGCTCCAGTTACAGAGTCCCCCAAGGATTCTGGGTCTCCCCTACCCTTTACAACGTATTCACCAAGCCATTGTTTGACCTACTAGACAAACTGGGAATAATCTACACAAACTATGAGGATGAAACACAAATACTCCTGCCCATCACGGGTAATCACAACATTGACTCCAACACCCTAAATGAAATCTACCTGACCATACAGGCCTGGATGGCTCACAATGAGCTCTGCCTGAATTATGATAAAACTGAGATGCTACTCATTGGCAATCCCCATCAGATCAACAACCTTTCCATCAACTACAAAGCCTTCATCATTGATGGCAAACCCATCACTACATCCAAAGAGGTAAAAACACTAGGAGTGTACCTCGACTCGTCACTCACTATGTCCTAACAAGTCAATGCTATTGCATCGGCAGCAGCCTATACTGCCAAACTGATCACTGCCAGCAGACCGTTCATGACTATGGACAACTGCATTATACTCGCTAGAGCACCAATTTTATCGAGGATAGACTACTGCAACTCTCTCTTTGCAGGCTTCAAGTCCAAAATCATTAAACAACTCCAAATCACCCCGGACTACAAAGTCAGAGCTGCACTTAACATTCTTAAAACGCACCACATCACTGCAGTGAGACGGAAAATACACTGGCTACAGATACAGGAGCGAATAACATTCAAAATCATATCACGGACACACAAATGTTTGTCAAAAGGAACTCCCAGCTACCTATCTAGCCTATTCTTCAAAGTTCAGTCCACTAGACCCACCCAAGCTGCTTACTCCTTCCGCCTGGACATTCCCCGCTTCAAGCTCCAAAAAGCGGGTGGCAGCAGCTTCCCATTGGTCGAAGCTAAACTTTGGAACACCATGCCACTAGAGGTCGGATCAGACCCTTCCCTTTGGTCATTCCGGAATAAAAACAAAACTTGGCTCTTCAATCAAGGGAAATAGATAATTACCCCTCCTGCTGCATTCTTCCCTACTGTAAATATACTGATGAATCAACCTTGCTCATATGTGTTGAATCAACCTCCCTCTTATGCTGTAACCCAATGTAACATATGAGAACCACTAGTACATCTGTAAGCAGTTTTATTCATTATGCTGTAACCTAATGTAACTTTGAGAACCACTGTAACCGACGGTAAGCGAGTGAACGTAATGTGAATGCAAGAGAAATATTGTAACAACTATGCCTATTTAACCAGTGTCTAGATGCCTCTGGGCTAAGTGTTCTTAACAAATGACTAAATAAATAAATACATAAATAAATAAAATGAAAGAGTGAAGCCTGGCAATCAACGCATGGACATCAAAGGTTACGTGCTTTGATAAAAGTAAATCATGAGAGAATGCCATACTAGCAGCGGGAAAAGTCTTGAATGGGTTGAATCATTTTGTTGCCGTGGGGTGACAATCTCTAGCGCCCTGTACTGGTTTTTACACATAAAGCAACAAGCGGCAAAGGCATCTCAAATTAACGGCTCAATCCTGAGATTCGGGACAAAATTGGGTGGCCTGCCCATGGATCACACCCTTTGAATTTACATGGCAAAATCAGTACCTCTGCTGACATATGGTGCAGCTATGTTGGGTCATTATCAAAAAAACTAAAAAACAACCAAAAATATGTTCCTTAGGAATATCATGAGTCTCCCACAAGGCTTCCCAGGGCACTTGTTGTATAAAGAACTTGAAATAGCTTAAGTGGAAGATCTCATAACAATGCATCCTTTAATCTACTGACTGCGTATAGGAGAGGCCCCAATTGTCAATAAACAGAGCCATGATGAGGGATCTCATGGCCACAAATTCTGGTGCTGCTTCGCCTTGGCTGAAATATATAAAATCATCTTGACACAAGCTCATTTATGGGCATTTGTTCTGTGATGAATTGCAGGCAGGCAATGCTGATAGTGGAGAGTTAATAGACGCCCTCTCTGCTCATAGAGCGAGAATAAGGAGTAAGAGTGAATTGCAGAAACAAAGTGTACAATTTTATTACTGCAGTCTTGACCCCAAAATTGTAAGGCCAGTCTACGTCCAATTGTTCTTCACTCCAAAGAAAAGGGCACTGATTATGGCTTTTAGAGAAAATCTTTTGATTGCTTGGGAAAGGGCTTTTTTCCACCAACAAATTGGACTGGTAGGATGAGCTGCTCTTGCTGTGGGAGTGATAGGAATGATATGCTGTACTTCTTTTTTTCTGCCCTCCTTTAGCATGGTTAAGGAGAGATTTTATAATCCCAGCATTAAGAGCGTCCAAGCTTAGACAAGTTCAAATAGTAACTAGATGTTTATTGTCAGTCCCAGACCAGCTGACAGTCCATAATGTATATTTAAATACTGAATGGGCTTACATGTTACTTAGGCAATTTTTATGCTTTGATGAATGATTTAATTTATTTTTGTAGATCGCAAGATTTTGATCATATCTAAATGAATTTTACTATTGTATTGTTTTTTATTGGGTTTTCTTTGATGG
Organism: Ambystoma mexicanum; assembly: GCF_040938575.1. Classification (NCBI taxonomy): domain Eukaryota; kingdom Metazoa; phylum Chordata; class Amphibia; order Caudata; family Ambystomatidae; genus Ambystoma; species Ambystoma mexicanum. The sequence goes on from NC_090932.1 coordinate 825,329,433, forward strand.
GAATTTTTATTTCTGAAAAGATTGTATCTACTAACCTTCAGCTCGCTTGGAACATGAGTCATTATTGCTGGAACCTGCCTGCCATTTGAGCAAGGTGATCTGGTGTGCCACGTATGGCTGGTGCTAGTTGGTAAAACATTTAACATGTTCTCATCTCTTCAAACTTGCAGCACTTTATTTCTGCAGTTTGAGTCACTGGTTCACACAACAACATGAAGACAGCTTAATGGATTTCTCCTTTAAAGACATTGGGCCTCATTATAAGTTTGCCTGTCTGGGAACTACGGTACCAGTAAATTTGCCGGTAACGTAGTTCCTGGACTGGCAACTACGAGTTCTGCTCGCGAGTGCCATTACGGATGCCAGGTCTGACCTGGAAGCCGAACCGGCACCCTTGAGCAGAGCATGTCGGATGCACCGGCACCATCCCTATGGGGCTCAAATGGGAATGCAGAGCATTCCATTCTGGTGCCCTTGAATGGGCAATTACCGGGTCCGGCAGGGCGGTAATGTGCTGGTAATTGCCCATTCGCGGGCGCCCGAAAAAATTGCAAGTTTGGCAGCAACCTGCTTGTTTTACCGACAAGGCTACCGCCAAACTTGTAATGAGGCCCATTGGCTGTGGAGTAAGCTATCACTAGGCTGTGACAGAGGCTGTCAATAAAGATGACCCAAAGCTTTAGAGACAGCTCTGATATTGGTATGTGTTTGAAGCTGTCACCAAGCTGTGGCACATTTACATACGAAGGATGTGATTTGGTGTGAATCACCCTCCTTTAGCTGTGATATAGGCTTCAAATTAAAAAAATGTCTTGTGTTTGACAGCCCCACTCTATCTCAGGGACAGCACCTGTAAAGCTATGCTATAGCTATATCACACAATTTTAAAAAAATAAATAAATAACTGCACACCTAAAACATAGCTAATAAGCAGCAGTGTTGTATCCTTCACCACAGGCAAATTGAAGCCTTCAACATTTCTACATGACTACAAAAAGCTATTTCGAAAATTGTCTGTTTGTTTATATCCTAATTATTGTTTATATATGATAATGACGACATCTAAGATCACCAGTTCAACTCAACACATTTCATTTGTTATGCACCATTAACAATGTAAAATAACATTCTAACCTAAAAAGTGAATACATTATAAAATACCACAGCTTCTAAATACCCTAAAATCATCTTGCAAATGCCCTTTTTTACAAAAGTTAAAATAACTTGCATTGAATCCTGAACCATAAAGTGCATGACAATGAACTCTAACCTGAATGGTAAGAAAATTACAAAAGAACCACAGGTTAAAAAAAATACTAAAGTCTCTTCCAAATGCCTCTTTAACAAATGTTAAAATATCATACATAAAGTCCTTATCAACAGACTGCATAATTAAAAGCATAGCATCAGCATACAACATCTAATATTGTTCTTCAGGAAGTGCAGCTTGAGTCATCTTCTCAAATCAGTATGAAATGTACAGATTAATAAAAATGTAAAACGTTCTCTACCAAACCTATCCCACAAGTACATTGCCTGTCAAGACCCTTCCAGCTGGTTCTGGATCTCAACAGGAAAAAAAAGAAAACTGATCATAAGGACAACCCTCCTACATTCTTGTGATTTTTTTTTTACAAGATTTTATGATCCTACATCAATACAGCACTCAAGTCTTAAAAATGGCAAGCTCATAATTCGCAAATTATTATTTTCAAACTTTTCTTTTTCAGTGCATTTCTTGATTAGCCTTTTCCATGGTTCTTTCGTCATGGAGCTAAGAAACTCTATCTCATTAAACACCCAGTTTTCCATGAAAGCAATACTCTTTGAATACTAATGAAACTTTCCTTGTACAGGGGATTTAACTATTTCATTCTACTCACTATAGAAAGGACTGTAGGAAACGATGATCTGCCTGACATCCTATACTAGATACACCATCTACCATCGTATTGTCTCTCCAGACGTTGCTGGCAATCGCCCTACTAGCTTCCTTAAAAAAATATTCCAGCTAACTGCCAGCACTGTGCTCTGTGATCTTTTCCCCCATAGAAATAATGAAAGCATAAAAGTCCCTTAAAACTTGCCTTTTTTATCGTCGACTTTATGTGGCTGTTCCAACTCCAGTCATGTGAGAATACCAACCCCAGATACCTATACGACTTGACCACCTCTATTTCTTCCTTATTGAAGCACCATTTACCACATGTCTGTCCTTTTCCAAAGACCACGCTCTTGGTTTTTGATAAGTTTATTTTCAGGCCATGGTCCTTGAAAAATGTATCCATATATTGAACACTCTGCTGAAGTCCCCTTTCTGTGAAATCGATGAACACAGTGTTGTCAGCATAGATCAAGTCACTGAATTTGATCCCATTAAATTGCGGGGGGAAACCCTTGTCCAAAATGCCATGTGGGTTAAAATCTGATAAAAAACATAGTAAATAAAAGTGAGGCTAGCGGGCACCCCTGTTTACCCCCTCTATTAGTACATATATCCTCAGCATATTCAGCTGAAATAGCCCTGGAGGGATACCCATTTCATCTCACTTCTTCCATAACAGATTCCTGTCAATTGAATCAAAGGCCTTGCAGCAGTAGACATTGATCCAGGGTGGAAAATCCCTTTCTAAAACCAGCTTGGCTGTCCAGTAAGACATTATTATCTGAGGCTCAGTCTGCAACCTTAGCGCCAAGCAACCTGCAAATATCTTGCTCAAAGCATTGAAACCCATTACAAATAATAAAAGATGCCTCCGGATCGTCAGCTAAAACTATAGAAAGTGGGCTTCCCTCTTTATAAACACTAGTATCATTTGATCTAGGCAGAATTATTAATTGCCAGTTTTCATTAGGCTTGAAATCAGCCTCAGCAGTAATGATCGTTAATGATGTTGGTTCTCGAATGCTTATGCTTCACAACCAGCCCTTGTATAAAGCTCCACACCAGTGTAGCCAGACACTTCCTCCAACGCTCCTTAAGTGACCCTAATGTGTTTACTGAGTGTCCTCAAACCCAATGAAAAGATCTGTTAAAATACAGTCGTCCTCCAAACAAATCTCCATAAAACAAATAATATCAGATGTGCCTCTAACAATCATACGCTTTATTCTTCAGTCCTACAACATTCAAACTAATTATCCTCAGAGTATCTGGTAAAGGGGCAAATATAACAGCAATGACTACCCCCTCTGTCCTTCAACCCAGGGGCATATTGATGGCGTCTAAAATTATGGTAATTGAAACCCTCTCCCTTAGGATTGAAGTGGTGGTTAATGACCTATACAATGATTTACATACTCTGATGCATGGCTCGAGTTGGGGTTTTGTCCATGATTCTTTCTTAGCAATAGTTTACGTTTCAGGGCAGAGTAGTCTATCAGCAAGACCTTCAAATTCATTACCGTATGTGATTTGTCTGCATGTGCTCACCCAGAAGAAATACTCAAAGTTCCGTTGATCGATGTGAGCCAGGCATCATGCATGTGGCATATTTTAAACTGGTGATCTGCAAACACATCAATCCACCTTGCTGACAGGGCTTCCATGCAGTTTGCTATGCAGCCCCTAACATAAGTATTCACAAAGCCCACCCGCACACTGCAATCCCCACAGTTATTGTTGTCCTGAGTACGGTCCTTGACTAGTGTTGACAGCCAGTCTTGCCCCCTTCACGGCTACCTTTTCCCAAGCATTGACAGAGTAAGTGTGCTAACCAGACCAAGGGTGAAGCTAAGACTAGAGCCCCCTCTGCTCCAGACAGCCAGTGAGATCTGTGGCGACCAGCACATCCACAGAACAGCATCAGAACAGACATGATTGAGCAAATTGGCTTACAAACCCAGCTGCAAGTCCGGAGCAGTGCTGGCAATATGGTCATCCTCTGCATTATTAGCACCTTTGGAACCTTGCTTACCAACTAGGTGAAGATGGTCTGATGCACACTCCTCCGGGCACTGTTCCTCACCTCACCCAGTCGATTCAGTTGTCTCAGTCAGCTCAGCAGAGCTCAGTCTTTCACTGTACTCACTGAGGACACTGAGGGCACCAATGAGGAAAGAACCTTGCAACACATTACATCCTGTGTCAAGTCGTACTGGGTATGCACCTGCATCCGACAGAGACAAGACCACCAAGAAGTTTAGAGTACTATACCTCAAAAAACAATTAACACCTACATATGGCAAGAGAAAACACCATATATAAAGAAACACAAATGTCAAAATATAAACAAATAGCAGATCAGTCTTAAAATGTTTGAATATGCAGTTAGTATGTACTTCTCTCAAAAAAGCACCAATAGATGCAGTCTTGTGGTTGTAGAGAAGGTTGGTTATTTTTATCTTTAATATTGTACATACATGATCCGAACATGTTTGTTGGGGTGGACCCTTATTCAGTTGGCTTGCAAGTTGCTCCTTCTTGACACATTGGGCCTCTTTTCAACGGTGCCGGCGCGGTAAGAACAGTGCTGGTAAGCCTAGTACACACAACTCTGCGGACGGGTGCTGTCCCGCCCACCAGGGTCAGACATGGCGGGCAGAACGGCACCCGCCCGCAGAGTTTCACAGGAGCACCGGCACCATTATTAACGCTGCCGGTGCTTCCGTGGTCCCCATTCCCATTGAGTCCTATAGGACTCAAATGGGAATGGGGATTTACAATTTAGTGGCGCATGACTTCCAGGAACGCTGGGGTTGTAATGCCCCAGTGTTACCAGAAAGTCATGCGCCGGTAAATATTTCAAGTCTGGTGGCAACCCACCGATAGCACCGGCAGGGTTACCACCGGACTTGTAATGAGGCCCATTGTGTGTTTCATTCTAAACATGTGAGTACTCCTGCCAAAACCCTCGTCTAGGTCTAGAGATGCCAGACTTTTTCTTTGGAATATGTTATGTTTTGCTATTTCATGTTAGTGGGATTTCTACCACTCACTACTGCCATTTGGATGGTCTCAACATGCTTGTCTATTTCACATACTAATACTCCTCACCAAAATTGTAACCAGGTTTTCAATGTCTTACATTGATGTACATCCTAGTGCGCTTACTGCATATCACTTTCATACATGCTATGTGCATGCATTCTGATATCGGAGGCAATTCAGGTGAAGTGGGTTTAATGAATCAAGAAAATAATAAATCAATCAATCAATTTCCCAAGATGTAACCAAATAGGACAATAGCATGTAATATGTTCCCCCAAGTCATCAGTCTGAACCTGTCCTCAAACACGTCAACTAGTGCTATCTCTTACATCCGTCCCATTGATTAACCTCTGGAGGTATCTAAATGGTGCAGAATAGGAGCATAAATAAAAGCTTATTTGTGAGTCCTAAAGAACCCTCAAGCGTGCCCATCTTAACAAAATGCGTTAACAAGTTATTCCTTCGGAAGCATATTTCAGTAGTTCAGAACAAAGCAACCATATTATTGTAAAACTCTTGAAAAGTGTGTGTTTCCTTATCTGACTTGGGAGATGGCCAAGTCTGCTTTTGTGTTACTGACATTCCAACAAAAGTATGTCTCTCAGATTTTCAGAACTAGGAAAATTGGAAATCATGGCCACAACTTATTATTTTTCGTACCTATAGCTCACTTCATATTACTCCATCTTCCCTTATTCTTCCATGTTTTGCCTACTTACACAAAGAATATGATTAGCTATTAATCTCTGTATGCATCAGGGTTCTCTGATTTTCTTGCTTCCTCCTACTTAAGCTTCACAGCCTCAGGGCCCTCTTTACCACCCTATTTACCACCAATGCATGCTTCCTCCCCTGTATAGTTATATATAGTGCTCACGGAATAAGAGGCTGAATGACAATGAGGGGTCTATTGTTGGGATTGTCTAGTAGCAAGAGGAAGGGCTCGGAAAGAGCGAGATTGGATATGGACGAACGCATCAAAGCAATTTCAAAGGATTTGATAAATAACCCAAATAATACTGACAAAAGATCATTACTTAGAAAGTTACAGAGAGAAGTGAATGAGTTTTTAATGGTGAGATCTGAGAAGGACTTGTACAGGTTAAGGTGCTCATATTTTGAATATGGGGAAAAGTGCAACTGTTGGCTAGCCTATAGACTACAGCTACAACAATCGGAAGGGGCAATAACCTCTGTAATGGGGACGAATGGTCGGGTAACGTTTGACCCTAATGAAATTAATAAAGCTTGAGTCTGGTATCAGTGGTCTTGGAGGTGCTTTCCTGGATAGTTTGGAGATTCTGAAGGTTACAGAATTGGAAAAATCACTTCTAAATAAGGAAGTGCTATTGAAGAGATTAAGTTTGCTATCGGAAGGCTAAATTCAGGCAAAACTCCAGGGCCAGATGGATTGCCACCTGAATTTTACAAGATTTTACCAGATTCGGCAGTGGAGTTATTGCGGGATATGTTTGCTGAATCTAAAGAGGTGGGCCTGTTACCAACTTCTATCAATCATGTCACTATATCTGTTTTTTTAAAGAAAGGTAAAGACAGCTGCTTGACATCTAATTATCGTCCAATAAGCTTAATAAATACAGACAACAAAATATTAGCGACATTGTTGGCCATACGTATTGAACATTCACTGGTGAAGCTAGTGCATTCTGATCAATTGGGCTTTATTCAAGGTCGTAGGACTTCAAGTAATATTAGAAATCTGTTGATGATGATGACACAGGTGCAGGGCTCGGAGGACGATGTTGCAGTATTCGCACTAGACGCTGAAAAAGCGTTTGACCAGGTTAATTGGCAATATCTGTTTTCAGTCTTGTGTGCTATGAACTTGGGTGAAGACTTAATTTCCTGGATTGCCTTGTTATATGCTTGCCCGACAGCCAATGTCAAAACTAATGGACAACTGTCTGATTCTTTTGAATTACAGAGGGGTACAAGGCAGGGATGCCCACTGTCTCCTCTATTATTTGTTTTAGCAATCAAGCCCTTGGCAATTACTTTGAGGTGTGATGCTGAGGTACGAGGTCTAAACTTTCAAGGAGTTGAACAAAAGATATGATTTTATGCGGATGATTTGCTGCTAGTATTGCAGGATTTGGTGGCATCATTACCTGACTTGTTGAGCCTAATAGGCAGGTTTCATGATATAGCTGGATACCAGGTTAATTGGTCTAAGTCTGAGGTCTTGCCGATTACGCGATATTGTGATAAGAGTTTAGTGTCTGAATGGAGTTTTCAGGGGTGCGACAAAAGATTGAAATACCTGGGTGTTTGGCTGACACCGGTGGTTGATGATATGACAGGAGAAAACATGATTGAGGTGTGTACAGATCTGAAAATGAATATTTAGAGATGGTCTTTGTTACATTTATCACTCTGGGGAAAGGTGAATGCTCTAAAAATGAATGCGGTTACAATAGTCAATTACATACTGGGTATGCTTCCGATGAAGATAAGACAGTTTTATTCGAAGAAAATTGACGGCTTTCTGCAATCGTTTCTTTGGGATGATAAACCACTGTGACTTAAATTATGGAAGCTTCAATTGCCTATAGAGAAAGGGGGACTGGGCGTTCCGAATTTCAAAGATTATCACTTGGCTTTTTCAAATCCTTTTATAGTCCCGTTCTTGAAAGAATCACCAGATAGGTGGGCTGTGGCGGAGGTGAGTTTATTGGGCCCATTTCCTCATAGGGCAATCCTCACAGCCACAAATAGCCATTGTAGAAAAATGCCTATGACTGTGTTTTTGAGAGAGACTTGGAAAAATGTGCATGAAATGTTAGGCTCGGTGGCTTTGAAGACTTCTCATGCTTCCATTTGGTTGAACCCGGCGATAGTTGATGGGGGTAAGCCTTTATTCTGACCAGAGTGGCTTCTAAGTGGGCTATATTGGATTGGTGATGTCATTGGGGATGTTAAGTGGATTGATGAAGGAGAGTTATGTGTGAAATTTATCATTGACAATTACTCAGCTAGTGACTTCAGGAAATTGAAAAGATGTATAAGGGAAATGGTTGAGCAGGGTGATGCAATAGAGAATTTCTTTATTAAGTAGAGAGAGTCAGGATGTGGTTTGATTGCTAGCAGGGTGTACAATTAAATTGTGTATAACTATAAATAGAATTCTGAACTGAGAGCGGATTGGGGCAGTATATTGGGGTGTGAGATCTCATCTGAGATTTGGTTGAAAATGTGTGCTAATATAAAGCTTTGCTCTATGTTAGGCAGAATCCTGTGCAGTTCCCTTAGGGAGCACTACAGAAGATTAAGACTACAGGTATATGCAAGAAATGCCCTTTGGTATCAGTCTGTACCACAAAGATTTAGTTGGTAGCTGTGGCTAAGCAGTCAGACTTATCTCAAGAGGGAGATGAGCAGTATTCCGGGTTTACACATTAGGGCCTCAGTACTATGGAACAAGGAAACACTGAACAAAGCGTTGTAACAAAAAGATGATATTATTTTTTTACACACTCTGATGTTCACACACAAATCACTATTATTAAAGCAATTTAAATCAGTCAAGAAAAGTATACACAACTCGCTATTTAAATTGTAGACAAGTTTGAGCAAGAGTGAAAACTGAGCAAAATGGCACAGTGAAAACCAAGCAGAAATGGCACTCTAACAATTTCTCAAAAGGGAGGGAAAGGACAAGTTATACAGATTTAGACTCGTTAACACACCAGCAACACTTCCCAAGTAGATTGTGAACAAGTTAGGTAAGGCAGTACTTTAGCATAGGTAATACTGAGGTGAAAACCAAGCAAAATGGCACTTTACATATTTAAAAAGGGGATTGAAAAAGGTGGTTATAAGAGTTAGGTGATCCAACACATTTCTAGGTGAGAAGCAATCTAGAGAAGGCAGTTGTAACAGATTTATCCAGAGTCAATAGGCCTGTGCCAGAGTCAATGGTACAAGGCAATGGACCTCATTACGACCCAGGTGGTAAGTTACCGCCTGGGTCGTACCCTTACCACCATGGTGTAAACTACGTTTACACCATGGTGAATGGCGGATTTACCGCCCCATTCCAAGGTGAGTGGGGCGGTAAATCCCCATTTCCCATTTTACCCTTCCCCATTCCCATTTTTGCCCCATAGGGCATAATGGGAGTGGGGAAGGCGCTAATTACGCCACCGTAAATTACGGTGGCGTAATTAGCACCATGGTCCCTTAGCGTCATGGTTTTTGACGTCTGCAAAAAGCAGGCGTTAAACTCACCATGGCGCAAAGGGACCTTGTAATCAGGCGTTAAGGGTTGGTGCCGTTTACGGCGCCGTTAACCCCTTAAGGCCTGACTCGTAATGAGGCCCAATGTGCCCAAGATCAAACTGTTCTAGTAGCTGAAGTCAAGTCTTTGTTTAATGATTCGAAAAGGTGGTTGCAGAAGGTGAAAGACAATGTTAGATGATACGGGCAGCCAACCCAGTAGGTAAGTAAAGGATTTAAAACACCTGTAGCGATACCCAAAGAAATGGGAGGCCTGGCGGAACACTGTACCTATAAAGTGGAAGAGGCTCCTGCGGTGGCGGTAGTTGCTGGCAGTTCCTGCAGTTTGAGAGATTCAGCAGAGGAGAGAGGCTCTCATCGTGGAGGAAGGTTCGAGTTACTGCACTGCCCAGGGATGTAACTAGCCACGGTGCTGCCAAAACTAATAAAAGGTACGCTCCTTTAAATCACGGTCCTGGTGGACGGGTGCCAGGCTATCCGATCTCTGAGTGCAGGGCACTGGCAATTCGACCAAGGAAGGTCCTGGAAGGTGATTGGTGAACTGGTTGGCCCCACCAGCTCAAGGGAAGAAGACTTTTGTAGAGGGAGATCTTCTCAAGTCGTTGGAGAAAAGTGGTGAGAATCTGCAGCAGGGCTTCACCGGTGGTTCAGTCGTTGCAGATGTCTTCAGATTTTCTCCTCTTTGGCTTATTAGTTCCGGTGGCAACGTCTTGTCCTCCAGTCCTCAGGACCCTGCTTTTATGCAGCAAGACCCCCATTCATACAGCCCATCTGTCAGTCACACAGTGGGGTGGCTCTCCTGGCGGGAGAACCCCCCAGCCTATTAGGGCAGAGTGCGAATTGGGTTGCGTAGGCAACCCTGTCCAGGGTGTCTATTCCCCCTCCCACACATCCTGTCTACCCCAGACTCAGTGGCGCCGAGATGAGGGCTCCTGTGCAGAAGCCTGCCAAAAGGACGAACATAGGATCCCTGACCTGGGTTAGGATTATAGAGAAAGACACGAGAAATAAATATTATTAAAGTTCTGGCAATAAAAACCGACTGAAGTAAAGTTAATATTAAAATAAACCGGCGGTATGTTAGAAGCTGTCAGAAAAAGTGGTAGCGTCGAACAATGGGAAAATCCCATAGGGAAATATTTGCGGTCAAATATTTATAGTAGTAACCACTGCTACCAGCCAGACATTTTTGAGAGAGGGACTGTACGGTACCCAATGTTCCCTCTAAACTGTGCGCAGGTTCGCTTGTGCGCCTGTCCAGCTTCCTTCTGGGTGCCGCTCAGAAGAATTTTTACAGCGCACGTAGACAATTCCCATCAAATCAAAATGATGTAATAAGGCACAAGCTACAGCCGGTACCTAATATTTGCTTCTCTCAAAATGAAGCTACATTATAATAACTAGTCTTGACATTCTGGTCTAGCCTACTTACTTTGCCCTACTATGCAAGCTTGACCTTAAGCACCCAATAAAAAGAATACACCCACAAGAGGTTAAAAACTAATATGAAAAAGTAGCTCCATGAACAGAAGGTATAACTAAGATATGCATGCACACATTAACCAAATGATCTTCCCTCCCCACCCATGACTCCTATACTTCACTCTACCCCATGTATACCTTATGACTCGAACATCTGCCAAAGGCCACATTCAGATATTACCAGACAACATTGACTGTCTACCATGGCTCTGTAAAAGGTTACCAGACTTCGACCTATATTCACTTGTTTTATGTTTGTTATAATATGAATGACATTCAAACACATGAATTTTCTCTTTACTCATGATGCCTTAGCAAAAGCGTCACCCAGACTATGCAACACAACTCTCAGTTCAAATACCAGATACTGATTGTAAGTAAGCAGGCTTCTTTGAAGTGTATTGGACATATGTCACAAGCACTTTGAAGCACCACCCTAAACACATTATAAAACTCAAATATCAATTTGCCCTTTAAGGATTTTGAAGTAGGCCAATATCATGCTTTAGCATTGCTAACGTTACTCTATAAGTGGAGAGCAACATTGCAACATAATTGACTTGGCCTGCAAGTGATAATCGTATGGACTATGCCTTGGATTATTTTAATATACTATTAGGGCAAGGGATATTCAAACAACTAGAATGCCTTTCACACAATCTGCAGCCTTCCCAAGTTTTCAGAGTTCCAATATACCCTAACAAATGATATGGCAATTAACTTCTATCCAAAAATGGTTGCACTAAGCACTTGTATAATCCTAACCAACAATTTAAAGATGGGATACGTTGCAAACAATCCTGTATCCACTTCATAGTAATTATGTACATATAGATTGATGACATTTTTTAAAACTGCACATCATATCATGGTGAAGCTTTATATGTGTTTTGCTTACAAAGTATTGTGGGTATGCAAATATCCCAGTTAGTGTTTTACTGATACAATCCCTCACTTTGTATAGAGTCATGTACGCTAGTATTGGATGCTAGCACAGGAGCAGTGGAGAGGTATGGTTGGAAGATCACAGGAGAGCAGTCTGTCGGGGTGAAGTACAAATTAGCACCTTTTTGAAAACTAAATCAAAGGTTTTGGCAGTACAGTACAGTGAAGAAAATGCATTGATTGTCTGCTAAAAGATTGGAAACTCTAGTAACAGTCTAGGAAACTGCACCTTCTGTTTCTTTATATGCTCTGCTGCTGAGTGCTTTTGAATATAATCATGTGTTTGCATTTAATGCCTCTAGCAACCCTAATGCATCCTGTTCAACTAATAGCAGTGAATTGCAGAAGAAGGCTCTGAATCTGTTTTCTTTTTAAAGGGGGCTCCTGAAGAAACCTCAGAAAGGCTCCTGATGAATTTTGTCTAGGTTGCAGTGAGGAAGGGTGGGCAAAACTATAAGATTTGTTATGCGCCTTGTTACTTCACTTCATATGCCAGGGTTACAAGCATGGGTCTGATATGATGTTTGCTCCCTACTTGAAATCAAATGATTTTTCAGGGACTAAAAAAGTAATTAGCTAGGGATATTGCATGCTTATTAAAATGTTATTTCCCTTAACATTCCTCTTGAGATCAGACAGTAATATTATTTGAGTCCCTACCAATGAAATATATCAGTGAAACTTTGTGGGTAGAAGCAGGGGTAGGTTCCTATATGTTCATGGTTTCCCATTTTTGTTGGGCACGTTTTCCTGTTTTTAGGAAGTACAAAATGGACAGTATATGCCTCTTAGCTGTAAGCCTGGTTTTGAGCAAATCGTGTCACAACTTACCTGACAGCGTAATGTGGATAGTAAGCAGAGCCCCAGGAATTCTGAACATCATATTCTGTGGTGAAGTTATTCTGATGCAATTGTCAGTACACAAATTATGAGAGGCATGTTCTCCTGGCCCTTGAACTACTTCATTAAAGTGGCACATGAACTATTTTTTTCTGACATTCCTTTTAGTTGCTATTATTTCATTTGCAAAAATTGTATCCTGTCTACATTTTTTGACAGCCACATCAGTGATAAGTGATGTGTGTTTTTTTGTAATAAACATGAGTGTTCTTTTCCAGCAGCATTAGACACTTTCTGCAATGTCTCTGAGCAGTGACAAATGACTAACCAGAATTAAACCTATTGTTTATCCTGAGCATACAAAGCTTTTTTTGCACATTGACTTTTTTTCTCTGTACAGGAGTACTCTTGGTAGGTATTATGGCATATCTTGAAGTCCTGGACTCGATGATAAGCTCTCCTTATAATCATACATAAAATATTTTGTTATTTTAGCCTATATGTTTGGAAAAAATGTTGTAAGATGCACCTTTTACAATGATTTGTAATATAGTGCAGTGGTTGGGATGGAGAAATTTCCTTCCAAGCTCTTTGGAGATGGTAGCTCACTAACTACGCACGCTCACAAAGAGGCGTAGCTCATTATTAAGGTGTGCACATGGAAAAATAATATGTGCACAAAAGCTAACCATTTCCACACTTAGGGAAAAATAATTAGAGGGAACATTGACAATACCCCCTCAAAAATGAATGTTAGGGAAAAACTATTAACCCTTTCCAGTACTTCCATAGTAAGTGGGTTGTACTGGTTTAGTTCATAAGTATTGACTAGTAAAGTCAATGGGGACCTTACATGCCCTGGGAGACAGTAGTCAGTCCCAGGGTATGGGGTCTAGGTTTGGGGTCGCTATAACACCCCTGTGGTACGGCACAGAGGGTGCTGTGTACCACACATGTTAAAAAGATGATTCCTATGAGGGTGAGAAAAACCCCATAGACCATAAGCACACACGATAGCCTAAAACACACACTAGCAAACTGTCTAAGAGTGGGAAAAAGGGTCTCACTCTTAGCAGGAGAAAGAAAATAAACCCTTCAAATCCAGAAAAGCTGCTGGGGAACTCTATAGGTAAGAGAAATTAGCCTTAGAAGAGAATTCTCCCTAACACTCGCCCCATCCCCTCCGCCCCAGACTAAGGGATAGGAGGATCTAATCCACTCCTGGATGGGTCTCTTACCTCTAGTCGGTTAAAAACATCCTAGAGAGACCGCCAGCATTTTGGAGGTGACATCCTGACCGGTGCTCAATGTTAAAATCAAACCCTTGGAGGCAGATTGACCATCTTAATAGTTTTGGGTTTTCCTCTTTCATTTGCATCAACCATCTCAAGGGTTGGTGGTCAGTCTGAATGGTGAAAGTAGAACCATACAAGTATGGCCTAAACATCTTCAGAGACCACACAATGGCAAAACATTCTCTCTCAATAGTTGCCCACCTTGTCTCAGGTTCCTTCAGTTTCCTACTGATGAAGCAAATGGGGTGCTCCCTACCTTTCTCATCCAGTTGACTAAGGACTGCACCTATACCTGTATTGGAAACATCTGTTTGCACAATGAAGGGTTGGTGGTAGTCAGGAGCTCTTAGAACTAGAGCTTGACAAAGGGCTCCTTTTAGGCTTTCAAAGGCCTGATTGCACTCCTCATTCCATTTGATCTTTTTAGGGAACTTAGGAGAGGAGATCACATTCAGTGGAGAAGCTATGGTCCCATAGTTCTCAATGAAATTCCTGTAATTCCCAGTGGGACCTAAGAAGGCTCTCACCTGGGTTTGAGTAGTAGGTGGTGTCCAATTTTGCACAGCTTCTATTTTGCTGAGCAAAGGCCTTATTTCACCACCTCCTAACTCATGACCAAGGTAGTCCATTGCTTGCCTTTATGGTCAGCTGGGCCTGCTCAAGAGCCTGCAAAACATATCATAGGTGGTCAACATGTTCTTTCCAAGTAGGGCTGAACACTGCAATGTCATCCAAGTATGCCATGCAGAAGTCCTCCATCCCATTCAGAACCTGGTTAACCATCCTTTGGAATGTAGCAGGTGCATTCTTTAAGCCAAAAAGCATAACCCTAAACTGGTATAAGCCAACTGGGGTGGAGAATGCAGTTTTCTCCTTGGCATGGTCTGTTAGGGCTGTTTGCCAATAGCCTGACGTGAGATCAAATGTGCTGATGAACTTGGCTGAACCAAGTCTATCCACCAGCTCATCTGTCCTTGGCAAAGGATGGGGATCAGTCTTATTGACTGCATTTAGAGCTCTATAGTCCACACAGAATCTTAACTCCTTGGATCCTGCCATTCGTACTAACACAACTGGGCTAGACCATGGACTAGTAGAGGGTTCTATTACCCCGAGATCAAGCATCTTGTTGACCTCTCCTTTGATGTGGGTTCTTAAATTTTCTGACATTCTGTAACCCCTGATTTTGACAGGTAAACAACCACCAGTGTTTATGTCATGCTGGACCCAAGTGGTCAAGCCTGGTGAAAGTGAAAACAAGGGGGGAAATTTATTTAACAAAATTTTGCACTCCTCCTATTGTTCAGAAGTCAGTTAGAAGAGAGATTGACTCCTTTTATTTGCTCATCTAAAGACCTTCCTCTGAGGAGGTCAGGCAGAGGTTCACTTTCCTCCTCATCTTGAGCTGAAGCTAGAAGCAAAGCTCCCAGTTCTGGTCACGAGACATAAGCTTTTAGACGGTTGGTGTGAAAGACTCTGGGAGCCACCCTAGGATTGCCTAGGTCCACCAGATAGTTCACCTCTCAAAGTTTTCCCACAATCTTGAAGGGTCCTATCCACTTGTCCTATAAGGCCCTCTGCCTTGTTGGCACCATAACAAGAACTAGCAGGTTTTGAGTGAACTCAACCATGTTGGTCTTCTGGTCATGCCAATGCTTAACCAGAGCCTGACCTGCTTTCAAGTTATCACTTGCCTCAGCCATCATGTGTGACATTCTCCACCGGAGTCCTATCACATAGTCAGTCACTCTGACTGGCTTGTGGGAGGAGCACTCTCCAACCCCTCCTTGATCAGGGCCAATGGACCTCTGACCGGATGGCCATAGAGAAGTTCGAAGGAACTGTAACCCACTCCCTCCCGAGGGACTTCTCTATATGCAAAGAGAAGGCATGGCAGTAGAAGATCCCACTTTTTCTTAGTGGGGTCTTCTAAAGCTCCTATCCTGCTCTTCATGGTTCTGTTGAACATTTCTACCAATCCATTTGTCTGAGGGTGGTATGCTGTTGAGAACTTGTAGGTAACTCCACAGTTTTTCACATGGCCTTCATGCAGTGGGAGATAATATTTGACCCCCTGTCAGATATTACCTCCTTAGGAAACCCAAAGCTGGTAAAAATACCAAGGAGGGCCTTAGCACAGCATGCGCTGTAACAGTCCTCATAGGAATTGCTTCAGGTACCTAGTAGCATGGCCTACTACAACAAGTATAAATCTGTTGCCTGAAGAGGTTGGAGGGTCAAGAGGACTGACAATGTCAATTCCCACCCTCTCAAATGGTAATCCCACCACAGGGAGAGGCACTAAAGGTGCCATGTTCTTGGAACCACTCTTACTAGACGTTTGGCAGGTGTGGCAACTCTTGCAATACTTATCTACCTCAGCCCTCATTTTAGGCCAATAAAAGTAGAGAGAGAGCCTTTCCTTGGTCTTCTTGAAACTCAAGAGACCAGCCAAAGGTATCTCTTGGGCTAGTTGCAAGAATTGGAGTCTGTTCTCTTGGGGTACTACAAGTCTTTTGTAGTCTCCAGGGGTGGACTCAGTCGGTTCACTATAGAGGAGGCCATCTTCCAAGTGTAACCCATACTTCCCAGGCTCTTGCCCTTCAAGCTGAGAAGCTGCCTGGTGGCGAAGACATTCCAGAGTTGGACATTCTCTTTGTCCCCTACTGAAGTCTGCCCTTTTGGGGCCACCTTCTGCCAGTAAAGACTGCAGCTCAGGGTGGTCCAATGGGTCCAGATCTTCAATAAGATCCTAGTATTCTACTAGATCTGAATCCTCAGGCTCTAGTTCAACCACCAAGGGTGGTACCTCCCTCTCAGCCTCAGCTGGAGGAGGAATCACAGACATTATTTTGGACAACCTATGAGATCTCCTGGTAGGAAGCACTGTAGTGCTTTCTGCTGGTGTCTTTTTGGAGGTCTTAGGTTTCCCCTTTGCTTCTGGTTGCTTAGAAATTGCAGTTAGTAACTACAGTGGAGTAGGAGTGATTTATTTTTCTATCATCTCATCAGGAGAGCCTCTCAAGGTCCTCTCTCTTGCAGGTCTGGTGAGCTCCTGTAATCTCTTACTAGGAGGTCTGGGAGTACTTGACACTACTCCAAGATCCTTAAGATCATTGCCCAACAACACCCTTCCAGGTATTTCAGATTGGATACTAACAGGTATTCTGACAGTCATGTCATTGCACTGGATGTGAGCTGGCAACTGGGGAAGCATCTGCACAGGCCCTCCAGCTAACTTGGTGAGGCATTTCGGTGCCTTAGCAACATCCTCTACCTTGAAAAAAGATTCATCCACCACAGTTATGCTGGACCCAGTGTCCTTAATGGCAAGAGTCTCATGACCATTCATTGGGATAGAATTATACACATCTAAATTCTGTTGTATCCCAGAACCCCAAGGATACTAAAGATACACTAGCTGAGACTCGTATGGGGTCTTCAGCTAGTAGTTGAAAGTTTCCACTGGTCATTGGTACTTCCTCATATGGAGTGAAGGCTAAGGAGACCGTGTGGATCCGTGAAGGTTTACCCTTACACCTGAGATCCCCTTTCATATGGTCAGTTGAACCACAAACATAAAATTTCCCAAATTTCTTTATTAATGGTAGCTTGTTCTGACCCCCTTCTGGCCTGGGACCAGAAGGTACACTAGCCTGATTCGGTTTCCCTTGTGGCTTACCCTTAGAATGTTGTTTGTGGCTCTCTTTGGAATTGAAATTATTTGAATTCTCTTTGTTGTCTTTCTTAGGCTGCTTTCCCACATCCTTTTTCGGAGTGACCCCTGAATCCTTGTGAGTAGCCCTGTTGGTAACCTACAAGTCAGCAGCCTTAGAGAGTTTCTTGGAATCTAGTTATTTTGAATCAGCCAAGTGCTGTCTGAGCTCAGTAGAGCAGGCATCATAGATAGACTCCAAAATGACAAGATTTCTCATTCCTTCATAAGTGTTCTCTCTGTAACCCTTAATCCATCCCTCTAAGTTTTTCAAACACTCATTCACCCAAGTAGCCCAAGGGGTACTATCATGCTTTTTGAGGGTCCTAAACCTCTTAAGGTACCGGGAAGAGGTCTTCCCAAATCTTGATATCAAAGCTAGTTTCACACATTCACAATCCATCCTATCCACCCATGGGCGGAGGACATGGGGGGGGGATAGGGGGGACAAATCCCCCCCACAATCTTAAGTGGGGGGATACAATGTCCTTTATCCTCCCAGTTTGTGTGTCCTGTGTGTGCCATCATGTGCACTGATGCGTGCAAACGTCAGACTCTGTCTGAAGTTTGCATGCAGCAGGCACGGGCCATGGTCGGATTCCATTCCCATCCACGGCATTGATGATTCACACAACAGTGGGGGAGGGAGAGGAGAACGATGCAGGACCACAAGCAAGAGTTGTTGACAATAACTCTTGCTCGTGTGTTCCCCTCCTCCCCCACCCCCAGGGAATAAGGCACGTGCCAGCTCAGCCTGGGCTGGAGTGTGCAGTGCACTGCTGCTCAGCATGTGCCAGCCTCCTCTCACCTCAGAAGCCAGCAGGCAGCGACGTGTGCTGTTAGGCTTCCAAGGCTCATGACGGTGATGACAGTGTGAGACTAGAAGACTGCTTTCTCCTTTCTGCTGCTCTGTCTCAGGTTGGTATGTATTATATTCTTCCGAATCCGATCTGTCCCTGCTCCCACTTCTTGCCTTCCTCCTTTGGACCCATGCTCTCTCTCGTCCTGCATCGAGGCTCATACCAAGCCCCCTCCCCTCACTGCTTCTTCTGCTCCTGACAGGTGTAGTTTGCCAGATCAGTGTCCTTGGGACACCACGATACAGATCCCCTGTCTCCCCTTTGTCCTACGCCCATGAACCCGCCTAGCTTGCCCAAGAGTTAAGCTATCACCCCAGCCTCTGGAGACATCTAGGGCCAGTAATGACTAGCTAGGCCCGAGGGAAGTGAGGGCTCAGGGCCTTTAACAGCCCTGTATGCCCGGCGACCAGGGGCTGATCGTTATTTGCACCTCCATCCGGAGTGCAAATAGTTTTGCTTGTTTCATTTCCAGTGATAAGCTCCGTGCACAAGCCCCTACTCTTACACAGTAAAAATATATAGCTAAAATAATGCCCACTGCCAGAGTCCTGGTCTATTTCTGTGACAGAGGTGTGATAGGGAAGGCGCACGGAGCCCCAGGACAGTGGGTGAGTGGAGGAGGGGGTGGCATTTGGGGAGATGTGCGGGACAGGGAAGGGACCAGAGTCAAAGTAGCTGAATCAACTTTTTTTTTTTTTAAAGGCACCACCGACAACGAGTCCGAAAGGCTGACCACCCTTTACACAACCATTCACACAATGTGCACATGTTCAAACGCTATGAACAAGCAAGGCGGAACGCTGTTGACTACACCCAATTCCACGCAATGCTCCCACTACATTTTCACTTCCTGGACACCTCGCCTTCGTAGCTTTGTCGTCCCTATTTTAATGGCTAATAATTCCGAAATGTTATTGTATTTACTTCTTAACACTACACACTATTGGGCATTGTTAAATGCTCTCACCTCCAGTCGCAACCACATGCATGCAATGCAAGAAGCTACCCCATGTATTTGGAATGGACGTGAAAGGCAGTATACATTTTTCATTGAGAACACAGCTTGTGTCCCTTCTCACGGTTACAGAGGTGTGAAAAGTATTCAGTTCTGGACACTCCGCTGGTGTGCACTCCGGAGCTATTCTCACACAGGATGGAAGCAAGTCCACCCCATCTCTATGAATGACACAAGCTTTTTTTGGGCTGGGCTGGTGGCCCGCAGAGGACCCCATTTCCCTGCGCCCATGCATGTCACTGAAAAGCAATAGAAAGTGAGGGCTGCTTACAGAAGGTTCTTTAATTGTAGCTGAAAAGTGTTTTCAAACAAAACGGGACATCAAAAAATATTAGAATACATACACAACACAGCCATTGTGGGTAAAACTAATTAGCGTTTCGCTGTTTAGTGGCAAATCCTACATGCTGTTGACCTTTCCCTACTTTGTGTCTAAGGTTGCACCATAAAACAGAGGGACGCACAAATCACCTTCAGACTCAGGGGCTTTCCCCGTTAAGGAGATCAATTGGTGGCGAGACAATGCCGGCTATGTGCGGCCGAGAGATGTCCATTAGCAGGTGACCGTCAAAAGCCATCCCGCGGAGCAGGCGTGCAGCTGCAGCATGTGGGAACACGGTCGCTGCTGCTTCCCTGCCATTCGGCGGGCCCTCCAAAGTACTGGCCTTATGGATGGTGCTGTCATTTTCTGGTAGCATGTCAGATATGGTGGACGCTGAGCTGAGGAATCCATGATCCAGTTTTGCATCATGGCTCAGAGGTGAAGGGAGTTCATTGTGAGGAGGCTTTGGTGTTTCTGGACCTTTCTGAGGCTGATCCAGCAGAGCTATGTGCATAGCTCTCAACCTTTTTTGACACCAAGGCGGGTGAAAACTAGGCTGACCAGATTTTAAAAAAAAAGAAAACCCAGACGGGCCATAAACATAAAAGTAGGACTGCCGTAAAAACAAATAAAACCGTAGTCCTACTTCTATGTCGCTGACCTTTCGCAGGGGTGGAGGGGGTATAGTGGGGGGGTGGGGTGCTCCCAGGCATAATCCTCTCATTGGAGGAGAGCGCCGGGGAGGGGAAGCGGGAGGAAATGGGGGCGTGAAAAGCATTTCATTTGCTTTTCACACCCCCATTCGCGCAGGAAGAGTTGCGCCGGGACCCGATTTCGGGATTTTGAAATCGGGTCCCGGCAAAAATTAGTCTATGGCTCCAAGTTGGGTGAAACAGATGAGCTGGCGGGTGGGCGGTTGTCTGGATGCTTTTGGCGGGTGACACCCGCCAAAAGAGGGTGAGTTGAGAGCAATGCATGTGCAAATGCCGCTTTCAAATGGTGACATTGCCGAGTGACGCCTTTCCATCTTCCCATAATTAATTTCGAGGTGTCCACCACTGCAACTTCTTTCCTGCTGCACAGTCCCTGCACATCCGACCCTGTGTGGATACCAATTTCATTTCCACGTTTTCTTTTTAAGGGCGCAGTAATGGGTTGCCCCTTGGCAGAGAGTGCTTGTCCTCACGGATACTGGTAGACATCCGGCACAGAAGCAATATAACTCTTCCAGCTGAGTGACTCCATGGCACCCTGTACAGATCGCGTGTGGCTGTACCAGGGAGTGTCCCAAACATGCAGACTGTGTTCAGGCAGTGTCTGGTCTGCACAGGGAAACACAGTCATGCACAGGACATCTCAGACTGTGATTTCAAAACAAGGCAGATGAAATACAAATAGCGATCCATTAAGACCGAGTTTACTATGATAACAGTAAACAAGTGGTATTCCAATGCCACATGCTTTAAAAAAAAAAATTGAGGCCGATTAGCATAGGATATTTACTGGATATGATATATAGACCTTTTGTCTGTGGTAAATTATCCATATTTACCACATGAGGTCCTTGTTTCTATCCCTTGTCAGAAAACAGGGCACGTCATATTTGCCTACCCATGAAGCCCTGCTATTGGGATTAGATGATAATGCATTCTTCCTGTATCCCCTGCTCTGCTGCCAAGCAGATGGATTACAATAGCTAAAGTGCACAGATCTGAGTGCATAGATTGTGATGTGGGGGTAGGATATGATATGATAGGTTATTTATAATGGCTTATTACCCAGAGGTTTCTAAGCGCATCAGAGGGAATCAAACCTGTGTTGCTCCGTGTTGTCTTGCTTCCAAGGCGAGTATGTTGCCCCTGAGCAATCCTCCCGAGACAAGTACACATGGCACCCTATATTTGACATATTATAGTGCTATAAGGACATATAAACACATGCAAATGCACACACACACTCAGACACATGCAGGTTCTCTGTTGTGCTCTAGAAAAGCATGTCCAATACGATAAAATGGCAATAAATGACTGCTTTAAACGAATATGATGCAAAGGCAGCCAAGCCATTTTTTTTCCAGCTTTAGCAGCTTTGTAAAACCTCATGGAAACAATGGCATTATCTGTAAGCAAAATTCTTCTCCTGTAATGCAGAGGATTACAGGAGATTCACTCAGACGTGGCCTACCATTCCATGGAGGTGCCTGTGAAAATGTGGCCTTATTTAAGAAGCAGTGGCCCAAAGAAAGACCCTCTCTGCGTCATGGAGCAGCTGATTGCTATGGTTTGGGAGCCCAGTTATCATCTTTGACCACAGCAGAGTGGCAGCCATAGATATATAGAGACGTACAGAAAAATATCAGCATCAATAAGAACAATGCTGGCAAAAAGGTAATGCTGCTATAGATGTACAAACATATGTGCAATGGAAAAAACAAAGCTCCTAAAAGCAACATCTGGAAAACCTATCCAGCTTCCCAAGTTGCTTTAACTTCTACAAGTCCATCACTATACCAGATTAACAGGCCTAGATGTGCCCTTGAGGGCAGGGCAGAACCTGGATGCAGGCAGTGATTATATATGTGATTTAATACGTACTGCATTTTAATTTTTCGAAAAAAACAATACATAAATAAAGAAAAGTCCCATGGTGTCCCCTGTCCCCCCCAGATTTTATGGGTATCCTACGCCTCCACCTCCCCCAACTCCATTACCACATCAGATGCAACATGGGGGAGCTTAGAGAATAACCAGGGGATCAATTGATTCCCTGTGATATCCTGGAGCCCATGATTGTATTCAAACATAGCTAACCAATCTAACAGATCCAACTTAGGTTCATACATACCCACAATCTCTTTAGGCATCCGGGGTCTTTTTGGCCTGGAAGATCTAGAGGATTTGGGGAGAGAAGCATTTTCCAAAGACAATTTCTTATTCTCTAGCTCATGATTGAGCTCCATTTCTTTGAGCCTTATTTCTTGATGTTTCTGTTCAGTTTGGGCACTAATTCATTTGAATTCAAGTTCAAGTCTCATTTTTTCCAGAGTGATAAATTCAGGACTTAATGTGGGACCGGACAATGGTCCACTAGCCACAGATTGAGGCCTTTGAGCAGGCAGAGGGCCAGAGGAGGTTACATTGTTATCCTCCTCTTCCTCATCTGCTTCAACAATAACATTGTCAATATTATCATCCTCAATGCTTGCTACATTTTCGGGAGGAGTGAGCACTACAGCCCAACTCTCCAGACTTTGTTTTGCTAACAATCTTTCAACCATTTCTGATTTCTTGCCTTTGACAGGAAGACCTTTCTGTCTACACAGATCCCTTAAACAATCAGCAGTATTTGTAAGGAAGGTCTCCTGGCTATAGCTTTCCATCTTTGACTTTTTAAAATTACCTTTTAGTGATTGTTAAGCCTTGTGGTTAATTGAAACAAGGTACTAGCAGCACTCTAAAATGTAAATCCAATACTTTTATCCTCACCGCTGTACACCAGTGTTAGGCAGAATCCAGTGCAGTTCACTTAGGGAGCACCACACCAGATTAGGACTACATGTGAGAGCAATACATCCCCTTTGGTGTCAGTCTGTACCACAGAGATCTAGTTTGTAGCTGTGGCTAAGCAGTCACACTTATCTCAAGAGGGAGATGAGCAGTATTCAGGGTTTACACATTAGGGCCTCAGTACTATGGAACAAGGAAACACTTACCAAAGCTTTGTATCAAAAAGAATATATATTTATTTTACACACTCTGATGTTCACACACAAATCACTATTATTAAAGCACGTTAAATCAGTCAAGAAAAGTATGCACAACAACCAATTTAAATTGCAGACAAGTTTGAGTAAGAGTGAAAACGGCACAGTGAAAACCAAGCAGAAATGACACTCCAACAATTTCTCAAAAGGGAGGGAAAGGACAAGTTATACAGGTCTAGACTCTTTAACACACCAGCAACACTTCCCAAGTAGATTGTGAACAAGTTAGGCAAGGCAGTACTTTAGCATAGGTAATACTGAGGTGAAAACTGAGCAAAATGGCACTTTACAAGTTTAAAAAGGGGAGGAAAAAGGTGGTTATAAGTTAGGTGCACCAAGACATTTCTAGGTGAGAAGCAATCTAGAGAAGGCAGTTGTAACAGATTTTGCCAGAGTCAATAAGCCAGTGCCAGAGTCACTGGTACATGCCAATGTGCCCAAGATCAAACTGTTCTAGTAGCTGCAGTGAAGTCTTTGTTTAACAATTCGAAAAGGCGGTTGCAGAAGGTGAAAGACAATGTTAGATGATAGGGGTGGCCAACCCAGTAGGTAAGTAAAGGATTTAAAACACCTTTAGTGATACCCAACGAAACGGGAGGCCTGGCGGAACACTGTACCTTTAAAGTGGAAGAGGCGCCTGCGGTGGCGGTAGTTCCTGGCAGTTCCTGCAGTTTGGGAGATCCAGCAGAGGAAGAGAGGCTCTCGTCATGGAGGAAGGTTTGAGTTACTGCACTGCCCAGGGATGAAACCACCCGCGGTGCTGCCAAAATGAATAAAAGGTACCCTCCTTTAAATCACGGTCCTGTTGGTCGGGTGCCTGGTTATCCGATCTCTGAGTGCAGGGCACTGGCGATTCGACCAAGGCAGGTCCTGGAAGGCGATTGGCAAACTGGTTGGCCCCACCTGCTCAAGGGAAGAAGACTCTTGCAGAGGAAGATCTTCTCAAGTATTTGGAGAAAAGTGGTGAGGATCTGCATCAGGGCTTCACCAGTGGTTCAGTCGTTGCAGATGTCTTCAGCTTCTCTCCTCTTCGGTTTCTTAGTTCCACTGGCGACGTCTTGTCCTCCAGTCCTCAGGACCCTGTTTTTATGCAGCAAGACCCCCATTTATACAGCCTAGCTGTCACTCACACAGTGGGGTGACTCTCCTGGTGGGAGAAAACCCCAGCCTATCAAGGCAGAGTGCAACTTGGGTTGCATAGGCAACCCTGTCCAGGGTGCCTATTCCCCCTCCCACACATCCTGTCTACCCCAGTCTCAGTGGTGCCGAGAGGACGGCTTCTGTGCAGAAGCCCGCCAAAAGGACAAACAAAGGATCCCCAACCTGGGTTAGGTTTATAGAGAAAGACACAAGAAAGAAATATTACTAAAGTTCTGGCAATAAAAACCTACCAGAGTAAAGTTAATATTAAAAAAAAACGGCAATATGTTAGAGGCTTCCAGAAAAAGTGGTAGCCTCGAACATTGGGAAAATCCCATAGGGAAATATTTGCGGTCAAATATTTACGGGAGTAACCACTGGCTGGTGGCATGTTAAGAACATGTGATGTGAAATTGTGGGCCTTTTATCCTTTGGGGATGAGCCTACTAAACATGGCCTATCATCAGAAACTATTCCGATTACGCATTCTGATGTTTGGGTCCTTAAAGTAAAGCTGTATTCATGTTATTAATATCAATTATCTTTCACATATATTTCATTGAAGCCCTGCTTAGGTCTAGAGAGTTATCTTGATATTCCATGACCCACAAATGTGAAAATCCTCTACGCCAACATGTGCCTTGGCATATCACTCTTACTACTTAAAGAGGCCATAGTGGACAGAACCTCACAACGAAATACCTTTCTTGAGAGAACACTGTGCAAGATAAACTGCACTTCTTGTTTTTATTTCCAGTGTCTTATGATGTTAGACATAGATGGCACAAACCAATTTTAAACTGTAATGAAATTAGAACCAGGAAGGACTCTATTGAACATTTCAAGAATAATCCCTCCCTGCCTGTATTTATTGCTGTCTCAACCGTTTTAATGGAAGTTTTTGCTCTTAGAAAGAAGCTATTTGAGATGCGTTAGTAACTTCGACTTAAAAATCATTGAGGCTTTTAATTATAGCCAGCTCTAAACTCATGTAATAAGATTTTTATTATTTAGCTGCTATAACCAGTATTACATGTAATATGTATTTATATTTTCATGTTGGATGGTATTTCATTATTTAGACTATGCTTTTATGGTCTATGCCAAAATAACGCTCAGGTTCCAAGCATATTCTAATGTCCTATTCCAGAAGTATCACAACTATAGACTTTGCAATTTCCCCAGTAACCTTATCTGATGATAGTCTTAGCTGGCATCCCATTGCATCTTAAATAGTTATCTTCATCTCAGGTCATTATCAGAGAAGGAAACCCTTCAAATTAACACCAGTGTGTTGAGATCTCTCTGTGGTCTTTAAATAACCTTCAAATCAATATTATTAGACCTATCATCCACTGCAATTAAAACGTAATGTACAATAGATGTACTTTCACCCAAATGACTGGTGTAAAATGATTGTCTCATTCATTAATCTCCCATCAACAATTTGCATTTCAATCTCATTTCCCATCTTTAAATGTTCCAGGCACAGTGGGACAGTGGTAGAGAAAATAGCCCCCTTGACTCATTCAGACACATCCTTTTCTTTCAAACATTTGGATCTAGACATCACCCGTTGTCACCTTAAAATGTTCTCCAATGTCAAACCAATGTAACAGAGGCACTATATATGTACAGTATACTCATAACTCATAGCAACAATATGTTTACTTATATGCCATTTCCGTGCTTATGTCCCTTTAAATGGCCCTTACAATCATTATATTAAAACATCACCAATCTAAATGCATTACAATGCCCACTTTCTTGAAATATATTACAGTGTAAAGCTATTCAAGACAATAAAGCAAAACCATAGCCCACCTGATGGCCTGTGGAATGCATGGCAGGCAGATGAAAAGCTTGGTAGCCTACCAAGAGAACTTACTTGCACACCCATGTTTCTGGTATTATTCATACCTGTAATGCTCCATGAGATAATTTGAAGATCAGTCATAGGCCTTGAAGAGCATGCAAGGCCATCTGGCATCTTGTTAGCCCACTTTTTTGGATAATCAACTATTTTGCTTAAGACTCCAAGGCTGGACTAGTGTACACTGTTGTTGCTTTGGGAGTGAGTCAATCCATTTTCTTCAATGAGGGATGGGCAGCAAACATATTTACACTAGGTATTCCATGCTAAACGTGTACTCTCCCTCTAACTTTCTTTCTTGATTAGGTGTGTTCCTCCTGGTAATATTGGCCTGACTGATCTTGCAAATGTTAGAATGATATAAATACCATCCTAACTCACTACTAACTTAGAATAGCAGAAGGTGGATTAAAAAATCTCTGGGGGATAGGTACTATGTACATGGATATGAAATCCTTGTCAGTCAAAGAAGAAAATAAAATGTATTTTACTGTAGGTCAGGAACTAAAATGAACTATGGTACTATTATTTGGATTGCCTTTTTTATTTACCTATCCATTTTACTTTTCTGCTTGGCAAAATGTCTCCCCTTTAAATTACCATGCAAGTAATACTTACATCATCCATTTGATTTTTGGGTTAGTTACATATTTGCTCAAAAGAGAATCTGGCTTCATTTATATTGCAAATTCATACTCCTAGCACACATAAAAATGTGTATGAGTCGGGGAAAGAACTTCTAAGTCATGACCAGCTGCAGAAAGTATTCTTGCCTGAAGACTTAATCTCCTCTAATCCAATGTTTGCCATCTAGGATACAGCTTGTTCCTAAGAAACAGCATCACAAAGTGATGTTCCTATAATATTACACTGTGAGCTCTAGTTATTGTCAAAGGGTTATGAATCACCAACCACATAATCTGAAATATTTGATACATCTTTGGAATCAATTTTACATAAAATGGAAACACTCTGTATTTTTGCTAAGCTAGATCCTAAATGGATGCATTTGAGCAACAGCAGGTTCAGAAAATAGAATAGTCAATTCCACATAATTGATCATACCTACTGTTTAACTACAATGGCACACATGCATTTTAACACATTGTAAAGAAAGAGGGGCCAATTCATGGAACAAATGTGTGCTGAAAACCGTTGCGCAAGCTGGCGCAAGTGTGAAAAAGCAAGTGCACATGCTCTCGTGCGATTCAGGGAAGGCCCTGCATGTGTTTTCACAAATGGGCGCACTCGTCACTGCAACATCCCAAACACGCACAGCGAAAGCGCACAACATTAGCGCATACATGAAAAAAGGGGGCGAACATGGGGCAGAACACGCGGAATGGGGAACAATGCGTGAAAATAAGGGCGTAACTGGGGAAGTACTGCTGTGAAATACACGGAACGCCCACAAGTACGCAAACTACACGTATTCATGGAATCAAATAGGGGAAACACGCGCATGCCGAAAGACACGCAGAGGCCTAAACACGTCCTCCACCCAAAGGCAGACGGAAGCATCCCCGCGCAGTATGAAAGGGCGCACAAACAACAAAGCACCTATATACAGCTATGATGAATGTCCCATTCTGTGGCCCCTTAGGAGAAATGACGTGTCACGCAACGCTCAGGCATCTCAAAAAAGCAAGAAAAAGAGATACACGACCCCTGTAGCCCACGTGCATGTAAAAAAACATACGCAGTACGCTGTGGCAGCCAAGAATACAAAAAATGCGTACGTGACCAATACACAGGCTAGTATGCCCGAGAAAAAGGGGCACGCGACTAACAGGGACACCTGCAGTAGGAAAAATTGCATGTGCGACTCACCGTCTGCCTTGCTTGTAGAAGAAGAATGCGTAGCCAACACTCACCCCCAAAAGAAGAAGTACGCACTGTAGCCGCTGTGAAGTCATCGCATGTGAACCCCAACGTCTGGAAAACACACACACCGCTTTCCACGAAAAGCACGTACATAGCGATGGAAACCCAGGTGGGACCTTCAACCCATGCCGAGGGAAACGCGAACATGCAGGTTACGTCACGTACGCGCTTATGCGCTAAGGGCCTTTCCTCGGAATTCACGTGAACGTGCTGTTTTTCACATGCCAAATCACTGCGTATCAAGCTGGCCATACGACAACATACGGAAGACCACGCTCCTGCCCAAAAGGTCGAATTACTGCTCCCCAGAACCCCGAGCAGCCTCCCGCGAGCCATATGCTGCTGCATGCCTGCCTGCTGCCACTGTGCCCTGCCATTTGGTGCCTGCACATCTGCCATGTGCAGGGGTCCAGTTGCTGTGACCACCCCTGCTGGAACAGAAGACTCCCGACTGGTGTTCCATCACTCCACAGCACAGCCCCAGGACCCAGTTGCCCAACCACACCTGCCTCGGGGGTTGCCATGTCCGACACAACACCTTTCGGCACCAGTGGCAACCCTCCAGAAGAGAGGCAGAGGGCTACCAGCTTCAGTGAAAAGGAAGTTGGTATCCTGGTGGAGCAATTTCTGGGGCATTATGATGCCCTCTTCACACCATCGTGCGCTACAAGGAAGGACGGAAGAGGATCTGGAAGGACATAGTGGGTGCCATCAGCGCGGAGGGGGTGGCACCCTGTGACATCAAACACGTCCAGAAGCGCTGGGAGGACTACAAGTCCAGGACCCTCAAGAAGGCCCGGCACCTTTTGGAAGCAGCGGACACAGTGGGGCGCCAGGTCCAGCTTACCACCCAGCAGATAAGGGTCCTGGAGCACATTCACCCAGTGCTTCACCACCAGATCCTCAGGATGCAGGCCCATCTGGAGTCGAGCGGTAAGTGGCCATGCATTCACATTTAAAAAAGGGCATGTTGCAGTGTGCTGGTAGTTAGCTACTTGGCTGCATGTGTGACATGGGTCATGTTTGGACATGATGGTGCTGCATGTTAGTCCAGTCAGGTGTGACCCACATGGATGGTGTATGTGTTACAATGCATCATGCAGAGCAGCATGCACACATGTATGCATGCCTGTGTCTGTACTTTGACATGTTTGTGGTGTGAGAAATGTGTGCTGCTGTCATGGACATGCATGATGTACATATCTGTGTGTCTGAGTAGTGTGTGTGCCATGGATGCATGACACATGTCTGTGACGATGTGTTGATTCACTGATACAGCCTAGTCATCCTTGTATCCACTGTGTCTGGGGGTATACCAAGTCAGATGCATGACCCTCCGGTGATGTGTGTGCATGTGACCAGCATGTCCCATGATGCATGTGAGTATCAGCCCACCATTGGATTAATCTATGGTGCCTTGGACATGGATACCAATGTATGTTGCATGTGCCATGCCTGTTCCTGAATGTGTGTTGCCTGCACTGACCCATGTGTTGTCGAGGGACATGATGGAAGTGACTTTTGACAGTGCCGCTCCTGTGCTATTGCTTTGTGTCTAGGGGACTATAGTTCAGTACCCTGATGCTTGTGTTCAATATCTCCCTTTACAAAGAGGCGAGTGAAGAAGAGGGTGGAGACGGCGCTGTGGAGGAAAGCGACAGGAATGCCTCCACCGGCCGGCGACGCAAGGGCCATTCACCCTCTCAAGAATTTCCAGCATCTGGGAGCGAGGGGACTGGTATCGCGTCTGCCGCTACGGCTGCAGCGGAAGGGGCGGATGAGCCCCCACAGGGGCTTGCGATGGCGCAAGATGGTGCAGAGCCATCCAGGTTGCTGGTGTGTATAGAGGAGGAGGGTGCCGCTACAAAGCCGCACATGGGGCCTGGTGGGGGTAGTACCACTGGTGCAAGTGGTGCAGCCAGGGGCAGGAGGCAGCAGAGGTCGCCGCGGAGGTGCCTGTGCATGTCTCTGTCCCTGACACTGTGACTGCATCACCATACACCAGCAGGGATGCCCCGTCCCAGGTCCATCCGCAGGTAGGGGGGAGGTCCATGTTATCTGGCACTCCTCTACCTGTGGACGAGGGGACCCATGACCGGATTGAGTCCATCCTGATTGGTGTCGCGTTGCGCCACGTGACATTCGTGATGATGTGCATGCTTCCTGGGGGGACCACGCACGTCATCTCGAAGAGCTGCGTGCCAACGTGGCCCAGTTGGGAGGGACCATGTTCGGGGGTTTCCTCCATGTGTCTGCCAGTATTGCGGCCCTCTCCTCCTCTGTACACACGATACACCAGTCGTTTTCCGTGCCATCTTCCAGCCTAGATGCCACCAGAGCCCCCTGTAGATCTGCCCATACCAACGCAGCCAGCAGGTGGAGATCCCATCCCTGCCACAGTCGGGAGTCAGAGGTCCAGCAGGGGTGGCCACCCCACCAACTGGACCCCAGCAGATGGAGGATGTGCCAGCATCATCAGGCAGGGCACGTGCACGATGGCGCCGGTGGATTCCATCAGCCTGGATGCCGTCGTGGTGGCAGAGGCAGTTGCATCGGAGGCAGCGGCAGGCTCAGCGTGGGAGGCATCATGTGTCGGGCCATCAACACCCCGGGGCAGGCATCGGCTGAGGGGCAGGAGGACCCCGGAGTGGGAATGTCTTCCATGTGGCAGCAGTTGGGCCAGCAAATAGATGCGAAGAGGCGGCGGGCAGAGAGGGAATGGCTCAGGATGGTTAGGGCAGAGAACAACATGCACCGGGCTTTGAGGCGGGCGGAGGGCCTTGAGGAAATTTGCAGGCAGTTTAGGGACTCCATGGCTGCATCCCTGCAAGGCCTCGATGCCAGTGAACAGGCCCGCCTCCGGAACATCAATGTGGAGTTCGATGATGCTCTGGCCCGGAACATCACTAAATGTGCCGTGGGACTGACCCACCGCCTTTGTAAATAGTTTCCTTTCATTCTTATTTTTCTTTGGGTGCATGGACTATGCCCCGCCTTTTTGTAAATAGTTGTTTGTTAGGTAGGATTTTTGTTAGGTTTTATATGGATTGTCGGGCTCATGGACCCTTGATTTTATATTTGTACATAGTTATGGACGTGATTTTACTGTATTACTTTTACCATGGAGGAATGGTTTTCTTTTTTTTTAAACTTTGGATTTTGGTTTATGGACGGACGCTTTGCAGCCATTTTACTTTGGATTTCATTGATTTCTGCATTCATTTTTTTGCCTTTATTTTGGACATCCAGACTTTTTTTGTTTATTTTTTTTTTCTTGTGTGATTTCATTTCATTATTCTGTTTTGTATTGAATACATTTTTATTTTTTAATTCATTTGTGTGGTCTTCTCTCATTGTTTTCGTGCATGTCACAATGTGGGTTTTCTCACTCATGTGTCACCATTGTGTGGGTCTAACGGACATGCATGTATGGCCATACTGGTTGTTTGGGATCTGTCATGACATAATGTGGAGTGGATGGAATGCTTAGTTGGGTGTTTGGATTGGGGTGGCGTGGGGTGGGATTTGAGTGGCCATAAGGGCCATCTGCATTGTGATGACGTGTTGGGTGGGGGAAATGAGTCGGGGCGTGCTGCTGGCAGGTGCCTGTCAATGGGAGTGGGTGGTGGGGTGGGGGGACATGAGTCGGGGCCTGCTGGCAGGTGCCCATCAATGGGGGTGGGTGGGGGATGGGGGGACAGGAGTCGGGGGCCTGCTGGCAGGTGCCCATCAATGAGGGTGGGTGGAGGGTGGGGGGCCATGAGTTGGGGCTTCCAGGTGCATGGTGCCTTGTGGGTTGCCTGTGGGGCATGCCCAGGGGTGATGGGCTGCCTGTGGGGCAAGCCCAGGTGTGTGTGGTGGTCCCCTGTGGTGTGGGCTGCCTGCGGGGCATGGGAAGGGGGGGCACGCCCGAGAGGGCACACACTGCCAAATCGCGTGTAAAAATACACACGCACCCCACGGAATACACGTACCCCGCTCGCGCCAGGACAATCATGTGTAAAAATCCAAACGCACCCCAGGAATATGTGCAGGCAGCCCATCCACCCTCCCCATGCCCCGCAGGCAGCCCATCACCCCTGGGCATGCTCCGCAGGTGGCCCATCCACAATGGGCATGCTCCGCAGGCAGCCCACTCCACAGGGAGAACTTTTTCCACGCAATTTCACTGGCGCGAGCGGGATACGTATATTCCGAGGGGTGCGTGTGGATTTATACACATGATTCCACTGGCGCGAGTGGGGTACGTGTATTCCGAGGGGTGCGTGTGGATTTATACACATGATTTTGCTGGCGCGAGCGGGGTACGTGTATTCCGAGGGGTGCGCGTGGAATTTTACACACAATTTCGCTGGCGCGAGCGGGGTACATGTATTCCGAGGGGTTTGTGTGGTTTTATACACGCGATTTTGCTGGGGCGAGCGGGGTATGTGTATTCCGAGGGGTGCGTGTGGATTTATACATGCAATTTCGCTGGCACGAGTGGGGTACATGTATTCCGAGGGGTGCACATGGATTTTTACACGCGATTTCGCTGGCACAAGCAGGGTATGTGTATTCCGAGGTGTGCGTGTGGATTTTAACACGTGATTTCGCTGGCACGAGCGGGGTGCATGTATTCCGAGGGGTGCTCATGGATTTTTACATGTGATTTTGCTGGCATGAGCGGGGTACGTGTATTCCAATGGAGGGTGTGTAAGCAATTTCGCTGGCGCGAGCGGGGTACATGTATTCCGAGGGGTGTGTGTGGATTTTTACATGCAATTTCGTG
The DNA here is from genome assembly GCF_040938575.1 of Ambystoma mexicanum. Classification (NCBI taxonomy): domain Eukaryota; kingdom Metazoa; phylum Chordata; class Amphibia; order Caudata; family Ambystomatidae; genus Ambystoma; species Ambystoma mexicanum. Next base: position 825,362,525 of record NC_090932.1, read on the forward strand.
GTTGGGGGGCTGTATGCAGGGCCACTGGCCTTTGCGCCATGTACTGGATTTGTGCAATGTTTTTGGCACACGGGGCAGGGTTGGGGCGTAACTGGCGCTGCTGCAGGGTCGCTGCGCCACCCTGCACCACAGCTGATTGTGCATGTTAGTATCCATGAATACGCTGTGCGCTAAAATGGGTTTTGGCGCACGCAGCTGGCGCAGACTGTCACGCGCGCACCACTCGTGCGCTAAATTCTATGAATTGCCCCCGGAGTATCATTGACAGAGCTCATTGTGATTTTAGGTTGTCTCTAGTTGTATTCTTTCTTCACTTCTCCAGAAGTCTTCCCCACTGCCTTTCCACAAGGACATCTTTCTTCAAGCTCTGTTGCAACCATTTACCATTGGACTACCTGGATTTGCAGATCCATGTAGACTATCATGCTTTAACAGTGTGAACATTGATGCATGATAATTAACACACTGCACTTTCCATGTTGTTATCAGTACATGTTATCCACTGTTTTACCTCAGCTCGAGTAAATATGTGATTTTAAGGACATGATCTGTTGTGTTGGTAGGTTGAAGTTATTTGTTTTCTAAAAAAACATAATCTTTTCAATGGGAGTCTTAATCTAGAGAGAAAACCATGATTTAAATGTGAAAATTGATGCACACAATGTTGCTATGTTCAATGTATTCATTACTATCAGTATGTTTAATTCAATATGTTACCTCAAGCCAGAGCTCACTACATAATACTGTAGATTATAGAACATGATCTGTTGTGATTTCAGGTATATTTGTTTCTATTGTATGCCCACACACATGAAGATATTTATTCTAGCTATACTGAATGTGGTATTTATCCTTTAGATTGATAGCGCTGCACAAAGAAACTTCCTATTACTACTACAATATATGTGTCATGCAAGCAGAAACCTTATCAGCAGCCCTTGATGCAATTTATCCTGTGATACTCTTGATAAGATGCCTAGACAATGAAGATTCCCCTTGCTAATAGCGCAGGGAGCGCTTGATTCTATTAAAGACAAGGAGGTGAGCATTAAGCTTCTTCTTCTTTTATTTTCTCTCTCCAGCAGTTTCAACAAATAATATAAATTTTGTAATTTTTTCTTTTTAAAATAACCTTTTTTTTGGTGGGGAAAAACTTCAAGTCCCATCATTTCTGTAGTCCTTTAGTCTCTGGCTATGTGACCTAGTCCTTCCTTTTCCTCTGTCCTTCCTCTTCTTTGACTGCTTCGAACTGCAATCATTTCTTAACTGTGTAACCAACTGGGTCAACTTCTGCTCCGAACTTCCTGCCTCATGCTGAGCCGGTCTCCCGCATTTTAACTTGCATACTCGCTCCGAGGAACTTGCTTTCTCTCGTGATCAGCTGTTCTTTTGCTCATCTCCTATTGTCAAGACAAACAATTATACATGTCAGGGCGGGGAATACACACCCTATTCTGGAAGGAAAAGTCATGTCAGTTTAATGCAGTACATCATTTCAACATTACATCTTGTCTCATATTTTTGTGTATTTGGGCTGGGAATTTAATGCTTGCCTCCTTGTCTTCAATAGAATCAAGAGCTCCCTGCGCTATTAGCAGGGGGAATCTTCATTCTATGTCAAGACAGAGGCGAGCATTAAGCTTGTTCAAAGCTTCTCACTGCTACTTCTGCTATTGTATTAATAGGTTGGTTGTAAAACGTTCTGAATGTCGTATCGATAGCCCAGTCTGCGGCTTTCATAATGGAGGTCATTACGACCTTGGTGCTAGTTGCACCAACTTTACCACCATGGTGTACACTACGTTTACACCATGGTGGATGGCGGATTTACCGCCCCATTCCAAGGTGAGTGGGGCGGTAAATCCCCATTTCCCATTTTCCCTTCCCCATTCCCATTTTTGCCCCATAGGGCATAATGGGAGTGGGGAAGGCGCTAATTACGCCGCCGTAAATTACGGCGGCGTAATTAGCACCATGGCGGGTTAGCGCCATGGATTTTAACGCCTGCTAAAAGCAAGCGTTAAAATTGGAATCAGGCGTTAAGGGTTAACGGTGGCGTTAACCCTTAACGGCTGAGTTGTAATGAGGCCCAATGTCTTGTAAAGCTACACCCTGTCCTAACTCTTTCGAGGCCATTGCTCCTCTAACTGAGTGCGCGCCAAATTCTGTCATGACTATGCCCGCTAGACTCATGATGTCTCTGACCCATAGCGCTATAGTGGCTGTGGCCACTCCTCTGTGTGGTTTCCTGCATGCTATTAGCAATTGAGTTGTCCCAGTCGGTTTTAGCTCGGCTGTCTTGTTTTCGTATTCTTTTATACATGCTGCTACACACCATTTCGGATGTTCCTGCATGTAGGGGTACGTGATCGTGGCCGAGTCTGTTTTTGTCCTTCTAGCCAGGTTAAACGTTACACTTTCTGGGCCGTACGTTTTCCTATTCACTTGTAAAGCTTTCATGTCTGCTACTCTCCTACATGACACCATGCATAATAACATGGCTAGTTTCTCTGAAAGCTGTCCTAGTGACAAATCGGGCCATTCTGCTAGTAGTTTCAATACTACCGATACGTCCCATAAATTCTCGTATCTCGGCTGAGGTGGCTTGCTTCCTGAATCTTATTCCTTTTAGGAGTCGTATCACTGCCACATTTTCTCCTACTGGTACTCCTTCCACGGGCAGGTGACCTGCTGAAATCGTGGATCTGTATACCCCTATTGTTCTGTATGCTTTGCCGTCTTGGAGGAGTTCCGCTAAGAAATTCAGTATCTCGACTAGAGGGGCAGAAACGGGATGAATATTTCTCCTTCTGAACTATGTCGACCACCTGTTCCAAGCTGTGTCGTAGCTCCTTCTAGTTGAAGGCGCCCATGACTCGGCATCGAGGCTTGCAGCTTGTGCCAAAATTCCCGGGAGATTCCAGCGTCTCCTGCTATCCAGCACACCATCAACGGCAGCGTCCCCTTCACTCTCAGAGGGTGAAATGACCCAACTGGGTCCGTGAAGAGGCTCTCTCCTTGAGGCAGTACTCTCGGGTAATCTGCTATTAGTTCCATGAGCGCTGGGAACCATACTTGAGATGTCCAGATCGGAGCCACTACTATCAAGTTTGCTGCCTCTCTGCATACTTTTGCTAGTACTTGGCTCATCATTATGAATGGGGGAAAGGCCTAAAGTGTCTGCTCTCTCCAGTCTTGCAGGACAGCATCCACTCCGGCTGCAGCTGGGTCCAATCTCCAGCTGAAGAACCTCTCTTTCTGTGTGTTTAGCCTGGATGCAAACAGGTCCATGTGTACTTGGCCCAAAAGCTTTTCCAGCTTCTGGAATATTACCCGGTCCAGCATCCAGTCACTGGAGTCTGAGAGATACCTGGAGGTTCCAGTCCGCCACTACATTCAATGAACCTGGTAAGTATTCGGCTACTACTGAAATCCCCGATTCCAGGCAGGAATGCCAGAAATCCTTGGCTATTTCCACTAGTAATTTGGATCTTGTTCCTCCTAAATGATTGATGTACTTGACTGCTGAAATGTTGTCCATTTTCAGCAGAATGCAAGCATTCACTTTTTCTTTTGTAAATGCCTTGATCGCAAAGGATCCGGCTAGTAGCTCCAGACAATTTATGTGTAATTGGAGTTCCCTTGCACTCCATCTCCTTCCTGTCTGTCGCACCGAACTCCCCAGCCTGCTCTGCTGGCATCTGATTCTATTATCAAGTCTGAGTTTCACCACCCAGTCAGTCTGGTAGGCAAGGGTCTCTCTGCTGTCAGCCATCAGTAGGATGTCATCTAGATATATAATCATCCGAATCCCCTTTTCTCTGATCGCAGCTTCCACTGGTTTCATGATATTCGTGAATGCCCATGGCGCTGAGGACAGCCCGAATGGCATCGTTGCGAACTGCCATAATTGCCCGTCCCAGTCGAACGCTAGGAACGGACGGAAATCTCTCTGCACTGGAACCGTTAGGTAAGCATCTTTCAAGTCTATCCTTACTAACCAGTCGCTCTGTCTGAACGTGTCTTTGAGCTGGTGGGTCCCTTCCATTTTGAAATGTTTGTAGACCACCCAGCTGTTCATGTTTTTCAGATTTATCACTGGTCTCACCTTGTCTTTCCGGTTGACCAGGAACATATTGCTCACAAATCTTGGGGGTGTTACGCATGTTCGATCGCACGTTTTTCTGCTAGGCTTTCCAGTTCTGCATCTAGCAGTTCTTTCTCTGTCTGTGTCGAGACTAAGGGGTGCAGCGCTTGCGACTGGGCAGGGGTCTCTGTGAATTCTATGCGCATTCCTTTCACTGTCTGCAGGACCCAGGCGTCGCTGGAAAGCGAGCACCAATTTTGCCAGAATGTCGCTTTCCTCCCCCCTACTGGCGGATATGTAAAATTTCTCACCTGTGGGGAAGTTTTGTCCTCTTCCCTGTCCTCTGCCCCGCCTTCCTCTAGGGAAGTGGCCTCTTGGGGGAAGAAGGCATCTGGTTTCCTGGACTCCCAGTATTGGTTTCTGCTGTTCTGAGGCCTTCTAAATGCTTGGTACCGACCGGTCGAGCGACCTCTGTAGTGACCGGTCCCGCCAAAAACTCTCCCTGGAAAAATGTTCTTCATCAAGGCCTGTGCCTTCTCTAGGGAGGTGTAGGTCCCTATGAACGTCCCCATTTCTTTGCAGAATGTTTCCCGGAACAAAAGGCCCTGAGCTGCCTCTCCAGCTTCGTATGATGACAGATCTCCTAATTTATGGTCAATTTTGAACAGGAGACCTCTCCTGCGTTCAGATGAAATTGCGCAATTTGCGTTGCCTAGTAGGCATACGGCTTGCTGGGCCCAAGTCGCCAGGACTCCACGGTCTACCTCCTCGTGTGTATCCTTGGCTCGCTTGGCTAGGTCCATTATTTTAGCCAGAGGTCCGGCCATGTCGAGGACTTTTTCTTGACAACTTTTCTGCGAGCGGTCTATGCCATTTCTTGTGTCTCTGTTGGATTTGGAGAGAAATTATAACATTTTGGGGTCTAATTCTGGAGCTTACGCGACGTTGCACGGCAGGTTTGGTCTTGGGCATTCGGCTCTCAGTCTTTGCCTAACCTCTTTTTCAAGAACTTTCCGCAGTCTTTGCGTCATATACTTCGCGACTCTCAGCGAAGATACCCACTCCGAGGATCTTGGATTTCTGATCTCCTCCCGCAGAAACATGTCTGGTGTTTCTTTTTCTTCTATGTGATGGAGTTTTATTTGCCTTTTCTTAGGTGGGGGTTGGCTTCCCTCATCCCCTTCATTATCTGCATCCTCATGAGTGGATGTAGGGAATATCGGTGGTTCCTCTTGAGGGAAACCTTCTGGGGAGCCATCCTCTGGATAACCCATATTGTCTTCCCCTGGGAAGGGGGTCTCGAGGCTCGGCACCTGTGAACCCTTCTTTTAGTCTAAGGAAAGTGGCTGTAGCCTCTGGGGCTCTTGTACCAGCCCCTTCCAGTTGGCCCGGGGGGTCAGAAGAGTCTTTGCTCTTCCGGGCCTTATTACACCCCTTAGGGTCTTTTGCAGTTGCCCTTGTGGACGTGCTTTCTTCCTGATTGCTGCGTTCTTCCTTCTGGCTCAGAAATAGTTATTTTGTATGTAGTCTTTCCTGTAAGGGTTTGACCCCTTGAGCCACTGCCTCGTTAGTGAATCTCCCAGCACTTCTTTGAAGCTATAGGCTAAGTCTTCTTGATAGACTGCCTCTTGCTCCTCTTCGCTCCGTTCGAAGTTTGACATTTTTTATGTGCTGACAGGTGCCTGATCAAATACCTTTCCAGGTGTAGTGGCACGTCCACAGTTTCACTTTCCCTTGAGGCTGGACCTTCACCGCACTGTATGCTGAATCTGTGCAGGATTGTATTGAGACAGTAATCTATTTTAATGTTAGGAAAAGCACTCTTATGTATTTCGCTCTGTAACGCTGTGAAATCAGGGATTGAAACTCCCTCAGAGCGTTATGCGTGAAGCCCTGCCTCCGTGAGGGTGGGGGCTCTTTGCTCCGAAATGTGTATTGGCTCGCGTCGCAAGTATAGCTGACTGGCCGTTCTGCCCCCACGATGGTGGGGGTTGTTTTCCTCGGCAGCTGTGCGCGGGGAATTGATCTCCCGCTCGCGCTTTGCTCCGCCCTTCCAAAGGTGGGGGCTGAGTTGCAGTTTACGGGCCGCGCTGCTTGACTGAAAGGGAATTCGGCAGGCCCCTGAAGTGCCGTATAGTGTGACACGGGGCCTCCGACTCCCTCTAATATAAGAATGTAGTTTACTAACGCTGCCGCGTCGCGCTTCCCGGGGACCTAATCATAATCCCCATACATATAATATTTACAATGGTGAACGAATTTAGTCAATTCTATGAAAAATACACGTTCTATTTGCAAACTCTACGCAGCTAAGATAATATGGTACCTATCTGTGGAGAGCAGTAAAAGAAGAGGAAGGACAGAGGAAAAGGAAGGACTAGGTCACATGGCCAGAGACTAAAGGACTACAGAAATGATGGGACTTGAAGTTTTTCCAAAAAAAGAAAAAGGTTATTTTAAAAAGAAACATTTACAAAATGTATATTATTTGTTGAAACTGCTGGAGAGAGAAAATAAAAGAAGAAGAAGCTTAATGCTCGCATCCGTCTTGACATAGAATGGGGTGCTGGAGATTGCCTTAGACAAGCTAGCCCTTTTTCTCAAAAATAGTTCTGTATCTATTGTTTTACCTCATTCGTAGTCTGCAGCCACAAAAGAAAAATTAAGAATCCCTCAATGCTTAATGTATTACCTTGTGTGCTTATGAATCTCAAGATACAGTTTTACAATTTGTATAAACATTTCTAATGGGGAAATCCTGATATGAGTAGCACAACCAGAGCTTGGGAGCCCAACCTCTGGCTCTAGTTCTGGCACTCAGAGCCAAGCAAATATCTCATACTACTTGAGAAAGGCAGAAAACCTGGTGTGCATTTTATTCAGCCCCATTCCCTGAAAACCACCTCTGCTTTTCAGACAAGCTTTTAACACCTGTGAACCATAAACAAGTCTTTCCTTTCATGGACAAACATAACATAATAATACAATATCTGCTGGTGTGCCACTCTGTCAGAAATGTGTTATTCTAACAGTCAATGGGGGTCATTACGTCTTTGGAGGCAGCCATGGTGTTATTAGCACCATGGCTGCCTATAAAGTCGTGTCCGGGTAGTCGGAATGGGGACTTACCGGGTCATTCCAACCTTGGAGGACCCGGTAAATCCCCATTCTGAAAACCATTACCCATTCCCATTCGAGCCCTCATAGAGCTCAATGGGAATGGGGAAGGAGCTAATAACGGGTCCGTAAATAGCGGGCCCGTTATTAGCTCCCTGGTCCCTTAGCGGCTCCCGCTAAGGGCGGCTGGTAAAACCAGCCAGCCTTAGTGGGACCCGCTAAGGGACCTTGGAATGCGGCGGTAGGGGTTTAACGGCACCGGCATCCTTACCGTTGCTTTTAACCCCTTACCACCAGCCTCGTAATGAGGCCCAATATCCTGAAAATCCCCGTGAATCTATCAAACATACTCCAGCACCTCCAACATGTCCCCACTGCATTAGTTCGTAGTTTTAGTTTGGACTGTGCAATGGGTACTCTACCTAAAATGGTAATGACAAATGCAAGATTTGTTTGATCAACATGAACATCTATGACCAATGTGAAGGGACACTTGACACTGTGCATGCAATGGTAACACGTCTTTACACCTGTGGAACTTTGAAATTATGGGCCTCATTACACGGAAGGCGGAAGGGGATTACCGGCACCGGTAAGGGCACCGGTGCCGCTAATCCCCACCGCCCTACTACGAGGTCCCTCAGCGGGTCCCGTCCTTAACGTGTGGTCAGACCACACTTTAAGGACAGGTCCCGCTGACGGACTTCAGTGCAAATAACGGTACCGCAAATACCGTTATTTGCTCCTTCCCCATTCCCATTGAGCCCTATGGGGGCTCAAATAGGAATGGGGAATGGTTCCAGGAATGGGGATTTACCGGTCCCGCAAAGGTCGGAGTAGGCCGGTAAGTCCCTATTCCGGGAACCCGGCCTCCGACGGCGGTAAGGGGGTAGCCATGGCGCTAATAGTGCCATGGCTACCGCCTTCCGTGTAATGAGGCCCTATGTCTTTACATAGATGTTTTTCCATTATTGCTGACATCAAAGCACAAGGAAACATCAACGCAACTAAGAAATTAATACATGTGTAAGCAAGTTAAGGAATAATTGGTGGGGTTAGGAGATGATTTCCTCTATACAGAAAGAAAAAAAGAAATAAGAAATTAATAGACCAGTGAACTTACTTGTATGGGTATAAAACATGTCTAATGTTGTCTTTATATTCAATCACTAGCTGGGGTACTCGGCGTTGGCCGTGTCCTAATTGAGTGGAGTCTCATGTGCCCTGGAGGATGTTGCTCTTGTCCTCATGTCAGCAAGTCTTGCTTCAGTTTATTCTAGTATCTCATTTGCCCTCGAGAAAGTTGGTCTTGTCCTCTGGTCGGCAAGTCATGCTTCTGTTTGTTGTTGTGTTTCAGAAGCAATTAATATTGATTTTCGCTTTCCATCAGATGGAGCTTTTCCAAGTGATGTTCGTTGTTTGTGCGGCGTGTTTCAGTCACTCAATGGCTTCAGTGCTTTTGAGAAAATGTCCGAGAACGATTGATTGATTGTGCTCTCTTCTCGTGAATGAACTTTAGTAAAATGTAACCTTTCCATTTCCCATATTTGGAGTGGCGTGATAAAAAGAAATGTATATTTTTTTTTATTCCCTTTAAAACTGCTTTGATAAGTTTCAAACTGTATACAGCAGTAATACATTTTAAAAGAATAACCAACATATCGAACATTTTGCTTCAGATACTTCCAAATTATGCATTCTTCTAGCACCTACTGTAGTGAATCGGGATGAGCATTAGTAAATGAGGGTGCCTATGGAGTACATTTTCTGCATCTGCCATAGACAACAATCTTGCCGCAGACAAATGTCTGGCAGAGGGACTCCTAGGACCCCCCTTGTTAATATGCAAAATGTGGTAGCAGTGGGTTCAGCGGTGTGGATTTGTATAGCCAGACAAATATACACACAGACAGATAGAAAATATTTTTTGCATTACATACAAGATTTTTGCATTCAAACATAGACTGCGATCTTGCCCCAGACAAATGAGGAATGCATGCAGAATTTGGTAGACGCAGGTTCATCGGTGTGGATTTGTATAGCCGGACAAACATACACACACACACACACATACATTCAACTTTATATATATAATATATAAAGATACTTCCTGCTTGGAATGTGTAAGTCATTCATTGCCTATTTCCGCATGGGTCTGAGATGACGTTAAATTTTGAGGCCAGAGGTCCCATTCCAAACATGCTCTATCTTGGCTGTCACATAAAATGTAATCAGCTCAGTTGTGAAAAGTTTAACCATCTTTTCAAACTGACAAAGACCACACAAAAGCACCGAAGAAAGCAATGCCATATGACTACATAGGGGGAAATGTGGATCCTTAGTTTAAAGGGTCACATCCATCTTCAAAGCTTAAAGGGAAAGACACCAGCATCTTTCCATAAATATAGTGCTGCATCACTGAAGTAGACATCTGGCCTGAATAAACAGGGTTTTTGGCCCCTTCCTGATCAGCTGATAAATGCCTTTTGGTACCATTCCTTGACCAGGAAGGGTTACCTTTATGGGTAAAAGTCCTAGAAGGCTGTCTAGATAGAGTACCTGAGCGAGTTACTGGTGTTTGAGATACTTGATGCCTCCCATAAACCCTAGAATTCAGCATGTGGTAATTAATTGAGGTTCCAGGCTGTTCATTCTACACCAGCCCCCAGGACCTGTTAGCAAAATGGGCACAGTGTAACTATAAGAAGGAGAGAAAGGGAGAGAGAGATAGGGGAGAGGGCGAGAGGAGAGAGAGAGAAAGAAAGCATGTGTGTATGAGAGAGAGAGAGAGAGAGAGAGAGAGAGAGAGAGAGAGAGAGAGAGAGAGAGAGAGAGAGAGAGAGAGAGAGAGGAGGTTTGGCAGTACAGTGGATAACTGAACAAGTGCAATGTGAGCTGTCTTCAGTGGTCAGTGGACAGAGTGGAGAACGAGACCAGGCTGTTCTGCCTTCTGAGGTATGCAATGTCATCTAATGTTTTGTTTTGTTCATTTCACTCCTTGTCATAACTTTTCCATTCAACCTATGTCATGATATGATTTGCTATATATATGTGGCTCAAAGACTGAAATCCTCACCATCTACCAATCGAGGCCTGATTGATCCCCATACTAACACATTTACATTCTATCTTCCAACCAACACACTATACCAACTCACTTACCCAAAGTAAGCCACGCACATATGGCAGTTTACACCCCTCCAGCAGGCATCAAGCCTCAGAACACTACACCTCTACAAACTACTCTCGTTTTACCGCCCTGGACAAGGCATCCGATCATCATGGACACATGAAGATTTCCTCTGGACACAAATGCCTCTATATTATTGACATACAACCAGTAGAAACATATGCACCCTCAGACCTCAGGTTACCTCCTGAGCATGCTTGCCATGCTAAGAAAATAGTATGGAGAACGAGCTATTTAAATAGGTCTGATAAAACCGTCAGCTATTCAGTATTGGGCAAATCCATTGAACTGTGTATGGTAGAACCAATGTGTCAAGAACATCTACTTTCCCTGTTAACAAGCACAATTCCTTTGTCAACAAAGGTCCTTCATTTCATTGTACGTCATAATTCTGAATCACTAAATTCACCATTCCATCATCACCATTTCACAGACAATTCCACCTCAGCATTGATTTCTCAGCATTAAACCCTTTATTTGCATGACTATTTCAAAATGACAGGAGATAAGTAAATTAACAAAAGACACTTCACGTCTTCCCAGAGAACTGGAAGTGTAAATGCACAAGCTCCATGTTCAATGGCCCAACGTCAGTATCATGTGATGCTTTGAATCTTATGCACTGGCTCAATTTCTCCCACAGAATGTTGGATGCCATAGGTATGGTTCTCGTAAGAATTGATAATATCATCAGGATTTTTCTAGGTATTTCAGACTACCTCCTAAACATCTAGAGTGGATCTAAAACAGAGCCGATTGACTGCTACACAGGGGCAACAGGGGTGAACCTTTAACAGCAGCACTTAGAACAGTCCACTGGTTACCATTGAAAGAAGAATCTACTTCCAGGCCCCCAAAGAAATCGAGAAGGTCATGGGGTAGAATGTATACAAACAAGAACTCACAGTACAAGACAAGAAGATATCTAAGATCCAGAAGTGACATGCTCATTGAAACTAGAAGATTCTGCAGAGAAAGAGACAGAGGCTAGCGTTTCCACTGGGGCAGCCAAACTTTGGAACATACTAGCAATGGAAATTACAGAACTACCTGAAATTTCAATGCATAAGCTGCGAGAATGAACATCCAACAAGCAGTGGAAACAGCAACTCTTTTGACCAATTGACCAATTCCTGCACACAGACAGCACCTAAGAGAACACCCCAAAGGCCCCTGACCACCCATACGTAACCCGAACCATAGTACTGTGCAAAAGATTCCAATGATTAAAACAAGAGAACGTCAGCACTAACTAGTGCCTTAATATCAAAATTGCAACATAGAACATCAGATCACTAGAGCCACAAAAGCTAAACACTTCTCCCTGCAGTACAATGAACAGTGTGGTCATGAAGTTGCAACCAATATTGGAATCCACGGGCTAAACCATTACCCCATTGACCAACACTCAATGTTCTCCTCCTTACTCACCACATACAACTAACAATAGCCTCTCAAATATGGTATTTAAAAAACCCATAACCCAATGACAAAACGTCAACTCTCTGAGCTTCTATCGCCAAATGACACACCCAGCCCCTATCCTACTGACACCTACACTTCAAGAACAAGGTTTTCCCCCTCGGCATACAAAGACGTTTATGCTTCTAACCAATCACACCTGGAAATCTGTCACTCACCTATAGTTCAGTGCAATTCTGATCTCCACCATCAACACAAACAATGGCAATTTGCATTTCACTCTCTCAAACTAAATAAACCACCAACGTTCTTTCATAAAAAAACAGAAATTCTGGAGACCATGCAAATGGCGACAGTTTATGGTACAAATCTGAATCACAAAGCATAACTAAACATGGCTACAGCCAGCATTTGTGGGCGATCGCTGGGCTATCAGAGTGGTCGGAAAAGTGCAGAGTGGCAACCCATGACCTGTGTATACCAAGCATGCGCACTATCACAGTCCGTAGTCAAACACTCCATGATATTTTAACAGTTACGCTTCTATGAGCACAGTAGAAAAGCATTTAAAATGCGTTTGCGGCCAGATGCTCTGGGATCGTTCTAGTGTCACAAGGCCCAGTAGGATCGTTTTTGTTTTGTCCTCCCTGTTCCCCCACCCTCTTGTCTTGTTGCACCTTGAAACACATTGTGTATAGGTGCATTATAAATACCCACTAAAATAAAAATAAGTATGCTCAATGCACAATATTTATACACATGTGTGCCTTCTATTCCAGATGCGCGGTCCCCTTATTTTTAAAATAATGTCTGCGCAGAAAAGCTGTGTGAAATAAAACTGAATTTGTCTTCCTGAGAGGCACTTTTGATGTGAAAGATTACAAATGACACATTGCCGGTCACATAATAACTATGAGTATAATAGCTGAAATTCCAACATATTCTTATTAAATTAAAATGTTCTAATGGAATGGGTGATAAGCATATTTCTCATACGACATTATCAGATTTATTCAATACTTATCTCATTTCAAATTCCCAGTTTCCACTCTTCTGAATACTAAACTGACATTGCCTTTCTTATGCAAATGAATGGCTTAATTGTGTAACTGAATTAGTATAGGAACTATATTATCTGTGAATGTGGCAGGTTTAAAGACCATGAACTGTTTAATTTTTTGATCTTGTGCAATAGTAAAATCCTAAATCATATTTAAACCTATATTGTTACACAATAGTTACCATAAGGGTGCCTTAAACATTAAAGCATATTGTAGACATAGGAACGCATTATTCCTAGATAAAATGGTTTAAAAGATGTACTGAGCAGTAATCAATGAGCAATATCCCCTCAATGTTTGAGAGATGTGTTAATTCAAGTTACGTTATCAATATTCGACAAATACATTAGGATGAAATGAAATGAGACTCTCGCTATTTTATCGAAGGAGATGTATCTACGTCAGTTTACATGACCTATTAAAATTCACATGTTATGCAATTTTATGTCCTTTTTTGTCATCTAAGTTCTCCCTGGGTACTACTGCCCATAACAATAACTATGGTGAATTTGCAACAAGGGAGGACATTAAAAACAGACAGATATTAAAAAAGAGTTGGAAGAAAAAAAGGTTAAATATGTGATTTTAAAAGGTATGTGTTGTTATTCATAGCTGACATATGTATACCATTATTTTCTTTCAATGTAAATGGTGCATACATGTTTTCATCTTTAGAAAAATAAACATATACATTGACCTTTATTACACTGAAAACCTGTAGTTCACACATATATCTCATCTGTGAGATATTGACTCACTGATCTGTTTTTTTTTTAGACATTACCAAATTCTCATTGTAAAACTGTACATGGAATTGAACAAGTGCAATGCAATCCTTACCCTGTGATTGGGCTAATATTCTGTATTCAGTGGGTGGTAAGTAGAAATTACCACTGGGATTCATACTAAAATTGTTAGTATCCTGGCGGTAGAGCCGCCAGCATACCGTCAAATGTAGTTACTATTTCTGGCAACTGGTCTGGCAGCATTGCCACTGGACTATGGGTGCCGGAGTGACGGTGTAAATCCCCATTCCTGGAGTCCAATAGGACTCCATGAGGGGATTTGTCATCATTACCGCCACTGGCAATAACAGTTTCGGTAATAACATCTTTTTATGCCCTTAGGGCACCTAGGGCACCTGCCTTACCTCCAGCTTTTAGCTGGAGGTAACCCAGGTGCCCCACCGGCAAGCGTGTAGTTGGCCGGTCCGGTAAAGTGCTGGTATCCATGAATACCAGCATTTTTTTACTGTACAAGCAGACTTAGATTGAGGTCCTTGGACTTCAATTGAGTTACTGATGATGCAGGCATGTTATGCTGACATTGATATCTGAAAGCTGTCCAAATCAGTATACATGTCTGAATGTTACAAACAATTTAATATTAAGGTGAGTACAGTGAAATATTAAATGAACACCAGTCTCATAGTATATAATGTACTAAGTGATTCAAGCAGGCAACACTTTTTTACAGGCATATTTAGGAAATATAAAGATCTGTAGTCATTCATATTTTCCCAAAATTCTCTTTGCCCCTATTCCAAGCAAGTTGGAATCCTCACTGGTAATAGTTGTCCCTTTCTCCTTTTTCATAGGCATATATCATACATGAAAAAGTGACACAAGCTCTTGAGTAGCAGTACATTGGCAAACAAGGAGCAGAGTTTCTGATGAGAGAGAAGGGCAGAATTCCAGTGTTTTATATTTTACCCAAGATCCACAAAAATCCTTTAAAACTGCCAGGTTGCCCTTTAGTATCACGGGTGAACTCCATATTGAAACCTCTGTCAACATTTTGCTGGCTATTACCTGAGACATTTTGTGTTGAAAATGATTAGTTACTTGCGGGACACCACTGAAGCAATCAATACAATTGAAGGACTTTGCTTCACCCAACGCTCAACCTTATTAATCTGTCTAGATATTCAGTCACCCTATACTGTGATACCTCAAAGGGCTACTTTAGAGGTAATTGAAGAGATTTTGTCAGGTAGAACCGATCACCATTCGGTGAGTAATGCATTTATTCTTTGGTGCACTGAGTTTTCCCTTAAAATAATGTTTTCAGTTTCAGGGCCAGTTCTTTCTACAAATTGAAGGGACAGCCATGGGGGCAGTCATGGCTCAGATTTTTGCAAACCATTATGTAGAAATGTTTAAGAAGTCAGTTGTGTATGCTGCGAATAATCCCCACAACACTCATTTGAAACAATGGCTAAGATATAATAGACAATATATTTATTGTTTGGGAAAGTTCATATGTAGAGGCTTAGAGTTGTGTTGTCTGGCTTAACACGCAAAATAGATTTCTCAAATGTTCGAGCGAGTTGAGTGATATGGAGATTAACTTCTTGGACATTACCATTTTCCAGGAAACCGTTGATTAAGCCATTTTGTAAGATTACTGACAGAAATTCTTTGTTACTTTTCTCCAGTCATCACGTTAAACACATTAAAACCAATTTGCCTTTTGGACAATTTTTGAGACTCAAACGGCACAGCAGCACCAAAGAGCATCATGAAAATAGTCCTGAGATAATACAAAACATGCTACTGGCAAGGGGCTATCCTAGGAAGTTATTCAAGGACTCAGCTAAACAAGCATATAACAACAACCGGGAAGCACCGTCTCCATGATAACCTGCGTATCAGCGATCAGGCCCTGGCTTGGCTGACCTCTTTACTCTCTGATCGACCCTCCAAGGTCCAACTTGGGTCCTTCCTCTCCTTCCTCTCCTCTATCTATATCTCTACCTGTGGTGTTCCACAGAGGTCTAACCTCTCTCCCTGGCTGTTATACCTAGCACTTCCTGCTCACCGCATTGCCGCTCTCTGCCCCAACTTCCAGTGCTATGCGGATGACACTCAGCTCATTTTCAGGCTACCTTCAGCCACCTCTTCTCCTGCATTCATCTCTGACTGTCTGTCTGCTATCCAGGAGTGGTGTGTTGCCAATGATCTCTGCCCTAATGCCAGTAAGACTGAGATTCTCCTCATTGGCACACCAGCTCTCTCCTTTCCTGTCACTCTCTGGCCGGCCTCTCTTGGCCCTCTTCCTGCTCCCACCTACGAGGCTAAAAACCTCAGGGTCATCTTCGACTCCACACTCTCCTTCTCTCCTCAAACTCTGATGTCTCTAAGAAGTCACACTACCAGCTGCACCTCATCAGAGGTATTCTTCCTCTGGTTCTCTCTAGGCTGGACTACTGCAACAATCTCTTTCTAAATTTGCCTGCCTCTACTCTCATCCAGAACAGGACTGCAAGACCAGGGATCGTATCTCTCCAGGACTGACATCTCTGCACTGGCTCCCAGTGGCTGTGAGGATTAAGTTCAAAACCCTCTGCATTGTCCACAAGACCTTCTGGGGCCTAGGGCCTCCATACCTTCAACTCTATCTTCCTAAATATCTTCCTTTTCGAGCTCTTCGCTCATCCGCCTCCAACTCCCTCAGGGTCAGCCACTTCTCCAAGCAATGAGTTGTTGGTAGATCTCTTTCTTTGGCTGGGGCCTCCATCTGGAACAGCCTCCCTGTCTCCCTGAAACTTGAGGAGAACCATCTCCAGTTCCGGAAGCACCTCAAAACCTTCCTCTTTGCTTCTTCTTTCTCTCTTCCTCTCTCCTGCAGAATTCCTGGCTAATACTGAAACTGCACTGGTCACCTGGCCACCCTTCTGATTGCAGGCCCAGGTCACCTCCACTGCCATTTGCACACCTGCACTGCCTCGCCGGCAACCCCCGCACTTGGGGACTGTTTTCTGTATCTCTACAGTCCCCTACCGGCACTTGACATCTGATGTCTGCACTTACCCTTGAACTTGCCACCAGCTGGCCTTATTTTTTATTATTGTATCCCATGTACTGCACTTTTCCCCTTCCATCTTTGCATGCACTTGCGCAATCTGAATGACACCTGGCCTAGTATGACCGTTGTCTCTGTCTTCCCTCTGTTCCCCCTCCCTTGCCTCATCACGCCTTGAAACACTTGTGTATAGGCACGTTATAAATGCCATATCAAATCATATCATTGGGCTCAATGAAGGCGTGGAGTGGCATAATGTCCATATATCTTAGACATTGCGCCCTTGCTGAGGTGCTAGATCGCCTTGTCAATAAAGTAATACTGCTTGCTATGTGAAATTGTGTGAGGATGGTCAATCGTTTTGTCCACATTCCATTTGTTTGTTTTCCTCATGCATGCTTTGTTAAGTTCCATTGTTTTGGTTGCTATGATTTACCTTACATGATCCTCAATGTGTCTGCTGTTTCCAGTACACTTTATTGACAGCCCCCATTACATGCACTTTTAATATCCGAGAAATATCAAATGCGGCCATATGTCTTTGCAAAGATTTTAACTTTTTAGATAGCTTTTGTACATTGGTGTGGGCGTTGGTGACAACGTTTAGCCTTGAGCGTTGTATCTGTTTCCGTACTACATGAATAATTGGCATGTGACGTTTTTTCAACACAAGAGTACCATGTGTATTTTCACTCTTGTCTGTCTGAGTTGACAAGATTTGGAGCTGCACAGAGCAACAGGCAATTTTCAAAGAAATATCTTTAAGGTAATTCTACCTCCTCCTGGCCCTGCTAACATGTCCGCCATGCAAGTCTGTTACCTCTGCTTTTGAGACAGCTTGAGCTTTTGTCAATTTTTTGTTTCGGGGATTTTTCTCTATCTTCGTTTAGGAGACCGCACTTGTGTGTTTGGCGTTTCACAGAGTAAACCAGATCATACCTGGTAAGAAGCTCTTATGTTTGGGCTTGGTTGTGATTCCGACATCACTAGAGATGAATGGGTCTCAATATAGACTGTTTGGGTTATTATAGAAGTTAGGTCACATGTAGTGAACCTGTTTTCCCTCACCACCCCGTCTCGCGTTCTGACACTCTTTGGTGCTTTCGAGGTGGGTGAGACTGATTAGGTGATACATAGATAATCTGTTTTTCTCTTACACCAGATACCTTCCTTTTTCGTCGCATGACACTCATTGGTGATAAAGGGGAGTTGTTTCATCTCAGTACCAGCTAAATGGTTGTATTCTGGTTTTTGATTTCCCTTTCCGACTATGGTTGGACTACCATTTGGGCGTTTCAGAATAGATGGCACAAATGTTGGTGATAAAAAGTTTCCTTCATCTGTGAAGTTGACGCACACAGAGGAGTGGTGTTTTCGCATAATGGCATGCCGCTGTAATGATAAGAAGGCTATACGTATGCTGTCCTTGTGGCTCTCTTTTATCATGAAATTGAATATTACAAGGATGCTGTTGTGCTAATCTCTATATGATTTATGAGTAGGTAATTTTGTGTTTGTTTATGTTTTGCAGTGGGGTGCAATGGCTAATATCAGACTGTTTCTCAATAAAGAAGTCGTAATTAATAGGATGGTGAAATACATTTTCCAGTGATATGAAGTTACCATGCACAACACGCAGGTACCTTTGTTAAACATAAAGTTTGTGTTTTTGTTCACAAACATTTACCAGATGAGATTCAATAGCCTTTTTTCTCTGGTATATATAGATGAATAGTTTTGATGTGTAGTAATAGTGACTGTTTCTTTTCCACTCCCCCTTTATGGTCACCTTTGATGTTTGCAATACATTGATACAAGATTTTCTCATCTATGTGAATATATGTGATCGATGACTCACTCACAATACAAGAATAAACACTTGATCAATGATCTACAGTGGACAGCCCCTGATGAATGTCCAACCATTGTGGTGCTAGGGACAGAAACGTGTTGGCCTAGAGACCCAAGCTACTCCTCACTGATGATGCCCAACAAGGCTGAAACATGTCTGGGGATGATTGTGGTCTCGTGCAGAAGGGATATGACCTAGCAGTTAGGGCTGGACTGCCCCTTTTGGGGTAAGACCAAGCCTGATTTGCATATGGTTTTTTCCTCTTCTGTAATGGCTTGGCAGACTGAAAAATGATGGTCTGGAGGGTTGCAAAGAGCTTTGCCCGTGGTTATGATTTATTCAAAACCGTCCAGCCATCACCTTTTCGTTTTGCTAAAGTCACCCCGAGTGGGACGGGTATGCCCAGACGTGGGTCCCGAGTCTGCCGGGCCTAGAGACCCAAGCTACTCCTCACTGATGATGCACAACAAGGCTGAAACATGTCTGGGGATGCTTGTGGTCTCGTGCAGAAGAGATGTGACCTAGCAGTTCGGGCTGGGCTGCCCCTTTTGGGGTAGGACTAAGCCTGATTTGCACATGGTTTTTTCCCCTTCTGTAATGGCTTGGCAGACTGAAAAACGATGGTCTGGATGGTTGCCCAGAGATTTGCCCGTGGTTATGATTTATTCAAAACCATCCAGCCATCACCTTTTCGTTTTGCTAAAGTCACCCCGAGTGGGATGGGTATGCCCAGACGTGGGTCCCGAGTCTGCCGGGCCTAGAGACCCAAGCTACTCCTCACTGATGATGCCCAACAAGGCTGAAACATGTCTGGGGATGCTTGTGGTCTCGTGCAGAAGGGATGTGACCTAGCAGTTCGGGCTGGACTGCCCTCTTTTGGGGTAGGACCAAGCCTGATTTGCATATGGTTTTTTCCCCTTCTGTAATGGCTTGGCAGACTGAAAAACGATGGTCTGGAGGGTTGCCCAGAGCTTTGCCCGTGGTTATGATTTATTCAAAACCGTCCAGCCCTCACCTTTTCGTTTTGCTAAAGTCACCCCGAGTGGGACAGGTATGCCCAGACCTGGGTCCCGAGTCTGCCGGGCCTAGAGACCCAAGCTACTCCTCACTGATGATGCCCAACAAGGCTGAAACATGTCTGGGGATGCTTGTGGTCTCGTGCAGAAGGGATGTGACCTAGCATTTCGGGCTGGACTGCCCCTTTTGGGGTAGGACCAAGCCTGATTTGCATATGGTTTTTTCCCCTTCTGTAATGGCTTGACAGACAGAAAAATGATGGTCTGGAGGGTTGCCCAGAGCTTTGCCCGTGGTTATGATTTATTCAAAACCGTCCAGCCATCACCTTTTCGTTTTGCTAAAGTCACCCCGAGTGGGACGGGTATGCTCAGACGTGGGTCGCGAGTCTGCCGGGCCTAGAGACCCAAGCTACTCCTCCCTGATGATGCCCAACAAGGCTGAAACATGTCTGGGGATGCTTGTGGTCTCGTGCAGAAGGTATGTGACCTAGCAGTTCGGGCTGGACTGCCCCTTTTGGGGTAGGACCAAGCCTGATTTGCATATGGTTTTTTCCCCTTCTGTAATGGCTTGGCAGACTGAAAAACGATGGTCTGGAGGGTTGCCCAGAGCTTTGCCCATGTTTATGATTTATTGAAAACCGTCCAGCCATCTCCTTTTCATTTTGCTAAAGTCACCCCGAGTGGGACGGGTATGCCCAGACGTGGGTCCCAAGTCTGCCGGGCCTAGAGACCCAAGCTACTCGTCACTGATGATGCCCAACAAGGCTGAAACATGTCTGGGGATGCTTGTGGTCTCGTGCAGAAGGTATGTGACCTAGCAGTTCGGGCTGGACTGCCCCTTTTTGGGTAGGACCAAGTCTGATTTGCATATGGTTTTTTCCTCTTCTGTAATGGCTTGGCAGACTGAAAAATGATGGTCTGGAGGGTTGCCCAGAGCTTTGCCCGTGGTTATGATTTATTCAAAACCATCCAGCCATCACCTTTTCGTTTTGCTAAAGTCACCCCGAGTGGGACGGGTATGCCCCGATGTGGGTCCCGAGTGTGCCGGGCCTAGAGACCCAAGCTACTCCTCACTGATGATGCCCAACAAGGCTGAAACATGTTTGGGGATGCTTGTGGTCTCGTGCAGAAGGGATGTGAATTTGCAGTTTTGGCTGGACTGCCCCTTTTGGGGTAGGACCAAGCCTGATTTGCATATGGTTTTTTCCCCTTCTGTAATGGCTTGGCAGACTGAAAAACGATGGTCTGGAGGGTTGCCCAGAGCTTTGCCCGTGGTTATGATTTTTTAAAAACCGTCCAGCCATCACCTTTTCATTTTGCTAAAGTCACCCCGAGTGGGACGGGTATGCCCAGACGTGGGTCCCGAGTCTGCCGGGCCTAGAGACCCAAGCTACTCCTCATTGATGATGCCCAACAAGGCTGAAACATGTCTGGGGATGCTTGTGGTCTCGTGCAGAAGGGATGTGACCTAGCAGTTCGGGGTGGACTGCCCCTTTTGGGGTAGGACCAAGCCTGATTTGCATATGGTTTTTTCCCCTTCTGTAATGGCTTGGCAGACTGAAAAACGATGGTCTGGAGGGTTGCCCAGAGCTTTGCCCATGTTTATGATTTATTGAAAACCGTCCAGCCATCACCTTTTCATTTTGCTAAAGTCACCCCGAGTGGGACGGGTATGCCCCGACGTGGGTCCCGAGTGTGCCGGGCCTAGAGACCCAAGCTACTCCTCACTGATGATGCCCAACAAGGCTGAAACATGTTTGGGGATGCTTGTGGTCTCGTGCAGAAGGGATGTGACCTAGCAGTTTGGGCTGGACTGCCCCTTTTGGGGTAGGACCAAGCCTGATTTGCATATGTTTTTTTCCCCTTCTGTAATGGCTTGGCAGACTGAAAAACGATGGTCTGGAGGGTTGCCCAGAGCTTTGCCCATGGTTATGATTTATTCAAAACCGTCCAGCCATCACCTTTTCGTTTTGCTAAAGTCACCCCGAGTGGGACGGGTATGCCCTGACGTGGGTCCCGAGTCTGCCGGGCCTAGAGACCCAAGCTACTCCTCACTGATGATGCCCAACAAGGCTGAAACATGTCTGGGGATGCTTGTGGTCTCGTGCAGAAGGGATGTGACCTAGCAGTTCGGGGTGGACTGCCCCTTTTGGGGTAGGACCAAGCCTCATTTGCATATGGTTTTTTCCCCTTCTGTAATGGCTTGACAGACTGAAAAACGATGGTCTGGAGGTTTGGCCAGAGTTTTGCCCGTGGTTATGATTTATTCAAAACCGTCTAGCCATCACCTTTTCGTTTTGCTAAAGTCACCCCGAGTGGGACGGGTATGCTCAGACGTGGGTCCTGAGTCTGCCGGGCCTAGAGACCCAAGCTACTCCTCACTGATGATGCCCAACAAGACTGAAACATGGATGGGGATGCTTGTGGTCTCGTGCAGAAGGGATGTGACCTAGCAGTTCGGGCTGGACTGCCCCTTTTGGGGTAGGACCAAGCCTGATTTGCATATGGTTTTTTCCCCTTCTGTAATAGCTTGGCACACTGAAAAACGATGGTCTGGAGGGTTGCCCAGAGCTTTGCCCGTGGTTATGATTTATTCAAAACTGTCCAGCAATCACCTTTTCGCTTTGCTAAAGTCACCCCGAGTGGGACGGGTATGCCCAGACGTGGGTCCTGAGTCTGCCGGGCCTAGAGACCTAAGCTACTCCTCACTGATGATGCCCAACAAGGCTAAAACATGTCTAGGGATGCTTGTGGTCTCGTGCAAAGGGGTTTTGTGACCTAGCAGTTCGGGCTGGACTGCCCCTTTTGGGGTAGGACCAAGCCTGACTTGATATGTTTTTTTCCCCTTCTATAATGGCTTGTCAGATTGAAAAACGATGGTGTGGAGGGTTGCCCAGAGCTTTGCCCGTGGTTATGATTTATTCAAAACCGTCCAGCCATCACCTTTTCGTTTTGCTAGGGCCAATAATTGGTTACACACAAATTTGACCAGTAGGGATTTATTGTCCTGTTGTGGTAGATTGTATATTTTCCGGTTTGTGTTTTTCTTAAAGTATATAAGCATCATTTATGAGGTGATTTGTGCATTGTATGATCTATTGTGGGTATCATTTTTTAGAACTCTTTTAGAGTTGTATTATATTAAAAAATGTATATGAATTTATAATAACATTGAATTTGTAATTTTCTGAATATACTAGTGGGTCCATTTGTTTGCGACAATGCTATAGGTTTCGAATAAGAACCAGTCACTGGTTGGAGTTATATTGTATTTTCCTGTCTCTTCCTTGTCTATATACATTCTGTCAACCCCAGACAGACGAGTAAGGTGACCTGTTTTTAATCTATTTTTGGGACAAACATTACCTATATTTTATTGGTAAATATCATACTCACCATCTTGGAATGTTACTCTTAAAATAATGGTGATAATGTATTATATACTGAATGTGATCATTGCAAATTAAGATTCCAGAATTTTAAAAGGGCCATTTCACAGTGGTAATATAACCAAATATTATGTTTTTATAAATAGTTGCTTATGCAAACAACTTCCCTCGAAGAAATCTGCTTCTTTTCTCCAGTCATGCAGCTGTCTGCAAAGGGTGGGATTGCTGTAGCCAATGTAGACTGAATTACACAACTATCACACACATAGCAAGAAGCATAGCTGGAGACAAAGACAGGGTGAGTGGAACAGCGAGAGAGGGAAGAGAGAACAGAGGGAGGGTAGAGAGAGAGAAGAGAGATAGAGAGAAGGAGATATTTGTGTATGATAGGCTGGAAACAGGGTACACATAGTTTTAAGTATGTTATTTACAAAATAAACATTTACATATTTTTCCCCAATGGATTCTAGTTTTACATTGAGATATTGTATATCAAGTACGGTTCAGTGATGGTCATCAAAGTTGTTTCTTGCCAACAGAAAGTTCATATGCTTTTGAGAGACAGGGTTAACTTGCTTGGCCTACATGGGCTAGCTTGGGCAGCCATTAGGTGCTTAAGACACATTTTTAAAGTTCTTTGTAGTAATTATGCTTTAAAACCCACAAAAAATGGAAAACACTTTCAGAACTTTTATTCTACATCTTAATATGTTATGTTATCTTATGGTATGCTTTGTCATGATAATTCATACTGTGCACCACTTGCATGGTCTCCAGGTGGCTATGCAAGTAAGTGGGAAAAATTGGTTACTGAGGGAGAGAGGGATAGGAGAGTGGTTGTGATCATCTGTTGAACCATGCAGAACCAGGAGAAACTGGCGCCTCTGCTGTGAGCTTTCCCAATGTTTTTTGTTATGTGCACTGGGCTTGCTGTATCTCAAAGAGTGGAGTCCAGTCTCTGAGTTGGTTGTTGTCTGCAGACATTGTGTTTGTAGCATAATTATAGAGGGGTGTGTGGTTTGCTTGTTTTGGTGTTTTTTTCACCAGCCCTCTGGGCGTGTGTAGTACATGAAAGAATATGGGGTGCGGAAGAGAGAAAGGGTTAATTAGTTAGTTGGCTTCTGGTGATCCCTGGGTGTCGTGTAGTTTTATTATTGGTGTTTCATTCTGTATTTTCCCTTGTTTGCTATGATCCAGGGTTATGGTTTGTAGGGGCGTGTGTCTACATTTATCCCGGTGATTTGAATAGCCATGTTTTTAATGGTTTCCTGAATGTTCAGTGGTCTTCTGTCATTCTTATTTCCTTCAGTATCATTATCCATAGATGGGCTATCAGATAGGAGAAGGTGGTTCCTCCAATTTCCTTTTCTCATAGTTTCTTGTTTCTATTTGGAGGTCGTTGCTAGATCTTAAGGTAAAACTTGATTTTAGCTTGCAGAAATTTGGCTCCTTGTCATTGTTAGCACCTAACAAAAGTACCTCTGTGCACTTTAACTCATCAAACACCTCTGGCGATTCTGGGAAAAACTAAAACAAGTGTGCAGCTGAAGGACGCTGTGAAGACTTTCTCTACTTGCTGCCTGCTAGCTGCCTATTTCCCCTGCCTCTGACTGCCCACCTCCGCTGATGCTGATGCTCGCCCAGGACAAATAGCGGGTTGGGAGTGAAGCGTAGCGGAGTGTGGTCAGAGTGTCCGGTGTGCCGAGACCTCTGTCTTGCTATCTTGCTGGGAGTGCTTTAGGAGCAGCGAATCTACTGTGACTGACCCAGTGGATAACAGTCTTTCTTTTGTTCACTTGCAGCTGAAGGACGCTGTGAAGTCTTTCTCTACTTGATGCCTGCTTGCTGCCTGTTGGCCCTCCTCTGACTGCCCGCCTCTGCTGATACCGATGCTCGCCCCAGGACAAATAGCGGGTTGGGAGCAAGCGTAGCAGAGTGTGAGCAGGGTGTCCGTTGTCAGGTGACAGCGGAAGGTGACCACCCGTGAAGGACCAATACCAACGCCCAAAAGTCTAGTTGCCCAAAAAACCTGTGTTAGACTTACAGGGTAATTCATAGAATTTCGCAGAAAAGTGTCGCAAGCGGCTGGCGCAGAGTGTCCACGTGCGATTGACTGCGCCAGGCACGTGCGCTAAAACCGATTTCCGCGCACAGCGTATTCATGGATTTTAGGCTCCCAAACCAGCCGTGGCGCAGAGAATCGCAGCGACCCTGCAGCAGCGCCAGTTACGCCCCCAAGAACGCCCTCGCGCAAGGAAAAGCCATCAAAATCGCTAAATCATCGCAAAGGCCTGCACTAACCCTGGACCAGTTCACCGGGCTGGCAAACAGCAAACGCCAAGCGGGGAACGTGTATTTCAGGGGTGCGCGGGAAGTTCCACACGCGATTGGCCCAGTGCGAACAAGGTATGTGTATTTCAGGGGTGCGCGGGAAGTTCCACACGCGATCGGGCCTGGGGGAGCGGGCTACGTGTATTTCAGGGGTTCGCGTAAAGTTTCTCACGCGATCGGGCCTGGGGGAGCGGGCTACGTGTATTACAGGGGTTCGCATGAAGTTTCTCACGCGATCGGGCCTGGGGGAGCGGGCTACGTGTATTACAGGGGTTCGCGTGAAGTTTCTCACGCGATCGGGCCTGGGGGAGCGGGCTACGTGTATTACAGGGGTTCGCGTGAAGTTTCTCACGCGATCGGGCCTGGGGGAGCGGGCTACGTGTATTTCAGGGGTTCGCGTGAAGTTTCTCACGCGATCGGGCCTGGGGGAGCGGGCTACGTGTATTTCAGGGGTTCGCGTGAAGTTTCTCACGCGATCGGGCCTGGGGGAGCGGGCTACGTGTATTACAGGGGTTCGCGTGAAGTTTCTCACGCGATCGGGCCTGGGGGAGCGGGCTACGTGTATTACAGGGGTACGTGTGAAGTTTCTCACGCGATCGGGCCTGGGGGAGCGGGCTACGTGTATTTCAGGGGTTCGCGTGAAGTTTCTCATGCGATCGGGCCTGGGGGAGCGGGCTACGTGTATTACAGGGGTTCGCGTGAAGTTTCTCACGCGATCGGGCCGGGGGAGCGGGCTACGTGTATTTCAGGGGTTCACGTGATTGGCCCCGTGCAAGCAGGGTACGTGTATTCCAGGGGTGCGCGGGAAGTTCCACACGCGATTGGCCCCGTGCAAGCAGGGTACGTGTATTCCAGGGGTGCGCGGGAAGTTCCACACGCGATTTCAGCAGGGTATGTGTATTCCAGGGGTGTGCGGGAAGTTCCACACGCGATTTCTGCAGGGTATGTGTTTTTCAGGGGTTCTGGGGAGTACTACACGTGAATTGGCCGTGTGGGTCCTCCCAGGTGTATGCTCCACAACCTCCACGGCCCCTGCAGGCAGCCCACACCACGGGGGACTACCCTGCACCCCTGCTCATGTCCCGCAGGCAGCCCATCCACCATGGGCATGCCCCCCAGCCAACCCACATGTCACCTTGCACTACTGATCAACAATGCATGTCTCCCACCACCCCCACCCCCCAGCAGTGCAGGGGCAGCCTCCACCAGGCCCCCACTCATGTCTCGCACCACCCCCACCCCCAGCCACCAGGGGCACCCTCCACCAGGCCCCCACTCATGTCTCCCACCACCCCCACCCCCCAGCAGTGCAGGGGCACCCTCCACCAGGCCCCCACTCATGTCTCCCACCACCCCCACCCCCCAGCATCCAGGGTCACCCTCCACCATGCCCCCACTCATGTCCCCCTGCACCCCCACCCCCCAGCAGTGCAGGGGCTCCCTCCACCAGGCCCCCACTCATGTCTCCCACCACCCCCACCCCCCAGCCACCAGGGGCACCCTCCACCAGGCCCCCACCCATGTCCCCCTGCACCCCCACCCCCCAGCAGTGCAGGGGCACCCTCCACCAGGCCCCCACTCATGTCTCCCACCACCCCCCACCGCCCTGCCACCATGGGCAGCCCCCACCAGGTCCTCACAATCCCCAATCATGTGCGTAATGGTCAGCCTCCACAGCCAAAAAGCCCTACCAAGTAACCCATTCACCCACATGGAAATGGAAATCACATGTTACACCCCCAATGTTCATGAAGCTAATGAAGCCATGTCCGTCACACACAATGGTTGCAATTGAATGAGAAAACACACAACATGACATGCATGAAACCAATGAGATGATACCACACAGTGAAGTATGCAAACAAAATTGTATTGAAAAAAAATAAGAATGCTAAAGAAAGAAAACTAACTACAATGTGAATGAGAAAAAAGTAAGCTGCATGTCGTATGAAAAAATGAAACTTGAAATCCAAATAGAAAAATTTTTTGTCCAAAGTCAAATGTAAAAAAATCTCCATGCAATAAAGAACTATGTACAAAAATAACAAGGGTCCATGAGCCCAACTGAACAAAGGAAACCTACTAAAAAATCTACCTAAAAATCAACTATATACAAAAAGTGGAGCAGTGTCCGTCGACTCCAAATCATAATAGGAAAGAAAGGAAACCTAAAACTAAAGAACTATATACAAAGGCGGCGGGCAAGTCCAGCGGCTCACTCTGTGGTGTCCCGGGCCAGGGCATCATCGAACTCCTGTTTCGATGTCCCGGAGGCGGTCCAGTTCCATGGCCCCGAGGGTCCGCAGGGACGACGCTGTTCCCTCCTCCAACCCCCTGCAGATTGCCTCGAGGCACTCGGCCCGCCTCAGGGCCCTCCGCATGGAGTTCTCCGCCCTGACCATTGTGAGCCGCGCCTCTTCCGCCCGCCGCCGCTCCGCACCTATGGCGTGGCCCAACCGCTGCCACACGGAAGACACTCTCTGTCCTGGGTCCCCCTGCCCTCCGGCCGATGCCTGCCCCTCCGATGTCGAAAGCCCCGAGCCTTCATGGCTCCCACCATGTTGCTGCTGCTGCTGCTCTGCCTCTGCCCGTGCACTGCCTCCTGCTGCCTGCACATCCTCCGCCGGCTGGGGTGCACTTGTTGATGTGGCCACCCCTGCTGGACCACCGACTCCCGACTGTGGCAGGGATGCCTCCTCCACCAGCCTGGCCGCACCGTCAGAGGCAGCTCCACAGGGCACCCAGGTGACTGATGGGTGGGAAGATGGCACAGAGGACGACTGGCGCGTAGGGGGTCCAGTTGAGGCGGGGGTCGGAGCAAGCCCCATCAGACGGAGGAATCCGGCCTGGGTGACCTGTCCCAGCAGGCTGACGTGGTCAACGAGCCATTCGAGATGACGTGCAGTCTCTCCATGAAAAGACTGCAGGTCACCTCGCATGGCCCGTTGACGCAACGCCACACCAGCCAGGACAGGCTCAACCCGGACCTGGATAGCCACGTCCGCAGGCAGAGGAAGGCCAGTTGACGTCAGCTCATCCCCTGCCTGAAAACGGGTCTGGACGTAGGCATCCCTGCTGGTGCAAGATGATGCAGGGACAGGATCGGGGACAGGATTGCACACAGGCACCTCCGCGGCGGCCTGTGCTGCCTCCTGTCCCTGGTCCTGGACTGCACCACTAGCACCAGTGGGATCCCCACCTCCAGACCCCGTCTCTGGTGCTTGCACGGCCTCCTCCTCCACCAGACCCCCCACCAACCTGGATGACTCCGTGCCATCTTCCCCTGTTGGGCCCTGTGGGGTCCCAGCTGCCCCTTCTGCTGCCGAGGAGTCCAACTCCAACCTCCGCCTCTTGGACCTCCCCCCGGCAGCTGCGGCCTGGGACGCGGCACCGGACTCCTCACTCCCCGACGAGATGACAACACGGGAGGGGAGCCGGGCCTTGCGTCTCCGGCTGGCGGTCGGATCCCCGCCGCTGTGCTCCACAGCACCTTCTCCGCCCTCTTCATCAGTTGACGCTGCACACAGGGAGAAACAAAACACAGGCATCAGGGCACTGTACAATGGACACATACACACATGACAGTTGCACATGAGTGGCATTGGCAAACCTCAGACATGTCATCACAATCCCCAACACACATGTCATTGCAACTCGCACACATGAGCCATACTACAGGCATATCGCAACTGCCACCACCATCCATACACATACAACAGCATGAGCAGCCAAAGGTGACCCAGACATCACATGCAACACAGGAAGTGCACCACACATGTACACACACCACCACACTTGCATGCATGTGTACACCTCGGCCAAGTGTCGCACTGTTCAGACGGGCATCCATGTCACATCTGCCAATCAGGCTTACACATACCGCAGTCACATGCATCCATGTTGCATCACTGTTGCACCCTTGTCAAATACACACACCTGCACATGTACACAGTGCTCATACATGCAGCCCAATACAACATACATGCGTGACATCACAGACATGTCTACTTACATACACATACATACAAACATGTGTGCACGCACAACTGCATTTGCCATGCAAGCCTACACACACAAGCACCATCCATGTCTCACACATTACAGCCCTCGCATGTGTCAGCCCCACGGCCATGTACACCCCCACCCATACTCGACCCCATACAAACAGATGTGCAACCTGCACAATACCGAATAATCACCACATGCACTGCTCACAATCAGGATGCATGTACACTCACCGCTCGACTCCAGATGGGTCTGCTTCTCCAGGACCTGGACGTGGAGCGCTGGGGATATGCGTTCCAGGACCCCCATCTGTTCTTCCGACAAGTGGCCCCGGCGCCCCTTGGCATCCGCTGCCTTCAAGAGGCGCCGAGCCTTGTTCAGGGTCCTGGACCTGAAGTCCTCCCAGCGCTTCCTGACATGTTGTAAGTCCCGGACTGCCACCCCCTCCGCGTTGATGGCAGTCACGATGTCAGTCCAGATCCGAGTCCGTCCTTCCTTGTCGGCGCGGGAACTTCCGAAGGGGGCATCATACTGCCCCAGGACTTGCTCCACCAGGACACCAACTTCGGTGGCACTGAAGCTGGTGCCCCTCTGCCTCTCTGGCCGGGGGTTGTCAGTGGTCACAGATGGTGTTTGCCCCGACATGACAACCCCAGAGGCAGGAGTGGGTGGGCAACTGGGTCCTGGGGCTGGGCTGTGGAGCGATGGAATTCTAGTCGGGAGTCTTCGGTACCAGCAGGGGTGGTCACAGCAACAGCACCCCTGGCTGATGTGCAGGCAGCAAATGGCAGTGCACGTGGGCAGCAGGCAGTCAGGCAGCAGCAGATGGTAGGTGGGAGCGTGCTCGGGGCTCTGGGGGGCAGTAGTTCGGCCTTCTGGGCAGGAGCGTGGTCTTCCGTGTGCTTACGCTTGGCCAGCTTGGTACGGAGTGATTTGGCACGTGAAAATCCTGCACGTCAGCGTGAAAATCGAGGAAAGGCCCTTAGCGCTTAAGCGCGTCAGCACGCATAGGCGATTCTATTGGACCAAAGGCCCTCAGCGCGTAAGCGCGTCTGTGACGTGACCCGCATGGGTGTTTCCCACACAGCACGTGATGACAGAGCACACGTGGAAAGACTGCACGTCAGAGTCTCATCGCGTGTGATTGGTGGAAATGGCCCTACACGCAGAAGTGACAAAGCGTGTAATAGGAGGAAATGTCCCTACACGCAGAAGTGACAAAGCGTGTAATTGGAGAAAATGGATCTACACGCAGAAGTGACAAAGCGTGTGATTGGTGAAAATGGATCTACACGCAGGAGTGACAAAGTGTGTGATTGGTCGCTGTACGTGTGGGCCTGTATATAAGGTACGTGTAGAACACCATTTCCTTGTACGTGCTTTTCGTGGAGAGCGAGTGGGTGAATTCTGTACTTCTTGTCGTTTCACACGCGATTTACTTCACGGCGTTTCCAGTTCATACTCCCTGTTACCTCTGACAGCTTTTTCTCTTTTTTCTCTTGTACTGGTTTACCTGGGCCTGTTCCCTCAAACAGTGTCCCCTTCTACTGTTGTCCTGTCTTCTCAGACAGCGTACACATCTTCTTTTGGCGGGGGTATTGCCAACCAAACGCGTTCATTTTTCACGCTCTTTTACCTGGCAGACGGTGAGTCACGCACGTATCTAACTTCTGTGCTTGCCCTGTGTGTAGCCTAGCCCTTCAGAGGTCATTCTAGGCTGCGTGTGACACGCATACGTTCATTCTTGTGTTACTGGGTGCCACAGCGTAGTGCAGGTTTTTATTTCTGCACACGTGGTCTAGGAGGGGTTGCGTGCACGTCATCTCCCTTTTTTGGGCCTCCTGTGCGTTGCGTGACCCGTCATCTTTCCCCAGGGGTTACAATCAGCCGTGCTAGAGCACTAGGGTACAATTACCATCTGGTACCCAACCCCTTTGACCCCGAATTGCCCAGGACAATTGTCTACAGCCACTCCCATACGCACATTAATATCAGTGCCATGGCTGGGAGGCGAGGATTCCGTAAGGGTGGCAAAGGTGGAAGAGCCACAAGTGGTGGCCGTGGTGGATCCGGTAGGGGACGTGGTCGTAACTTGCAGGGTGAGCCTGTCCCCCCATGTGTGGAGGACCAGTCAAGGGCACTCATCAACCCCCCCCTCCCCCCCCTCCCGTTGAGGCTGAAGTGGCTGACACCATCCATGCTCAGCCCTTGTTGGACCAGCCCATTGTGGCACCAGACCTGGCTGACTCCATGGCTGACTTCCAGGTCAGCAGGGCTACGACACGTGCGCTGGTGCACGTTGATGCTATCATGCCACGTGGATCTGGGGCAGCAAGGTCATCTGCTGCCCCAAGTAGGCAGGGCGGAGAGGCTGCAGGGGCAGCTGCGGCTCCATCCACCCCAGCTCTCACACACCCAGCCAGGACAGTGTCCGTCCTAGTCCATTCTGCTGACATTCCCCATGACACCATTACACTTGAGCCAATGCCTGCACCAACTCCCATGCTGAGTGTGCAATCCCACACACCTGATACAGAGCCCACCAGGGCTCCTGCCCCTAGTGTCCAGAGCGGCGCAGGACACTCAGGATCACCACCACCTTCCAAGCGGAAGAGGAAGAGTGCTCGTCCGGCACAGGCTGATGCCCCAGACACGGCTACACAGTCCGGTCCGTCGAGGAAGCCCAGCTTCACGGATGACGAACTGAATGCACTTGTCGAGTATGTGTCCGGACATGATAACGAGATGGTCATTGTTGCAGGATCCAAGACCACACCTGCACAACGCCAGGCACACTGGCAGACCGTTGCGGACATCGTAAGTGCCCTTGGAATCGTGAGGCGCACAGCCAATGATTGCTACAAGCGCTGGAATGACCTAAAGCGCAGGGCAAAGAAGAAGCTGGCCTCAAGTCATGCCGCAACTCTAGTGACTGGAGGTGGGTCTCCAGTAGAAGACATGGAACTCACTCCACATGAGTCAGTCGCTGGGACCTACGTCACGGAGGAACAGATCCAAGGCGTGGGAGATCTGCCTGATTACGAGGCATTGTCCGGTGAGTGCACATGCATGTGTGTGTCATCCATGTGCATGGTGTGTGTGTGAGGGCATCTGTTTGTGTGCCAGGTGAGAGTGTGTGCACCTGAGTCGAATGGGTCAGCCATGTGCTTCATGCAATACATCCTGCGCAGCTGCATTTTGCCATTGCAGTATCCCTTCTGCCAACAGTAGACATCTAGGCCAACAGCACCCAAGTTGGCCTTGAAGTGTCACCTTGCCACAACATTGTTGCTTATTTTCCTATGTTCAATCAGACAGATTGTATGCATTCCACCACTTATACTAGGCATTCCTCAGTCCTCTAGTCACATGTATGGCATGGCCATGGTAAAGTGGAGTTACTTTGTTACCTGGATATCATATGTTCACACATGTCCCTGTGCAATTGGACCATATTGGACTGCCAGCTCCAGGTGATAAAGCAGACCTGTTTGAATTAGAAAAGCTATTGCATGTGGGAACTGGACAGAATGAATAAGTGCTGCCCTCCTCTCCATCTACACTCAATAGCAATGGCACATGCCATCTGTGTGATGGCATGTGTGTGTCACCTGGCAATCACAGGGCAATGTGTGATGCCACTGCCAGGC
This sequence comes from Ambystoma mexicanum, assembly GCF_040938575.1. NCBI lineage: Eukaryota > Metazoa > Chordata > Amphibia > Caudata > Ambystomatidae > Ambystoma > Ambystoma mexicanum. Next base: position 825,395,449 of record NC_090932.1, read on the forward strand.
AGCATGCATGAAATGTGTTCAACTTCCATCTTTGTGTAATGAGTGTGTGCCATTTGCCTGCCCTTCATACGCAGTGAGGGTGCATGCATGGGAGGGTCTTAGTCATGTGGGACATGTGTCAATCAAGTACTGGTTCTCTTGCTTCTCAGCCCTCATTGTGTGCCATGGTGCTAATGCGGGTTTCCATTTCTTTGTCATTATGTCATTGCAGGGGAAGACGCACCTGATACTGCTGGGGTTGTGGAGATGGTGCAGAGCCAGGAGGGTTCCGAGGGCCGACCAACCACCAGTGAGGGACGTGGTGTGCTGGTGGGTGAAAACCCACAAGTGCTGCAGGTCGTGCTCTCAAGGGGTGTCTCTGGCTGCACCTCCCCCGAGCTGTACTCAGCTGTTGACTCGGATGATGAGACCTACGTGCCGTCGCAGGTGAGTGTTCCAGGGAGGGAATCTGTTCTGTCCCACCCACCTGCACCAGGGTCAGAACCCTCAATGGGGATGTCAGTGTTGGCAGCTAGGCCTTTGGTGGTTACGGATGCAGGGTCACACTCTGCGACATCTGATCCTGTTCCTGGGCCAGCAGATCAGAGGGGGAATGCAGTCCTGCAGCCTCAGGCAATGCCGGCACAGCAAGGCGCAGTCCGCCTTGCCCCAGACAGGTGTGGTGCCCGCCGACGTGGTGGCCGTACGCCACCTGGCAATACCGCATGGGAGCAATCCATTTACGGTATGGCTACCCAACAGGCAGCATCATCCGAGATGATGGCTCAGGCCATGGATAGGGTGGCCACTTCCATTGTCCCCCCTGAAAGGCTGATGGAGCGACTAGAGCAGGCAACCGACTCCATCTGCCAGTCACACAGGGAGGACATGTTGGCGTCCAACAGGGACAGGCGGGCGGCACTGGCGACTCTGCAGGAGGCCATCTCCATAGAGTCCCAGGGCCACAGGGAAGCCCTGAGGCAGGAGCTACATCAACTCAGGACGACTCTTGTTGAGCTAGAGGCTTCAACACACCAAAGGACAGAACAGCAGCTGGAGCGTCTCACCCGTACGCTCTCAGCTGAGATGCAAGCAACGAGGGCGGAGGTCCGGGCATCCCGTGAGTTGTTGCATGGGGACCTCCGCACACTCATCCTCCAGAACGAGACCTACCACACCCGCATGCTTGCAGCCATGGAGGAACAGAGTAGGGCCTTGCGTGGGCTGCCTCCCATAGTGCAACCACCTCCGGATGCAGCTGCACAGGGTGATAATAGCGACAGCAGTGATACTCCCACAATAGGGTAGCCGAGTGGGCCATGAGCCCATGGAGGTGTTTTTTTTTCCCAGGATCCACACAGGTGGTTTCTGGTGTGCACCCTGACCTCGGACCTCCTGGGTGGCCTCCCCAACCCCCCCGGGCCCTTTAATGGCCATTTTTGATTTTTTTTTATTATTTTTTTTTATTTTTATTTTTATATTTTTCCCAAATTTTTTTGGGACAATTTGTTGGCTTCCGTGGTTCCTGTGGGCATACGCTGCATTGTGGCTGGGCACATGCAGGCTTGTCATGTATTAGGTTCAGATGCCTGGGTTTGAGTCACACACACCCCTCCTGCTTCCCGTTTCCATGGGCTTGCAAAGGGTGTGCCCAAGTGACATTGAAGTACATGGTGACATTGGACTCCCACTACATGTGTGGGTAGTCTAGTCAATACTGTGTATACATCCCTAGTGCATATTGCTGTTGTGTTGTACTCTGCATGTTGCATTGATGTGCAACTCATCATCTGTGTCTGCCTCCCAATTTGCAGGTCCCTTCCTCATGTCTACACAAGGCCCTCTAGTCTGGAGATGGGGTCCTTGTTGGAAGCAGTGCACCTACAACTCTACATGGCACCAACACTGTTCAGTTGGAAGTGGTGGGAGTGCAGGCATATCCAGGTGGTGGGACAACTGATCTATTACATTACTGAAGTCATGTTAATGGTAGTACGTGCTCAAGTTTGTTGTTTGTCCTGCATTACAGTGAGCATTTCAGGTGTAGGAAGTTTCAATTGGGGACACTGTACATCGCAACACTTGTCATGTTGTGGGGATTACTTTGTTTACCTGCACATAGCATGACATGGCACGGTGTGTTGTGTGGCGGTGCTGGGGATGGGTTGGGTGACATGGCACTGTCCTCTTGTTGCATTTAGCCAGTGGGTATTCATTTTGGCTGCTTGATTGTGTTTCTTCACAAAACTGCATTGGTGTTGTGTGTGGGTAGGGATGCACACATTGTAACACTTCCTGGTGAACAATCTCAGGCTGATATGCTTTTCACGGTTGAATCTCCAGACATCCAGGATCAGTGTCAGGTTGAGTCATCATTGATTGTCAGATGGAATGTGCCAGGCCAGTGTGCACTCCACAGGGGAGTGTATACTATGTGAAGTAATTAGCCACTAGCTGTGTACGGGTTGCCTCCCCTCGTGCCCTTTCCCCTCCCATGCGCAGCGGCTGTGCATGTGGTTGGGGATGTGGGGCCACCACCATGTCCACGGCCAGGCCCCGGCGTGTTGCAGTGTTGTGCAGGACACATGCTGCCACTATGATCCTGCACACTACTGGGGGAGCGTATAACAGCTGCCCGCCAGAACGGTCAAGGGAGCGAAAGCGTGACTTTAGCACTCCGAATGTGCGCTCCACTATGCCCCGGGTTGTAATGTGGGCTGTGTTATATCTTACCTCGGGTGGCGTGGTGGGGTTCCTAATTGGCGTCATCATGTGGGGGCTGAGAGGGTAGGCACTGTCCCCTGTGGAGGTGGTGATTGGTATCATTGGTGGGGTTGTGACCTTGCTCAGTATCCAACATGCATGCATGTGCAGTGGCATACATACTCACCAAGAAGCCATGTATCGCCATGCCGCCCAGCATCTATGTCCCGGCATAGGGTGGACATTCGGTAAATGAAGCTGTCGTGGGTGGACCCGGGATAGTTGGCATATACTGAGGTGATGATTCCCTTGGCATTACATACTACCTGCACGTTGATGGAATGCCAGTGCTTGCGGTTCCTATAGATGTGCTCAGATGCCCTGGGGGGACATAGAGCCACATGGGTGCAGTCGATGGCACCTAGCACTTTGGGGAATCGTGCCACACCGTAAAAATCCAGGGCGGCAGCATGCCTTTCAGCAGGTGTTCTGGGCAGGTATATGTGCCTGCGGACTGATGGGCGTGCAGTGATGATGTCCAAGACCTGGTGTAGGCAGCGTGACTGGGTGGCCTGTGACACCCCACCCACTATGGCACTTGTCCGCTGAAATGATCCAGTGGCTAAGAAGTGCAGTACATTGAGGACCTTCTCCAGGGGGCTGAGTGCTTGGGAGCACAGGGTGGGTGATGTGAGGTCATCCTCCCACTCACTCACCAGGTCCAGTATTATGTGTGGTGGAAACCTGTACCTTCCATACACCTGGTCATCAGGCATCCCGAAAAGGCTGGTTCTGGGTGTGAATATTCTGGCCCTGACTCTCCTCCTCCTCCTCCTTTGGTAGCCCACTGCCACTGCTGCTAGGAACGGTATGTTCATCCTGGCATCTGGCTTGTTGTTTGAAAAGTGCGCAAATTAATGCTTTGCGCGTGTTCTAGGCGAGCGTGTGACCCGCGCACCCCTGGAATCTAGTTCCCAGTCCAATAGCGTGTGGAAATTCCCACGCAGCACGGGATCAAGTGCGCTGACGTACTTGCATGTGTAAGTGCCCGCGCACCCCTGAAATACACGTACATAGGCCAATCGCGTGTACGCGCACTTTTGTCCAATTACACGCGATGACGCACCCCTGGAATACACGTACATAGGCCAATCGCGTGTACGCGCACTTTTGTCCAATTACACGCGATGACGCACCCCTGAAATACACGTACATAGGCCAATCGCGTGTACGCGCACTTTTGTCCAATTACACGCGATGACACTCTGACGTGCAGTATTTCCACGTGTGCTCCGTCATCACGTGCTGAGTGGGGAACACCCGTGCGGGTCACGTCAGACGCGCTTACGCGCTGAGGGACTCTGGTCCAATAGAATCGCGTATGCGTGCTGACGCGCTTACGCGCTAAGGGCCTTTCCTTGGATTTCACGCTGACGTGCAGGAATTTCACGTGCCAAATCACTCCGTATCAAGCTGGCCACCCGAAAACACACGGAAGACCACGCTCCTGCCCAGAAGGCCGAGTTACTGCCCCCCAGTGCCCCGAGCAGCCTCCCACGTGCCATCTGCTGCTGCCTGCCTGCCTGCCTGCCTGCTGCCACCGTGCCCTGCCATTTGGTGCCTGCACATCAGCCATCTGCAGGGGTCCAGTTGCTGTGTCCACCCCTGCTGGAACGGAAGACTCCCGACTGGGATTACATCGCTCCACAGTCCAGCCCCAGGACCCAGTTGCCCACCCACACCTGCCTCTGGGGTTGCCATGTCGGGCACTTCCACATCTGGCACCAGTGGCAACCCCAGGCCAGAGGGGCAGAGGGGCACCAGCATCACTGCCACCGAAGTTGGTGTCCTGGTGGAGCATGTCCTGGGGCAGTATGATGCCCTCTTTGGATCGTCCCACGCCAGCAAGGAAGGACGGGAGAGGATCTGGGCCGACTGTGTGGTTGCCATCAACGCGGAGGGGGTGGCAACCCGCAACGTCCAGAAGATCAAGAAGCGCTGGGAGGACTTGAGGTCCAGGACCCTTGTGAAGGCCCGGCGCCTCGTGGAGGGGGGCCGGGGCTGCATGAGTTCCATCCAGAAGAGGGTCCTGGAACGCGTACGCCCAGCGCTCCACGCCCAGGTCCTTGAGAGGGAGGCCCGTCTGGAGTTGTGCGGTAAGTTTCCAAGCATTACTGTGTGAGACAGGGCATGTTGCGGTGTGCTGGTTCTATGATACTTGCCTGTATGTGTGCCATGGGCCATGTATGCATGTATGTGTGCAGGGACATCATGGTAATGCATGTGCGACCAGTGATGTGTGACCCACATGGTTGTTGCATGTGTTGAAATGCGGCATGGGGAGCCCTATGCAGATTTTGGACATGAGAGCATGCCAGTCTCTGTACCTGGACATGGATGGGGGTGAAGGATGGGTGCTGATGCCAGGTACATATATGGTAGCCATGTCTGTGTGCCTGACCTGTGTGTCTGTGACTTGTGCATGCCATGGATGCATGACACATGTGTGTGACAATGCACAGATTCAGTGACGCACCCAACTTACCCTTGTTTCCCCTGTGTTTGGTGTGTTTGGGGCCAGATGGATGTGACTGAGGTGAAGTGTGTGCATGTGATATGCATGAGCCATGATGCATGTGAGTTACATATCATTGAATGTTTCAATAGTCCATTGGACATGCATGGAAATGTCCATGGCATGCACCATGCCTGTTACTGTGTGTTTTTTGCCTGGACTGACCCATGTGTTGTGGAGGGACATGATGGAAGTGTACTTTGACAGTGGTGCTCATCTGCTATTGCTTCCTGTCTAGGGGACCATTGTACAGTAGCCTGATGCTTGTGTCCTTTGTCTCCCTCTACGCAGCGGCTAGTGAAGAAGAGGGCGGAGACGGAGCTGTGGAGCAAGGCGGCGGGGATGCCCCCACGGCTGCAGCGGAAGGGGTGGGTGAGCCCCCACAGGGGCCTGCTACGGCGGGAGACGGTGAGGAGCCATCCAGGTTGGTGGTTTGCACAGAGGAGGAGGAGGCCGACACTGGTGCACACATGGGGCCTGGTGGGAGCATCCCTGCTGGTGCAAGTGTTGCAGTCCAGGGCCAGGGCCAGGAGGCAGCACAGGTCACCGTGGAGGGGCCTGTGCATGTCGCTGTCCCTGACCCTGTGAGTGCACCACCATGCACCAGCAGGGATGCCCCGTCCCAGGCCCGTCCGCAGGTAGAGGGGATGTCCATGTCACCAGACTCCCCTCCACCTGCGGACGTGGGAACCCCTGGCCGCGTGGAGAAGGTCCTGATTGGGGTCGCGATGCGCACGGCTGTGATTCGTGATGACGTGCATGCTTCCCGGGAGGAGCACACACGTCATCATGAAGTGCACCGTGCCGACGTGGCCCAATTGGGATCGGCCATGTTCGAGGGTTTCCTGCATGTGTTGGCCAATCTGACGGCCCTCTCCTCCTCTGTGCAGGCTATCCACCGGTCGTTCTCCTTGCCGTCTTCCGGCCCAGATGCCACCAGGGCCCCCTGTGGACCTGCCCCGACCAATGCAGCCAGCTCGGTGGGGATCCCATCCCTGCCACAGTTGGGAGTCGGAGGTCCAGCAGGGGTGGACAACACAGCAAGTGGACCCCAGCAGATGGAAGATGTGACGGCATCATCGGGCAGGGCACGTGCACGACGGCGTCGGTGGTTTCCATCAGCCTAGATGCCGTCGTGCTGGCAGAGGCAGTGGCGTCGGAGGCAGCAGCGGGCTCGACGTGGGAGGCATCATGGCTCGGGGCCATCAAGAGCAGAGGGGCAGGCATCGGCCGGAGGGCAGGGCAACCCTGGGATGCTGGTGTCTTCCGTGTGGGAGGAGTTTGGCCAGCGGATAGGTGCGGAGCGGCAGCGGGCGGAAGAGGAGCGGCTCGCCATGGTCAGGGCGGAGTTCTCCATGCGTCGGGCATTGAGGCGGGCTGAGTGCCTCGAGGAAGCTCGCAGGGAATTTGAGGTGGACATGGGGTTGTCCCTGCGAGACCTCGGGGCCAGGACAGAGTCCCGCCTCCAGGACATCGACATGGAGTTCGATGATGCCCTGGCCAGCAACATCACCAAGTGAGCCGCAGGACTTGCCCGCTGCCTTTGTATATAGTTATTTAGTTAGTTAGTGCTAGGTTTCCTTTATTTTTTTTTATTATTTTGGACCGCTCGGACAATGGCCACTTTTTTGTACATATATTTTTCATTAGTTAGTAGTAGGTTTCATTTATGGTGTTGGGCTCATGGACCCTGGTACATTCCTGTATATAGTTTGTTTTTTTGGGAGATACATTATTTTAATTTCTTATTGTTTTCACCATGACGTAATGGTTTTTCATTAATTTCCTACTACATGATATTGCTTTGGACACATTTTTTTTTTTTCATTCCTTTGTTTTCTTGTTTATCACTTTTGTTCTCGGACATGGACCATTTCTTTACTTAGCCACATAGTTGTATGTTTGAAAAGTTAACTTATTTTTGTTATTTAATACATTTTTTATATTTTCTTACACTTGTGTTATTTTCTCATTGGTTTCTTACATGTCATGATATGGGTTTTGACATTCACTTGCACCCTTTGTGTATGTGTGTGTGACGGACATGTGTTCTTTTGCATACTTGCCATTGGGGTTGTGTCATGTGATTGCATTCACTATGTGGGTGGATGCAATCCTTGCCTGGGTGTTTGTGCTGGGTATGCTGGCCATTACTGCCATGATTGTGTATCGTCAGGACCTGGTGCCAGGGGGACATGTGTGGGGGCCTGCTGGCAGGTTCCCCACAGTGCTGGGGGTTGGGGGTGGTGGGAGACATGGGTGTGGGCCTGGTAGTGGGTGCCCCTGCACTGCTGGGGGGTGGGGGTGATTGGGGACATGAGTGGGGGCCTGGTGGAGGCTGCCCCTGGTGGCGGGGGGGTAGGGGTGGTGGGAGACATGGGTGGGGGCCTGGTGGAGGGTGCCCCTGCACTGCTGGGGGGTGGGGGTGGTGGGAGACATGGGTGTGGGCCTGGTAGTGGGTGCCCCTGCACTGCTGGGGGCTGGGGGTTGTGGGAGACATGGGTTGGACATGGGTGGGGGCCTGCTGGCAGGTTCCCCACAGTGCTGGGGGTTGGGGGTGGTGGGAGACATGTGTGGGGGCCTGGTGGAGGCTGCCCCTGGTGGCGGGGGGGTGGGGGTGGTGGGAGACATGGGTGGGGGCCTGGTAGTGGGTGCCCCTGCACTGCTGGGGGGTGGGGGTGGTGGGAGACATGGGTGGGGGCCTGGTGGAGGCTGCCCCTGGTGGCGGGGGGGTGGGGGTGGTGGGAGACATGGGTGGGGGCCTGGTGGAGGGTGCCCCTGCACTGCTGGGGGGTGGGGGTGGTGGGAGACATGGGTGTGGGCCTGGTAGTGGGTGCCCCTGCACTGCTGGGGGGTGGGGGTGGTGGGAGACATGGGTGGGGGCCTGGTGGAGGGTGCCCCTGCACTGCTGGGGGGTGGGGGTGGTGGGAGACATGGGTGTGGGCCTGGTAGTGGGTGCCCCTGCACTGCTGGGGGGTGGGGGTGGTGGGAGACATGGGTGGGGGCCTGGTGGAGGGTACCCCTGGTGGCGGGAGGGTGGGGGTGGTGGGAGACATGGGTGGGGGCCTGGTAGTGGGTGCCCCTGCACTGCTGGGGGGTGGGGGTGGTGGGAGACATGGGTGGGGGCCTGGTGGAGGGTACCCCTGGTGGCGGGAGGGTGGGGGTGGTGGGAGACATGGGTGGGGGCCTGGTAGTGGGTGCCCCTGCACTGCTGGGGGGTGGGGGTGATTGGGGACATGAGTGGGGGCCTGGTGGAGGCTGCCCCTGGTGGCGGGGGGATAGGGGTGGTGGGAGACATGGGTGGGGGCCTGGTGGAGGGTGCCCCTGCACTGCTGGGGGGTGGGGGTGGTGGGAGACATGGGTGTGGGCCTGGTAGTGGGTGCCCCTGCACTGCTGGGGGGTGGGGGTGGTGGGAGACATGGGTTGGACATGGGTGGGGGCCTGCTGGCAGGTTCCCCACAGTGCTGGGGGTTGGGGGTGGTGGGAGACATGTGTGGGGGCCTGGTGGAGGCTGCCCCTGGTGGCGGGGGGGTGGGGGTGGTGGGAGACATGGGTGGGGGCCTGGTAGTGGGTGCCCCTGCACTGCTGGGGGGTGGGGGTGGTGGGAGACATGGGTGGGGGCCTGGTGGAGGCTGCCCCTGGTGGCGGGGGGGTGGGGGTGGTGGGAGACATGGGTGTGGGCCTGGTAGTGGGTGCCCCTGCACTGCTGGGGGGTGGGGGTGGTGGGAGACATGGGTGGGGGCCTGGTGGAGGGTGCCCCTGTACTGCTGGGGGGTGGGGGTGGTGGGAGACATGGGTGTGGGCCTGGTAGTGGGTGCCCCTGCACTGCTGGGGGGTGGGGGTGGTGGGAGACATGGGTGGGGGCCTGGTGGAGGGTACCCCTGGTGGCGGGAGGGTGGGGGTGGTGGGAGACATGGGTGGGGGCCTGGTAGTGGGTGCCCCTGCACTGCTGGGGGGTGGGGGTGATTGGGGACATGAGTGGGGGCCTGGTGGAGGCTGCCCCTATTGGAATGGGGGTAGGGGTGGTGGGAGACATGGGTGGGGGCCTGGTGGAGGGTGCCCCTGCACTGCTGGGGGGTGGGGGTGGTGGGAGACATGGGTGTGGGCCTGGTAGTGGGTGCCCCTGCACTGCTGGGGGGTGGGGGTGGTGGGAGACATGGGTCGGGGCCTGGTGGAGGGTACCCCTGGTGGCGGGAGGGTGGGGGTGGTGGGAGACATGGGTGGGGGCCTGGTGGAGGGTGCACCTGCACTGCTGGGGGGTAGGGGTGGTGGGAGACATGGGTGGGGGCCTGGTGGAGGCTGCCCCTGGTGGCGGGGGGGTGGGGGTGGTGGGAGACATGAGTGGGGGCCTGGTGGAGGGTGCCCCTGCACTGCTGGGGGGTGGGGGTGGTGGGAGACATGGGTGGGGGCCTGGTGGAGGGTAGCCCTGGGGGCGGGAGGGTGGGGGTGGTGGGAGACATGGGTGGGGGCCTGGTGGAGGGTGCCCCTGCACTGCTGGGGGGTGGGGGTGGTGGGAGACATGAGCAGGTGTGCAGGGTAGTCCCCTGTGGTGTGTGCTGCCTGCAGGGGCCATGGAGGGTGTACAGGTAATGCCTGGGAGCACACAGCCAAATCGCGTGTGGAACTTCCCGCGCACCCCTGAAATCCACGTACCCTGACTAATCGCGTGTGGAACTTCCCGCGCACCCCTGATATCCACGTACCCGGCCATATCGCGTGTGGAACTTCCCGCGCACCCCTGAAATCCACGTACCCGGCCATATCGCGTGTGGAACTTCCCGCGCACCCCTGCAATCCACGTACCCTGCCTAATCGCGTGTGGAACTTCCCGCGCACCCCTGAAATCCACGTACCCTGCCTAATCGCGTGTGGAACTTCCCGCGCACCCCTGAAATCCACGTACCCTGCCTAATCGCGTGTGGTACTTCCCGCGCACCCCTGAAATCCACGTACCCTGCCTAATCGCGTGTGGAACTTCCCGCGCACCCCTGAAATCCACGTACCCTGCCTAATCGCGTGTGGAACTTCCCGCGCACCCCTGAAATCCACGTACACTGCCTAATCGCGTGTGGAACTTCCCGCGCACCCCTGAAATCCACGTACACGGCCATGTCGTGTGTGGAACTTCCCGCGCACCCCAGAAATCCACGTACACGGCCATATCGCGTGTGGAACTTCCCGCGCAACCCTGCAATCCACGTACCCTGCCTAATCGCGTGTGGGACTTCCCGCGCACCCCTGAGATCCACATACCCTGACTAATCGCGTGTGGTACTTCCCGCGCACCCCTGAAATCCACGTACCCGGCCATATCGCGTGTGGAACTTCCCGTGCACCCCTGAAATCCACGTACCCTGACTAATCGCGTGTGGTACTTCCCGCGCACCCCTGAAATCCACGTACCCGGCCATATCGCGTGTGGAACTTCCCGCTCACCCCTGAAATCCACGTACCCGACCATATCGCGTGTGCAACTTCCCGCGCACCCCGGTATACACGCACACGTTTATTTTCTCTCTCAGCGCGTGTCTGTGTTTGTGGGTACCCCTTTGTACGTCATTTATCCTGGAGGGCCACAGTATTGGACATTCATCATGGCTGTATATAGGTGCTATTTGTTGGCGCACCTTTTAGCGCACATTTCTTCCAGGCGCAGAGACGCTACCGCCTGCTTTCTTGTGGCGTGCGCTGGTTTGAGCGTGCGCTTTTTTGCCCTATTCTATTCCATGAATACGTGTTGTAGGCGAGCGTGTGGGCGTTCCGCGCACTTTTACCCTGTGCTTCCCCCGTGACGCCCACATTTTGGCAAGTTGTTCCCCATTCCGAGTGTTACGCCCCGTGTTCCGCCTACTTTTGTTGCGTGCGCCGCGCTATGTGCGATTTTCGCTGTGGACTGTGCGATTTTCGCTGTGGCCTGGCGCACGCCGTTAGATGGCCTGTGCGCCAACGTGCGCCGCGCACTTTCTTATCGCACGTCCGATGGTTTTCTCGCGCACGGCCTTCCATGAATCGATGTGCGCTGCTTTTCGTGCGATTTTCGCTATTCCACTGAGATTTTCGCTATTTTACTGCGATTCGCACGTTTTTGGCCACTTGCGCCGCGCTAATTATTCCATGAATCGGCTTGTTAAACTACTTACAAGCAGGGAGACCCCCATGGAGACAACAAGAAGTTACACAGTGGAACCCTGGAATCAGTAGATTCCTCTACACCGTCAGGGGCGGCGGAACCAAACTCGGCAGTCACACCGACAGATCCGTACAAAAAAACCACATGACAGTACAAATGGGGGAATACTGTCAAACTTTCCATTCAATGTCACAGTCAATATAGAAGCAAGTACGGCATGGAGATTAATTGAGACTACACCAAAAGGGTGAATGCAGCCCAGTAACCCCATTACCTCAACTGCAAGTAATCAATTTAGAACCACAAAAACAAGATAGTTCCAGCCAGCAAAGTGTGGATTACCACCGGACTGCAAAAGGAAATGTGTGGGTAGACCAAGAGCCCCTATCAAGCAACCAAAAGGTGCCATTGAGCATCAACAGGACCCCACAGGGCATACTAGCAGCCCTGCCGTAGCCCAAGAGAACGCACTAGAAGAAAAAATGTTAAAAGTAAAGGGGAGTATGAGGAAGAGGGACCACCAGAACAAAATGACACTATGGGTTTCATTACGAGTATGGCGGTAGGGGGGTAACGGCCCCGGTAAGGATGGCGGTGCGGTTAGCCCCCTACCGCCGCATTCCAAGGTCCCTTAGTGGGCCCCACTAGGACCGGCTGGTTTTACCAGCCGCCCTTAGCGGGACCCGCTAAGGGACCAGGGAGCTAATAATGGGCCCGTTATAAGCTCCTTCCCCATTGAGCCCTAGGGGGGCTCGAATGGGAATGGGGAATGGTTTTCAGAATGGCGACTTACCGGGTCCTCCAAGGTTGGAATGACCCAATAAATCACCATTCTGACTACCCGGACTCGGACACGGGTTTGGAGGCAATCATGGTGCTAACAGCACCATGGCTGCCTCCAACCTCGTAATGAGGCACTATGACTACTAAAAATCAGGAGATGGATTATATTCAGTTTGAGGAAAGTGGAGTAAAAGAGGCTTTGGATTCATCAACACCGAAAAGAAGAGACACAAAGGAATCTGAACAACAATACCCTAGAGATAACATTTTAACAAACAAGGAGGAAAACAACAGGAAGGAACCTGAGTTGACAAACCAAAGAGTTCCCCTTTACAAAAAATCAACAAACTAAGAATGTGGCTACCAAACAGAAGACAACAGAGTTGAAATACGCTATCTGAATCCCCATATATAAACAACAAAAAATAGTGGAAAAGAGTATCTGGAAACCCCAGAAACTGACTGAAGCCCTAAGACCGTGCTGCTTCATTTTCAACAGAACCCAACTGCAGGATAAGCAATCCCCTTTCTCTAGCTACCAAAAACAGCCAGAACAAAGAATGGCTAATAAAGATCATCTCGAAATTCCAGACAAAGTCATATTAGAGATGTCAAGATCTATGGAAGACAAAGAAAATCTAATAATGCAGGCAAAAAATGCCATCAAAAACGGTCATCCTCAGGAACAACTTATGAAAGGCTGTCCAGACATCACCTCGTACTAATGACACAGGAAAACTCTTTAACGACAAAGCTTTGCAAATGTCTCGAAATAAAGCAAAACAAAGGGGGGTCTGGGAAGCTCTCTACCAGCACGAACACAGCCCAATGATCTGTTCCTGGTTGAATAACCCCTGGGAGAGACTCTACCAAGTCTTTAGCTCACTGTCCCTTTCACAGAGAAGACATTTCCCTGCATATCACTCTTTGTCCTGCCCATGGGCAGTCCAGCACTGAAATACTAGGCAATTCTCCTCTGAACAGGAGTACCAACAGCAACCCCATACACGTATTTCAGCCTTGTTGGGCATCATCAGTGAGATGAAGCTGTGCCTAAGAGCAGTGAGCAAGCGGTCCACGTTTGGATTTCCCTAGTTACTTAGGGCGAGACCCAAAGTTACTTGGTATGCAAAACAGACGGGGGTCTGGGAAACTCTCTACCAGCACAAACACAGCCTATTGACTTGTTCACTCCATTGCTGGTCCCTCATGGTCATGGTCAGTAGCCAGATTGTCCAGGTCATGGCCTTAGCCCATGCCCCAGACGACCTGGCCACTGCCCATGGCCACAAGCTATACCTCAGTCTCTAAAGGTATATCACTATTTTTTGTACCTTCGTTATGACACTTGTCAAAAAATAAAACATGGACACATTTAAAAAACCATGATTTCAGGTCCTTGATAATACTCCTTTACAGAAGTTTGCAGGAAATCCACCCATGTTTTATTTTTTAAAGTGTCAAAATGTACGTACATACAATAGTCATATAACTTTTGATACAATCCATTCAGACTTTGAACAAACATTCATGGTTGGCTCTATAATCTTTTTGAAAACTGTTGTCCACATTCATCAAATGGCAACAAAGTTATAAGCCATTTAAAACATGTTGAGGCTCCCCCTCTAATGCTGCCCCTTCTTGCCAACATCCCGTCAAACTGTTCAAAAACATTCATATTTAGGTCTTCAATCTTTTTGCAAACTGTTGTGCAGATTTGTCAAATAAGCCTTTAAAATATATGGGGACACCCCTCTAATTTTGTTCCCTCTTGACAAAACTGCACTTTCCAGAACCATTCAGAGTCAGGACTAGAATGAACTTACAAAATGTCATGCAGTTTCAAAGAGTGGCACCAAAGTTATAAACCATCCAAAAACTGATTTTCAACAACCCTGCGATGCACAAGTAAACATAGGTTTTGAAAGGGCACTTTGAAACAGTTGTTGCTAATTGTATAAGCGTACAAGTGACCAATAAACAAATAAATAGATGCCCCGGATTGTTTGTGGACATAGGTGAACAAAAATGCACATTTTTGGCCTTTTAAAGGCCATATGCCATCCCATCCCCATCACCCGTCACCTCTACAGAGATTGTTTCATTAGTTTGGCAAGTGCAATGTTGTGTTATTTAATATGTTTTTGATGCCATGTTCACAGACCCCAGCGGCTGTCTGCGAATCCAGCATGGCACACGTTTTGAAAAAATATGACGCACCTTACATTTTTTAGCATCCAATCAGTGGGCGTGCCCGATGTTAATGGACCTTACATCGCCCTCTGGACCAATTGGAGGCTGAACAGGGAAGTGAGTCTGTGGACCAAACCCAGATATCACACATTTTTGTTTCCTACTTTCTAGTCATTAAAAAAAAAAAAAAGAACTACTGGGCGGATTTACACCAAATTTACAAAAGCACGCTTTTGGGACCAAGCTGCCTGTCCTGCCGTAAATCTGGTGAAAATACATTCAGCGATTTGGGCTGTAGGCATGAGAATTTTTTTTTTTGCATTGTGTGTATGGGAAAAAAACATAAAATTGGGGACCCCCATGTAACTTTGCCCCCCCTTGATAAAACCTCACCAAACTTTGCAGAATCAATCTGACGGGCCATATACTTTTTTTGCAAAACTTTGTGATGATTCGTCTAGGGGGCGCAACGTTCTTCCTATGGGTTGAGCAACTTACCCCTACTTAAAGGGGCCGTACCCTGCTGAAGAGCGTGAGGCATGCTGGGGAAAAAGTTTGTAAAACAGATTTTGGGTTATTTGGTGATAGAAGGAGGGGTTGGGAAAGGTGGGAGAGTACAAAAACGTTATGTGGCTATTTTTGTAGGTTGAGAAAGGTTGGGCAGGTTTCGTAGCTGTTCATGGACACCACTGTAGTGCGCGGACTGCACAGTGAAGGGATATCTTGGAAAATGCATTTGAAGTCATTTGATGGCTGAAAGAGGGCATGGAAATGGTAGGGAAGTGGAATTAAGGTATTGTGGACCTATTTCTATAGGTGAAATAATGGTTTGAAAATGGGGGGCTAGGGTGAGTTTTAATAGTTGACTGTGTGTGGTACATACTTGTTAAATAGTTAATTGTATTATGGTGGTTAAGGCGAGTGGCCAGATAAGTGCATGGCCCCAAGAATATGTGCACTGAGCATAACCACCACAGTAGTAATATGTGTATAGTAATTATAGGTAATGTAGTAGGAGAACAAAGTGTTTGTAATTTGTAAAATGGAGGAATCATGTAATTGAACTGTATATTTTACTTACGTGTTTGATTATAATTGCTGTGGGTACTTAGTTTTATACCGGTATGAAGGTGATATCTCTGTTTTATTTTCGGTGGAAAATAAAACTGTACAATTTGTTAAACAGGATAGTTTAAAAGCTGTAGTCGTATACAATGTGACATATATCTTTTTTTAAGACACTCATAAACAGTACATTCTAAGTACTATGTTTGGTACAACATAAGTGTATGACACACTGCTGTTCTTTTGACATTAAATCATTATTGGGTCATTGTCAAAAAAAATCTGTACTGGATTAAAAAGATCTTATTACAGTTACGTGAGTGTAAGGGTGGTAGATTTGTCAAAGGTTTCCCCCCTGGCTCACCTGAGTTCTCTTCTTGTGGCGTTCCGCGGAGGACTCCTTCTCCCGGCCGGACCGGGACTTGGATAAGTGCGCGCGAGTCGAGTCTGACTCCAGCGCGAGCGTTCAAAGTTCTAGGATGTTGCATGTTCCAGGACGTCCAGGAAGAGGATCGAAGAAAGGTAAGAGATACTGGAAACAGGGGAAAAGGGAAGAAAGAATAAGGGAGTTGGCCAGGAACTTGGAAGGGTAACGCTGAGCAGCACACACACGTCGAGACACTACCTAGAGATAGCGTTGAGACGCGCGGAGGCGCGGGGCGGTGGCCCATTTATAGAACGTGCCGTGTCCGACGTACAGGCTAGTACGGAACACGGCACTGGGCACGGCCATGTTGGAAGTATCAAGGAGCACACTCTCCGTCTGGACCAGGACCAGGAAGACCAGAAGGCGCTATGTCCATGGTTCATGACAAGATTGTTTGTTTGAAGTATTTTGTGATTAAGGGAATGTTTGAAGTAGTTAGATACCTGTTGGTGTATTATAACTACATTAGTGGTTAGGAAATGTTTTGTCATATACGAATTCAGGTGGCATATTTGAAGTGTTTTGGAATGAAGAGTGTTTTTCAAGTAGTTAGATACCTGCTGGTCTAGTATAGCTAGATTTCAAAAGTACTATTGCAGTATTATTGTTGTAGTTAGATACCTGCTGGGGTATTGTAACTGATAATTGTGCTATAGTTTAGTAACTAAATTTCGGTTGAAGGAATATTAAGTAGGCATTTGTTAGATTTGCTGGTAACCTATGGTTTGGAGTAACAGAGGTATTGTTACATTCAAACCAACCTTGTCTTTTTTAACATATGCATTGTAATGCCCTGAAGTGGTTGTGGCACTATTGTCGTATGCTATAATGATAATGATAATGATAATAATAATGATAATGATGTGTTATTTATATAGCGCCTTAACCCAAAGTGCTTTACAGAGAACATATTTACATACAATATCACCCAACCGAACTTGGTACTCATTTATCGACCTCGGAAGGATGAAAGGCTGAGTTGGCCTTTCATCTATACCTACTGTTGTGAAGGTTCTCTCTCTATGAGATACTTGGCCGTGTGTGAAGCTTGTGAGGTTACAGTTATCTTTGGTACCATCTGCATTGTACCTTAGAAACATTAGTAGGACCTATAGTCTATGGGAGTTTTTTTTGTACGGAGGAACGATTTTCTGAGTTGCAAAAAGGGCATAATATG
Source organism: Ambystoma mexicanum (assembly GCF_040938575.1). NCBI lineage: Eukaryota > Metazoa > Chordata > Amphibia > Caudata > Ambystomatidae > Ambystoma > Ambystoma mexicanum. The sequence continues at coordinate 825,412,481 of NC_090932.1, forward strand.
CCACAATTTGCATTTTGCAGAAGCGGGTGAAATGCAATAGAATCAGAATTTGGTATGGATACATATATAATTTGTTAATTAGGGATGTGCTCTTGTGAAATATGGTTGCAGAGAGTGCATGTATGTTTGCACATGTATGATATTTGGAAGATTTCATTTATAGGGCTGTTTTTGGTTTCCCATACTTGTAAGAAGTACATTAGGAGTTCTTGTGGATCTTTTTGTGTCTTTATGATACATTTTACCATTCCTGCACAGTATTACAATTGTTGCTTTATACCTGAGACAATGTAAATTTTGTCAGGATTGTTAGTGGCATTTGCATGTAGGATGAGCATTTGCAAACAGAACTGGTCCGAGTTGTTTAAGTAAATGTTGTTATCAAATGGAGACAATTGAAAGAGAAGATTTACTGTTACATTAGCATCACATTTTACCACATTTATGTTACAGAATTTAAATGAACTAGAGAGTTTTGTATGTGGATCGCAAAACACAGGCATTGTCAATAACATTGTATGAGAAGGTACTTTATAAATGAAAACAATGCTGTGCATTCTGCAAGGTAGTATGAATAAAAAAATTCAATTATTGTCTTCATTCCAGTAATTTATATCTGTATCTGTTACATAGGTAGTGCAGGTTTGAGGTGTATCCTGCGTTTACATGATGGAATCATGGCAGATTGGAATTTTGCGTACAAATAATATTACCTGCTTGTGTGGGTCGAGCATTATTGATAAATTCCCCAGTGACAGTGGACAATACAGTGGACTGATGCAGCGAGTATGTTAACTGCAGCAGTATAATATGTAGTGTCATTGATGTACACCTTACCAAACAAAATACAAACATTAAAAATAATTAAAGGTAAATAGTTGTGAGAAAGTTTTGTAAGTGCACTACACGTTTAAACATATACGAGTATCATTACATATTGGTGTGCAATAACGCGTGCATTGGCCTATCGCACTCACCTCCAGTATCAATGGCAGTTGGCACCTGTGATCATGAGCTTGCAAGGGGGCTGGGTGGATGGGGACGCTCAAGGTGCGGTACACAATGTACACCTCAAAGGCATTTTATGCACTGTGACTATTGGCCAAAATGGGCACCACAATCCCAGTGTCTCCAGACTCCCCTTTGAAGACCTTGCTCCTCCAATGAATATATGTATGTGTCCCCTGACCATTGTCCTGGGACTATAATGCTTGCCTCATCCTCATTCTCCCTCTGGCTCCATGTCATTTCATCACCTGCCTGTTCATCCCCAGGCTTTTTAACGTGCACATTCCATCTAATGTGCTCATGTTTTTTTTTGTTTTTTTTGTGGGGGGTGCCCTCCCAAGCCCCCCTCCCACACTTAATTTTTGCCATTGCCCACACGCCCAAATCCTTATCTGCCCTTTCCCACCCCTCTAAAAAATTTGATGAGCACATTCGATGGAATGTGCACGTCAAAGCCTGGGGATGAACAGGCAGGCGATTAAAGGACGTTGTACCCTCCCTCTCTCACTTTTATCTAGAAGCTCAGCATCTGTAGAGCTCTGGTACTTTCTAAACTATACTATTGCAACAGCCTATTCTTTAATCTGCCCACTTTCTCTCTCTGCCCCCTCCAGCTAATTTGAAATAAGGCTGCAAAACTTGTAATTGGCCTAAAGACAAGGGACCGCAAATCTCACTGTGGCTCTTCAAACTTTACTCTCTAGGGTACCTAATCTCTACATTGTTTTCTAACGTTTAATGTTATGTGGATGACACTCAACTCTCTTTCATCCCATGTGCTGCATCCTTTTCTCTCTCACTTATTGCTGACTGTGTATGTGTGATTCAGGAAAGGTGTGCCTCCAACCATGTCTGCTTTAATTCCAGTAAGACTGAGATCATTCTTATTGGATCCTGATACTGCTGTCTCTCTTTTACTCTGGCTATCCTCCTTGGGACCTATGCCTGTACCTTCCGGTGAGGAAAAAAACCTTGGTGTCATCTTTGACTCAACCCTCCCCTTTAGTCCTCACATTACAGACATCTTTAATAAGTCCCACAACCAGCGGTATCTACTGAGAGGTAGTCTTCATTTTGTCATTTTTCCCCAGAAGCCCACTGTATCAAGAGCTCTAGTTATGTCTAGACTGGGCTACTGTAACAGCCTCTTTCTAAATGTCCCTGCCTCTACTCTTTGACCTCTGCAACACATCCAGGACAGGACTGCAAGACATGTCCTTGGCCTAAAGCCAAAGGATGATGTATCTCCAGTCCTGAAATCTCTACACTGGCTACAATTGGTAGCTGCAAGGATCAAATTCATTCATTTACTCACAACACTTTCTGGGACCACGACCACACAACATATAACTTTATCTTCCTAAGTATTTTTCTTCTTGTGCCCTTTGCTCATCCACCTCAACTCTCTGAGGGTTAGATGCTTCTCCACGTAGAGAGTGGGAACGGGTAGATTTTTCTCCTCAGCTGGTTAGTCCCTCTAGAACAGCTTCCATGCCTCTCTCAAACTTGAGCAGGAACACCTCAGGGTCTGAAAGTAAATGAAGACTTTCCTTTATGCTTCTGCTTTCTCTCCCTTCTCTCCCCTGCTGATGTTCTCATTCTGCTGCACTAACTGGTTACCTGACCACCCTGTAAACTTTATCTAGATCAGGTTCCCTTATGGCCAGTAGCTCCATGCACTGTCTCCGGGTCCACCACATACTATGGACTGTATTTGGACAATTCCTATTTGCACTTAGTTACAACCGGCCATCCCGGTGTCACTTACTGGAGGTTGCTTATTGCACTCTCCCTTTCCATCCCCCTTGCACATCTCCTCTCGTTTCCCCTTGCACTTGCACAATATGAATGACACATGGCCTAGTAAGATCATTTGTTTCATTTCACTTTGTTTTACCCTTCCTTGTCTTGTTTTGACTAGAAACAACTGTGTAATGGTGCGCTACAACATGACTTATCATATCATATATTGTTGTTTTGTTCTCTGGCCCCCCACCCTTTTTTGGTCTTTTGGCGATCTGCACATTTATTTTTTGGGTGCAGGCGCTTCTAACCATGGAATAAATGAGTAAAGTAAGGTACCCAGTCTTTACATCAAATTAATTTATTTCGAATTATTATCCATCGAAATTCATTAATTGAAATGCTTTTCCATCGAGAAGCTTATTATTTGAATGAATTTCGATGAATTCAGGAAAGGGTTAATTTTCGAAAATGGGGGTTGAAGTGGGAGGTTAGGGAAAGGGGACCCCTGGGAGTTGGGGAGTTTTGGGGGGACCCCCCAATAAACAATGAACAACGGACTGGTGTAGTGTGTTTTCATATAACGTGATATGGAGCTGTCCAGTCCTTAAATCTGACCAGCTATGTATAAGATGTGTAGTGTGCACGTGCATTTGATTTTCTTGGACTGGGGACCTTTATTTTATCTTATTGGACCCCCTGAATAAAATAAAAGTGCACACTACACATCTTATACAGAGCTGTTCAAGAGCTGTTCAAATTTATGCACAGGACAGCTCCATATACTGTTAAAGCGTTTTACATGTTCCATCAACTTTCCATGCAAGAAATACAAAGTGTTTATATAACAAAACCCTTTTCGATGAAAAGGTTTTGATTCATAAATACTTTACACTTTATGTATGATAATCCGATGGAACATTTTTTCCATTGCATACCTTTCGATGCATTCCATTGTCGATGAAATGCATTAGATGAAAAGACTATACACCGTAAAGTAAATGAAGTCTGGACACACTGGAAAGTAGGTACAATGATAAGATTGCAATACACCAAAAGTGTTGGTCAACACTGAAATAACAGGTGAAGGAATTTGTATTGCCAATGAGCATTATGAACATGTGACTGTGGCCTTTCCACATTTACCTATTAATGTAAAGGGCAACAAAGGGCGTGTGAATGCATGCAGAAATGGATATGATTGTGGGAATAGATGTACACAGAAGCTAGTAAGCCTGTTCTCCACTGTATGTGTGTATACAGTTTAACATTATCACTGTATTTGTCTTTACGTTACTATTATTCATTCAGGTTCCAGCAATTATGCCAGGCAAAGTGTGATGCCTTTGTGTCTGAGGCTTGTGAACACACTATGTGCAGGTCTTTTTGAGAAACAAATTTTCTTTACAATACCTTAGATCATGCTGCTGCAAGCCTCTGCTAGGGAAATGCCTCTCATAGCAGAGAGCAGGGGGCAGATTATTATTAATGTGTATAGAAATCCATGCTTGTCTGGACCGCGCCTGAGGTTATCTTTGAAAGAATACATAAATGTGTTGGGAACAGGCACGTTGATACTGGTTAAATGGAAGTAAATATTGTGATATGTGGTTTACTTGACATGTTTTATTGTTTTTCAGTACACTGATTGCCAGTAATATTGTTCATTTTTGTGACATGTGTTATCAGAAACGAAACTGACTTGGGCATGCTGTGAACTCTACATGGAGGATCTCATTGTTATGTGTCCTTGAATAAACCACACTAAGAATGTTAAGCACTACATGTGTTGAACACCCACAAAGAAATAATAACATTCACTACATTGAAAGCTGATGTTGGAAAGTAACATTTTTATTTCGGAAAACTGTTTTGAAGCGGTTGGTCCTGCACTACATCGGAAGAATGTATTTGAAAAACGTAATGTAAGAAAGATTTTAAATACTATTTATTGAAGTGTGGATTGAAAGTGTACTGTGTGCCATATGATGAACGTCCTGATGGATGAATCTTCAATTTGACTCAAAGAATAGACATTGTACGGGTGAATTGTAACTTAAATTTGTAGCCAAAAAAGAATGTACTGTGTATATTTAACTATAAAGTGGTTACAGAAATATGTTTTTGCATTCTCGATTTTATAAAGTTATACAATCCCGATCTGCACATGTCATGGACACAGTCTACCGGTGACAGCTTTTTCAACAGTATTCGGACAATATTTATCAACAACAGTTATGTAATAACAATAATCTGAGACGATCGCCATACAACAATCTGTCCTTTAGCGGTTGCAGTAACAAGGAGCAAGATGGGAGCATATAGTTCCTAGAAATGTGTGGATGTGAAAGCGTTGCATTGATTTCAATTTTAAAGCACGCATTTCTCCTCTGTAATGGAGCACCATGTGTGTAGATTACTTGTCGGTCATAGAAGATACATTTTGGCAGAGACTTGCATCAACGGATCGATGTTCGGATTTGGCATTAAAAGATCATTGTTGACATTTTCACTAAAAATGAGAATGATGCAAAGTTTGCCATCTATGAACTGTGTTAGAAAAAGTTAACCAAGTTTTCGTGGACTTAGTTGATGTTTTCATCGTTGTGGCAAAACAAAAAGGACTTGTTATGGTCCTGACTATTGTTGTTTTCTTCAAAATAAAATGTTTTTATCATTTTTGTAAAAAGAAAGAAATTTTTTGCATTTGTTGTGGATGTGTGTGTTTAAGTTCCTCCTTTTGCGTTAGATAATCTTATGAGGTTGGTGATGACAGGGTGCGTTTGGCTACACTGCCCACTAACGTCATTGAAATAGGTGGAGCTTATTTTTAGCGTACAGTGATGTTAGCATTGTGGGCGAACTAACGTAATAAGTACTGCAAGGGCTTTTGAAAGTAGGGCAATAGAATCTAATTGAGTCTATCTACTTCATTGAGAAATGTAAAGTAGATGGAGTCTATAAGATTATTTTTTTCAGTTCTATTTTTTAACCGTGAAAAGTGGTTCCTAAAGGAACCATTTCTTTGTCTTTTTTTTTCAGGAGATGTCAGAAAGTAAGGTGTGGTGTGAAATGAGACAAGAGGCATCACCCACAAAAATAGGAGGGGCGGGTGGAAAAGGGACGATGTTGGGCGTGTGTAACATCTAAGGTAGGGGGCAGTGTTTCTCATGCTATTTGATTACAACTTCAAACACACTTCAAAATTGCTCCCCCCTGCCAGTTGGCGTGTTGCAGTTTGTTTGTTTTATTATTTATAATGCACGTCAGACCCAGGGGTAACAGGGCGCAGCAGTTACAAGGATATGCAAAGCTTGGTTACAAGAATTGTGGTGGTGTATATATACCTTATTTACAAAGCATTACTTACAGAAAAGGTATAAACAAGTGTTACATATAACTTAGAGAGAAAGGTATTAGTGCAGTATATACAGCGTACTGTTATCTTAGAAGGATATGGATCAACATCCTCTTTTATCGTTTGCAAGGTAGCTGATGGGATTGTGTGTCCCATTGAAGAAGGATGTGTGGTTATATTATTGGTTGAGTAATATGAGGTGGAGGAAGACAGGCTACTAATTCTTAAGAAAGGAACAACCTTTCTGAGAGCACTGCATTGGTTGGATTGTGTGTGGTGGCACATGGATGTGGGCCCATAGGATTATTGGGCAGGTAGTCTGCAACTGAGTAGAACGTTGCACTCACAGCATTTTTCTTTGGTATCTTTAGCCTTTGGTACATTTCCCAACAGTGGTAAATAACTGCCACACCCATGATTCTCTCTGGGTGCTAGAGGTAGGCACTTACTGTACCTCATCTTCTTGGTCCTCTACATTGTCTTTAGAAATACTGCACATTTTGTTGTCTAGGTCTTTCAGCTGGGGAGGAGGGATGCCAATAGCTGATGTAATTTTTAGGATAAATGGCAGTTTTGCTAATATTCTTTCAAGTATGTGCTCTGCACTAGATTGTTAATGGACAATGAGTAAGAATAATTGTAGGAGCTGTGCAAGGGTACATGTTGAGCTTGAAAGTTGCTATATCAGCAGAAAATGCAGTCCTGAACTGTCGGCAAAGCACGGACCTGATCGCAAAGTGCGGACGTGTTTGCAGACACGTCATCATGCCATTGACGCGCAGTCACGCGACACTGTCTGCAATGACGTCAGAAGTTTGCGGACGTTGACGAATGCAAAACCAGTGCAATTAATTGTAAAAAATGTATAGACGTGTTAAAAATGATTCTAAAAGGCGGGGAATGGCGGGAGTTTTAAGGAGAAACGTTGTGAATTAGACAAAAATGTTGCTATATTGCGGTAAGTATGATATTAGTAAGTTGTAGGAAATTAAGGGTGCAGTGTTAAATTAACTGATCAAACTTTGTTAAAGGGACATTATGGTTAAGTTGCACTTATAAAAACCTATGAAATTCACTGAAAAAAACTTTGTTAAAGGGACGTTATAGGACGTTATGGTTAAAAGTAAAACCAAAATCCCCCAGAATTACCCCAGAAGTGTGCCAGTCATGGTAAACTAAGCAACCATAAATGCGCCACCACCGTGCAATGCTAAGAATAACACCCAGGACATGAAAGATGACATAACAAATGTCATTGATGACATCACTTATGGCATCACATATCTGGGCCACTTGTTTTTGTTTACTGACATGATTAGGTTAGTTTTATGTTTTTACTGACAATGAGACTTTCCAAAATTTAAAAGGTGCTATATATATGCACATTAACCTTTTTATATGTTCTTAAAGTACTTTCTTTAAAATATAATCTGAGCTCATAGTGCACATACATGGGGCAATAAGCACTCCTCAAACACACAATTAATTTGTGTACATGTTGATTAACTCTAATTTTATTGACGTTTCTTGCTGCTGTTGTTTCTTCCATACTTCAGTTTCCCTGTATGTGCCTCTAATTTGTATGCATTGTGCATTTTTATATGTATTTGATCTACTAACACAAGTGTGTGGTAAGTTTTCAATTGTTACCTATTTATTCCATGTTTAACGTTACTCAAAAATCTCATAAGGTAATGTAATGTAATGTAAAAATAATGTATAAAGCCCACCTATACCAGCGAGAGCATCATGGCCCTGAGGAAATGCCAGGACTGAGGGAAGCGGGCAGCTAGACTTTGAAGAGGAACGTTTTGAGAGCACGGCAGAACTTTAAATGGTCATCTGTGGCCCATAGAGAAAATGATGTGACATTCCACAAAGTGGCAGCTGCCATCAAGGAAGAGCGACCCCCCATGCAAGTAAACTTAACACAGGGACTGTGATCGTAAGAGATGAAGCAGAACACACATGTGCCGAGTTGGGGCGTAAGGGTGGAATTTGGCCTGGAGAAATTCAGGACCTTTAGCATAAAACACACAATGGAACGCACATAGGGCCTTACATTTGATGTGTTTCACCACAGGGAGCCAGTGCAGTTTAGCCAAGATAGGAGAGGCTGAGAAAAACCTGGGAGCCTCAATGGCAATTCGGGCTGCTGTGTTTTGCAGTACTTGAAAACACTGGACAAGATACGCCGGCTGGGCCAGATAGATCACATTGCAGTTATCCAGAGAGCCAGAGGTAAGAGACGATACCACCAAGGAGTGAAGGAAAACGGGGAGGAACGGGAGGACTTTGTGCAAGATACTCATTCATTATTTTACTATCTCAAATTACCAGATTAAAAATATTTTACTTCTATGGTGCATGCTGCAACCATTGCCTATATGTGTGTATGATTAGTTTAATCTACTAACAACACCACTAGAATACAATGCTTTCGTTACAAGAGAAAATTATTTAATACATTAAGTAGTTCATGATAGTTCTTCCATTCACCCCCAACATCTTGTTTCCAAGATTATATACTAAACCCCTTGTACGGACTGTTCATCAAAATTAATTTAATATGTGATGTCATCAGTGATGTCAATAATGACATTTGTGATGTTATCTTTCATGTCCTGGGTGTTAGTCTTAGCAGTGCACATACTGCAATACAAAGCTTGGCAATGACCAAATGCCACCATGTGCTATCACTAATAACTTAGAAAGATTCTAAATTGCAACTCCCAAAATGCAAAAGAAACAAGACTTCATAAGAACCTACATATTGTAATGGATCATGTTGGCAAGTGTGCATGTACTGCCAACATATTTAACTTCCACACCCAAACTGCCACTTCAAAATGTGCTAAAATTGTTTTCCATCTGCCATTCTTTTCTTTTAGAAAAAGATAACACACATTTCAGCTATAAATGCACATCTGCATTGTTTTACTTTCATGAAAATGCTCCTAAAAGATTTCTTTTAAATGGTCACCATTTTCCATGTGTTCATTCCTTATATATGTCTTGCTTTCCAACCTCACTCATTACATCCCTTCCCCACACATATGTGCATACCACCACATTATCTATAAAGAACACTTCACTGTACATATAAAGTACTCTTCTTTCTGAACTTCTACTATAAGACACCAAACACTGCTGCATCAAAAATCCAGCATTGCATTACCACTATGCTACAGTTTCACATTCTTTAAAAACACTGCAACATATTACAAATACATTACACCACAAACACAGCACTCTTCTATTAAAATCAGCAGCACAAATATAACCTATGAATGCAACTTTATCTTACACCCACTTTTGCCCTGTTCCTTCTAATGGGCCAAACAGCACTACTTCTACTCCAATTGTTTTAACAGCATGGTTAACACACTTTTGTACACCACTGATAACACAACAGTATTAACTCTTTTTTCCGCAACAACTCCTTCATAAATAACAACCTTGCTTACTAAAAGTACTTCACCATTACCACATATACCCACTAACTTTCCTTTTCAACTATAGGAAAGAAGAAGATTGCCAAAGACAGCTACCAAAAAAGAACACTCTACACATCCTACACAGTAAGTATACCAGTAGAGCATGTATATTTTTCTAATTGTAACCATGCACTTTCACTATATATTAGCCTAGATTATTCTTTTTGAATCAACTATTATTGTACTCTTACTCATTATATTGCAACATTCAGACTCTTTATATTTCTATCTAAACACCACCATTATAACGGCCACAGTTTCCCTCAAAACATCATAATGTCCCTACTTATTCAAACACACAACCACTTCATTATTCACTAACCCAAGCACATCACACCTGTACAGACTCTTACTCTTACAGCCTTCCCAACTATGGCGGCCATTGGGAGCGGACGCGGTGGGAACACAAGTGATCCTAGCGCGTCCGCTCCCCAAAAAGGATCAAAAAGAAGGTAAGTGCGGTTGGGAGGGCGGGAGTGGGATGGGGGTTAGAACAAAAAAAAAAACATACCTGTGTCCCCGGCGAGGGACGAGGGAAGCCTCCAGCCATGTGGAGTCGCAGAGCGGGGGTGACCCTGCTCTGAGTCTCCACACGGCTTGAGGCTTCCCTCGTCCCCCGCCGGGGACGCAGGAACAAGAAGGTAAGTTGGGGGGGCGGTGGGAGGGAAGGGAATAAAAAAAAAAAGACTTACCCGAGTCCCCGTTGGGGGGCAAAGGCAACCTCTTAGCCGCGGGGAGGCTCGGAGCGGGGATGGCCCCCCTTCGAGCCTCCTCATTGGCCGAGGGGCTGCCACGTCCCTGCCAGGAACAATGGCTGTGGAATCCCGGCTGAGGGATTCCCGGCCGGGTAATGACCCGGCGAGAGCCAATCAGAATGAGTGTTGCATTCTCCTTGGCTCTCGCCGGGTAATAATATACCAAATGTCACTTTGGCTTCCCCAGACCATTTTGCAAACAAGGACAAGTAAATAGCTTGATGTCTTCTGTTAGACACAGTGGGCCTCATACTGGGTCTGAGGGAAACTGTGCCGGTGCTACAAGCGGGTTGCCGCCTGACCTGTAATAATTTACTGGTACCTGACCTCCCGCTGCCACCGACTCGTTATGAGTCTGGTGACCGGGAAGTCAGGTGCTGGTATATTTGTTAATCCCCAGTCCCATACAGTCTTAATGGACTCTATGGGAGTGGGGACACCGGAGCACCAGCACCGTTAGCATCAGTGCTGGTGCTCCGGTGAAGAGTCTGCCTACCATGGCCACTGCGCCCAGCATGGTCACACCTGTCGAGCACAGCGGCTACGGCAGGCAGACTGGTAGTTTGCCGGTCTGGAAACAAGGGTGCCAGTGAGCTTACTGGCACCATTGTTTCTGGACTGGCAAACTTAAAATGATGCCGAGTGTAAAAGGCAAATCCCCTAAAATCACATACATTAAAAGGGACAAAGCATCCAAGTACATCAATGATTTCAATGCAATAATTGCTCTCTTGTGGAATGCAAAGATAGACATACAATACATTACAGACAATTCTACTGCAGTTGCAAGATATGGAACAGCCTATCTCACCAAAGCTAAGAAAACAGAGCTAAACGACCTGTGAGATGACATATAATCTGAAAAAACACTGTCATAAATGTGGTACAGCTTTGGTATAAAAATGCTCTCCCATAGACAATGTGGGTGCCACGAAGTTGCAGACATTTTAACAGGTACAACCTTCTATGAGAAATCTCAAGACATTGTCTGGCTAAACCTTGGTCCAGCTTCATCCAGAAAAAGAGCACTAACATCCTACCAGGAGATAGAAACAATAGCCACAAATGATCCCAACAGCTAGGACATTTAAAAAAGAAAAAAAAAATGTAATTGACAGATACAACCCAAACAGAAGTACTGCTTTGGAAAACATGTGCCGGTACGACGTAGCCCAAAACGACTCCTGCAAAAACAATGTCACACCAGATGAGACAACTAGCAAATATTCAGTCTCAACTTGTGAAGGAAGCCTAGTGAAACTTAGCAAAACCTGCCTAATTAATCATATAAAGTTATAATTTAAATCTCTGCAACATAGAGAACTGTATTACATGGCCCTACTGCAACTTTTTAAACCTTGGAGACAAGAAGAAAAATGATTAGGTAATTAAAACTCAATCAATACAAATAAATGATGTTGGAGAATGAATGCCAAAAAGAGGAAGATATAGAAGATCAACTAGATAAAGACAATTCTGAGGGCAGTCAACCTTCCCTTACAGTAAGCCCAGAACCACTCGGAGAACCACTAAATCTATATGAATACGAAATAGGCATGACTGAGGTAGAAAATACCCTGTATCAATCTAAACAGTCGAAGGAAGACTTGTCAGTGCTGAAATCACAGCTAAATCATGAACAACTCACCACTAATTTGGAAGTCACTGAAGAAATTGAACATGGTTTTAAATATGAAACTAAAATGTGTACCTCTAAAAATTAGAAATCTCTGCTCCTGTCTGAAAGCAGTGAAGCTGGTTATGCAAAACATTCTTAATTAAAATAATCAGCAAATCTCTATAAAACCTTACAAACAAAAACTTTACAGCTGTTGTAAAGCCCCCTAAGGTTTAGCTGCCCACAACATAGGAGGTGCAACCTTACACTGAATAATGCTCCTCAAAGTAGAACACAAAGCACATTTGAATACTACAAATCATCATACCTTTCCCCAAATGCCCCACACATTTCCTGCCTAGTATAGTAGCCTTCCCCCCAAAGCTAAGAACACCACTCAGTCCAGCACTCGCACCACACCTTGCCTAGGCTCCATAAACCGATCACGACTTGGTTCTAGGACCTTAGTCCACAACCCAGTACTCTCAAATCCTACATTGGGGGCCAACAGGAGACTTAGACTCTCCTCTCGGACTTACCAGCGCCATGCAACAAATAGGAAACTGAATAACCCACCTATCAAATACAGCCATCCCAATAACATTACTTCACACATGATTCCTCAATCTCTGTTCTACAAGGTTACCTCATCAGCTACCACACTGCAACCTAAATTCCAACACTTCCATTCTAATACTCAGTCTGACAATACTAGCCACTGAGTCCAACCCTCCCGACATAATTTACTGATATCTCCTCCTATTACTCTATGGAAAGGTGCCCTACTGAACCTGTGATCATTATGTGCACATGCCATTGACATCTACAACCTTATCCTAGAATACCAACTAGATTTCCTAATAAAGACCGAAACCTGGCTCCACACAGCCTCAGGTCCATTACTAACTCTAGTCATCCCCCAAACTACACCATACTCAGAACTGACAGCCCAGAGACAACAGGAGGAGGTGTAGCTATCATTGCTAACCATCATTACAGATCAGAGCCTTTAAAACTGAGACAATAGACGGATATGAACTCCTAGCACTAAAACGAACCACTGACTCAGAACTATCAACTTCCTCATAATATACAGAGCACCGAGTTTCTCTAACCATCTAGACATGGATATCCCCTTGCTCATTATACCGCTCCGCAAACCCATGACCAAATTCATCCTACTAGGGGACATTAACTTGGGCTTTAATGATGTACGAGATCAAAAAGCCACACCCTTCCATAAGACACTACAAGAAATGCAGTTCTCCCAAATCATCAACGCTGCGACCCATACCAAAGTTTATCTTATATTGGATCCTCACATTGAATACCAATGTTACCCTTGAAGACACCCTAGAAATATCTTGGACAGATCATCCCCTAATTTGTTTTAACATTTCTACTACCAAAGCCCAAGAATCACCATCTCCTTCGCCCTCTCCCTATATTAGTGAAAAACTAATGGAAACTCACACCAGAAAATCTAACCCCAATACTAAATAAATCACTCAATGCACAGCCTACAATGAGTACGACCCCTGAGATTATCCCTCTTCATAACAAAACCTGCCTGAAAACCGCCAACAACGAAGTAGCCCCACACAAGTCCAAACTGCCCAGAACCAAACGTAGCAACTCCTGGTTTAATGATGAACTCATTGAACACAGAAGAAACAAAAGAGCGTTAGAACTCATAAACAGAAAAAAACCTCTAACGAGTCCAAAAAAGATCTCAAAGAAATTGCACAAAAATACAAAATTCCAGTAATTACCCAGAAAGCCAGTTCCTTGAATTCACGCTTCACCAATGCCACCTCTAATAGTAAAGAACAGTTCTCTGTACTTAGGGAACTGGAAATACCCATAACATCGCCCACCTCCATCCGTCCTAACATCAAAGAAGCCTGGGTCATGCCATTAATTAAAAAACCTAGTCTAGACCCTACTATTCCCACTAACTACAGACCCATCACCACAGGCCCCTTTTTCCTCAAAATAATCGACAAAATTGCTTACAACCAAGGCCAATCCCACCTTGAAAATAATCATCTGTTAGGTGATAGTCTGGCTTCCAACCCAAACACAGCACAGAGACAGCACTACTAGATTTAAAACATCAGATGGATGCTATCAGAGACTCAGGAAATCTGTGCATCCTACTACTGCTGAATCTGCCTTCTGCATTTGATTTAGTGGACCATGATAAACTTTGACTAGCACTATCGAAAACTGTTCACTTCTCCAATGATGCAACCACTTGGATCAAATCTTGCCTATCGGAATGTATGTCCAGAGTAGCCATTGGCGAGGAGGCGGCTGATCCTTTAACATTGCCCATAGGCATGCCACAAGGATCGTGCCTCTCCCCCAACCTCTACAATGCCTACACAAAACTCACTGCATTTGAGGATCCCATATAAGATTCTACCTTTTTGCAGCATTAGATGCCATGGGAGTAATATATACCAATTTTGCAGATGATACTCTGATACTCATCCCAATCTGTGATAATCTAGAACAAGACACCATTCTCGTAAACAAAATGTATTTACTCACCCAAAACTGGATGGCAACAAATAGTCTATGCCTAAACGGCGATAAGACCGAGATCCTCATAGTGGGTGTGCCTGCCCACCTGAAAAGACTACACCAGGACTATACCTCTATCATTATAGATGATACTCACATAACTATTTCAAGCCAAGTCAAAACCCTAGGCATATACCTAGACTCTATTCTCACCATGAGTAAACATATAAACTCACTCGCCTCCTCCACTGCCTAGACAGCCAAACTCTTTGGCCTTAGTCAACAATTTCGGACCCCTCAAAACTGCATCACATAAGCAAGAGCTCTCATTATGTCCAAGCTAGACTATTGCAACATACTACTGCTAGGCACCACAATGAAAACCTAGCTAAATTGCAACTGCTGCAAAACAAAGCGTTAAGAGCAGTGCTGGGCATCAATAAAAGGGAACATATATCGCAGACTAGGAGGGAAGTACATTGGTTGCCCATACAAGCTAGAATATTACATAAAACACTCAACACCACACACAAATGCATCACCAAAAATGCCCCCATATGTTTCAACCATTGTCTCACTCACAAAACAGCCACCAGATCCCTCATATCCAACTCGAACACTCACCTACTCATCCCCTGCTTTAAGAACACAAGAATAGGTATCTCCAGCTTCCCTGTAGCAGCGCCCAGAATCTGGAACTCTCTTCCCTCTAACATAAGGAATGTGCCATCCCACACCCTCTTCAAAAAACTGCTAAAAACCTTGCTTCTCAATAAATTCTATCCTCCCAGATCAAGATCTCTCGAATAACTGTATGCTTATAACAATGTCAACTGACAATGAACGATTGTAATCACAATGTTAAGTGATATGTCCTAACACTATTTCCTTGTAACCAGAAAGCATCATTGTAATCTTGTAACCTACACCGTGACTCCCCAGGGTTTGGGTGTATAATCAAATGTAATAAATACATTAAAAAAAATATATATCAGCAGAAGCTGCTACTGAAGTACACAGATTTCTGAAACAAATGAAAGTGCTCCTGCTAGATGAAGGACGCATGGTTTTCAACCTCATGTTGGCTTTAATTCACCACCGAATGCAAGAAGTCCTAAAAACCAACTACGGAGAACTATTTGGACGAAAACACGTTTTTGTTTTTGGAGACCTCCTACAGTTAACACCAGTGAAAGGATAACCTATTTTCAAAACATTAGGACACAAACAATGCCACAATATCCTCAGCAGCATTGGAAATGTAAATCTCTGGCAACATTTGCACTACAGAAAACTAACTCAAAACATGCACCAGTCTGCAGACCTCACATAAGCTAACATTTGAAAAAGCATTAGAACTGGATTGCTTACTAAAGATACAAAATCCATCTTAAATAGTAGACAAATCCATGAGCTGTATGGGCGAAACACTTCTGCTCCTGATGTCATGGGACAATTAACTCAGCAAAATATAAAAAAAGATCCTTAATGCCAAACCTTGTAAGATATAGTCAATTCAACAAGTAAAGTTAAATAATAAACGAAGCCCATACTGCATATCAGCTCCACAGACAAGCTAGAAATGCACAGCATAACACTCCATATGTGTCGACAAGCAACAGCACAACTAAATAGCATAGGAAAACGTATCTGCAGCACAGCTGGCTTAGAAAAGGTATTAATTCAGTGTCTAAACTGCAGAGTAAATCTTAAAGGTAACCTAGATGTACAACATTTAGTCAATGGAGAAATTGGTACAAATGTTGACTTCACAACATATCCACATAACAACAACATTCAGTTGGTCAACATCCACTTTGACAAAGTTGCAGAAGTTAAAACAATTGACCGTGCAATAACACGTTTCCTTCTTTTCATAGATGTGTACGTTCCAGAGAACAATTCTCTCTATCTCTTGCATATGCTGTCACTATTTACAAATCACAAGGTCTAACCCTAGATCACACATTGATTGACTTTGGCAGCACAGTATTTAAACAAGTTAAATTTGATGCAAACGAAGTCAACGCTGATATTCCTTGCATCCTAAAATACAACAGTTTATGTTCACTGTACACCCCCATCTAGATAGGTACCCTGTACCTCAAAAAGAAAAACCTTTAATAAGAAAATGAATACAAACAGACCTATGAAAGATCTCCCAACAATACTGGTAAAGAAACAACACCCAACTGTTTCTCCATCAAATAATACAACAACAAAACTGTCAAGTACAAACCAACTGCACGTTCTTCAGAAGACAAATGAGACAAATATCTCCTCTCAAAAAAGAACTGCAGGCCCATCAAAAGACGCAGAGGCACAACTCTCTGGTCCATTTAAAATCAGAAACACAACTGGAGTAAATTGCTATGCAAATGTAACAATCAATCTTCTCTTCCAGTTGCCACTTATTGTTCACAATATTTACTGTAATCCTGACAGCACTTACAGTGTCTCTGGTAGAAGGCAAACATTGTACTACTGTGCATGAATGGTAACATTTACCATAAACACAGGAAGATCCACACAAATTCCTAATTTACTTACTACAAATACTGGAAACCAAAAACATCCATATAAATGAAATCTTCCAGATTTCACACACGTGGAAATATACATGCACTCTCTGCAACCATGTTTCACAAGAGCACATCCCTAATGAACAATTTGTATATGTATCCATAACAAATTGGGTAAATGAATTCGTCAGCTTCGGCAGAGTGTAAATTATGGCATGTTATACCCTTTTTGCAATTCAGACAATCGTTCCAGGATACAAATAAACTCACATAACCAATATTTTATACTAATGCTTCAAAGGTACAATACAGATGGTACCAAAAATAACTGTAAGTTCACTAGCTTTACACACGGCCAAGTATCTCTTGGTGGGAAAACCTTCACAAGAGTAGGCATAATATACCACACTGGTGTGACAACCACTCCAGGCCACTGTACTGCATTTGTCAAAAAAGAAGTGATTGGTTTGAATGTAACAACACCTATGTTACTCCAAAACAGAAAATCTAACAAATGCCCACTTAATATTCCTTAAACCCAAACTTACTCACCAAACTGTAGCACAATAAACAGTTACAATACGCCAACAGGAATCTAACTACAACCATAATACTACAATAGTCCTTTAAAAAGTCAAAATAGTTAGAATACGCCAACAAGTATCTAACTACTTCAAAAAATACACTTCATTGCAATACACTTCAAATATGGCATCATAGTTCTTCTTAGCACAACATTTCTTGTAAAGTCTAATATAGTTAGACTACGGCAACTGGTATCTAACTACTATAAACATTCCCTTAATTTCAGCACATTTCAAACAAACATACTATCACACTTACACTCACATAATTATAATCGTTTTTCTTTAATCTTTTATGGATTTTTTCCCAATTATTATTTCACATCAATATAACAACAGTTTAGCACACATTAATGTTATACCAAACATAGTACATTCAATGTACTGCTCATGATGGTCAAAAAAAGTAAATATATAAGTAAACATGCATGCAATTAAAGCTTTTTTAAACTATCCTGCTTAACAAATTATACTGTTTTGTTTTCACAGAGAACCAGAGATTCCAGATTTATTACTGTATGCAATTAAGTAACCTTACCAAGTATAAACAAATACATATTCCATAAGCACTATCCTGAACTGTACTAATATCATAAATGCTACATACATTTCAATTATATCATTCCACCATATTACAAATACGGTATACTCCCACTATATTACCTATAATTACTATACACATATTACTATAGTATGTGCGACCAGTGGCCAGATTCTTGGGGGCATGTGCTATGGCCATGACCCCAAGAGTCAGGCCACTGGCCACAACCACCACAATAGAATTCAATCATATAACAAATACTTACAATGCACCTTCAAATAACATAACTCGTCCTGAACCCCCTGCAATTGAAATGATGTCCTTGAAAACCAAAATTAAGCGCAGACATTGTGGCACCTGCACACCCTTTTTTACATATAAAAACAGTCTCACATCACCTTTATTCCACTCCCCCACCCTTTCCAGGTCCTCTTACGGCCACCAAATAACCCCAAAGGTGTTTTCCAAACTGTTTGTACAAAGTGTTGTCCGCAGACTCTGCAACGCCTGCACAACCTTTTTTCACCTATAAAAACAGCTCAATATGATCTTTATTCCACTCTGACACACTTTCAAGGCCTTCTTTCGGCCACCAAATAACCCTAAATGTATTTTCCAGGCGTTTTCGCAACCACGCTATACACAGACACAGCCGGCTATCAGGGGATCCAACATGGAGACCATTTCGAAACATATGATGCACCTCACGCTTTTGAGCATCCAATCGGCGGGTGTGTACGATGTCCGCGTAGAGGACCCAGATATCACAATTGTTTTAGCTACTTTTTGCCAATTTTTTAAAAACTACTGAATAGATTTACATCAACTTCACAAAAGAACCCTTTTGGGACCAAGCCGCTGCTCCTGGCACAAATTTGGTGAAAATCCAGTCATCAGTTCGGCCTGTAGGCAGGAGCAAACATTTGTTTCCATTGTATCTATGAGGATTTCCACACATTTTGGGACCTCCCCTATAACTTTGCCCCCCATAGACGAAACCACACAAAATTTCGAAGAATCATTTTGAGTGGGCCATATACTTGTTTTGCAAAGTTTGGTGAGGATGCGTCTAGGGGTGACAAAGTTATAAGCTGCCCAAAAAGTGTTCTTTCTATCAGTTGAGCAACTTAACCACAACTACAGGGACACTACGGCAGGCCATTTGATACATATTTTAGGGTGACGATCACCGCCCTAAAGTTAAAGTTACTCAAACTCCCATATGAACCCCTCAAAAATCTATCATCAATAACTTTTGATTGGTGTAACAGATATGACTGAAATTTCGTAAGAGATTATGACTCAAGGGCTCCCACAGACTGCAAAAATGTGTAAAGATTTGTTATAAAATAAAAAATCTATTAAGAAGACAAACATATTTTTTTTACAAAAACTGTGGCCGACTTCCCATTCATTTTCACATAGACAAACAAGGTCAAATTTTGTCAAAGCGCACAGCCCAAACCGTGTCACAGAAACATTGTGTGTTGTTGGGGGGAGGGGTGAGGGCAGAGGAGATGAGGAGGCCATCTGGGGAGTGTGGGGGACCTGGCTCAGATGAGGGGGGCACTTGGTGAGGGAATCGGGGGGCAGGAAAGCATTTTTATTTTGGGCAATTTTTCTGATATTCGTGGCTATAAAGGACAAAATATAGCCGAGGGTATGTGTAGTTCAGTACCCGCGGTTATGGTTTTTGTTTTTTAAAGGATATTTTTACACCTATAGTGAGGTTGGGGGTGAAAAATCATAGCCAGTAACATGATTGCCATCCAGGTCTTCCATCTATGCAGTGACCAGGACAGACACTGCTTAGCTTCAAAGTGAGGAAGGGTCCATCCTCCTCAGGCCATGTTGCCTGATAAATTAAGCAAATTTACAAGACCAATTAGATAAATGGGCCGGCTCTTTCCTTGTTTTGAAGCAAAGTAGGGTCAGTCCTGCTTTTAAGCTAAGCAGGGTCAGTCCCGATTACTGCATGGATGGTCGACCAAACAGGCATCACAGTTCTTTTTTTTAAAAACCTGTCCTTAAAGGTTTTGCATTCAGAGAAAATGTTTTGCCTTTTATTTTTACAGCAACAGAGAGTTTTCAATCCTGCCAGTTAATGTGACAAACCTTGCTTAGCATCAAAGAGAGGAAGGTGTCAGCCCCTTATTGCCATGTTGCCTAATATATTAGCCCACCTTACAAGACCACTTAGAAAACGATGGTCTAACGGGGCTGGATCCTTCCTCACTTTGCTTTAAAAATAAGCAGCGTCGGTCCCAGTTGCTGTATGAATGCAAGACAGTCCATAGTCCCAAATGCCGTGTTTTTTCTTAGTTTTAAATATCTCATACCACACAAAATCTGCATAAACATGTTTAAACTGTGCTACTGTCAGTCCTTCAAAGGTTTGCACTGTGAGACCATTTTGTTTGCCTTATGCTGAAATCCATTCTTGTATTTGTATTCTCACAGTCAAGATGGGGGGAACATGCCACAATTGTACACTTTTTGCCAAACAAAGTTCTATAAGGATTTATACATTTGAGTGACACAATGGTATGTGTAATTTTCGCTTTAGCTTTAGAAAGCAGAGTATTGTTGAAAGCCAGACATGGGGTGAGGCAGGAAAATGATGAGAGGGCAAGTAAGTCATGAGTATTTGCCCATGACATGGCAAGACAGTTCGCAATCCTGGACAATGGTGTAGTCCTTTTCCCCTGATTGTGGTTGCTTTTCAGGGCACCAGTAAAAGACACATATGGGTGGACAGCATAACTTTTTTTCAGATGGTGGATGCAACCCTGTGGGTTTTTTTTAGGTTGGCTAGCTTGCTCAAGTATTTGGATACCAGGATTTTACTCAGGTTGTCATGTTCCCAGTGCAGATTCCTACCCGCATGAGCACAAGCCCATTTTATGTATTGGGATTTTGTTTCCCATGGAATATTTCACTACAGATTGCTGGGTTTAAACGGTGAGCACCTTTTATACTTTGCCAGCATATTTATTGGAATATTTCCTTTATCAGGATATTTTTCTGGAGTTTAATACTTTTTTAAAAAGTCCAATGCTATTTTGTCTTGCGCACTTTCTGAAGGTCAATTGAACTAAATGTGTATATTTCACTTTAAAATATATGGTAACTTAATGTCTGTATATTCATGGGTGCCAGCTTTCGATTTTCGCTATGGGGGGCAAAAGTACCTGGCCATATGTTGTTCTTGCAGCTGCTCATTTATTTTCCCTTTTTTCGTGCTGCTTAAATGCGATTTGTTGGGGTTGTGCGATGTATCACAACAGTCAACAAGACACCAGCCATAAAACAAGGAGCTTGTAGCATGATACTTAATCGAATTGCGGGACCCTTGGCAAATAATTAAAACACACAGAGCATTAACTAAAAACATTTGGAGTTCTCAAAGCCTGCAACCTTGTATACATAATTAAAACAAATATATATGTTTACAGCCACAGTAGGTTTTCCCATCCATACAGTAACCAGGATCTGCCCTGCTTAGTTTCAAAGTGAGGAAGTGGCCAGCACCTTCAGGCAATGTTGCCTAATAAATATGCCCACCTTACAAGACCATTTAGAGCAGCATAGCCTGAGGTGGTCGGATCCTTCCTCGCTTTGAAGATAAGCAAGGTCAGTACCAGTTATTGTATAGATGGGAGACAGTCGTCAGCCCTGAATGCTGTATGTTTTCATAGTTATAAATATCTCATAAAACACAGCATTTGCATATTTTTTTAAACCATGCTACTGTCAGGCCTTGAAAACATTGCACTCATAGACATTTTTTGCCTTTTGCTGAATTGCATTCTGGTATTTGTAGTCTTCAAGTCAAGAGGAAAGAAAAATGGCAAAATTGTGCATGTTTTGCCTAACATAGTTCAATAAGGATTTATATATTTCAGTGACACTATGGAATGTGTACTTTTCAAGTGACCTTTTTCAAGCAGAGTATTGTTGAAAGCTAGACATGAGGGTGAGGAGGGGGAAATGATGAGAGGGCAGATAAATCATGAGTATTTGCCAACATTGTGGCAAGAGCGTTTGTAATCCTGGCCACTGGTGCAGTTGTTCTCCCCTGATTGTGGCTGCTTTTCAAGGCATAAGTAAAGGACACATGTAGATGAAGAGCGTAACTTTTTTTCAGAGGGTGAACAGAACACGTGTTTTTTTGCCGTTGGCAAGCTTGCTCAAGTATTTGGCTACCAGGATTTTACTCAGGTTGTCATAGTCCCAGTGCAGACGCGTACCCACAAGACCACAAGCACTTGTTTCGTATTGGGATTTTGTTTACCAGGGAATATTTCACAACAGATTCCTGGGTTTAAAAGGTGAACACCTCTTATACTTTACCAGCATATTTATTGGAACATTTCCTCTCTCATGTTATTTTTCTCGTGTTCATTACTTTTTAAAAGTCCAATGCTAGTTTGTTTTATGCACTTTTTTAAGTGAAAGTCAAATTAACTATATTTGTATATTTCACTTTAAAATATATGTTCACTTACCGTGCATCTATTCATGGTTGCCAGTTTTTGATTTTCACAATGCATGCAGAAAGTACCTGGGCATGTTGTATTCTTGCAACCGGTCATTTTCCCCCCTTTTCCGTACTGATTAAAAGTGGTTAGTTGGGGTTGCATGATGTATCACAACATTCACCAAGAGACTGGACATAAAACCAAGGACTTGCAGTATGCTGCTTAACCAAAGAGTGTGATCCTTGTCAATGGCCATGGCTATTGGTAAAGTAGTATTCTAAAAATCTATGGAATAACCAAACCCTTGAAATTCAAGGAAAACACATTAGTTGCAGGGACGTAAAGGTGAGAACTTAAAACAACAAAACACCTGAAATTCAGCTAAAGCCTCCTTTGCACCCCATATTGTGGAGCCTATGATCTCAATGATGACATTGCTGGTGACAACCTTAATGACATCATCTATGACATCACTGATTGCATCACTGAATGCATCACTGATGACATGACTGGTGACACTGCTAATAGCGTAATATATGACATCAATGATTATTTAACTAATGGCATCAGACATAAGACCACGCTACGTATTTGCTCATATTTAGAGCACTCTACAAATGTGATATTAGCATTTTAGAATACTTCATAACAATTAGTACATTGTTTAAAACAATAAACAGCTATACATGCATCACATAACTACTTGTGAATCTTTCCTTTGTAGTACATTGATAAAAGATGATATCTGAATTATAAATAGTACACTGCTTAGAATGTTCTTGATTGTGCAAAACATATCTAAGACATGTTCACTATATTATAATCTGCTTATACATTTACAAAATAAATTAGTAGAAATAAATTGAAAGTTACACATGTTGAACCCTTATTATTTATGATGTTGTAAAATAAGCTCAATTGCTTAATTGTACGAAAAATGTGTACGCATATGATTTCCTAAAGACATGAGAAGATCTTTAAAATACAGAACAATAATAGGATATATTTAAAGAATTTTCATAGATAGGTATTGTAAAAAACTGATTATAACTCTAGATGTATTTATGTATAGAAAAGAAATGAACTTTTAAAATTCAACATTTGCTTGAAAATAAATACATGGGTGTATATTTCTTTCTGTGTGTCTTTTGTAAGTGATTAACATACTCAAATTGAAATAAAACACATACGGTACAAAGTAAAAGTAATCTTTAAATAGTATACAATGTTTTAATACATTGACTTTTGTGTATGTCATAGATGATATCATTAATGATGTCACTAGTGGTGTCATCAGTGATGTCATCAGTGATGTCATCACTGTGGTCATAGGCTGCGCAACAGGAGGCACAATGTTAAGGTGGCTTTGGTTGAATTTCAGGGGTTTTGGTGCTTTAAGTTTTCCCTACATTTTTTGGGGTGTAAGTTAAGTGAACAATCATTTAGGCATACGTGCAGTTTAAGTTATTTGAAGATTGGGAAATTTACCAAGCCAGATATTGGTGGAACTTACACATTGCACAAAGTCTGATGTAAGACACACCTGATTCACTAAGAAAAAGTATGAATGACACAGAATAGCCGATAGAACACATTCCTGCGCAAGTGGACACGGAAAACAAAGATAATGTCAAAAAGGACACTTTCACTTTGCACATAAAAACATTTTTGCCATACACTCCCATACTTTCACCATGCATTCCTGCCATCACTGTGCAAATCCCCAAACATTCATGCATCATGCAGAACACTTACACCATCAACTTACACCACTTACACCATCAACTTGATTTAAGTTAGGACACTGGTCCCACTTTTCCCTAGATCCACGTTTGTTGAGTAAATACCCTCGAAAATACACTGTGTGAGAGTCATACTCACCAAAAAAAACAACACCCCCGACATGGCCATCAAAAAGGGAACACATCCATAGACACACCGCAAAAATAATGGGCACCCTGACTGAAAACAACACCAGTAAATGTCATACACCCACCAACACGCACACAGATCACAGGACACACCTGCAGAAACAACCATACCATGATCCCTGGAGAAGCAGAAACAGCAAGGCAAGCATGCCACCAACATGTGCACTTTGCATATCGGACCTTCCGATGCAGAATTTGTGCCATGGAATAGCGGGACATATGACAAATTTCATATTAATCCCAGGACAACTCATCATGAGTGATTGTCCTGACCACATTGTGGTCCCAACACCTGCACACTCACTCACCAACACAGTACATGTGGTGGCCACTGCCAAACTGATTGATTCACCAATCGCAATTAGCATCAAACCCCTCAATCTCTGCCTTTGAAAATCAATATAAACAACCACACCAGTGGCCACATTCACTTCAGAAGTTATGGTTTCCAGCAAGATGGAAGCTGCAAAGGTCTGTCACAAGATTAACTTTACTGAAGGAGAGGTGGACCTGATTGTGGAATTCATCCACAGTAACTGGACAACTATTAACCGGACATCGGGACACCACACCAAATAGAGCCAGCAGCACACACAGCGGGTGAGACTCAAAAAGGACGTTAACGCAATGGCTATCAAGCAACACAGCCTGGAGGAATTGAAAAAGTGGTTGGATGATAAGCAGATGGTGAAGATGAAATACACCAAGTCCGCCATCACCTAAAATCTCAGAGGAGAACCACCAGGCCCTGGGTTGCGACCGATGCCCAAGGAAGAGTTGACCCTTAGCCTGATCGCATTGAGGTGTGTGCACTGGCTTATGAGGCACAGTGACAGGCATGGACTTCTGTGATAAGTACATCACTGCCCACATCTGCATCTCTGCCACACAAGCAACACTTGAACAATGATTGCAACTGTCCAGAAGGGAACACAACATGAAAGCACCCATGCTATGAACCATAAACCATGTCATGTACACCACAATTTCCAATTGTGCGAAGGACACGCCACAGCACACAAATGCCACATATGGATCTGGTTGCAGATGCCCACAGATCAATCATTCTTATTCCACACACAGCTCACCCTCCCTCACGGAAGATAACGCCAGCAGATAAATCACTGATGCAACAAAACCACACACAACTTAGCCACATGGGTGTCTCAAAGTGAGTATTCAACCAATCCAAATGTGCCACCTGTACACTCACAACAATGTCCAAATCCCACCCCACCTCAACATTAGTCCAACCACAAATCACTCCATAACACTCATGACCCATGCGCGATTAGGTCAAAAAATGGTCTGACGTCAAGCCATAGGGACACAGGGGACACGACAACCGCATGCAGCACACCTTCTCCCACATGCATAGCCATGCACACAGAAACACCTGACATATACTAACATTGCCTTCACATGCACCACTCATTGCCAATGTCAGCATAAATATATCCAAGGGGGCCAATCATACATGGACAACAACAGTGGATTGACAGTGCAATAAGAAGATGCGTGAGGGCCAGATGTATGCCATTACATAGCAACAAGACTCAACAGTTATGTTACTAATTTGCACGTATTGTTAGAATGTTACTGACTAACATGTTTCCTTTTCTTTCCACTTCTCAGCTGTGACTATGAAGAAAGGGGCCCCTGCAGAAAGCTCTGATAGCTGTGAGAAGGGAGAAAAACAACTGCCGTCTGGAGTGTACCCACCAATGAGACCCAGCAGGAGGAGGACTGGGGGGATGACATCTAGCCCACTCAGAAGGACTGCCATGTTGATTAGCCATCTGAACAAAGATGCATGATCCTCCAAATAGCCCCAAATGCAGAGGAAGCAAGGCCAAAGGTGTTGGCTGAGGACAGCATGCCCCTCGCTCAGGTGGAGGAATATGATGAAGACACCAGCAGCAGAGATTTCATGCACCTGATGTCCCCACACCAGCACTCTCAAGACAGTGCCTCACTCGCGCAGAGCCTGAGTACCTTGGCCCAACCTGCAGCTGCTGCCATACCCAACCACTGCAGCACCCAACAGGCCCATTAGGGATGGAGCAGAACGTAGTGGCTCTGCATTTTTCTGGAGCAGCAGCGGCTGATGGTTGTGCCAGTGGTCGAGTAGGGCACAACGTAATAGGGTGGTTGGTGCACACTATGTCATGGAATGTTGCAGGGCTTCAAAGGAATGTTGCCAATTTGGATTGGGTGGTCCTTTTTTTGAAACAAAGCGTGATTTGTTTGCAGGAGACTTGGGCGATGGAGGCAATTCACCTGCAGGTTTAAACCACATTTCCTAAACCGGCCAATCAAGGGAGATGTGGGAGACCAAATGGGGGCATTTTGCTGTTAAGATGACCCAAAAAAGTCGCTAATAGCCAAGGGGACCTGGAGTCAATCCAAACTGGACTACAAAATGAAGTAGACAAAGTGCAAAGCAAAATCCCAAATAAAGCTGGGACAGCATACAAGTATAAAAATGTTGCTGCTCTCAATGCATCGATTCTAAACAATGGTTTTATTAGTACAACTTTGTCATGAATTAATTCATCACATCTATCAGTTTATGAAAACCTACAGAGAATGGTGATTGGTTATTGAGTCTGGCTACATATACACTCTATACGTTTCAAACATATATTTAGTTTATACTTATCTGACGGCTCCTCCTAAGACCACCTCTATATTGATAAAGGTTAAACTATGTCATTTCTACGACAAGGAGTTGGTTGGCACATAACTTGATGGGTGTCATAATACCAAGGGCTCTAATGGTTAGCTTTCTGCTAACCAACATTGGGCATTTGACAGATCGTCAACACACAAGCCAGATGGGGAGTAGGGAGAGAGAGGTCCACAGATTGTTTTTCTTCCAATTAAAAATTACCATCCCTCATTTCTTGGCCATGGTCCACCGTGATCTCTTTGTTCTTGGCTTTTTGAGACATCTTGTGTCTGTGTGTACATGTAGGGAGTAAGCCAGGTGTGCTATGTGTATTCACTTCCAATGAATAGACAGTGTTCTCCAATTATGGCTCATGTGTGATGGGCCCGTGTTTGGAATAGATTTATTGAGAATGTATCTAATATAATGTAAGTGTTGTGTTTTATATTGCAATAGGAGACACTATTGACTTATTCTTCGTGTAGTCTTTTGGCTTATAGTTTGACTGCACCGGGCTAACAAAGGCTATTTGGGCTTTTTATAACCTTTAATTAATCTGGGTGTATACTGCTTGCATCTTGGGAATTACTATCTGGGCCTTCGCTCCTCCATTCCCGTCCTCCCTTAGTTTACTGTAATCTTGGCTCAGGTTGTTTGTTAGTGTCTAAGCTCTCTGTGGACCTGTATTTTTGTGGATATCGCATTTTGAATTCTCTAGAAATCTTCGGCCTTTGTTTATTTAAAAGAGTGCTGTGGCTTCCATTTTGGAGAAGATGGCTGCCTAATATACTTGTTTTTCTATGTTAATGAGCAGTATTTGTGCCCCTTTCATGGTGCATTCAGCTTCAATATTGATAATGTTAGTGCCTGTTTGTCTCACACAGTAGTCTAAACTCCAGGCCAAATAGCAGCATTCCCCATTGGAATCTCAACATACCCAGTGCTCTGTGTAAACGTGAGGGTCCTGAGGACATATACATTTTGATCCTGGAGGGGCGATAAGGCTTTAGACTGCATGGGTATGGGGGAAGTCATCCCTTTGGGTATACTTGTGCACATGAGTATCCAAATGTATCACTATTTTCATTCCAACAGCCTTCTTCGCTGTCGTTTTGCATTGGCTTATTGCTATTCTTAGGACACAGAAAGTTAGTGCTACCAGTACTTCTATGGCTACTAGTATTTTGAAGGTGTTAGTGAGCCATTTGGGTATAAATGAGAACAGGAAGTTAAACCAGTCATCATCTGCAATGTCTTCCACCTCCTCCACGTTTCTTATGTGGATTTGTGCCAAGGTGGCTATTGCCTCTGTGAGAGTTCCATTTTCCTCATCGAGGGTCATTTTGTATGTGTAGCAAGAAGGCCCAATTTTTGAGCACATGCCCCCCTCCATGGCCATTATCAGATAAAGAACATACCAATTTTGGATGTTCATGTGTCTAATTGCGCTCACCTCTTCCCTTATGGCATTAAAGACTTGTATAGTCATATTTATGGTCTGCAACATCTCCAATCAGGTTTTTTGCAACCATTTGGCATTTGTATTGGCATGCAACCCGTGAGAAAAGAAGGATGTAAAGAACATCACTGTTCTACTGAACCAATTATGCTTTTCTGCTATGTTGTCATATGCCTTTGCCTGCTTTACTGAGTTATAGTTATCCCTTCCTGTGCGCTTAAGTGTAAGGGACCTCTTGTTTATTATGTGTGCATTCATCTTGGGAAAATCACTAATCTGCACCTTACACTGGGGTACAATGAAGGTCAGTTTATTATTACCACCAGGGAGCACAGGCCTCCCTATTTTGGGGGTAGTTGCATATAGGCCTTTGAACCACCAGCCCAGTAGTGGTCCATTAATACAGCTGTGCCTATTTTCATGCCAGGATGTCAAAAATGTGTTTACACTGTTGTTTTTTCCCTACTTTGCCATGCCTTTATTTCTGAAGCATAAAGTGGCATACTTCACGGATATTGTGGGTAGGGGGCCTGCGTCATCCTCTACCCACGTGAGCAATTTGGAAAATTCAATCCATGCTTTGAGGCATATATCATTTGCATTCTGCATAAACTCTACAGGTACTGATAAGAGTGCTTGTGCTTGACAACCCATCATCCCTTTGAACCAGGTTTCTGAAGTGAATACATCCCCATATATTAGTAACTAGGGTCAGACCCAGTACCCAGGTATTTCCTTCCCTGCTGAATTGATGCATTAAACAACTTATGATCCGTTATTTTAACATCTCTAGATGTTGTTTTTGCTAATAAAAAAACCCTCTTGTTCCAGTCTACTGAACCTATGATTTGGACTGACCATCATCTGGTAACATGTTCACTTATGATAGCCCATGAACTACCAGACCTTACCTGAGTGTATTTGGCGGTGCTGTTGGCGTTCAGCCAATCTACAGAATATTGTAGGCTCTGTTTCAGAAAAATGGGCAATTGCTTCCTCACCCTCTATATCCTTATTATCTATTACATTTCTGGATGCCGCCAATGAAGTTGCTCCCTTGTGTTACTTTCAACCTCGTAGACTTCCCTCCGAGCCTTGGTATTTGTCTCCGTTGAAATCCACTCGGTTGGTGGTGAGGCAGCTGGAGCGGAAAAGGTGAATTAGCTATGATCCTGTTGATAGGCTTCTGTATAGGACCTGTCTTTCAGCCTACTCCGGGCCAATTTACTGGCAAAAAGAACATATTTTGCCAGTAGAATTCAAACTGCACTAAACCAGCATAAAACTCTTTTTTCTGAGATAAAGTCCCTGTCCTCTTCCACTAAATGTGCCCCTAACATCGGACCTACTCAAGAGTTGTGCTACTCCTTATCAGAGTTTTTCATTGCTAAGTTTGTGACTATTCACACTAACATTGTAGAGAATGTGGGTTCTCTGGCCCATACTGCACTGTCCGGCAACTTCACCATCAATGGCGATGTTAATAACACTGATCCCAGTTGGTCCCGTTTTACTCTATTTTCAGAGGACATGGTCTCTAATGCCATGCAACAGATCAAATCTTGTGCTCCTCTGATCTGCTGACTTTAGGACGGATCAAGGAGATATCAGCTGTTCTCTTGGGTGAGATCACGGCTGCTGTGAACATCTCCTGCCAGTTGGGGTTCATCCCTTCTAAGCGTAAATCTGCCTTGGTTTTCCCCTTCTGAAGAAACTCACTCTGGATCCCTCTCTTCCTTCTAATTTTCAACCTATTTCTTTTCTTCCCTTCCTGATGAAACATTTGGAATCACTGGTTTTGCCTATTCTGTCTTCTTTTCTGGAATCATCCAGGATGCTTGACCCGGCCCAGTCTGGCAGGGGAATGGAGAGTGTCCTTGTCTTGGTACAGGATTATATGGCCATGCTGGCTGACGGGGAGGGGTGTGTCAGAGTCCTGATTCTTTTAGATCTTTCAGCAGCATTCAACACTGTGGACCATGCCACCCTGCTGGACCGCCTGGGCCAGATTGGTGTTTTGGGTCAGATACTGGCCTGGTTCGGCTCCTTTTTGGCCGATAGTTCCAAACTTTTTCTCTTCCCCATTCATACATATGACTTTATATTAGGTTATAGCGTACATTCTCAATATGTTTCAGTTTATGGATACATAAATGTGGGACATTCATTAGGAGTAGATAACCCAGCAGTTAAAAATACATAAGTGTGTAATGGGCACAGAGAAGGACAAACCAGTGTCCCTATCAGCACTAAATCAAGTGGCCTTGCACTCAAGAAACCAATGCTGTTATTTAGCACCCACATTGGCTTAGTACTTATATATTGAGTAACAATAGAGATAAAGGACCCTCAGGTGACTCTATTTTTTGTTTGTGTTTTGCCTGACAGGTCAAGATTTTCTGTTAGAAAAATTACGTATGGACCACCTCAAACACCATTATGCACATAACAACTCTCATAATACATGTCTCTCCCATTTTTGTTCATGTTTTGGTACCAGAGATTGTTGGTTACATGGGCAGAATCATCACCATATGTGCCTTGAGTCATCTAGCACACTTCTTTTTGCTTAGTGCTAGGTTTAGAGTATTTCCCAGGGACTGTTTCACTTGGCATTACTATATGTATTGTACTGGTGTTAACATAATGAAGGACAGAAAAAGATGGTCTGATCAGATCATAGGTGCTACAGTGTTGTACTGCATACAAATAAAGAAAGTACAGACACACAAAGGTGGAAAAAACTGCTCCTATCATCATGGCTATACTATATCTCTTTTGTAAATGTGTACAGATTTTTATCTTTCCAGTTGCTAAAAGACGATATCTCATTTCATTAAAGAAGTGCATATTTACTTTTTGTTTGTTAAGAATCAAGTGTTCAGATGAAAAAAACCTAATTAAGAGTGAGATAAAATGTCTTTCTGAAACAATGGAACCTTACAATTACATAACAATACAGCCAAACATATTTGACATGCTCCCAAAAAGGGATACATGTTCATAAAAAAAGACAAGACCATAAGGAATGGGATGGCTGAGGGGAGCATTTGCTGTTTCTCCTTAACTTTGGAAATGTAATGTTTTATTTTGGGTGCTGTTTTTTTAGAGGATGGTGGGCCAACTGTCCTCTCATATGTAGAAACAATTGGCCTCTTTAATAGTTTGCTGGTCTGGAAACAATGGTACCGGTAAGCAAACTACAAGTTCTGCGAGCGGGAGCCTTTCAGCCTGTCCAATGGGACTCAATGGGAATGGGGAGTAATATTTTCCGGCACCTGGGAAATGGGCAATTACCGGGTCTGTCGTGCCCGTAATGCCCTGGTAATTGCCCATTACCGGGCACCGGAAAATTCATGACTCAGACGGCAGCCGTGCCGGTATTTACTGGCACAGCTACCGCCAGGGCTGTAATGACCCCCAATGTGTCATTATTCTTCTTGTTGCTGATTACCCTCATCATTGATCTTGTCTGGGGTCATCTCACATCTTTTTCATGTTCGGGCTCGATGCATGGGAACAGGGCGGTCTCACCTCTCTATGTCTTGAAGTTGCTAAGGTGTATCCACACATCCTTGCCCTCCACCTTCACTTCACATGGAATGGCAGCCTCCACTATGTATGAACCTTGAAAACTAGGTGTCTGCCACTTCCCTGTGCACCTTTGGCATAGCACCTTGTCTCCGGAGTACAAAAACAACAGTTTTAGTAAATTATCAGCATCAATTGGTTATTGGATTTCATCTGTGGTCTTCTAACCCCACTGCCACATCTGTATCTGTCTAGACATACATTTAAGAGATTCCATCATAGCTGTCAAATAATTGTGCATTTCCTTCCCTAACACAGAAGCAGCATTCTCTGAGTCAGTGTGAGCCCGAGTGGAAGGAGCAAATGTGTGCATTCAACATCCCATCACCAGCTCATGTGGAGTCAGGTGATGGTCAGAGCCTGGCTGGTTGAGTAATGCAAATAAGGCTACATGAAGGTAATGTAACAAACCTTTTTCCGAGTCTCTTTTAGCTTAGGCAGTTATTTCTTTTAGGAGGCCATTGAGGCTCTCAAATCATTGTTTGCTTGTGGATGATAGGCTGTTTGCTTTATGGTCAAAAAGATAATGATGTGCTCACACATCTTGTGTCCAAAGTGTGCTCAGTTGTCAGACTGGAGCACTTTGCACACTTCCCATCTTGGAAATACCTCACGTACGAGGAACTTCGCAGCACATGTGGAATCTGGATGTGTGCATGGACTGGCTTTGATCCATCAGGAAAAGAGACATATGACCACTAGCATATACCTGTAGCCCATGCAAATATGGAGCATAGACACATATTCGATATGCAAATGCTGAAATGGTCCTGCAGGACAGGGTAGTGCTACTTTCAGTTTTCGCAGAGTATGCTCAGCCATGAATTTTTGACATATCAAACAATTTATGACAAAGTTAGCAATGTGCTAAGACAGATTAGGAACAAACCTGTCCTCCGAGTTCAGTACTGTAACACATTCTCTTGATGTTTGTGCTGAATAAATGCAACTGTTCTAAAATAAGTAGCCCCAGGGTCATAGTAGGTTTTCTGGTGCTATCCTGCCACCACATTGCATTTGTGGGGAACAATGAGCATCCCCTTCTTTTCCATAACTCTTGATCTTCTGGTGGTGCCCTCCCCTGTAATTCAGTATCTGTTAGCATATTAAACTCTCCTTCAACACCTTGTTGTGTACATATGTATGTGTGTTTTAGTGCAGTCGCAGTATCAGAAAAATCTGGAAAATATGCTGCTCTGTTTTGCTTCTAGTTCAGCTGCATCGTTGCTGCGAGAGATCCAATCTGCACCTTCAGTGACAGCATTTTGATACCAAAGCTGTAGAATTGTTGTGGCAAAGGGCTTTTAGCTCTGTAATCTCAGCTTTGGTGAGATAGACTGTGACATATCTTGCAACTGTAGTGGAATTGTCTGCAATGTATTGAACATCTATATTTGCATTCCACAAGAGGGCAATAATCGCATTATAATCATTGATTTACTTTGAAGCCTCATCTCTTTTAATTTTGTATGTGTTTTAGAGGATTTCCATTTTACACTGTGTCTAACAGAAGACATAAAGCTATTTACTTGTCCTTTCATGGAAACTGGTCTAGGGATGCCAGAGCGGCATTTGGTATAGTATTTAGCTTTCTTTTTGATATCGATGTTAGCCGTATTTGCCAGACTTATGATTTTGGAAGCGTACGATTTGCGTACGTAGGACACTATGTGTGGTTTCTGAAGGAATGTCACAGATAATGTATTTTTTAATACAAATAGTGGCATCACTATCATGGCCAAATTAGGGAGCATCTTTTATCCACACAAGTGTGTGGATGGGTGGTGTCCCTCTGTAATTGATATTCTTTTCTACAAAAGAAGTGTTCTACTTCTCTGAATGGAGGGGTCGTTTTTTTTGCAGATGAAGTGCAGCATGGAAATGAAGCGATGGTGAAAGTACCTTGAAACATTGACATGGTCAAGAGAACAGAGTTCTCCTGGTGTTATGTCTATTACCTCTTTATTTTGGTTTGCAGTGCGTACAACGTCATGCAAGTCACCCCATGCATTTTCTGCACAACTTAAAGTAACAAAACATGAGGGTGGCCCAAGATTCCTTCCCACAACATACATCAGCATGATGTCAGAACCAGTATTCTTTTGTGCCACGCATGTTTGCCAATAGATTTGTGGTGCTTGACTGCAACATTTTCTGCACAACTTAATATAACAAAACATGAGGGTGGCCCAAGATTCCTTCCCACAACATACATCAGCATGATGTTAGAACCAGTATTCTTTTGTGCCACGCATGTTTGCCAATAGATTTGTGATGCTTGACTGCAACATGTAATATTGTCTTTTATATTTTAAAGCAGTCGGGTAGCTGATATGTTTAAGAAATGTGAGCCTACTTTTATTGTATGTGCAACTCCATAACATAGAGTTTCTAGTTCACTTTGGAAGAAGAGATGGAAAATGTATTCTACATTTTGTCTGAATATTGGTTCTTCAGAATACATTTGTAAAGAACGATATTCTGATGCACTAATTTCTTTTGTTCTTTCATCATATCTTCCTCCTTTTCCTGTAGGAACTAGAAGAGGAAAAGAATGTGCTTCTATACATTTCTCCCCTATGCTCATTGGAGATCCTCTGGATTGACACATTTGATATGTTTCTAATGCATATTCTATGGTGTCTTTGGAATATAGTGGGTGAATTGTATACTGGCCTAAAATGTTGGCTTCAGTAACAGTATCAACACATTCAAATTGGCCATTTTGTGGTGGATTTTCAATTATTTGGTGGTTTCATTTAGGTTTTCCTGTATGTGTATATCTCTTTAGCATTCATAGTTTTCTTTACGGTATTGTTTGGCTTGTCTAAATTTGTTTAAGTCAACTAATTGTTGACAAGTAGATTTGTCTTTTGTTGGTACGCCATTAACTAGCACAATCAAAGATTGTTCTGTTGGCCATCCTACTCTTAATGTTTATAGATTTTCTTTGAGATCGAATGGCAAATGTACTACTTTGCAACAAACGCCTTTGAGTAACTCTGATGGATCCAATTTGGCAGCTTTGGGTTGAAGGCATGTTAAAAATTGAAATGGGTGTACTGTTTGAATTATGAGGCTCTCATACAAGTTAAGGTGTTGGAGAGCTTTTGGAAGTGGGAAGATTTCTAAGTTATTAGTGATAGCCTGTGTTGGTATTTTGTTATTAACAAGCTTTGTATTGCTGTTTTTGCAAGCTGAGGAGTCAGTTACTTTGTATTTATTTTCTGATGTTAGATATAAAGCTAATAGGATCTATTGGGAATCCTGATTGTCTTGTATTTTGTAGGCCATATGTACTATTTTTGTACTCTTTTTATTAAAAGTACTGCATCAACAGGCATATACTTTGTCTGGAATTTCAGAAGATGTGTTTTGAAATGTTGCTATTTATTTTTTGTATTTTTTAGTTGGAAGGTGTTTGTGAGGTTTTCGCTAATGTTTTCTGAAGTGACTGAATTTTGTAAGTCAATTTCAGTTCCACTATAAACTACTGAGGAGTCAGTTACTTTGTATTTATTTTCTGATGTTAGATATAAAGCTAATAGGGACCATTGGGATTTCTGATTGTCCTGTATTTTGTAGGCCATATGTACTATTTTTATGAGATTGCTAAGAACACTACGGTGCAATGATGTTTGTAAAATTGACTTTTTCAAAGGTTTTACTGTGGCCCCATTAACATTTGTCAATATAGAGTTAGGTTCATTTTTATGTCTCGTTCCATTTATACATTTTTTGTTAATTTTACTTTTTGAAAGAGGGGATTACTTTTTGTAGTGCTGACAGTTTTAGTTTCATTGAGTGAGGTTACTAGCTATTCTGTTTGGAAATGTGTTATACATTGCTTTAGTGGCAGATGACTATTTGGCTTGTGTGTATATTTATCTGTTCTATATTTTCTTTATTTTATATGGAATAGCTTTTTAGTAAGCATTCTGTTGTGTTTGTTGGAAAAAAATGAAAGTGTGTCTTTGAAAGTTGTGGTATGTTAATGCACGTGTTATTGTATTAAAATGATGGGTGTGTGAGTGAGATTGTAGAGAAATGAAAACGAGTGCTGAGGGACTGTGTAGTGGGATGATGGGTGTGGTTCAGAAGGTTGTATGTGTAAGAGGTTGCATAGGTGTGATGGGTTTGGGCAAATATGACATTGAAATCAGTTGGTGTATAAAATAAGTAAATTCATATGCTGGGGAATGGGTGATTAAGTGCTGTTAGTAAACTGTTTTGAACAGTACTGATGTTAGTAAGTAAGGGATTGATGGCATTATTCAATAAACACAAATAGTATGCTTGCTGCCATGAGGAAAACAGTGGTTGCTGTAATGGTGTGATTTAGTGTACTGGTATGATGGTTGTGTGGGTGCAATTGTAATGGGGCGAGGAAGAGTGTGTATGAATGGTAATGTGTTTTAGTAATTTGGAATGGAATGAGTGGGAATGTTTTTTGGTTGGAATTGAGAACTTGAGGTGGATATGGGTATGGAAGAATAAAGAAATTAAATTGCAGTATAGAAGTGCATGAGCGACAGCTGTGTTGTTAGGCAATAAGGAATTGGTTGTGTATTGAATAAAGAGCAATATTGAGATAGGATTAGAAATAGTGTGTATGCTGCAGTAGAATGAGAAAGAGTGAATTACAATATTGTTGAGTAGAAAATAATACATTAGGCTAATACCTAGTGAAAATACATTATTTCAATTAGAGAGATATATATTCTAGATTAATATACTTACTTTGTAGGACGTGAAGAGTTTTCTTTGTTTGGTAGTTGTGTTTGTCAATCTTCTTTTTTTCCTGTAATTGTAAAAGAAAGTTAGTTTGTATATGTGGTAATGGTTTGTGATGTCATCTTTTATGTCATGGGTGTTCGTCCTAACAGTGCATTGTGGTGGTGCGAGTTATGGTTGCATAGTTTACCATAACTGGCACATTTCTTGGTGTTTTCAATTTTATGTGTAACCATAGCATCCCTTTAACAATGTTTTTTCTCTGAATTTGAAAGGTTTTTATTAATGCAACTTAACCATTACATCCCTTTAACAAAGTTATATGTGTTTAAGCTGTGCTATATATCAATAGTTAATAGTTAGGAGTGGAAGATTAGTAAGTAATATTGTGATTTTGATGAATCATGCATCTTTGGTTTAATAATATTTTATTGAGTGTAGTGTTTGTAGCAATGATATGTACTTTTATTGATTAATTAATCTGAATACACTAATGATAACTGACTGACGTTTTATGTATGGTAGACCTTTTACATTTGAGACATTTCTATTTGATGTTACAACTAAAATGGGTGTACATTGCTTGCAAGATTGGAATTGGTTAATGACAATATTTCTGGACTTGAGGCAGCAATTGTTTTGTATGGTAGAGAGTTTACATTTCAGACAATTCTGTTCCTGTTTTGAGAGTTCCTATTGAGAGTTCCTATTTTGAGATTTCTTTCAATACAGACAAATGTGAATAAGTACACAGGAATCATTTTTTTGTGGCTGTCAAATTTTGCTTTCAGATGAAATAAATCTAAACATTAAATCGATATTCCATGCCCCTTTTAATGTTTCTCTTTTTCATACTGCATTTTCAGTTTGCAAAATTCATGTAGGCATAGCGCTAAATGATGTTGGTCTTTTAAGTATATGGATGTTTCAGTGTACTTGATGAATTGTTACTAGATTAGTTGTGGAAACCTTTGGTATCCACAGTGTATTTGATTCATTTTATGTTTAGGCTGATGAATTGATATTTGCTACTTTTGTTTTTGCCTTTTCTATTTTATTCATGTATTTATTTCTTACATATTATTTCAGTGCACAAAACTCTGAGGCATCTACGCGCTAGTTACAGAAAGTGCATAATCCATTGATAAAGTGCAAGGATACACATATGATATGATATCATAGGTTATGATATAATCGGCTATTTATAACATGCTTAATACCCAAATGTTTCTAAGCGCAGACCCGGGGATCGAACCTGTGGTGCTCCGAGTCGTCTTGCTTCCAAGGCGAGCATGTTGACCCTGAGCTATCCTATGGGTTACAGACAGAATTTGTATGTGAATACAGATTGGAAAATGATCACCTTGCGGTGTGGGTGGCTACATCAGTCAAGCATACAAGCACATTGAGAGAAGATAGCTGCATGTATACAGCCTGGCAAAGCCACACTTCAAGGTACAGGGGCTACATCAGGCATGCAGACAAGCATATTGAGACAAGGAAGGTTCATGTACATGGATTGGCAAAGCCTCACCTAAAGGTAAGGGGGGTAAATCAGGCATGCAGGTACAGGCAGGTAAAGTGCAGCATCAAATATGCAGTTACATGTAGGTAAAATGCAGCATCAAGTGTGCAGTTACAGGTAGGTAAAATTCAGCATTTTACCAGCAGGTAGGTTAGATAGAACATTTTGTTAGAAACAAATACAGTGCACGGCTGAAAGTGTCAATCTAGTGGTTTCAGGTACATCAAATACATAATACAAATCAGGGCAGAGAGTCTCAATATGTTGGTTGCAGTTAAATTAGGTACAAAATACAGCTCATGGTTGAAAGTGCCAATGCAGTGATCACAAGTATGTTAGATACAAAATACAGCGAAGGTCTGAGAATGTCAATCCAGTGGTTACAGCTAGGTTAGATATAAGATACAGTGAAGGTCTGAATGTGTAAATCCAGTTGTTAAATGTTTGTAAATGCGATAAGGCTCACATCATGGTAAGGTGGGTAAAACAAACAAAGGGACAATATCAGTGGGTGAGCACAGTCTGGGAAGGATCACTCCTCATAATAAGGGGGTTATGTAGGAGACGCAAGGAGGCAAAGGT
Source organism: Ambystoma mexicanum (assembly GCF_040938575.1). NCBI lineage: Eukaryota > Metazoa > Chordata > Amphibia > Caudata > Ambystomatidae > Ambystoma > Ambystoma mexicanum. The sequence continues at coordinate 825,451,610 of NC_090932.1, forward strand.
AAGAGGTCAGTGGTATACACAGTAGATGAGGCCTCATCTCATGGAACAGGGGTAGCCATAGAAGTTCAGACAAGTAAGGGAAGGAAGTGGTGGGTCGAAAACAGAGTGTAAAGTTACTTCTAAAGGTTAACGTGACATTTCATGAGTGGAGTGGGTGTACAAGAAGCAGAGAAATGGTTAGTGACTGTTGCAGTAGAGTATATGGGCAAGAACAAATGCTGTGTAGACTCAGCACATAGTATAGCGGCATGTAGTCTGGCCTAGTGGGATAAATGACTCTATATGTTTGAGACATCATTATTTATGATGTAATGTATTTTATAGTTCCTGTATTGGTATGTTTGTCCGATTGGAATGATCTATTTTTAAACTATAAACATTATGGACATGTTTTGAATAATTTGCTTAATAGTGAATAGTAAACCAAACATGCTTGTGGATTGATTGATACAATGGGCCTCATTACAACCCCGGCGTTAAGGGGTTAACCGCGCCGTAAAAGGCTGCGGCGCCGTTAAACCCTTAACGCCCGATTCACATTTTAACGCCTGCTTTTTGCAGGCGTTAAAGTCCAACCCACTAAGGGACCTTGGTGCTAAGTACGGCACCGTAATTTACGGTGCCGTAATTAGCGCCTTCTCCATTCCCATTGAGCCCATTTACACCAAAATTCTTAAATTCATCAAGAAACGCAATTTACTCACCATCCAAATGGCAATTAATTTTTTTAATTGTCTTTTTTTCCCAGAGGTGTTATAATCAAAATTGGAGTCTCTTTAATGCTTGATTTTTTTTCAAGTCCAAGCCCTTTAAATCACTTGATAACACATTCAACAACCTCTGCAAGCCTATAGTCATTAGATCACTCAAAACTACGTCATCTGCACAAGCTAATTGATGAATCGAGAGTGACCGCAACCGAGGCAGATAAGTATTTACAGAAGACAAGATGACACTCAGATCTGAAATATAAATGTTGAATAAAAACAGTGCTAAAACACAGCCCTTCCATAGGTCATGAAACATATTAATAAGACGAGAACAAGCTCCCTCCTGATTCAAACAAATTCTGAATTTACATGCAAGAAAATCAAAATATTCCATATGTGACTTGGGCAGCCCTTCTGCTTTAATTTTAACCACAATTTGTCTTGGTTAACGCGATTGAACACCATTGTTAAGTCAATAAAAACTGTATAAAGCAGACATTTTGTTTCCCTGGCTTTTTAAAGGAAGTTCAATTTGTGCCTTAAGACCGGATTGGAATGGATCCATTACACCAGAAGAGTAAACTAAAGTGTGTAACTCCCTAGGAAGCAAAGGAGATTTTCTTTTTACTTAGGGCATACAAAAGGGAGATTGGTCTGTATGTGATGTAGAGACCTCAGTTCTTAGAAATTTGAGTCATACATCAATTTGTGTTAGTATACATTATTTCTAGTCTTGTCTAAGCATTTGCTAGCACCATAGCTATTACATTTAGGTACTCTAGGCATTATAGGTTAAAGTTTGTAATGTTTGATAAACGTCTTTCGGTTGCAGTTGTTAGAAGTCATAGTGTAAGTAGTCATAGCAGGCATTGTATCTGATCCAGTAGTGTGTGGCACAGATTCTGTGTTTGTAATGGAGGTGGGTACAGTTGAGGTTTGTTAATGACGCTCTCCTTGGCCAGGTTTACTTGCGAGTACAGGCACACTTGAAAGACTTACATAGGAGGAGTGTAGGATATTGTTGTGAATGTCATTGTTTGCTTTCTCTTTTCACTGAATTATTTAATTGGATTTACCAGATACAAATAGGCTGGGAAAGTCTATCTAACTGCAGAATGCTGGCACATAGTGCCTTACTGGGTCGTGTGTTCTTGAGTGGTGAAACACAACCAAGGCACAATTATTGCTTGATTATGAGTTTTCCAGTATTATTTATTTATTTATTTATTTATTCATAATTTTAAAGCGCACACTCAGCCCGTGGGCATCGTGGCGGTGTTACATATAAGCATTTGGCTGGTTACAGAAGGAAGGTTATTAAGTTTACAGGCATTTTGATTTACAGTGACATGAAAAAGATATATACGCTTACAAGGCATTTGGATTTACAGTAATATGTTTTAGTTACATACATAAGCGGTGCAGACATCAGGGCGTTTAAGATATGTGCCGTTCATGTCAGAAGGGAAGGTGGGAGGTGATTATGTGAAGAGCATGGTTTTGAGGGATTTCCGAAAGGAAAGCAGCGAGGGTTGCACTCTGAGAGAGTTAGGGAGGTTGTTCCAGAGCTTAGGTGCTATGTGTGGGAAGCCAATGCCTCCAGCTTTAGCTCTTCTTATGGTGGGAACTCGGAGTTGGTTGTCATGGGGGGTCCTTATAGGACGAAGGGAAGGTTTCCTCATGATGGTTCTTGCTAGGTAGGAGGGAGCGGTGTGATTGAAGCTTTTGTGTGTAAAGGAGCGTACTTTGAAGTCGATTCTTTCTTTAACTGGGAGCCAGTGAGCATTTCTTCTGGCCTGCGACACATTCACGAATTTGGGGATGTGCAGAGCAGCGTGGAGCGCATTGTTTTGCACTGTTTGGAGCTTGTTTAGATTTTTAGTTGAGGTGCCGGCTAAGAGGACATTGCAATAGTCTAGCCTGGCTCCTATGGTGGCTCTGTCGATGGAGAGGCAGTTGGGAGTGGTAAGGTAGGCTTTTATGGCGAAGATGAGTTTAGTGGTCAATGCGGAGGATTTTTTTTTGTCTGTTTTGTCTCCGTTAAGGCAGAGGCCATTGATCACCATCCATGCTTGGACCGTAGAGTAAATGTTGAGGAGGGCTTCTGTGTCTCGGGCATAGTCTCCAGTGAGGGGGAGGAGGACTTGAGTGCCATCGGCATGGTTTGTGTAAGCTATGCCGAGGGCGTCCAGTAGGTCAAAGAGGGGTTTAGTGAAGAGATTGTATAGAGTGGGTGCAGTGCATGACCGGTGTGGGACTCCACAGCTTATGGTGGTCGGGGGAGCATTGGCCTGGTCGGAGTACACCTTCATGGCTCAGCCTTCTAGAAAGGAGGTGATCCAAGAGGTTGCTTTGAGGGAGAAGTGGGCTGCGTTGAAAAGGTGAGATGTGAGGATGCCATGGTTCACTAAGTCAAATGCTGCAGAGAGGTCGAGTAGCAGGAGGAGAGCAGGTTTGCCTGTGTCCATTATTTTAGTGATTTGATTTTTTAAATGTAGTAGGGCAGTTTCAGTCCCATGGCCTTTGTGGAAGCCCGATTGTCTTCTGCCTAGGATAGCACGGGTCTCTATGTATTGCTGAATTTGATTGTGGGCTGCTTTATCAAGGATTTTGAGGAGGAAGGGGACGGTGGTGATGGGGCGATAGTTGCTGGGGAAGGTGGGGTCCAAGGAGGGTTTTTTTAAGAGTGGGCGAACCCAAGCTTCTTTTAGGCAATGAGGTACGGTTCCTGAGGAGAAGGGGGCATTGATGAAGGCTACGATGATGGGGGTGAGGGCTTTTGAGCACTATTTGATGATAGTGGGAGGGCATATGTCCCCCTTGCACGTGGAGGGTTTGATGTTTTTGAGTAAGGCGGCGGTTTCTAGTTCTGTGACTTTTCTGAAGGCAAAGAGGGGTATTTCTGAGTGAGGGTTGTGAGGAGGCGTGGCAGAGGTATTGAGTACTTTACGTTGTGATGCAATTTTGTCTGAAGCGTTTTGACTTTATTTAGGAGGGCTGTCTGGATGCCTGTGCACCAAGCTTCAACCTTGATGATTTCGTCCGGGCTGGACTCAGGAGTGGTGAGTTCTTTGAAAATAGAGAATATTTCTCTGGTTTTGGAGCTGGATTTGGTTATTCTTTGATTATATGATTTGGATTTGGCTTTGAAGATGCCATTTTTTTAGGTCCGTGAGATTTCTTTTAACTCGTTGAGCGGGGACTGGTTGGGCGTAGACTGCCAGTTGGATAGGGCTTTGTGCTTCAGGTTACGCAGGACAGATAGTTCTTCTGAGAACCAAGAGTTGGAGTGCATGGATTATTTTCCTTTTTTATCTTCCAACGGGGCAATAGCGTCAATGGCTCGGGTGAGGGCGTTGTTGTAAGTGTTAGCGAGGGAGGTGGGATCTTGGATGAAGGGATGCTTGAGTTCAGGGATATCAAGAAGAGGAGCGAGATTGGTCGCTGTGAGTTTTTTGGAGCTTCTGACCTTGGCAGGGGGTGCATACGTGAGGGTTTTACAGGTCGGTGTGGTGGGGATGGAGAATTGGATGAGATGTTGATCCGTCCAGGGGAGGGGTGAGATGGAGGTGATGGATGATGAACAGTTATGGTCTGCTACCCAGTTGATGGACCGGCCTTTGCAGTGAGTAGGTTTGGTGATGTTGGAAAGATTGTTGGCCAGGTGTGTGGCCGATTTGTCCTTGGGGTCATCTAAATCAAGGTTAAGGTCACCAAGTAGGATGATTTTGGTGGAGCTTTTCAAGTTGTTGCTAATGATTTGGAGGAGATGCTTTTGGACGTCCGGAGGAGAGCCTGGTGGTCTGTATGTGACTAAGAAGTTGATAGTGCAATTAGGGGAGAGAACTAGTTTATCGTAGAGAAGGTCATCGTTGTTGTTCCAATGTTGGTTGCACTGCCTAATGGCAAGTAAGTTTCTATAGATGAGTGCGACGCCCCCACCTTTAGAGGTTTTGCGGTCCTGCCTAAGGATAGTGTAATCCTGGGGAGGGCAAGGTGTACGGATGGGTTGGATGCCTCATGGAGCCAAGTTTCAGATACAGCTAGTATGTCTAGTTTGTGGGTGGTGATGAGGTAATTGATCTCTATGGCATGGGCATGGATGGAGCGTGCATTAATGAGTGTGCATTTTAGGATGCGGTTGGTCGGTGGTGGGTCAGGAGCACTGGTGTTCGGTGTGAGCGAGGTGGTGGGAGCGCATGTGAGTGATGGAGGGAGGGGTGCATGTATGGGCGCATGGAGGTGGTGGGTATGTGCGTGGACTAGAGGGTGTGAGCCTAAAGATGATGTGTGGGTGCGATAGCGGGGAGCTGCGGAGCACAAATGAGGGTTTGGTGCGGGTTCTAAGTCTGTAGCGCCTAAGGAGGTGCTCAGGAGGGTTAGTAATGTAGTGGTTGAGAGTGGTGTGTAGAGATGTGGATGGGGAGGAGTGAGGCATGATGGTGGGCGGTGGTGAGAGGTCTGGGTATGCAGGGAGCAGGCTGCAGATGGCCCAGAGAGAGTAAAGAGCGAGATGGAGGAGAAGGAGAGGAGGGGTGTGGGCGCTGTGAGGTGGGTGGCAGAGCGATGCATTAGAGCACCGGGCTGGATGGGGCTATGTGGTACAGTGCTAGTACTAGGGGCTGATGGTGGCGCGTGCAGTGGCAGGGCCGATAAAGGCTGATGAGATGAAATACATGGGTAGTTCATGGAAAGTAAGGAAATGAGTCCCCAAACAGAGGGTGGCAAGCTGGGTATCTCAGAGGTTGGCCCGTGCTGATGATAAAGATCCCCTGCAAAAAATCTCTATCAATAACTGGCTCACCTTAAGAAAGTCAGGGTAACATGATGAAATGGCTCTGGAGGGACAGCATTGAGGAATGAACATTATCAGATAGGGAGTAAGCAGGCCTCACAAATCACAGTGCACAATGCATACTTCCTATGACTCAATGCTGTCTGCCATGGCTAGCCAGTAGAGGGCAATCAGTGGCAGAGAGAAGTAGTCCCTGGCCTTGATGTGAAGCATAATACTTGTGCTCTTGTCCCGAATGAATAACAAAGAGTGTGGATTAGAAGCATTGAGTGTGTGCAATAGGCAGTAGCACTAGTGGAACTTGGATAGAGTAACACAGCACTTGTAACATTGCACCTCTGCGTGATGTTGTGGAAGTGTACATTAACTGTGTGCATCAAGACCTGCAAGTCGGGCTCCTTCACAATCACATGAATATATGGCAGTAATGGAAGGGGGTAGTTGAACATTAAGGCAACATTCCTACCTTGGAATGAGTGTACAGGTAGTGAGAACATGTAGGAAGGACTGCGTCAATGGCACAAGTAGCCTGCAGTGGAGTCAATAAGGACATGCAATTTTGTAAATGGAGCACAAGCCAAGGTAATTCTGAGGGCACCAGCCCAGAATGGCTGTGTGGCAGACATGGTGAATAAGAGGGCCAGAGTGTCACTAGGAACAGTGCTGAAGAGTACTCTGTCCTCATCATGGCCCACTAATCATAATGAACATTTTCTAAATATGCATAGCAGCAGGAAAGTGTATATGTGAAAGATGCATGGTAAAGGAATGGATACCTGCATGATGCCACAGGTGGGGGCTGAAGTAGGGCAGAAGAAAGGACACAGTATGGTGTTTTCATGGAATATATTTTCAGGAATGACATAAGCAAGTCCACTGTCCATTCATGGATCATCCAAATGAGGATGGAATACATCACTGTATGAAAATCAAATGAGACATCAATGATGATGAGGCCAGCAGGGCCTCACTTTTACATTAACATGTAACATGTGTATGTTGCGAGATGGTTGCAGACAGCAATTCTGTTTGACCAGCTGCCACACTAATAGTTGCTGGGGAAGGTGGGGTCCAAGGAGGGTTTTTTTAAGAGTGGGCGAACCCAAGCTTCTTTTAGGCAATGAGGTACGGTTCCTGAGGAGAAGGGGGCATTGATGAAGGCTACGATGATGGGGGTGAGGGCTTTTGAGCACTATTTGATGATAGTGGGAGGGCATATGTCCCCCTTGCACGTGGAGGGTTTGATGTTTTTGAGTAAGGCGGCGGTTTCTAGTTCTGTGACTTTTCTGAAGGCAAAGAGGGGTATTTCTGAGTGAGGGTTGTGAGGAGGCGTGGCAGAGGTATTGAGTACTTTACGTTGTGATGCAATTTTGTCTGAAGCGTTTTGACTTTATTTAGGAGGGCTGTCTGGATGCCTGTGCACCAAGCTTCACCTTGATGATTTCGTCCGGGCTGGACTCAGGAGTGGTGAGTTCTTTGAAAATAGAGAATATTTCTCTGGTTTTGGAGCTGGATTTGGTTATTCTTTGATTATATGATTTGGATTTGGCTTTGAAGATGCCATTTTTTTAGGTCCGTGAGATTTCTTTTAACTCGTTGAGCGGGGACTGGTTGGGCGTAGACTGCCAGTTGGATAGGGCTTTGTGCTTCAGGTTACGCAGGACAGATAGTTCTTCTGAGAACCAAGAGTTGGAGTGCATGGATTATTTTCCTTTTTTATCTTCCAACGGGGCAATAGCGTCAATGGCTCGGGTGAGGGCGTTGTTGTAAGTGTTAGCGAGGGAGGTGGGATCTTGGATGAAGGGATGCTTGAGTTCAGGGATATCAAGAAGAGGAGCGAGATTGGTCGCTGTGAGTTTTTTGGAGCTTCTGACCTTGGCAGGGGGTGCATACGTGAGGGTTTTACAGGTCGGTGTGGTGGGGATGGAGAATTGGATGAGATGTTGATCCGTCCAGGGGAGGGGTGAGATGGAGGTGATGGATGATGAACAGTTATGGTCTGCTACCCAGTTGATGGACCGGCCTTTGCAGTGAGTAGGTTTGGTGATGTTGGAAAGATTGTTGGCCAGGTGTGTGGCCGATTTGTCCTTGGGGTCATCTAAATCAAGGTTAAGGTCACCAAGTAGGATGATTTTGGTGGAGCTTTTCAAGTTGTTGCTAATGATTTGGAGGAGATGCTTTTGGACGTCCGGAGGAGAGCCTGGTGGTCTGTATGTGACTAAGAAGTTGATAGTGCAATTAGGGGAGAGAACTAGTTTATCGTAGAGAAGGTCATCGTTGTTGTTCCAATGTTGGTTGCACTGCCTAATGGCAAGTAAGTTTCTATAGATGAGTGCGACGCCCCCACCTTTAGAGGTTTTGCGGTCCTGCCTAAGGATAGTGTAATCCTGGGGAGGGCAAGGTGTACGGATGGGTTGGATGCCTCATGGAGCCAAGTTTCAGATACAGCTAGTATGTCTAGTTTGTGGGTGGTGATGAGGTAATTGATCTCTATGGCATGGGCATGGATGGAGCGTGCATTAATGAGTGTGCATTTTAGGATGCGGTTGGTCGGTGGTGGGTCAGGAGCACTGGTGTTCGGTGTGAGCGAGGTGGTGGGAGCGCATGTGAGTGATGGAGGGAGGGGTGCATGTATGGGCGCATGGAGGTGGTGGGTATGTGCGTGGACTAGAGGGTGTGAGCCTAAAGATGATGTGTGGGTGCGATAGCGGGGAGCTGCGGAGCACAAATGAGGGTTTGGTGCGGGTTCTAAGTCTGTAGCGCCTAAGGAGGTGCTCAGGAGGGTTAGTAATGTAGTGGTTGAGAGTGGTGTGTAGAGATGTGGATGGGGAGGAGTGAGGCATGATGGTGGGCGGTGGTGAGAGGTCTGGGTATGCAGGGAGCAGGCTGCAGATGGCCCAGAGAGAGTAAAGAGCGAGATGGAGGAGAAGGAGAGGAGGGGTGTGGGCGCTGTGAGGTGGGTGGCAGAGCGATGCATTAGAGCACCGGGCTGGATGGGGCTATGTGGTACAGTGCTAGTACTAGGGGCTGATGGTGGCGCGTGCAGTGGCAGGGCCGATAAAGGCTGGCACGGCAACACCGTGGCAAGGCCGTTAGGGGCTGGAGAGACAGCACAATGGTGGTAAGGCTGCTAGATGGCAGGGGCACACAATGGCATTATTAACACATTGGTAAGGCCGCTAGAGGCTGGCAGGGGCACACAATGGCATTAGCAACACAGTGGTAAGGCCGCTAGAGGCCGGCAGGGGCACATAGTCAGTACACCTTAATTATGGAGGATTAACCCGGCAAGTATTGAATTAGTTGCATAAAAATGAGTCAGGGGAACAATCAAACTTACAGATTTGTGCTCCGTAAGCGATTTGGGCAGGGTTCCTGGCCAACGGCCAATACGGCAGCAGACAGGCACAGACAGGCCCTTTTCCTCGGCCCTTCGCGGAGGAGCCGGCTTCCGCCTACCGGTTTCGTGTGGGCGGGATATAGCGCAAGGCAGCCAATCAGGTGCTGCGGTGCTGAAGCAGGAGGAGAATCTCGCATGACGATGTCGTATCAGGCGGCCATTCACCACATTGTAGCTAATGGCCATTTTGAATGGCCATAGTGAAAATTAGGGTTGCAAACACTGCAAACGCATGAGCTTTTGGGATGCACAGTTTAAAAATGCGAGGTGGCAGCAATACTCTGCTAATTGCAGGCAAACAGCTGCTTTTGATGAGGCTTCGATTCTCACCCAATCTGCTGGATGAGGATCAGCTGAGGGACAGCTGTTCGAGTGAGGGGGAGAGAAGGCTCCTGCCTATTACCACTTGAATTACAGCAAAACAAATTTACTGTTACTGCATATAAAAAAGCCTGATACTTTCATGCCCAAATACATGCTAACATCATCATTTTGTGTGTCTTCTCTTCCTACCTACCCTCTTTGTGATACCCCCATATCTGCCTTACATACAGTCTAATGAAGTCCCCAAACATAGGGAGTTCAGGGTATCTGTTCTTGCTTGAAATGGGTATACATTACCATTCTTTGACAACTCTACTCGCAAGTACAACAACACACTGTCTCACCATGAAGTAAAACAAGGTTAAGCATGATATCATAGTGGCAAAATACTTAGGGCTCGATTCATTGCGCAAGACTCCAAGCGAAGGCCCACCTGTTTCTGCGCAGTCACCTAAAAAGGTGGCGTAACACGTGGAATGCGGAACAACAATCAAAAATATGGGCGTAATGAGGGAAGTACCAAAGTAAAATCCTTGCAACGCCGATACGGGCGCTAAATACCCGTATTCATGGAATCGAACAGGGCTCGCCAGCACGCAGTAAAATACATGCAAATCCTGAAACAAGTACGCCACGCGATAGCTGGTGGAAATGTCAACACGCAGAAAAACAAATGCATAAAAAGCCTGCACAATCAACAAACACGCATATACAGCTATGATGAATGTTCCATTTATCGCAGCAATGATCGTGGGACACCGCAGGAGGAGGAGGATGGCCAGGGCCCAGATGTTTCTACCTAAGACCAGTCTTTTTGAGATTCCTGATGACCAGGTCTTTGACAAGTATAGGTTTCCACCTATTATCATATTAGACCTGGTCACGGAGTGGGGAGAGCACCTTACATGACCCACCCTGTGCTCCCAAGCACTGAGCTCTTTGGAGAAGGTGCTCAATGTACTTCATTTTTTGGCCACTGGGCCGTTCCAGCAGACAACTGCCATAGTCGGGGGCATTTCACAGCCCATGCTGCCTACACTAGGTGTTGGCAATAATGACTGCACACCCCTCAGTCCGCATGCACATCTACATGTTCAGAACACCTGCAAAAAGTCAGGGCGTGGTCCAGGACCTTTATGGGTTGCACACTTCCCTAAATTGCTTGGTGCCATTGATTGCTCCCATGTGGCTCTGCGTCCAGCTAGGACTACAGAGCACATATATCTCAAGCGCAAGCACTGCCATTCCAACAAGGTGCAGGTTGTATGTGATGCCAAGGGAATCATTATGTCTGTATATGCCAGCTATCCAGGGTCCACCCATCATATTTTCATATTCAGAATGCCACCCCTACACCAGGTGATGGAAGCTGGGATGCATGGCTACACATCGCTCATTGGTGAGTTTAAATGCCTCTGCACATGCATGCACGTCACACACAGACAAATACACACAAATGACAAACATTAACACCCCTAAAAGGGACAGTGCCTACCCTCTGAACACCTACATGATGATGCCAATACGGAACCCTGCCACACCGCACCGGGTAAGACACAACACAGTCCATATTGCAACTCAGGCCATAGTGGAGCGCACATTCGGAGTGCAGAAGTCACATTTATGCAACTTGACCACTCTATATGCTAAATGCACCACCACTAGTGTGCAGGATCATTGTGGCAGCATGTGTCCTGCACAATGTTGCAACATGGCATGGCGTACCTGTGGACATGGTGGTGCCCCCACATCCCCTACCACATGCACGCTGCTTGTGCATGGCAGGTCAAAGGGCACATGGCGATGTTGCCCGTACCCAGATTGTGGCTACATTTTCCACCTGAAGTCCAACCCCTGTGGAGTGCACACAGCCCTGGCACTTTCCATGTGCCATTCAATGATGACAAAGGTCCAATCATCTGTGCCCACCAAACCACCCTGAGAATGTGTCTTTGGAAGTGCAACATTGTCTACATCCCTTAGAACTCAAAATAATTTCATTTTGTGTTTGCAAAAAAAGCACCTAGAAGAGGGAGTATGCCACTGCCACCAGGTCAAACTAGACATCCAATCGCCTGTGTGTCACATAAACCGTCCCATGTGTCATGTAAACTCATCACCAGACTGTGCAATGGTATGTTATGTTAAAGGAGACAAATACATGTCCAATACATATTACAAGTGTCTCAAAGTGCTCAGCGATGTATGCAACAAGTACAAAAATAAGACCCGCTCATATAGATCCATAATATTCTGGACAAGAACAGTAATTGCATACTAAACTATGCTAAACTACTAACAGTGGATGTAATAGTGAATCTGTTGGACAGTGATTTATCATATTTTCACAAGTGCATCAATGTGCCATCAGACAGACATCATACTTGCATGGTGCAATAAGAAGGAGCAAGTTCACAGATATTTAGAGGCGAGTGGTAGTCGGAGGGTGGCAAGAACTTCAGGGGTGGTGCAAGTGCAACCAGTCAGTGGATGCTCAGATAAGTGCAGAGAGATACAACTCTGTCAGATCATTCCCCAAGTGCAGTGATGATGACACTAGTCCAGGTCATAGAGACAACTGCTCCACACATTGCTGGGGTTGACAAGGGTGTGTGAGACCTTGAGGTACATCAAGCAGACAGTCATCAAGCAGCAAGGACACAAGGAATGGAGAGAGTGCGAGAGCAGAGGGATTGCTTAGCAGGGAAGAGGGAGAGAGAAGGAAGAGTAGAAGATGAAATACATGGGTAGTTCATGGAAAGTAAGGAAATGAGTCCCCAAACAGAGGGTGGCAAGCTGGGTATCTCAGAGGTTGGCCCGTGCTGATGATAAAGATCCCCTGCAAAAAATCTCTATCAATAACTGGCTCACCTTAAGAAAGTCAGGGTAACATGATGAAATGGCTCTGGAGGGACAGCATTGAGGAATGAACATTAGCAGATAGGGAGTAAGCAGGCCTCACAAATCACAGTGCACAATGCATACTTCCTATGACTCAATGCTGTCTGCCATGGCTAGCCAGTAGAGGGCAATCAGTGGCAGAGAGAAGTAGTCCCTGGCCTTGATGTGAAGCATAATACTTGTGCTCTTGTCCCGAATGAATAACAAAGAGTGTGGATTAGAAGCATTGAGTGTGTGCAATAGGCAGTAGCACTAGTGGAACTTGGAGAGAGTAACACAGCACTTGTAACATTGCACCTCTGCGTGATGTTGTGGAAGTGTACATTAACTGTGTGCATCAAGACCTGCAAGTCGGGCTCCTTCACAATCACATGAATATATGGCAGCAATGGAAGGGGGTAGTTGAACATTAAGGCAACATTCCTACCTTGGAATGAGTGTACAGGTAGTGAGAACATGTAGGAAGGACTGCGTCAATGGCACAAGTAGCCTGCAGTGGAGTCAATAAGGACATGCAATTTTGTAAATGGAGCACAAGCCAAGGTAATTCTGAGGGCACCAGCCCAGAATGGCTGTGTGGCAGACATGGTGAATAAGAGGGCCAGAGTGTCACTAGGAACAGTGCTGAAGAGTACTCTGTCCTCATCATGGCCCACTAATCATAATGAACATTTTCTAAATATGCATAGCAGCAGGAAAGTGTATATGTGAAAGATGCATGGTAAAGGAATGGATACCTGCATGATGCCACAGGTGGGGGCTGAAGTAGGGCAGAAGAAAGGACACAGTATGGTGTTTTCATGGAATATATTTTCAGGAATGACATAAGCAAGTCCACTGTCCATTCATGGATCATCCAAATGAGGATGGAATACATCACTGTATGAAAATCAAATGAGACATCAATGATGATGAGGCCAGCAGGGCCTCACTTTTACATTAACATGTAACATGTGTATGTTGCGAGATGGTTGCAGACAGCAATTCTGTTTGACCAGCTGCCACACTAATGGATGTGACATGTGTGAATGCATTCATTTTGGTTTGTAGGATACATGTTCCAGTGGATATTCTGGCTGCTGTCACAACACGGCAGCCAAGTTGCACGACACACAATCGATGGAGTGATGTTATGTCACTATGTCAGGCTACATCATGCAGGTGATGTCCCAAGTGGAGGGGGCTGCCTGCATGGTGGGGTCATGGGTGATGGGGTAGGGGTATTCCATGTGGAGGGGGCTGCCTGCAGGGAGGGGTCACAGGTGGTGGGGCCTGCGGTATCCCATGTGGGGGGGGCTGCCTGCAGGGTGGGGTCACGGTTGATGGGGTCTGGGTTCTCCCATGTGTAGGGGGCTGCCTGCAGGGTGGGATCATGGGCAATGGTGTGGGGATATCCCATGTGGAGGGGGCGGCCTGCAGGGTGGGGTCACAGTTGATGGGGGCTAGGGTATCCCATGCTGCGGGGGATGCCTGCAGGGTGGGGTCACAGGTGATGTGGTTGGGTTCTCCCATGTTGAGGGGGATGCCTGCAGTGTGATGTCATGGGTGATGGGGTTTGGGGTGGAGGTGTCCCATCTGGAGGGGGCTGCATGCTGTGGATTGCGAGGTGTCGGGGTGTCATTTGGTTGGTGGTGGACTAGGCCTTGCGTGGCAGGTTCACAAGGTGTTCTTGCATGATTACACTGGGGTGCATCCAGGGAATGCGAGCTGTTTTTGCACGATTAAGCTGGGGTGCAGACGGGGTTCGCAGGGTGTTTTCACTCGATTATGCTGAGTTGCAGTTGGGGATTGTGAGCTGTTTTTGCACGATTACACTGGAGTGTGGACGGGGATCGTGGGGTGTTTCTGCACGATTCCGCTGGGGAAGCTGTATGCTGGCCCAAGCATGGCACAGAGGCTTGCCTTTCACTTGCTTTTTACTGTGCATAGAGGCGTGTTAGGGGTGTTAATCATGCAGCTTGCTATTACTTGTGCCACAGCTGCTGGTGCCTCTGGAAATCCATTAATACGCGTGCCATGCAAAGATTTCTCTGCACCACGGCTGGCGCAGACTCCTTCTCGGTGCGTGGCCCTTGCATCTTTTATGCACCCGATTCTGTGAATCGGGCGCTTAATTATAACTGTATCCAGTGATTTTATAGATAACATTTTGGTGAAGGCATTTTTGACCAAAATATTTTAAACTAAAACATACAGAATTATTTAAAAAAAATATGTATATATAGGGGTTAAAACATGTGGGGAGGAGGATGGAGGTTAAAAAGTTGGGTTTGATGTACTGACTCTGCCCCTTCTGCTGCTTCAGAATGTAACCACCTCAGCAATTAACGCTAAACCTTCACCAGCCACGCATGCCTGGCTGAATTCGGAATCCCATCATCCTGTAACCCCATAGGCTATTGGAGGTATGCTGGCAGACTCTCTACACAGTCAAGGCTCACAGCCCAGGCAAGCCCCCTAGTCTACCAGACATTGTGGTACATCATTGAAGCTCACCAATTCTACTCCAACGTGATCGGCACCTGGATGTCCTCAGCTGCTGTTTTTTTTCCAGTGTGATTTTGCTCTAGGTGCTGTCTGCTATCTTTTGACAAGTGTATTTTCACCCGCAGCAGTGTACTCTGAGACTCTGCTCCGAGAAGTGTCACTTCTAGGTTGTCCTCATCATGGCTAAAGAAGTGAACTTGGGTGTCCAGTTAGAGACAATATTCTGCTTTGTGAATCTATTTTTCTTTTTTCGAAGCGAGGATGTAATTGCTAATTGCGTGCTTTGTTTGCTACATGGCATACATTACTGCCCCGAGCAAACAGGGGCTCGCCGCTGGCTGGGCCTCTGTATTTGCTTTCACCAACGACGGCCCTTGCTGGTGGCAGCACTGGTCAGAGGGCAGTGAGGGGAGAGAGTGTTGGTGCTGAGGCCTGCTTTGGGGTGCCTGGCCCTCAAGGGATCTTTCAACTGATTTCCACTGTGAGGCTGGGGACGAATAGGCCTCTAAGCCCACCTTGATGGCCAACACACCACAACACAAAACGTTTCTAAATGCTTGAATAATAACTTTGTTTACCAACTCGACCAGTGCTTTCAAGTTTACTAGCTTAATGCATGAGGGAGCCATCTATTTATTTTTCTTGGCATTCTGGTATTTATATTCATAAAGGTAAAGAGGCAAAGACAAAACTACAAGTCCAAGACTTGCAAGAAAAACATTGGACTGGAAATGACTGGGTTGAGTTATCATGCATGAAACTGGGAAACTTGAGATCTCTGCTCGCTTTACTTGGTTTTTGTTTCCCTAGTGCAAATGGCCCCTTTGCCTTCATGTTCCCTTGCATGTGTCATGTCTGTCACTGTCCCACTAAACAGCTGGAGTAAAAGAAAGTCTGTGATACCCAGCCAAGATTTGTTGGAGTTTGCAATGGTTGATAGGAACGAAGGAACTCATTTATATTAGCACGTGGTGCTACCTTGGCTGCTTTGCAGGACAGCAGCAGCAGCCAGGGCCCAGACATCATGCAGTGACTCAGACTGTGCTCTCGCTCTCAGTTTGAGTCTGATATGAAATGTTTTACATAGGCAACGTTACCGCCATTCGTAGTGTACACACTAATTTATTAAATTAAATGATGAAAAGCATGACGAAGCATAACCTAAACAATATTGCACAACATATGGTTCGGTTTAGAACAGCCCAATGTTTGCTTTGCTGTTTACTTACAAGTTGTTTTATTTGTCATTGTTGTGTTGGCTAACTCTTGATTTGCATATAGAAGTCTATACTAATTTGTAAAGAGATATCTTCAACAAAAGTAAGATCAAAAGCACGAAGTGAATATGGTTGTCCACGAAACATATAATTGCTTTATATAGAACATGTATATCTCTCAGTCCCTCTCTCCACTCCTTTCTCCTGGAGTGATCACTTTCTCCTATCCTCCCACCTCACCCTCCCTACCCCACAGGCCAAGCCACCCTCATCATTTCCACCCACCTTCTCGGTCATCCGACCCATGAAGCGCGTGTCAGTAGAGGCTTTCGCTGCCACCTTCCCCCCCCCCTCCCCCTTCGGCTGACTCCCACCCTGACACAGCCCTCTCCTTGCTCCACTCTGCTATTTCTGATACTCTTGATATCCTTGCCCCTGTCATGAGAATCCGCCTGAAGCCCAAAGCCAAATGTAACTCCTGGTATGATTCGGATCTCGTCACCCTAAAACGCAAGTGCAGGGTGGCAGAGAGGAAATGGCATGCTTCTTGTTCATCCTCTGACAAACTGGCCTGCCGCCTGCTCCAAAGGCAATACCGTCTCTCCGTTCTCACCAAGAAGAGAGCCCTTATCCAAGCCCGCATCTCTGCGGCATCTAACAATTCGGCCGAACTCTTTAAAATCTGCAAGGAGCTTGCCACCCCTGCTGCAGTCTCTACCTCTCCTGTCCCCTCCCAGGCCCTCTGTACTGCACTGGCCTCTCACTTCATCTCTAAAACTCAGGACATCCTATCCTCACTCTCCTCCTATCACCTCCCTCCCTCGCTTCCCTGCTCTTCCTCTGGCCCTTCTGCAGCCACCCCTCCTCCCTCCTTCTCTGCCTTTCCCCTTTTCTCTGCTGACAAAGTTTCCAGACAAGTCCGATCTATGAAAGTCTCGTCTAAACAGGTTCACCCCTGTTCCTCCAAAACTATCAAGGACCACATCGACTCCCTGGCTCCTGCCCTGGCTGACTTTTGCAACCTCTCCTTCGCCTCTGGAGTCTTCCCATCCCCCCTCAAGCACTCCCTTGTGCACCCTCTTCTTAAGAAACCCTCTGCCGACCCCTCCTGCACGGCTAACTATCGCCCAATCTCCATCACTCCCTTCCTGGGCAAGCTCCTGGAGAAACTGGCCATTTCCCAGCTTAACCTCCATGCTGAAGCTGTTGGTAGTCTTCATGACCACCAATCCGGCTTCAGAGCGGCCAGAAGCACGGAAACTGCTCTCCTGAACATCCGTGGTGACCTGCTCTTGAACCTCGACTCCAACACTCTGTGTGTTCTCATTCTGCTCGATCTCTCTTCTGCCTTTGACACTGTCAACCATGCCATCCTGCTCAACCGTCTCCGCGATAACCTGGGTATCACTGGTCAGGCTCTGGCGTGGCTGACCTCTTTCCTTTCCAATCGACCCTCCCAGGTCCAACTTGGGTCCTTCCTCTCTGACATCTTTTTCTCCACCTGTGGTGTTCCCCAGGGATCTAATCTCTCTCCCTGGCTTTTCAACCAGTATCTGGCACTTCTTGCCCACCACATCGCCGCCCTCTGCCCCAACTTTCAGTGCTATGCGGACGATACCCAGCTCATTTTCAGGCTACCCTCGGCCTCCTCCTCTCCTGCCCTCATCTCTGACTGTCTGTCTGCTATCCAGGAATGGTGTGCTGCCAACTACCTCCGCCTTAATGCTAGTAAGACCGAGATTCTACTCATCGGCACACCCACTCCCTCCTTCCCTGCAGCTCTCTGACCAGCCTCTCTTGGGCCTCTTCCTGCTCCTACCTGCAAGGCAAAAAACCTCGGGGTCATCTTTGACTCCACACTCTCCTTCTCTCCTCATATATCTGACGTCTCTAAGAAGTCACACTACCAGCTGCACCTCCTTAGAGGTATTCTTCCCTTCCTCTCCTTCCCCCAGAAGCTCACTGTCTCCCGAGCCCTGGTTCTCTCGAAGCTGGACTACTGTAACAGTCTCTATCTTAATCTGCCTGCCTCCACTCTCCGCCCTCTGAAACTCATCCAGAACAGAACTGCGAGACTTGTCCTTGGCCTCAAGCCCAGGGACCGTATCTCTCCAGGACTGAAATCTCTACACTGGCTCCCAGTGGCTGCAAGGATTAAGTTCAAAACCCTCTGCATTGTCCACAAGGCCTTCTGGGGCCTGGGGCCTAAATACCTGCAACTCTCTCTTCCTAAATATCTTCCTTCCCGAGCCCTTCGCTCATCCATCTCCAACTCCCTCAGGGTCAGCCGCTTCTCGAAGCAACGAGCTGGGGGTAGATCTCTCTCCGCGGCAGGAGCCTCCCTCTGGAACAGCCTTCCTGCCTCCCTGAAACTTGAGGAGAACCATCTCCGGTTCCGGAAGCACCTCAAAACCTTCCTCTTTACTTCTGCTTTCTCTCTCCCTCTCCCCTGCTAATTCTTCACTAAATTCTGCACTTAATCTGAAACTTGGCCACTCTCACCGACCTCGGTCCTGGGCCCAGCCACTCTCCACTTGCACTGCCTCCCTGGCAACCCCTGCACTGCGGGACTGTCTCTGTATCCCTACAGCCCCCCCTTCCCAGCACTTGTCTGCACTTACCTTGCAGTTGCCACCAGCTGACCCTATTTATTTATTTATCTATTTATTTCTATTCTACTTACCTTGTACTGCACTTTTCCCTTCACCCTACCCCTGTACTTGCGCGGTCTGAATGACACCTGGCCTAGTAGGATCGTTGTCTGTCCTCCCCCTGTTCCCGCCTCCCTGCCACGTCGCGCCTTGAAACACTTGTGTATAGGCGCGTTACGAATGCCAAATCATATCATATCATATCATGTATGAATAGCTGCCTAGTGGCACCATGGCATGCATGGCACCGTAAGCCTGTGCAGGCATATTCATGTGCATACTCCCAATTAAAGTTTCCTTTTCCCAATTGTAAGTGTGCGGTCTGTGAAGCTACAACCCTATTAATGGAAAGTGAAAACATAGGATTGACCCAAGTGGATATGTGGCTTCAATGTTTATATGTGTTTGTACTTCTTCTTAGGATATCTACTTTAACGTCCACTGCCTTCTACTGAAAGGTTGTCATGCCTGTGCCTTTTTTTTATACTTCCTGCAAACTTTTCCCTCCACCTCAACTTTTTCGTTCCCTCTGTTGGCACTCCCTGCAAAGCATTTCTCAAGATTCAGAAAATTCACTGACAAATGTGATGACTAATGTGTGAATGTTCCTTTCCCACCCACTCCTCTGGGCCAGCTCTTTCCTCCATCAGTCATTAGAGAGAATACATCTGTTCTTGGATGACTGCACAGTCAATCTGCTCTGCTGTTGTGGAATGGTTGATGAAAACTCTAGCACATGCTCCTTGTGTTGATTAAATGTGATTGGGAAAGTGTGAATAGACTTGGTGAGCAGTAGCACAATAACAAGGTGATGACTTGAAGTTCTACAATAGTTCTAATTTGACCAACCTGGCTAGAAGATCATGTGGAAATCTTATCAACACGAAGTTAATTGTTCAGCTGCAAGCAGGATGCTATATTCGAACGTACATTCAAGAAATCCCTTTCAGGAAAAATCAGAGCATCCAATCCAAATGAAAACGTTGCCCAGGACACAAAGTGACAGATTTGTTTTCCTTTCGGTGTGCTCATGTACAGCCAAGTAAATGCGGGGAATGTCAGCGTTCTTCGGATCTCACACCAACTCGCACAATTATTTTCCACTGCTGATTCGTTTGGCATTTGAATTTTGCAAGTTAAACTCACCTGAAATGGAGAAAAGAATAAGACTGGTTGGGTGTTGTCTTTATTTTCAGAGGTGTAAACTTCACACATACAGAAAAAGCTGCAAGGTGTTAGCCTGTACTGCATTTGATAAAATTAGCAACGCCGCTAAGGATTTCCAAAAGAATAGTAATGCAAATTTCATTTTGAATAAGAGTTACACTTAAATAGAAGAATTCAGAATACATATATTACAGGGCCTACCATTGCAGCCTTGTAGTTATGGTTAAGTTGCTCAACCCATAGGAAGATCACTTTTGGGCAGATTATAACTTTGTCCCCCCCTGGACGAATCCTCATGAAACTTTGCAAAACTTCAGATTGATTCTTTCATTTGGTGAGGTTTCGTGCGGGGGGGCAAAGTCATAGAGGGCCCCTAAATGTGTGTTTTTTTCCATGGACGCAATGGAAAAATAAATGTGCCCACGCCTACAGCCCATGCCGCTGGACGGATTTTCACCAAATTTGCAGCAGGAACAGCGGTTTTTGTCCCGATAGCGTGCTTTTGTAAATTTGGTTAGGTCTAAAAAAATATGTGATATCTGGGTTCGGTCCGCGGAAACACTTCTATATTCGGTCCACGGACGAGCCTTCAATTGATCCAGAGGGCAGCGTGATGTCTGCGGACATCGGAAGTGCGCGCTGATTGGATGGTGAAAAGCATAAGGTGCGTCAGATTTTTGGAAATGCCTGCAATGTGGGATTCACAGACAGTCATTGTCCACGTACACCGCAGAGAAAACATATTAAAAAACACAACATTGCACGTGTCATACTAATGAAACAATTTCTGGGGAAGTGAGGGGTAATGAGAATGGGATACGGCCTCAAAAGGCCCAACAAATTGGTGTTTTTTCAACTGCGACATCCTCGAACAGTCTAGATGTCTGGGGCAGTTTTGCGATGTTCGCGAACATCTGAGATGTTCGGGGACATCTATGCCTATTTCTGCATTTCAGGGTTGGTGAAAAGCAGTTTTTGGATCGCTTATAACTTTGGCACCACTCAATGAAACTGCATGAAATGTCATAATTTTCACTAAAAACCTGGAAAGACTGTAAATCATCCAGAACAATGCGCTCCGTGCAGCTCACAGCATCTCAAAAAGAGAGCACATCACAGCCACCAGAAAATCAGCCCACTGGCCCCAATAAAAGAGAGAATCATATTCAAAGCACTGACACTGACCCATAAGTGCATCCACCCCTCCACACCTGACTACCTATCGCAAAAAATCCACCCCTCCACCTCCACACGGCCAACAAAGACACCTTACGCCAATATGCTGAGCATGCCCCTGGTAAAAAGAGCTAGAGCAGGTGGCTCCAGCTTCCCCTACGTTACACCTTCAAACTGGAATGCGCTACCTCCTACTCTGCAAAGCGTGGTATCTCTCACGTCTTTCGGGAAAGCCCTGAAAACAGCACTTTTCACCTGATGGGCAGCTCACTCATCACCTGTAACTGTGGAATGCATCTCTTGGTAACTTGCAAAATGTTTTTATAAACTCCACGTCACTGTATTATTGTATGACATGTCAATGCATTACCTACCTGTATCTGTACCCCCTGTAAATAAGTTCCCTGCAAGTAACAGTGCCTCGATGCCCTAGGGATGTTTGTGCACTAAACAAATATAAAAATAAATAAAAAAATAAATACATAATTTGATTCTAGACCTGACTCTGAATGGTTCAGCAAAGTGTAGTGCTGTTTTGTCAGGAGGGAACACAATTAGATGGGGTTACCAAAATATTGTAAATGCTTATAAATTTGGTACCATTTGACAAATCTGCACAAAAGTGTGTAAACAGATTTTAGACCTAGATATGAATGTTTTTGCTAAATTTGGTGGGATTTTATCAAGAGGGGCAAAATTAGGGTGGGTCTCAACATTTATAGATGGCTTTTTACGTTGTTGCTGTTTGACAAATGTGGACACAAGTTTTCAGAAAGATTATAGACCCTACCTTGAATATTTGTGTAATGACTGAATGGATTTTGTCATGTGGTGGCTAAGTTATATGACTTTTCTAAGCACATACATTTTGATACTTTTCAAACAATAAAACATGAGCGGATCTGCAGCAAACTCGTGCAAGGAGCATTGTCAACGAACTAGAAGCACGGTTTTGCAAATGTGTCGTTTTATTTTTTGAAAAGTGTCATAATGTAGGTACATAAAATAGTGATATACCTTTGATGACTGAGGCACAGCCTATGGCCATGAGCTGTGGGCAGATTGTCACCCATCCTGCACACTCTGGCTACTGCCCATGACCAGGATGGACCAGCAATGGGGTTAAAGTTGGCATGGCCTCCATGGACCGGCTATGTGCTAAAGTCTTTTGAAATCGAGATAGGTTTGAATGAGAAAAGAAAATTCTGCTTGTCGGTACAGGTTGACTGATGGATGGGATTGTAACAAATGCATGAGGAGGGTCAGCCAGAACTTCAAAGCATGGTTTTGCAAATATGTCCTGTGTTTTATTTTTTTAAATTGTGAAAATGTCATTACACAACACAGTGATATGCGATTGGTGTCTGGGCAATGGGCCTGGCTGTCAGCAAGGAGAAATGTGCACTGTAATTTGCTTATTTGGGCATGCAGCATGGCCGAAGTGGTAGGTTTGGAAGGGAAAAAATATTCTGCTTGCGGATACAGCTTGAAGTGGTGGATTAGATTACAACATCATTGTGCGATGAGCATTAACAAGGACCTGAAAGCATGATTTTGGAAATATGTCTTGTGTTTTATTTTTCCAAAGTGTAAGAATGTAAGTAGAAAAACTAGTGATATACATTGGGTGTCTGGGTAGTTGGCCTGGCCCTCGGCAAACGTAAATGGGTACTCTGATTTGCTTATTGGTGAATGCAGCATGGCCGAAGCCCATGACCCATTGATTTGGAGACTGCCATGGCTACAAAACATGAGCACTGGCATTTGGTTACATTATTAGGGTATAGTCAACACTGAGCTAAGATGCAGAGTAGATGCAGTGAATAATAGGGGTTGTTTGGTCGGGCTGGGGTCATGAGTGAGCCTTATGACGTCGGCAATTGAATGATGATTTGCATCCCCAACATGCGCTGCTGATAACGACAGACATAAGTATGTGTTGCAAAAATATGTTTCTCAAAGGAGGTTTATAGATCTTTCATATATATGAAAAGAGGAATTATTTTTAAACTCTTTTTTATTGCTTTTAGTAACATTACAATAAACAAACAAAACCCATGGCTGTATTTGCAGTGGTTCAACAGTACATCTGGAAATTGCTTGCATCACTGTGAAGGTGTTTGCGGGTAATGTCCATTGCGTGCAGCATATGGTGAGTTCCCCCTCCTGGCCTCTGCTCATCCCTCCCCTTCTCCAGCGTAGCCGCCCCATACCTTTTGTAATTTCCGTGGGAAACCCCTAGCCTTATATATGCATCGTTCGAGAGACATGAATCTATCCATTTTGGCAGCCCTAATACAGTGTATAGAAACCTTTTTTCATATCTTGTAAACCCACTCTCCCCCCAGATTCCCAGTATAGCCATTTTGGGCTCACAGCGGATCACCGTCCCAATTATTGCAGACAATTTCCGTATGCATTTATCCCAAAACCCCTGTACTTGTGCACATTCCCATAAGGTGTGGAAAAAGGTACCCCTCGTTCTTCTGCATCACAAACAGTCATCTCAGTCTGTTGCCCCCCATTGCACCAGGGACGTTTGTGAGTAATACATACTGTGAAATATTTTGTAATGAATTAGGCTCAGCCTAGCGGCCATCCCAATTTCTCCAGGTCCCACTCCTCTGGGTCCAGCTTCCCCTCATCACTCTCCCATTTGCCCCTGATTCAGGATAGTTCAGGAGAACCAAAGGCTGTCAGCGCCTGATATAACATTTAAGTGAACTTCCTGTTTATGTGCTCCAGAAAGTAATTTGCTTGTAGTGGCGAACATGTGGGTTTCTCTTCCAGTCGGCAGGGTATGCCCAGACCACCCTCCCACATTGAGTGCTGGAGTGTCTTACGCACTATATGTGGTTGCTTTCATCCCCACAGTAGCCCCCTCAGAGAGGTCTCAATCGGGTCAAAGGTAGTTCTGGGAATTGCCTCAGGGATGTTTGTAGTACATACAGAAATCTAGGGAGAGCCAGCATCTTGAAAAGTGCTGCCTTGCCCATCAGTGACACCGGGAGTGTTTGCCAGTGGGCCACATCAGATGAGAATCAGTCTATTAGCGGGGTGAGATTCAGTTGAGTATAATCATCCGGGGAGGGACTCAGATGTTTGCCCAAGTATTTGAATCCTGAACCCGAGACTGGAAAGCGGAGTCTGCGGGGATAGCCCCTGCTCCCCCAACTAGTGGGAAGAACACTGATTTCTGCTGGTTCACATTGAGCCCACTATAGGCCTCATATTCCTCTAGTGTAATAATTACTGCTTGACAGTATATCGCTGGTTCGCTCATATAAAGTGGCCAGCGTAAGCCTACCTAGCAGGTGTCATTTCGGAGTCTGATCGCCAATGGCTTCATGGTCAAGAAGAACAGCGGGGAGGTTAGGGGGCATCCATGCCTCGTGCGATGTTCTAGGGTCAACCACTCTGATAGAACTCCATTAACCGTGACTGAAGCCTCTGGACTGCGTACAACAGTCAAACGCACCCGAGGAAGCCCTATCCGAACCCCATGCATCCCACAATTTCCCAAAGCGCCTCCGATCTTACTGAATCGAAAGCTTTTTCTAAGTCAATGGCCAGGAGTTCTGCTAGTATTTGTAGCTGTACTCCCTTATCTATAGCCATCTGCACTCTACGGATGTTCATTCGCATGGACTTGGTGGGCATGAATCCACACTGGTCCGGGTGTACTGAAGAATCCATGATGCCAAAGTGCCAGCACTTTGGCCTCGCCGTTAATCAGTGAAACTGGCCAATATGGGACGCACCACTCATGGGCTTTCCTGCCTTCAGTAGGACCACTATACATGCCTTCCTCAGATCTCGAGGCAGGATCCCGTCAACTTTACACTGCCTGAAAAGACGGTGCATGGATCCTGTGACTTTATCTCCAAGCTGCTTCTTGATTTCAACTGGGAAGCTGTTAGGTCCCCACCTTTTGCCTGAATGTAGCTCTAGGAGGGCAGCTGCCAACTCCGGTTCCGTTATGTCCGCCTCTAGCCTGCCTTTCTGGTGCACCGTTAAACAAGGAAGTTTTGTGGAACTGATGAACCCTTGGACCGTCGGACTAGTCTGATCCCTCGGGAAGCTGTATAGCTCGCTACAAAAGGATGAAAATGCCCCTGCGATCTCCCCATCCTCTGTCAATATTTTACCATTTGGGTCCTGTATTGCCCTACGTGCCCTACGCCCCTTCTCTCCTCTCCAGCCATGCCAGTGTTTTCCCTGCCTTATCCCCAGATTCGTGGACTTGGCTCCACATTGCCCAGTGTGCCTGCCTTGCATTATCCAGGTCTACATTCCGTAGAGCCTCCCGCATCGTTACCAGGGCTTCCTGTGAGGCCCACGTGCCAGAAGTGAAGAATGATGCCTCTGTTGCAGCACTCGTGTTTCTGCCTCCTCAACTTCCTGGGTATGTTTATTTTGTGCATTAATTGTCAGTGACAATGTCTCGCCCTGTAACACTGCCTTGAAACCCACCCAGAAAATGAATGGGCTTCCCACGGATCCCTCATTTTCAGTGAAGTACTACGAGGTCTTCCGAGCCAGCCCCTACTTCTGTGTCCCCTAAGTGGTGTGTGTTCAACCATTTTTAAGTTCTATGATGAGGGAAGAGTTGTCATGATGCCTACCTCTAAGGAGCCAGGCCGGGCCCAGCAACCCCAGAGGCAGACATCATTTTCCCCAGGGAAGTCTCAGCAGGCCCAAGTCGGGGCCCTTTGGACTCAGTCCTGGCGCCTTAGGCGCCAGGCTCATAGCGGACCCCAGTCCTGGCGCCTTAGGCGCCAGGCTCATAGAAGAGGATATGTGTTTAAGTGCTTGGGTGCACACTTACCTGATGCAGACCTTGCTGCTTCATCCAGGCCCTCTTGAGGCCTGAATGGGACTACTTAACCTGTAGGACTACTTCACCACCCGGGTGTGGTCGGGGAAGGATACATACCTGATTGGTGGAAGGATACATACCAGGAACTTCTTCCAAGGCTATTTAAACCCCACCCGAACAGCCACACATGCTTCGCGTTGTTCTGCACCTAGCAGCTGGACGCTCACCGTGTCAGCTCCTGCATCCTGACTTCAGCCATGCCTGCCAGCACCCTGGAACACCTGCAAGGGGAGAAAGGAAGAGAATAGGAGAAGAAAAGCCCTTACCTGCTAAATCTGCATCCCGGAGTCATTTCTCCAAAGGCCCTGAAAAGGAAGACAACATTTTAAAGGCATTTCGTTTCGATCGCTGCAGCGCTGCATTTTACTCACCTTGGCAAGGCGCTTCCATCTTCAGCAGCGATCTTCTGGATTCAGCTACGCCCCGGCGCCTAGAGGAAAAAAGACAAGAACAAAGGTGAGAGGGAGAAAAGGAATAAGGAAAGCTCAGTTTCCTTTTAAGTCTTACCTGTTGGATTATTCCCACTGCATTTCGGGTCCTGCCGCTTCCTGGCATCTCCGGACCCCGGCCCCTATGGGGAAAAAAGACAAAGACATTGAATGAGCGAATGCAAAGACATTACCTGAGCGCTCATCCAGAACTGTTTCACTTCGGGTCGGCGCCATATCTCCGGCACTCCGAACCCCGGCCCCTAAGGGGAAAAAGACATAAGCATTAGCGCTTGCTGCAATTAGACAACGAACATTATTATTAAGCTTGAACTTTTGAACAGAACTTTTACAGCGCCTTACCTGAACAGTCAAGCTTAACTGAACTCCCATCAATCCTCAATCCAGTGAAGTAACTGGGTTTCAACTCGCCCCTGCATCAGAAGCAGTATGGAGAGCTCATCCTTCCAAACCCTAAGGAGGGTATCCAACGAGCCAGGGAAGCCAGAATAGAGGGGCCCTTCCTGTCCATCTTCAGAGTTCTGCGCCTTCGACGCCGCGCCTCCGTGGGAACCAGGTGAGCGTTACAGAACGCGAAGCCTTACCACAATTTCCCACCTGGGCGCTATGGAGACTTCCGAGACAGATCAGCTGGCCCATCTTTTAGGGGAATTACGGGCAGAAGTGCACTCAGCCCGCCAGGAGACTAATGCTCTCAGAAGGGAAGTAATCCTATCCAAGGAAAGAACTGATGAGCTGGCCAAAAGGTTATTGCAGGGCCAGGCAGAGCACACTCCTTTACCTGTTTCCGGAGATATTTCTACAACAACGGGTTCGAATAACCCGGTACAAATCAATCTACCTGGACACATGCCTTTGGCCCCGCCGGAACGTTTTGCGGGGGATCCCAAGAAATATGCCGTTTTTATGAACCAATGCCGTTTACACTTTTTATGCAGGCCCGGGGCCTTCCCCAACGACCAGACCAAAGTAGCCTTTGTACTATCTTACTTCAGTGGCTGTGCTGCCGATTGGTCTATTCCATTGGTAAATCAGGATGATCCCATTCTCCGGGATTTCCAGGGCTTCCAGGCCAGCATGGAAAGATTGTTCGCTCGACGCTCGCAGGGACAGGCCCTTGACAAAGAACTGCTATCCTTACAACAAGGTAATCAGGATCTTTTGTCCTATATCGCCACCTTTAATAGACTAGTTGTGGAAACCGGATGGCCTGAAAATAAAAGGATCACATTGTTTCATCGAGGCCTGCGCGGAGAGCTTAAAGATGTTATAGCTCAGATAGTAGATCCACCACAGGCCTGCGCAGACTACATAGACTTAGTGGTTCAACTTGATCACAGACTTCAAAATAGAAAAGCAGATCGGCTCAAGTATGAAACCAGAGTACCTAGCAAGACCCACGTTAACTCCAAGAGTACTGACGTTTCCGAACCTATGCAAATTGGCAGTGTTAAAGGACCATTAACGCAGAAGGAACGAGAGAGAAGGCGACAAATGCAACTTTGTCTGTATTGCGGAACTTCCGGTCACTTTCTTCAAAGTTGTCCAGTTAAACCACCCAAGAAGGTGGTTGGAGCCACTGATAACGAGTTATTGACACCTGGTTCGGGAAACGACCTAGCCCGACAAGCGTAGAGGTCCGCTTGCCGAGCTTGAAAACAAACTCTTTGACCTCGCATTTTGTCATGCCAATGGTGCTTGTGAACCCAAAACAGCCTCAGCAGTTGCATGCTATAAAAGCATACATAGACAGTGGAGCTATTGGAAATTACATAGACCGTGAATTGGCTTCCAGGATTAAGCTTCCTCTCCGCCCGAAAGTAACCCAAGATGTAATTACTACAGTTGATGGAACCAAAATAGCCTCAGGGCCTGTAACGCATTCCACAGTTGAAATCACTCTGGTGGGTCAGGACGGACATCGGGAAGCAATCGTGTTTGATGTGATCAAGGCCCCACAATTTCAAGTACTTCTTGGAATCCCTTGGTTAGAAACACATAATCCGAGAATAGACTGGCGAGCAAAGAAGATAACTTTTCCTGATTGTGAACCAACCTGTTACCCAAGGAATCCAGCTATGGGTCTAGCCTCTGTAACTTCCACCCCTGTACAGCTACCATCTGAATACCAAGAATTCCAAGACGTTTTTCAGAAAGAGCAGGCTAACACCTTACCTCCCCATCGATCTTACGATTGCCAAATCGACTTGGTACCCAATGCACAACTACCTTGTAGTAGGATTTATGCTCTTACTGAACCTGAGAACCTGCATTTGCGCCAGTATTTGGATCAATACCTGGCCAATGGTTTCATTCGCCCATCAAAGTCACCAGTCTCTTCCGCTTTGTTCTTCGTACCTAAAAAGGAAGGAGACCTTAGGGCCTGTATTGACTACCGCGCCCTAAATCAGATAACGATTAAGAATCGTTACCCTTTGCCCCTGATACCTGAGCTTATCGACCAAGTAAAAGATGCTCATGTGTACACCAAGCTAGATCTCCGAGGAGCTTACCACCTGGTACGTATAAAAGAGGGTGACGAGTGGAAGACTGCATTCCGCACCAAATTTGGGCTCTTCGAATATCAAGTAATGCCCTTCGGTTTGTGCAACGCACCTGCCGCCTTTCAGTACTTCATGAATGATGTTCTTCGGGAACTTATCGATGTTTGTGTCATCGTTTACATTGACGACATCCTGGTGTATTCCTCCTCAGAATCTGATCACAGAAACCATGTTAGGGCAGTTCTTGAGAAATTGCGCCAGCACAAATTATTTGCCAAGCTCGAAAAATGCGTTTTTCATACCACCTGTTAGGCGATCCTCGGCACATCAGGCCTCCCCACATCAGAACACTGCTCACATTCCCCCAACTTCTCCACCCCAGCTTCGAGGCTCAAGGGATTCGGTGAACCCACAGAACCGAAAACACCGTACCTCCTTTGGTGTACGGGCTCGATTACAACCTTTCCTGCATTGGCAACTGCCTTGGAGAATACATCGCAGAAGGGGCGGCGTTACGTCATCACGTCGATCATGTGATACGGTGTGGCGTTCCTCACGTGATCTTGGTGGACGTCACATGACCCAGAGACGTCACATGACCCAGGGACACACAGTATAAAGAACTGAGAGGCAGGACGATCATTGCTTCTCAGCTGGCTTCGGACCCTTTTTGGCATTTCTACTTGCTCCTTGCTACCTCGACCACGGAACTCTATCTTGGACTCTCTTGGACACCCCTTTGTACCTTTGCTTGGAACTGTTTACCTGTTGCCGGATTTTTTGGACTGCACATCAACTTGTCTTTGGATCATCCCTGAGTATCTTGCTGTACTCCTACGCCCAAGTCAAGCCCTATCTTACAGGTGGCCTACCAGTATCCACGCTCCCCTGCGGTTCTACCACTCCAGGGACCGCTGTATCTTGTTGAGCCTCGAACCTCCCTACTAGGTTACCTGGGTCTCCCTTACACCTGATAGGTAAGACATTTTAGATTCTTTTGTTTACCTGCTGTATTGTGATTGCCTGGTGCTTAACCTCCTTCCTTCTTGACAGCAGCTTCGGTGTTCCAGAGGCTCCGTGGATCTGGGAAGACATCTCTCACCTGTGGCCTCAAGGGTCGCACAGCGGGTTTCTATTTTTTACCCTGTGCGTCGCTTGGGGACGGAGGTCTCATCGGTCTACACGACACTCAAGTCAGAACAGACTGAGAAGCCGTATAGTCGTGTTAGACGATGCAGGGATCCACGGACGAACCCATAACTGCTTTGGTTCAGGCAATTACAATATTAAGGGCAGATATGGCCGCTGCGAACACGGTGATCCATCAAAGGTTGGACACCATACAGAGCGTTCACCACTCCCTTCCTGCAGACCCTGAGTTTGGAGATGGTAGCTCCTCCACTACACCCCCTCCCTTGGCTACTTCTACAGTCCCGACTCCAATAATCCTCCCAACTCCTTCCCCCCTGGCCGCTCCTGAACGCTACCAGGGCGATCCCAAGAGATTCAGAACCTTTGTTAACCAGTGCAAGTTACATTTCTTATGCAGGCCTTTGGCTTTTCCCACATCCACTGCTAAGGCCCCCTTCGCCCTTTCCCATTTAGCTGGAACAGCTGCCGCTTGGGCTAACCCCCTGTTAGAGAACAATAGTCCAGTTCTTTATGACTTTGATTTGTTGATCCTAGAAATGTCCCGAGTATTTGATACCCGACACAAGGCACAGTCTAGGGATCTGGAGTTGTTGGAATTGACTCAGGGCAAAAGAACTCTGATAGATTACATCACCCGGTTCAATCAGCTGGTTGCGGAAACGTCATGGCCAGAAAACAAGCGGGCGGTGGTCTTTTATAGGGGGTTAAGTAACACCATGAAAGACGCTCTAGCAGTGATCCCTTCTATGCCTACTCAGTATCATGAATTGGTGGATCTCGTCCTGCAGGTAGATGCACGACGATCGGAGCGTAGAGCTGAATTGGGGGCCTCTTCCTCTCCTACTCTTATTAGTACTCCCGCTTCCAGTACTGAAGAACCTATGCAAGTGGGAGGATTACGCAGTCCTATTACAACATCTGAGAGGGAACGTAGAAGGGTAGATAATGCATGCTTTTATTGTGGCACCATTGGACATTTCGTGAAAGAGTGTCCTCGACGTCCCAAGAAGAGTCAGGTTTTTCGGGTGGCTCGACCTTAGAACCGGAGAATAGGTCGAGTGCCCCTTCATCTTCTCTGGGTACCCCTCTTGCCTTTGCTCGCGTTCATCCCATATCCGTAAAGGCTACTCTATGTCCCTCTACTGGCCTTCTTCATGCAGTCAATATCATTATTGATTCCGGTGCCACTGGTAATTACATAGATATTGATTTGGCCCATACCCTCAATCTACCCTTAGTGGTAAAAACACGACCGGAACATGTCCAAGCCGTAGACGGCTCCGCGTTGGTTTCTGGTCCTGTTAGACAACAAACTGCACCCCTCTTGTTGAACATCCAAGACATACACACAGAAACCTTAAGTTTTGATCTGATCACCGCACCTCAATTCGGTATCATACTAGGAATTCCCTGGTTACGTGAACATAATCCCCTGATCAATTGGCAAGTAGGCACTGTACTCTTTGAGTCAGAGATTTGTCAGAATTATTGTCTCCCGGTCCATCAAGTCCCTGACACGCCCTCTCGGTTCTTGGGAGCCTTAGCACAACTCACACTGACCGCTGACGATTCAGAAGTCATACAGTCCCATACTGTTGGGGGGTTGATGTCTGGGATTCCGCCAGAATATCGGGCTTTCGAATCAGTTTTCGATCGAGGCTCGTCTGAGGTACTTCCTCCACATATAACATATGACTGCCCAATCGAATTACTTCCCGATTCCACTGTTCCTTCGGGCAGGATCTACTCTTTGTCTCCTTCGGAGGAACTGGTGTTAAAAGAATATGTACAGAACGCCCTGCGTTTAGGACACATCCGCCCCTCCACTTCACCCGCGGCTAGTCCTATCTTCTTTGTACCCAAGAAGGAGGGGGATCTACGTCCTTGTGTGGATTATCGGCGTCAACGCGATCACCAAGAAGGATAGATATCCCATCCCGTTAATTACTCCACTCTTAGATCATCTAACACATGCTTCCATTTTTACCAAACTCGATCTACGCGGCGCATACAATTTAGTACGCGTTCGCGAGGGAGACGAGTGGAAAACTGCTTTCTGTACTCGTTACGGCTTGTACGAATATCTTGTCATGCCCTTTGGCTTATGTAACGCTCCGGCCACGTTCCAACGATTCATGAATGACATTTTCAGGGATATTCTGGATGTGTACATGGTTGTGTATTTGGACGACATCCTGATCTTCTCTCGTGATCTTGATGACCATGTAAAACACGTCCGAGAAGTATTAACCCGTCTAAGAACACATTCCTTATTTGCCAAACCTGAGAAATGTCAGTTCCATAAGACCTCTGTTGAGTTTTTGGGTTTCCACATCACCCCTGGGGCGTTATCCATGAACGAGTCCAAGGTCAAAGCAGTCTTAGATTGGCCAGTACCTCAAACACTCAAGTCCTTGCAGGCCTTTTTAGGATTCGCCAACTTTTATAGGCGTTTCATTTCTTCCTTTTCTACGATTGTAGCCCCACTCACGGCCCTGACTAGTCCTCGGGTACCATATCAGTGGCAGAGAGAACAGCAGGAGGCTTTTGATACCTTGAAAACCGCCTTTACTACCGCACCGGTACTCCAACATCCCAATCCTGATCTTCCGTTCATAGTCGAGGCAGATGCCTCTTCCTTTGCCCTCGGGGCGGTACTGTCACAATCATGTCCTAATACAGGCAAATTACATCCAGTGGCATACCACTCCCGTAAGTTTTCCAGTAATGAGACTCATTATACCGTTACGGAGAAAGAACTCTTGGCTGTCATGGACGCATTCCGTGTTTGGCGTCATCATCTTCTGGGGGCTAAACATCCCATCACAGTATACTCAGATCATCGGAATCTACAGGATTTGGCCTCTTTGAAATGCATAAATAGCAGACAGGTCCGATGGCATCTTTTCTTTTCCTCTTTTGACTTCCGTATTATGCACCGTCCTGGAACGGCACATGGGAAGGCGGATGCCTTGTCACGTTCCCCGGGGGGGGTCCAATTGCCTACATTCCCTGACACTGTTCTCGGAAAGAGTCATGTGATTTGTCTATGTACTCCCTCATTGTCACTGATAGACTCGGTTCGATCCTGGACTAGTAATCATTCTGATCAGTTGCGAGAATGGGACCCCGTGTATTCTGATGGACTGCCGTTCGTACATGAACGCCTGTTCCTTCCCACACCTGACACACGTAATCTGGCCCTTGAGTGGTCTCATGACGCTCCCTTTAACGCTCACCCCGGACAAGAGCGCACTCTAGATCTTCTCAAGCGCTGGTGTTGGTGGCCTTCTATGAGGCGCGATGTAGAATGTTATGTTAGATCATGCGCAGTATGTGCTCAGGCTAAACATCAAAGGGGTCGACCGATTGGGTTGTTGCTTCCGCTTCCGGTACCTCCCAGGCCCTGGCATACGTTGACGATGGATTTCGTTACTGATCTCCCCAAGACGAAGGGCTTTGACTCCATCTGGGTGGTGGTGGACACGTTCACTAAAATGGCCCGTTTTGTTCCTTGCAAAGGTATCCCTTCGGCCCCTGTATTAGCGGAGTTGTTTTTTGAACATGTGTTTATGCTATTCGGCCTTCCTTCGGTCATCATATCTGATCGAGGGTCACAGTTCACCTCTCGGTTTTGGAGATCCCTGACTAAACTATTGGGCATTGATACCAGGTATTCTTCGGCCTATCATCCCGAGACCGATGGACAGACCGAAAGGACGAATCAATCTATGGAACAATACCTTTGTTGCCTTATATTGCAACATCAGACCTCTTGGTTGGCCGCTTTACGGCTTGCAGAGTTCGCATATAATAATGCGGCTCATTCAGCAACTGGTTATTCTCCTTTTTACGCCCTCTATGGCCAGCATCCCAAGGTCTTGCCGGTCCCTGATGCTTCTGGTTCTGCGAACACTGCGGCCACGACATGTCTTAGGGATCTTTCTGCCTTACACGCTAGTACAGTGGTTCATCTCACTGAAGCTAAGGCTGCTATGAAGGCCCGTGTGGATGGCAAACGTCGGGCTGCTCCCCCTCTGGTGGTGGGTTCCAGGGTCTGGTTGTCTTCACGTCATCTTCGCCTAGTGGGTTGTCGGAAGTTGCTACCTCGCTTTGTCGGTCCTTATGTGATATCCAAAGTTGTGAATCCGGTGGCTTTCCGTCTAGTGCTTCCCAGCTCTTGGCGCATCCATCCTGTGTTTCATGTCTCCCTCCTCAAACCTTGTCCCGACTCTATCCGTCTTCGTACCCCTGTTGCGCTGGTGTCCTTGACCTCTCCTGATGTTTTCGAGGTGTCGGCCATTTTGGGATCCAGATGGTTTAGAGGTGGGATCCAGTATCTGGTGGATTGGAAGGGTTACGGCCCGGAGGAGCGTTCGTGGGTTTCCGCCTCTGACCTGAACGCCCCTCGCTTGGTAGCCCGTTTTCATTCGGACCATCCTTCTTGCCCACGGGGTCGTGGGCCGTTGGGGAGGGGCTATGTTAGGCGATCCTCGGCACATCAGGCCTCCCCACATCAGAACACTGCTCACATTCCCCCAACTTCTCCACCCCAGCTTCGAGGCTCAAGGGATTCGGTGAACCCACAGAACCGAAAACACCGTACCTCCTTTGGTGTACGGGCTCGATTACAACCTTTCCTGCATTGGCAACTGCCTTGGAGAATACATCGCAGAAGGGGCGGCGTTACGTCATCACGTCGATCATGTGATACGGTGTGGCGTTCCTCACGTGATCTTGGTGGACGTCACATGACCCAGAGACGTCACATGACCCAGGGACACACAGTATAAAGAACTGAGAGGCAGGACGATCATTGCTTCTCAGCTGGCTTCGGACCCTGTTTGGCGTTTCTACTTGCTCCTTGCTACCTCGACCACGGAACTCTATCTTGGACTCTCTTGGACACCCCTTTGTACCTTTGCTTGGAACTGTTTACCTGTTGCCGGATTTTTTGGACTGCACATCAACTTGTCTTTGGATCATCCCTGAGTATCTTGCTGTACTCCTACGCCCAAGTCAAGCCCTATCTTACAGGTGGCCTACCAGTATCCACGCTCCCCTGCGGTTCTACCACTCCAGGGACCGCTGTATCTTGTTGAGCCTCGAACCTCCCTACTAGGTTACCTGGGTCTCCCTTACACCTGATAGGTAAGACATTTTAGATTCTTTTGTTTACCTGCTGTATTGTGATTGCCTGGTGCTTAACCTCCTTCCTTCTTGACAGCAGCTTCGGTGTTCCAGAGGCTCCGTGGATCTGGGAAGACATCTCTCACCTGTGGCCTCAAGGGTCGCACAGCGGGTTTCTATTTTTTACCCTGTGCGTCGCTTGGGGACGGAGGTCTCATCGGTCTACACGACACTCAAGTCAGAACACCACCGAAGTGGAGTTTCTCGGATTCATCCTGACACCTCAAGGAATCCGAATGGACTCGCGGAAAGTGGACGCCATTCTCAAATGGCCATCTCCTAGCTCTGTGAAGGAGTGCAAAGCATGCTTGGCTTTGCCAATTTCTATCGAAGGTTCATCCCGGAATTTTCCCGAACTGTTCAACCCATCACAGCTCTCCTAAAGAAAAACAAACGCTTTGAATGGACTCTTGAGGCTGAACAAGCCTTTCAGGACCTGAAAACCAAATTCACCTCTGCACCTGTATTGAAGCACCCGCGCCCAGATCTCCCTTACATCATGGAAACTGATGCATCCAGTTCGGCCATGGGAGCTGTCCTTTCGCAAAGAGACCCAGAAACTAACCAACTACACCCTGTAGCCTTTTGGTCCAGAAAATTCTCTCCACCTGAACTCAATTACGCAATTACCGACAAAGAACTACTGGCTATTAAATCAGCTTTCAAGGCTTGGCGTCACTATCTTCTCGGTGCAAGACACACCATCACCGTAATTACGGACCACAGAAATTTGCAGTATTTAAAGACGGCCAAAGCTCAATCTTCGCGACAACTCCGATGGGCTTTATTCTTTGCGGAATTTGATTTTGTAATTACCTATCGCCCTGGCTGCAAGAATGGTAAGGCAGATGCCTTATCCCGGATAGGCATGGAAGAACCCAATTCGAGTTTAGAACCTGTGCCAATCATACCGGAACAACGAATTCTGCGCTTGACTTCATTGCAAACCATTGAGGACATCCAAGCTCAAGTAAAACAGCTTTTTGACTCTTCTTCCTTACTGGAATGGAGTCAAAAGGGTCTTCACTACACCGTTAAGGATGATTTACCCTACTTCCAAGAGCGGTTATTTCTGCCAAGTAAAGAATTGCAGGAACTTGTCATTACCCGTCATCATGAATCATTAATGGAAGGACACCCCGGTATCGCGAAAACAGAAGAAAAGATCAAACGCCACTTCTGGTGGCCTTCTTGGAGAAAAGACATAAAGTCATTTGTGTTGTCTTGCGGAATCTGTGCCCAAAATAAGAGTCAAAAGAAAAGGCCAGCCGGCCTACTTCAACCTTTGGACATTCCACCAGCACCTTGGCACACCTTGTCAATGGACTTTATAACTGACCTGCCTCCTTGTGGTGGTTACAACACGATTCTCGTAATAGTGGATCTTTTCTCCAAAATGGCCCATTTTATCCCTTTAAAAGGATTGCCGTCAGCTTCCACCTTGGCCAAGGAATTTATGGAAAATATAGTGCGGTTACATGGTTTCCCTTCCATATTAATCTCAGACCGTGGAAGTCAATTTATCTCCCACTTTTGGAAGAAATGTTGCCAACTAGCACAAATAGACGTGCGGTTATCCACCAGCCACCACCCCCAGACCGACGGACAAACCGAGAGAACCAATCAGACTCTCGAGCAATATCTGCGGTGCATGTTACACCAATCCGAGTTGAATTGGAAGGACATCCTTTGGATTGCAGAATATGCATACAACAATTCAGTGCATTCTGGAACCGGACAGACTCCTTTTTATACCCTGCATGGTCACCATCTTCGGACCTCTGACCTGGATCCACCTCTGACCCTGGAGATGCCTGCAGTAAATCACCTACATTCCACAATAACCCAAGCCTTCAAAGAAGCTACAACCCACTTACAGCAAGCCAAGAAAAAGTATAAAGAAAACGCTGATTTGCACCGAAGTAAAACTCCTCCTTACCAAGTAGGAGATCAGGTATGGCTAGCAACTAAACATCTACCCCTCAAGGGTCAGCGAACTTTTAATCCCAGATTCATTGGGCCTTACCCCATCAAAGCTATTATCAACCCAGTGGCCTTTAAACTCGATTTACCATCCAACATGCGGATTCATCCCGTTTTTCACGCATCTCTTCTAAAACCAGTACAACCTGGAACCAGACTGTCTGAGCCCCCAGGCCCTGTCCAAATTGATGGAGAATTAGAATTCGAAGTGAAAGACATTTTAGATTCCAAGATAGTTAAGTCGAAACTCTTCTATCTTGTTGATTGGAAAGGATATGGACCTCAGGAAAGATCTTGGGAACCCAGTAACTATGTTCACGCACCACGATTAATTCAAAGATTCCATCGAAGATTCCCGCACAAACCAAAACCCCCGGAGGAAAAGACCTTGGGAGGGGCCTTGAGGGGGGGTACTGTCATGATGCCTACCTCTAAGGAGCCAGGCCGGGCCCAGCAACCCCAGAGGCAGACATCATTTTCCCCAGGGAAGTCTCAGCAGGCCCAAGTCGGGGCCCTTTGGACTCAGTCCTGGCGCCTTAGGCACCAGGCTCATAGCGGACCCCAGTCCTGGCGCCTTAGGCGCCAGGCTCATAGAAGAGGATATGTGTTTAAGTGCTTGGGTGCACACTTACCTGATGCAGACCTTGCTGCTTCATCCAGGCCCTCTTGAGGCCTGAATGGGACTACTTAACCTGTAGGACTACTTCACCACCCGGGTGTGGTCAGGGAAGGATACATACCTGATTGGTGGAAGGATACATACCAGGAACTTCTTCCAAGGCTATTTAAACCCCACCCGAACAGCCACACATGCTTCGCGTTGTTCTGCACCTAGCAGCTGGACGCTCACCGTGTCAGCTCCTGCATCCTGACTTCAGCCATGCCTGCCAGTACCCTGGAACACCTGCAAGGGGAGAAAGGAAGAGAATAGGAGAAGAAAAGCCCTTACCTGCTAAATCTGCATCCCGGAGTCATTTCTCCAAAGGCCCTGAAAAGGAAGACATCATTTTAAAGGCATTTCGTTTCGATCGCTGCAGCGCTGCATTTTACTCACCTTGGCAAGGCGCTTCCATCTTCAGCAGCGATCTTCTGGATTCAGCTACGCCCCGGCGCCTAGAGGAAAAAAGACAAGAACAAAGGTGAGAGGGAGAAAAGGAATAAGGAAAGCTCAGTTTCCTTTTAAGTCTTACCTGTTGGATTATTCCCACTGCATTTCGGGTCCTGCCGCTTCCTGGCATCTCCGGACCCCGGCCCCTATGGGGAAAAAAGACAAAGACATTGAATGAGCGAATGCAAAGACATTACCTGAGCGCTCATCCAGAACTGTTTCACTTCGGGTCGGCGCCATATCTCCGGCACTCCGAACCCCGGCCCCTAAGGGGAAAAAGACATAAGCATTAGCGCTTGCTGCAATTAGACAACGAACATTATTATTAAGCTTGAACTTTTGAACAGAACTTTTACAGCGCCTTACCTGAACAGTCAAGCTTACCTGAACTCCCATCAATCCTCAATCCAGTGAAGTAACTGGGTTTCAACGCGCCCCTGCATCAGAAGCAGGATGGAGAGCTCATCCTTCCAAACCCTAAGGAGGGTATCCAACGAGCCAGGGAAGCCAGAATAGAGGGGCCCTTCCTGTCCATCTTCAGAGTTCTGCGCCTTCGACGCCGCGCCTCCGTGGGAACCAGGTGAGCGTTACAAGAGTGGTTTGAGATTCCCTGGCCAGGTATCTGGCAGAGACAAGCCTATGTGATGTCCCATGGGGGCAAAAGAAGTAGTCAATGCGTGACATGGAGCCATGAGCGTTTGAGAAATAAGAGTAGCCTGCCTCCGACGTGTGTAGCTGCCGCCAGGCATCTACCAGGCCTAATACTGAGGTGAAGGATCGTAATTTCGTGGTGAGGGTTGGGTTACTGTTTCCTAGGTGTGAAGTCCCCCCAATCACCCAGGTGTCTGCCGAATCCAGGAGTAGCAGGCCCTGCAGGTCATTCAGGAGTTCTAGCTTGAGTGGGGTAGGGCGTAGATTACCACCACCTCCCATATGGCTCCCCACAGCTCCCCTTTGATTAATACATGTCTACCCCTGGGGTCAGATGTAACTGAGATGAAAGGGATTCTCTTGTGGATCCAAATCATCCCCACTCTCACTCCCCTTGAGAAGCCTGCATGGTATGCCTTATTGTAGTTTGTCCTTCTGAACAATTTACATCCCCCCCACCCACTAGGTGTATTTCGTTCAGGAGCACTATGTTGAGGGAGTGTCTGTTCAAAAACTGGAGCACCAGGCGGCGTTTGATGCTGCAGCCCAGCCCGTTGTCATTCCATATCAACAAGAAACTTGTGGGATGTACCTGAACAGAGGGCTCTCCACTACCTTTTTCCCTGCCTGCCCACCCTGCTGCAATGCCTTCTTGCATTTCCGAACTTCCCTGTATTTCACTGCCATCCAGCCAAGCCTTATATAATGTCCCGATCCCCCAACATAATGATAACCTAACAAACTCATTCAGAGATTCCTCCTGTCCCCCAACCTGTCCTTCCTTCAACTTGAAACACATGTTGCCCAAAATGGCACCAACGGGTGCCAAGTCCAACACATAACATCTACGGGGTAATCCGTGACTGAGTACAATGTTGGACTCAGTGCATTTGACTTTGGTAGCTTTAGACTTTGGTACATTCCCAACAATGGTAAAAATCTGCCACACCCATGATTCTCTCTGGGTGCTAGAGGTAGGTACTTCCTCTACTTCATCTTATTGGACCTCTTTATTGTCTTTTGAAGTACTGTGCTTCTTTTGTTATGTAGTTCCTCCAGCTTGTGGTGGTGGTGGCTCCTGCGGAGGAAGGATGGCAATAGCTAATGACATTTTCAAGATAAATAGCTGTTTTGCTAATATTCTTCCAAGTATGTGCTGTGTGCTAGATTGTTAATGGATAATGAATAATGAATAAGAATAGGTGTAGGAGTGTCAGGTCTGAATCATGACGTATGTCAGTTTCATTGGGAGTTACACACACACTGAGTCTTAGTTTTAATCTCTATTAGTTTAATTGGGAGTTACACACACTCACAGAGCCTTTGTTAAAATCTCTGTTGGTTTGGCCTTTAATCATATTATTTGTAGAAAGGGTGTTCCCCAATCCAACATGGTAGAGATGGACCTGGAAATTGATTGGTGAAGAAGAGGGCTGTTAGCTGATTGGAGGTTTGGGATTCCAGGGATTTGAAACAAGGTATCCAGATAATAGGTTGAAATTAAAATGTCGAATGACAAAAATGTCAACAAAAAAATACAGAAAAAAAAAATTGAATTTATTATTTTTTTAAATTACATGTTTTTTGGGGGGTTTCACGAGTAACAAAAAGGGTTTAATAAAAAAAAAGGGGGGATTTAGGGAGAACCCCCATTTCAAACAAAAAATAACAAAAAATAGACATTCGACATTTTTTTTAGTATTATTTTTTTGACATTTTTGCATTCGAAATTATGAATATCAAAATATTAACTATAAACCTTGAACAACATTCTAAACTGCCTTTCATTGTCCTTGGCAAGCAGGAAGGTCCAGTGTTTTAGAAGCTCCCATTTTTTAGGCATATCTGGATGAATTTGAGCACAGATCAGAAGGACAAAACTTAAGATTCAGCCCAACATGGGACAAGACAACCAGAGACTTTGATGGGGGCGCAGCGCTCTTGTGGCAAAGAAGGAACTGATGAGAAATATTACGTTTCAAGTTTAATCTCTTTGAAAGGAGTTTAGTTTGGGTTTTTAGCAGGGTTGTGAGGAAACCGGATTACGCTCTATATTAACTTAAAAACAAGATTCTATGCCTTGTAGATTGAAAAGAAATCCACGCGCACATCATTTAATAATTTTCCCAAAGTTTTATGCATTGTGCATGTGTGAGGAGAAAGTGTCTTAATGGACACAGAAAATTCAGGCTCTGCAGATTCACTTCATGCGTGCGCTTGTGTAGAGTGATTAGTGTTAAAAAGCAGTTGTTTCTTTTCAGTAAGCAGTGACTGTGCGTGGTTGACGTCTTTGAAGAGACCAAGCCTTATTTGAGTATGCAGGCTGGGCCGATGATAGTGTTCTAGGCCGCCCGCTTGTATGGAGCTGATTAGTGTTAAAAGCAGAATTTACTTTTTGGTGAACAGCGATCAGTGCAGCTTCTGTGCGTGATTAGCACCACTTAAAAGACCGAGAGCCTCATTACGACCTTGGCGCTAAGTGTTTAACGGTGCCGTAAAAGGCTGCGGCGCCGTTAAACACTTAGCGCCTTACTACGAGGTCTCTTTGCGTGACCCGACCTGAACGGCTGGTCTAGACCAGCCGTTAAAGTAGGGACCCGCAAAGGGACCTTGGTGCTAAGTACGGTACCCCAATTTGCGGTACTGTACTTAGCGCCTTCCCCATTCCCAAAGAGCCCTATGGGGCGAAAATGGGAATGGGGAAGGGCCATGGTTCAATGGGGAATTACCACCCCGCCAACCTTGGAACGGGGTGGTAATTCCCCATTGAACCATGGCGGACCCGTTACAACACCGGCATCAACCATGGTGCTAATAGCGCCATGGTTTAGCGCAGGTGTTGTAATGAGGGCCCAAGGGTTATCTGAGTATGCACGCTGGGTCGATGTTAGTGTTCTAGGTTGCACGCTTGTATGTTGCTGCCATTCCAATCTTCAGAAAACAAGCACAAGTTTCTTTACAAGAAAGTGACTTCGAAAAAGATAAAGATTAACGTTATAGGAAAAGGTTTATAGTTATTCTATTTAAGTTAGATTTTGTTTGTAGTATCTATTTTCTGGCGTGAAGGAATTGATTAGCAACTCAATCTTTCCTTGTGAAATCAATAAGGAATACACTTTAGAGACAACATTCTTATTTTTTAAAAGAACCATCATCCTGGTTGTAAGATGAAGATCAAAGCAAAGAGTTATTTCCACTTCAGATGCCAAAAGCTTCAAGACTGTATTGTTGAAAGAGACATTAAAGTCATAAAGAAGCCAAAAGAGTTTTAATGATGAAAGTAAGTTGTAGGAAATTTACGTGCACTGGTAAAAACCCATGAAATTCACTGAAGAAAAATTGTTAAAGGGATGGTATGGTTAAGTTGCACTAATAAAAACCTATGAAATTCAATGAAAAAAACTTGGTTAAAGGGACTTTATGGTTACAAGTAAACTGAAAAATCCCAAACATTTGTGATGTGATTTTTCATGTCCTGGGTGTTAGTCTTAGCAGTGCATGGTGGTGGTGCGGGTTATGGTTGCTTAGCTTACCATAACTGATGAATTTATGGGCTTTTCCCGTTTTACTTATAACCATTATGTCCCTTTAACAAAGATTTTTCATTGAATTTCATGGGTTTTTATTAGTGCAACTTAACCATAACGTCCCTTTAACATAGTTTTTCAGTGAATCTAAATTTATATATATATATATATATATATATGTATATATATATATATATATATATATGCAATCTTTAGTTTCAGGGACATTAAGGTGAGCAATACATTGTAACAAAACCCTTGAAATTCAAGGAAAAAATATTAGTTGCAGGGACGTTAAGTTGAGAATTTAACACAACAAAACACCTGAAATTCAGGTAAAGCCAACTTTGTGCCCCCTGTTGCACAGCCTATGACCACATTAATGTCATGAATAATGACATCACTGATCACTTCACTAATTAAAGTACATCAGTAACCAGCACTAAGCATGGCCATCAGGCATGGTCAGTGGGCATGGCCACATATATTTTAATATATATAATCTATACAAAAAGGATGGGTGTCCCCTTCATCATGGACATCGGGGAATAGAACATTTAGAAAACTACAATTGGGGATGTCTCACAGAACTTTAGTTTCTTTTGGTATATTGTGTTCAGGACTATGATAGTAATGAAGAGAGTGATGGGTCAGTATTCATATTAGAACAATGACATGTTTCATTTAATAAATGCATAAAAAGGTTTTCTATTAAGTGTCAATCAAATTTTATATAAACCAGTAGTACATAGAAGCATAGTTTAACAATATATGTGCAAAAGATGCTGATTAAATTGTATACACAAGTGGCCTGTGGAGACAATCAATTCTCCTTGTCCAATACCAGCTACAAAAACAACATCTAATACCACTGTTGTACTTCAATACATTAATGGTCCACTAGGTACAGCTTACGCGCCTAACATTATCAGGTGCCAAATTTTTCGCAACTAAAGCTCCAGGGAATTTCCAAGCAAAGGAACTGAATATACCAATCAGTGACATGTCAATCAAAACATTGAGGATACCTTCTTAATCTCGATCACTGGTAGAGGATGACCAGTACGAAGTACTTCATCTGTTGGATGATTTGAAAATGAAATCTGATACATTGACAGTTAAAGAACTCAAAGCGCAATCTAAATTTTTGCCACAATTGGCACCTGATAATGTTATCGATACATTCTATAAAGCAGTCTCACTTGATTTTTATAATATGAATCAAGACAGAACCAAACATATGAGAAAAACCAGCAACTTGACATCAGGAGAAAAAACAGCTCTTCAATCATTGAAATCAGATACACAAATAGTGATCAAAGAGGCAGACAAGGGGGGTAATATTGTTATGATGAATAGAGAGGACTATTTAGCAATGCCTTCTCGGCACCTGACAACCCCCGGCTGCTACGTTACAAGAACTGATAACTACAAACTAACAGCATTGGAACAAGTTGAAACAAACATCTTGATGTGGCACAGGAAAGGCTTAATCACTGATGAGGAATGTGCTTTTCTAGTAATCAAGGAACCAGTGACTCCAACGATGTATTTCCTGCCCAAGATCCATAAACATTATGATACCATACCAGAGGGCCGCCCAATCATGAGTGGGATTGGTTGGGCCACTGAGACTATATCGGAATACCTTGACTATATTCTTAAACCAAGGGCCAGCCTTTTGTACTCATATTTACAGGACTCTACTAGTCTCATACAGAAATTATAGAGCTTTACTTGGCACAAGACTTGTCTGTTAGCTACTCTCGATGTCAAGACACTATATACTTCCATTCAGCACAAATGGGCTATGATAGCAATTGACTATACCTTCAGAAATGAATCAGCTTCCTATTACAATCATATCCAGATGATCAAATAAATGCTGCAGCTTACTTTGGATCTCAATGTATTCACTTTTGACAACCAAATATACCAACAAACTAAAGGGGTGGCGATGGGCGCTAAGTATGCCCCAGCCCTAGCTAACCTGTTCATGGGTATGCTAGAGGATAAAGCAGTTTACCTGGAATT
The DNA here is from genome assembly GCF_040938575.1 of Ambystoma mexicanum. Taxonomy (NCBI): domain Eukaryota; kingdom Metazoa; phylum Chordata; class Amphibia; order Caudata; family Ambystomatidae; genus Ambystoma; species Ambystoma mexicanum. Next base: position 825,495,915 of record NC_090932.1, read on the forward strand.
GTTCTACAGGACAAAAATCAAGATGTGGACACGGTACATAGATGATATTTTCTGTATCATTGATGGAAGCACAGATGACTTTCAGAATTTTGTGACAGCTTTAAATTTGAACTGCTTTGATATACAATTCACAGGGGTTTGTGATCAACACGAAATCAATTTCTTAGATCTGACAATACATTCAGATGGCGATAAACTACAGACATGGACATTTAGGAAACCAACAGAAGTTAACTCGACGCTGCATGCGAGCAGCTGTCATTCTCACTCAACCATATTCAATATACCATCAGGTGAATATATTAGAGCGAGACGAGACTGCCAACATGAAAATAAATTTGAAGAGGCGTGTACTCTTTTACAACAACGCTTCAGGAACAGGGGTTACTCGAACAAATCTGTAATAAGGGCATACAAGAAAACAAAACCTATGAAGCAACACGATACCTTGGGAAATCGACCAAAGAGGAACTCAGATTTGAACACAGCAATCATTTTCATTAACCGATATTGCTCTGATCACCAGAGAATACAGAAAATACTGAAGAAACCTACTCAAATTGGATGATCACATTTGCAACTTCGTGGGTGAGCATCCACGCATAATCTATAAAAGAGCGAGCACACTTAAGTCCATCCTTAGTCCATCCCTGCTGCCGGACATTACAAAAGACAACCAAGGCACATGGCTACATAGAAAAGACCTGGGTTTCAGAAAATGTGGCACATGCCCGCAGTGTAAATATGCGCATGACCCAACTACGGAGTTTGAAGATATCAATGGTAAACAATGGAACATCAAACAGGGACTTAATTGTAAAACAAAATGTGTTGTCTACTGTATCATTTGCGTATGTAAGAGAATATATATTGGTAGTACCAAGCGAGCTTTGAGAATCCGGATACGTGAGCACCCGGCAAAGATTGGCAGCCAGGACCCATCGATCCCACTAGCAGAACATTGGCAGAAGGTACATCAACTGCACAAGAAATCTGAGATCAGATTTATTGGTCTACAGTAAGTGATTCTGAATAAAAGGGGTGGTGACAGGTTGAAAGCATTGAGAAAAGCTGAAGCGCGAACAATATGTTATTTCAATTCTACAGCCACAGGCCTTAACAGTGACAATGAAATGGTTTCCTTTTTGTAGTGTTGGCCAATTGTAACATAGCTCTTCATTACTTTTAGATTTGTAGTATTGTACACCTTATTGAATGTGAACTGTTTTTGTCTGGAGTTTTACATCGTAGGTGCCAAGTCGGTACCTCTACTGTTACAAATGTTTGTTTAAAATGTTGCCCACTTAACTCTTTTTCTTGCATTACATATAGTACTCCTCCAAATTATCACGTTTGACAGAGTCAGCATGAGGTAGATATTTTACATAATGTTAGCTGGTGATAACAGTCCGTAGTGGGCTTAGGGACCGCCTTGGCAATGGCGGCCACCACCTTCAAGATGGTGGGAAGTTAGTGACACTTGAGGTCACGGTGGACGTTTCCCAAGCGTTCCGTCAGATGCAGATCTCCATGGCAACGATACACGCGTTGCCATGGACATCGTACACGACAGAGATAACAAGATGGCGCCCGCGGTCGGCATTCTGCTTTTGCCGACGCGTGTGACTGCCTGTTCGTAGAGTGAAGGTAAGCCAGAGAGATCTCTGGTCTTTGAATGCTCGTTTCATTAACGGGTCATGTTAAACGTAGACTCATGAATTCAGACACTAAGCCAAAAAGCCATAATCCACAGTGTCTCTGATGTGTGATAAGACATTTTGCGATTTGGTTGCATATAAATTTTGAACAAAACGCATTTCATGAGGGACGTATCCTTTAGTATACGGAACTTTTGTTCTTTTATGTACTCGCATTACACCCTAGCCCACGGATACTTTCGTACATATTGTGATTAACACCAAGCAGAGACATCACAATACGTTACTTGCACTTAATATAGGGAATGTTGGCATGAACGCTATTTTTTAGAATGAGAACTTAACTAATATTTTTGTTATACCAATACCTGAAATTACACTTACTTGATTACAGATTCTGTTTTGGGGATCTTACCCCGTTACTACTACAGTGACAATAGTCTTTTGGATTGGTCTCATACTACTACGGGTAAGCATAATCATTGCGTACAGTTTTGGGCAATACGCTGACCGTTGGCCCATATTGGCTCAATTACTATCAACTTTAGTAATCACTAACTCTCCGATTTTCTCGCCTTTGTGTTGTCTCCCCACTGTTTTATTTGATTGGTTGATTTTTGAAACAATGTACATATTTGATGTGTCTTTCTATACCCTTGTATCTTCCCTTTAACCAACCCTTGTTTTTCTGTCTTTTTATCAATACTTTGATGTGATAATCTGTATTGTGGCATGATGGAATAATGCCCTTGTAATAATTCTTTTACCTCACCAATGCATGTATGCTGATATCACGCCTTTCTGTAAACTAAATTTCATTTAATTATGGCAAACAATATCACATGCATATGGTGATTTGCTGTGCAATACTATGTAGCCCAGATTTGAAAAAGGCTTAGCATAGCCGAAACATGTTGTCGTTTATGGGCTTTTTTCGTTTTTGAATGTGTGACGATGCAACACAATTAAACGTACATAAATTTTGATGGCGCTGAGTCCTGGAATCTCTTTTGCTTTACACTGTTTCTAAATACATTGATTATTTCACAATAACAAATAGTTGTATTCACACACAGGCCTAGCACTTCTGAAAACTGAACTCCCAAGAAAAACCATTTATGTTATGTTTTACCACATTTGGTAAAGTGACTTATTGCCTGTGGTAAAATAGGCTTACCACCTGTTGGAACTCAGTCTATGTGCCTCATTTCAGGTTTGGAGGCAGCCATGGAGCTATTAGCGAAATAGCTGCCTCTAAAATGGGGTCCGGGTCCGATCTGGTTCAATGGGGACTTACTAGGACATTCCGACCTGTGCGGACCAGGTAAGTCGCTATTCAACCAACCATTCCCCATTCTCATTTGAGCCCCCCTATGGCTCAATGGGAATGGGGAAGGCGCTAATTATGGGCCCGCGAATAGCAGGCCCATGATTACCGCCCTGGTCCCTTAGCTGGACCCATAAAGGACGTGTGGTCAGACCACACTTTCTTTGCGGCTCCCGCTAAGGGACCTCGGAATTGGGCGATAAGGGTTTAACAGCACTGGTCTCCTTACCGGTGACCGTTATCCCTTACCGCCCAAGTCGGAATGAGGCCCAATGTGTTAAGAATAATTCAGACACATAATAAGAATGCTAGTCCAATTTTTTTCTCTTTTGTGACTTTATAAAATGTCAACATTCAGAAAAAGACCTAACAGTTGCATGATGCTGTACACCTTTAAAGTAGCTTATACTTGAGCAGGGATAAAATGCATTTCATTAGAGAGCTTGCACCCACTAAATTGCTTTTCTAATATTAAGCTTCAGTTACACATGTGTTTCTGGCTGGCCAGCGCACAGTCTGATTACCGCTGGATTTCAAGTGTCGGCAACGGCTGTAAATCCTCCTTCCACGGAGTCCCATTGGACTTCATGGGCGGATTTGCTGGAATTACTGCACAAGCTAATATTGGCAGTGGTAATTCCAACAATTTTTAAAGGTAGGGCCACTGATTTACCGCCAGCTCTTAGCTGCAGGTAACTATGGTGCCCCACTGGCAAACTTGTACTTTGCCAGTGCGGTAACGTGCTGCTAATTGGAATTATTAGCACATTATTATCGCAATGTCAAAGTTATAATGAGTTTATGAGCAGGTGAACATACTGTTATATATGGCAGCTGTTTTTCTTTCTGTGAGTAGGACCATTGGATTAAGTCTTTGCGGCATCATCTGTGCAGCTGAATCATGTTCCATGTTAATGAATAATTGTACACACCTATAACACAAAACAACATATGCGTCTATGTGCTTACGGATGGTTCAGTGGTGCTATCATCACTCACCCCCTTCTGTTTAGTGCTTAGTCCCACTCTTGCTTTGACCCTCATACATCTGTTATAAGAATTCAGATGAGCAATTGCCCGAATCGTATAGTTTTTGTCACCCTCTTAGTTTTGCCTCACAGTGAACTTTATAATGGCACACCATTGAGCAAGAGTGTACATTATTTGTAGCTACTTTAAGAGAGGGGCTGTTGTTGGGGACTCATTTAAATGAAGTCCTTGTTGTACATTTTTTCTGAGACTTTAACTGATTTTTGTAACCCTACTTTTTTCCTTTCTTAGAAGCAGTCAAAGGGCTATGTATTTCTCTATTTTAACATAAAAAATTGGCGGTATTTTCCATTTACCTCATTTAATGGGGTTGTTACTTTTGCAGACTTTTACATTGCTTGGGCCAGAGAAGGTTTACTCTTTGCTTTCAATTTTGCAAATAGGCCAACTTTCATATGAGCTCCATTATAACTTCAGTTGACCTTTATGACCAATGTAAGATACGCAACCTTAAAAACGATAATAAAACAACATATAACCAAACAATATAAGCATTAAAGAAGCATGTATATGTATACATGTTTGTTCTATAATGTGCTTACGCAAAAACAAAACAGGACATTGAGAGTAAAATCCAAAGGTGTGACACATATACAAGCAATAGAAAGCATGGAACGAGGTTACACGCAAACATGTTCTGCTTAGTTTCACTGAATATCAGAGATCTGAGCTTATAATTGAAGCTGTTGCTAAGCAGCATTATTTTCAGAAATTCTAGTGTGTGCAGGTTCTTTATATTGCAGCAAACAAAGAATGGACATAGGAACAATTCAGATAACCTTTTACAGGGCCAAGGCAGGCAAATACATGGTTATCAGGTATTGGCTTAATGAGGCAGACGTGGCATTCAAAAGGAGTAGCAATGGAAGAGCCAAGTATAGGGGTCATCTGGGGAGACAGAAGGTTATTTGGTCAATGTATGCAGGCATATCTGAGTTAAATCTTCTGTTCATGGAGCAAGATTTTCACATTCTTTTTGAAATTCTTAAGGGTATATTAGGTGTTCAATTTTGTGGGGTTGCTTCAGAATTTCGGACATCATGTTGTGACTGATCCCGCTCCATGTTTGAGTTTTTTGAAACTGGGTATTATTAAGTTGGTAAGCAGTGATGATATTAGTGCTCATGTAGGTTATTTGCTTATGTAAAGTTCAGGTACTTGGGAGCAATGTTATGGTGGTGTAAGGAAGGCGTGACCCAAAACCTGTACGAAAAAAAGAATTCAAAGGTCAAATAAACACTGCACCACTTTGAAAGTGAAAGCAAGGTTTATTACACGTAAAAAGGTCTCAGCCGGTCCCGTAGAACTGAAATGCAATGGAGTTCATCATGCCCCAAAAGGTAGAAGGCTATGTAGAGGAAAACAGCATATTAGCATACATAGGTTACAATGTCATCCCTCCAAACTCATTGACTAACACAATAGAACATGCTAGTACCCCCCTATAATCCCTGGACTGATTGGCCATGCCTTATCTAAACCCATTCTCCTATCTACATGGCCCACTACATCATCAATATTGAATCAAGGTACATGGTTGACCAACAGGTACACTGATACACTATTAACTCATGACCATCACAAGATGTACACCCCTCCGACCCAGACACGTCCAAAGTAAGACTGTAGAGGCCAACTCTGCTTTTTAATATCTGCAAGCAGTTGGCCAATCCAACTGCAATCTCTACCTTTCCTGTTCCTTCCCAAGCCCTGGCTTCTCATTTCACCACTAAAACTCAGGAGATCCTGTCCACCCTTTCCTCCTATCCTCATCTCTCTCCATCTACCTCTCTCAATGCCCTGCTGGCCACCCTTCCCCCTCCTCTCCTTCTCTGCTCTCTCTCTCCTATAACACCTGATTAATTTTCTAGACAAGTCAGGTCTATGAGAGTTTCATCCAAACAGATACTCTCCTGGTCCTCCAGAACCATTAAGGACAACATTGTTTCCGACATTCCAGCCTTGGCCGATTTCTGCAATCATTCCTTTGCCACTGGATCTTTCCTCTCTCTTCTGAAGCATTCCCTTTTGCATCCCCTCCTAAAGAAGTCTTCTGCTGATCCTTCCTGCCCAGCCAACTATCGCCAGATCTCTATCGCTCCTTTTCTGGGCAAGCTCCTTCAGAAACTGGTGATCTCTCAGCTAAACCTACACACTGAATCTGATGGTCATCTCCATGACCATCAGTCTGGCTTCAGATCTGCCAGAGGTGCGGAAACTTAAACTCTCCTCTGCCTTTGACACAATCAATCACGCCACCCTGATCAACCATCTCAGTGTGAACCTTGGTATCACTGATCAGGCTCTGGCGTGGCTGACCTCCTTCCTCTTGGAGCAACCCTCCCAGGTCAACTTGGGTCCTTTATCACCACCACCTCTCTTTCCACATGTGCTGTTCCCCAGGGGTGCTATCCTCTCACCCTGGCTCTTCAATGTCTATCTGGCCCCCCTGGCCTACCTGATCTATGTTTACTCGTCTAACTGTTCAGTGTTAGGCAGATGACAAACAGCTCTCTTTCAGGCTACCCTCAGCCTCCCTCCTCACTCATTCCTGACTATCCACTATTCAGTGATGGTGCACCTCTAACAACCTCTACCTCAATGCCAGTAAGACAGAGATTCTTCTCTTTGGGAACCCTGCTCCTGCTTTTCCTCTCTCCCTCTGGCTGCCCTCCCTAGGCCCCCTCTCCTTACCCTCCTGTGAAGCAAAAAACCTTGGCATCATCTTCAACTCCACTTTCTCCTTCTCTCCACGCATCACAGACCTTGCCAAGAAGGTTCACTTCCAGCTGCACCTCTTCTGAGGTATCCTACCTTTTCTCACCTTCCCCCAGAAACTCACTGTCTCCAGAGCTCTGGTTCTCTTCATGCTTGACTACTGCAACATCCTCTTTCTCAATCTTCCTAACTCTACTGTTTACCCTCTTGAACTCATCCAGAACAGGACTACTAGACTTATCTTTGGACTCAAGCCCAGGGACCGCATCTCTACAGCTCTGAAATCTCTCCACTGGCCCCTGATGGCCATGAGGATCAAGTTCAGGACCCTCTGCATCATCCACAAGGTGTTCTTAGGCTATGGTCCTCTCTCTATCCAACACTTGCTTCCTAAATACCTTCCTTCTAGAGCCCTCTGCTCAGCCACCTCAAAATTTCTGCAGGTCATACACTACTCCAAAAAGAGAGTGGGGGTAGATCTATCTCCTCTGCAGGTGCTTCCCTCTGGAATGTCCTCCCTGCCCCTCTCAGACTTTCGCCGGATCACCTGAATTTCTGTACTCTCCTTAAAACATTCCTCCTCTCTTGCTTATTCTCTCTCTCTCTGCCCTGCTAATCTACCTGTATGCTCATCCTGACTGGTGGTGTGGTTGCCCTCAGAGACACACAGGGTACCAGCCCCCCCCCACCGGCTCGACCAGTCACCCTGCACTGCCTTTTGGCCTATCCAGCAGTTCCGGTCTGGGACTGCACCCGTGTAGTCCTCTGCCATCCTCACACTTACTCAGAGCCCTGCTGCCCTGACTGGAATTCCCCTCATGCCCCTTACCTGCACTTCTCCCCACACCCTCTCCCCTGCACTACTTGCTGCACTTACACGATTTGAATGTCACAAGGCCTAGTACGATTGTTTGTCTTGTCATCCCTCTGTCTCCCATCCTTGTGTTGTGGTGCCTAGAAACCCGTGGGCCTATAACACTGCCTTATCTATAACATCTCCAACAGCAATATTAATATATTTGCTGCACATTTTGTGTTGCTATGTGATTTATCTATTATGTGTCAAAACTAACTACAAGTGATAGGTGCACCTTCTGCCGTGCAAAACTCAACCTGCTCACACTGTGGCGCGTGCGAATAGGTTTTTCTCAGCCCAAACCTTTTTGCCTGGCTGGCAGGCATGCTGTAAGTGCATGCCAACAGGGGTTTGGGAAGGAATAGAAGTGGTTTTGTGTTTTATTTTCCCTGCAACCAGGATCTAGTTGAGGTTTTTCAGGCCAAGTGAGTTATGGTCCCAGGTTTTGAACACCAGAATAAGTTTAGCTGCTTTATTCTGGATAGGTTCCAGTAAATAAAAATAAATATATCATGATCTAATGGTAACAACTCACATAAGTCAATTGATAGGCGCCGGATGGGGAGTGTCCAAATGACTCGTGGCTCTGCCTTAGACCAACCATGCTTCCATTCTGGTGGACGGCCTTCAGGAAAATGATCTGTACAGAACGCCCAGCTGTATCCTTCCAGAGACAGGTGCTTCATATCCAGATATAGGAGCATATGTGCAGAAAGTGTGCACATCACAATGTTTTTAAGAAAATCAGTACAGTGCAACTACTGTTAATCTGATACAGTACCCTTTAAAACCAGAAATAGGCTGACTTAAATTGAACATTTCAAAATGCACAGCAATATATGCATATTTAAATACACTTTCTGAGTTTGATTCCACGAAGAATTATTCAAATCCGAATGTTGTATAATGCCAATTGTACAAACACACTAGTCCCCTTTTCCAAAAGCTCCCAACAGATACCTACAGCTGCATGGATCCTTGGTGTCATAGTGCCTACTATCTGAGGCAAAGGCATGTGGCATGCAGCTGGCTCAAAGAAGTAAAGATCAGTCAAACCAATAGTAAGAAGGGAAATAAATAAAAGTAGCAACAGTATACCCTCCATCTCTGGTCTGGGGGCAATATTTTGAATATCTTCAATGCTCACCTTCCCAGGCTGTACACTCATCAACAATGAGGCCCCTCAACCACTATCTCATTGGTTTCTGCTCACTGCTCCATTCTACCCTCAGCAATGACTGAGCTTTTAGACCTTTGCGTTGCTTACAAAAGAGGCCAGTGTTTAGTAATGCAGTCCACCAGCACAGAATCCCAGAGTGAGATGTGGGTAGGCCAGGCCACTCTTGCTCAGCACCTCAGCCGCTATGCAACGCTGCACTGAATAGTGTTGCCGGCCCTTTGCGGCTGCTTCACCAGGGGAAGAGTTTAATAACACAGTCAACCTGAGGCGAATCATAGAATAAGATATTAATAGACCATTTCAAACTTGCTCAGTCCCTCTGCCACTTTGCTCTGCCAAGGTGACTGGACTTGTCAACATCATATTTGTCCAGAAATTCTTAACATCAGTCAGAGAATGGAGGGCCACCACACACCTAAATACTCATTTAACGTTCCACGATCATAAATGATATGGTTTGATCCTTGCTCACATTACTGCAGTGTATTACATGTCCATTTAAAGTACTACTGGGGTTTTGGTCCAAAGAAAGATTAGGAACATTAATTGTTTAAGTGCAGATACAAGTTGAAACAATTATGAAAACATATGTATGTCTAGTTTTCATTCATGAAGGAGATGCAAAAGAATCAATATCTATATCCACCTTTCCAACTCAAGAAGGTTTGAAGCAAAAACGCACTGGGGATGAAAAGTCTCTTCTGACTTTCTAACTAAGCCTGGTAAAACTTAATAAAAAGCAACCCGTGAGGCCCTAGAATCTAGTAGCTACAATTTGTCTTGTACTATGTGTGTATAAAGTGTTTTTGGCATGGTCAAATCTCAGGTCAAACTTGGGGTAAGTTTCTGGATCCCCTATGATGATTTGTGGTTGAATTGGGAGTCTCATTTATTAGTTTGCATCTCTGGCTTATTTGTCAAGTTTGATCAGCCAATCTGAGCCCTTGTATCTCACACAGAGGTTAATTCTGCCAATCAGAGCCCTTGAAACTTCTGAAAGAATTTTGTATTGCTCTAAAAGACCATGCTCCCTTTCTATTTTTCTTTTTCTTTTTCTGGATGTTGCTAGTCTTTCCGGGAAAGTGTTGCAGAGGACTGCCTCACACCTAGATAGGGTTTTATCTGTTTGAGAGTTTGCTCAATTTTTAAAAGAGTTTAGAGAAGTTGTAGGAGTAGTTTTAGTAGTTTTATACTTGTTTTTGTTTAGTTGGCTGTTATAAGACATTGTTTGTTTCCCTTTTTCTAGGGTTTATTCAGTGCTTTGTTAGTATCCCCTACATACACAAAGAAATAAAACATATTTGTCCATGACTTTTGTGTCTTTATGTTATTGTGTAATGGTTTACAAAATTACAACTTTTCACAAATCATTTAAGATGTGAAGTGTATAGAGTTTGGGCAGGTTTTAATAGTGTTCAATTGCGCTGGGACATAAACTTAGAAATTGCTGGTGCAGCTGCGTAGCTGGAGGTTTGTGGTAAACCCTAAACCATAAAACATCTATAGTATCTGTATACCCTCAGCACATTGCGCTATGCCCAAAGCTACTTGATCTCTTTCAATACTGGTGCGTGATAACAATATTTGAACCATAAGCAACACATTGCATCATTATTCTGCTTGGACAGCCAACACGTTTTGACAGAATTGTCTTTCTCAAGGCAAGGTTCTTTATAGTTCTGCATGGTCGTGTATTGAGGGATAGTTGTATCCTCCTGATGCGTCTGGTCACTGACCAGAAGTTATAGAAACACATCAGGAGGATGCACGACCGTGCAGAACTATAAGGAACCTAGCCTTGAGAAAGACAATTCTGTCAAAACACTTGTTGGCTGTCCAAACCGAAAAAAAAAATTACAAATGGAATGTGTTAACTAAGTTAAGGCTAACATCTTTTTTTTAAACTTAAAACGTTTTTAAATGAATGAGATATTTTCCCCACTTAAAAAGTCTATTCCACAAGGTTTCAGAAGCATCTTCAAAATGCTTATAATATATACATCCAGTAAAGTGCATAATTAGTTTTGCTTGGAAATAGGAACAATGTACTATCAGATGTGGATGTGTTTCTATTGTTGATGCGTCGCCGCACTAAAGGCAGGTTTGTAAGAATATCGCAAAGCCCATCCTTGGGCCCTCACATTCCAAGGTCGGTAAGAGATTAAGGGCCTTGTCACAAGTTTAGCGGTAACTCTTAAAACCGGCGGTAATGGTATTAGCACCACCAATACTGCTCTGCCGGATCACGAGTACAAATACCGCCAGCGCTATTACAGCCGGCGCAAGAACAGCCGGCTGTAATAATGCCAGCTTTAATAGCGCTGGCACCCATTCAAACTATTACAGAGCCATCATGAGTCCAGCGTAGATGCAATTAGCGCTAGAAAACCGGCGGTAAATCCGCTGAAAATACCCCTAGCCAAATGCTGGAGGTAAAAGAACACACGAGACAGCAAAAAGTGCCCAGGTGAAACCAATACAAATCAGAGGCCTACAAAGGACCCACCCATTCACGACACATGCTTCCAAACACCATGCTGCCATTTGGAGCTGGGAGCCGTGATGTGGGCATCTACCTGCTGCGCCCGGACCCACAGAGACCAGCCAAGCAGGCCAGGGCCCTGGGAGCACAGGGGGTGGTGGGGATGAGGAGAAGGATGAGGAGAATATCACCAGCAAGGAGGACAGCCATTCCCAGGATGGCCAGTTGGTGACCGAGTATAGGCTGGACATGGCAATCATCACACAGTTGCCAGACACAATCCAGGCTGACATAGGCAGCCGTATGGCTATCAGCACTGCAGTGCCCCCGCTCGTGAAGCTTGTGTCCGTGCTACAATAACCTTGGGACTGGCAGCTACCAACACACTGTTGCCATGATGCATGCCATGGCCCAGTCCACCCTCAGTGCTGTGCTGGGACAGGTGCTGGATGCACTGCTGCTCCATGTCAATGAGCACATTGCATTGGCAGCCACACATGCACAGGTGAACCAGCTGAAGGGCCAGTGCCATGCCATCGGACAAGTCATGAATGTCACAGCATCCGCGGACTGCACACATGTACCCCTAGCAGCACCCAGGGTACATGATGCGCCGTACAGAAACCGTAAGAATTACCATTCCATGAATGTGCAGATGACATGTAGACCTGACTAACACTCAGCCACAGCCACTGCTGTGCCCGCTATCCAGGATACACCCACGACTCCATGAAGCTGTGCAATAGTACCCTGCCAGCGTACATGGAAAGGCACCGAGGCCTCAACACATGGATGCTGGGTGAGTACAAATGAAGTCTGAAATGCATGTCAAATGACATCTGATGGGGGGTCGAGCCACACAGTGAAATTCATGCATGCCAGCAGAAAACATAGGCAACACTAGCACTGCAACTTTCCCATACATGTCCCTTGCACGAGAACTCTTGGACATGTGGAACACGTCAGAACACAGCCAGTCTGTATGGCAAAGACATGTGGGAGCACAGTCAGATATGGAAGGCCAACTACACAATGCATCCTGTGTGTGTCGCAGTGTTCCTCTCCACCCTGACACACCATAGACATCCCACCCTGGCCACCCGATAGTCATGGAAATGGTGCCCGAAAGTAGGCACATCCACAACAACACAACCCACAAGTTGCTAGATCCAAGACAATGTACATCCCTGAAACAATGAGACCTGATTGGCCAATCACATTCCTCGATATGTGTACATATTAGTGACAACGCAACGCAACACCACCCCAAGGGAATGCCAATGACACATGGCTGAACACCATGTCGCATGCACAGGCAGATACAAGGGTCCCCTCATCCAGCGACAATGGACAGACCTGATACATCTAGACACAGGTGTGGTGCTAGCCATAAGTAGTCCATCGATCTGATGCTGCCCCTTGCACAACACACACCACAATGGAAGTGACCATATGACAAGTAGTGCACATGTACCACATGAGTGTAATACACATGAAGACTCACACATACATCGAAACACAGCTGCATGGTGACCTCAGACTATGCATGCCTTTGCAAGACGCAGTGTGCATGTACTGTACGAGAGTGGCATTGACATATGCACCTTGAAAAATCTGCAAACTCGTCCTAACATATGCCATGCTGCACAACATTTGCTGTTGTAGGAATGTGCCACTGCCCCCAATGCAGATAAGCAGCCACCTGGGGATGGAAGTCAAGATGATGATGTGCCCAAAGCTGTTGCACGTATGCACAGGGATGGAGTAGGGGAGGGGAGGTTAGCCAGGCAGGGCTTGATAGATAATTGTCTCAGATAGGGTTGATGGGTACATGTAACACATATCACTTGTACATTAAAGAGCACATGATCACAATGATGAATGTCCATGCTTTGTATGAATTTTGAACGTGATTTATTAAATGTTTGACAATCCCCCCTCACCTCCAGTGCACTCCCAAGCACACAACCCCCGTCCCCCAGTGAACTCCCCAGCATACAATCCCCCCTCCCCCAGTGAACTCCCCAGCACACAATCCCTCCTTCCCCCAGTGAACTACCCCAAAACAGTGCAGGTAGGTGCATGTTCTCAGGGCCCCCAAAAACTGTGACATGTCCATCTATGATGGTTGCGGGCGCTTTCCAAGTTACGGGCCCCTCTGTTGAGCTGTCTCTCAGGTGGCGCATTGAACGGCGCCTAGGTGAAGGCTTCAGGGACCCCATTAGTTGGGGTAGTAGATGTCGATGGGATGGCTCCGGTGAACTGTAGCTGCTGGAGGAGAAGTTTGTTAGATTCCCTTGTCTGCTCTGCATGCGCAGATAGTCCCTCGCACAACTCCTGTACCCTTGGCCTGAAACCTGTCAGTGCAGCGGTGCATCCTTCTACCACTTTCCGGGTCCACGCGCTGTCTTGGGCCATGGACTTAGTGGCATCCTGTATGGCTCCGCTGATGGCCTTGATGTGGCGGCTGTGCACTTTAGCCATGAATTCTATTTTCGCCTGTTTGGCCTCAATTACATCCAGACGTGCCATTACGGCAGCTCCCGTGATCAATGGTACTTCAGGTGTTGAGGGGACCGGGTTGACAGCTATGTGCTGCCTGGAAGGGGGGCTGTAGGGGGAGATGCTGCCAGTTTGGATGGGGATGCTGCACTCCGAGTGCCTAACCTCTGGGGTACCATATGACGGTGTATCGACGTCAGGCTCTGGTGTGTGAACACGACGCACATGCACACGTGGGGTGTGGGCATCCTGTGCAACTGGCTCTGGGCTTTCCTGAGGTGTGGCCATTCCTTCTGCGTCACTGCGACTGGGTGAGGGCAACAGTTCATGTTATCATGCAGCTGTTGCTGTCTGTCCCTCATCAGGCTCAGACCCACTGGTGGCTTCCTCTACATCCTGTGTTTGCATGGTGGCTTGGGGTGAATGAGGCACTGTCCCCCTGTGGCCTTGTGGGTGCTGAGGCGTCTGGTTGGTCTACGGTGTGGTGAAGTGGGATGGGCCCGGCGTTGTGTTGTTTCCGGGTGGCCCCTTTGTGTGGTGGTGGTGCTGATAGAAGCATCCTGCCTCGGGTGCTGTGATGTAGTAGCCTCCTCACCGTTATTATCGGTCTGTGGTGATCACTGTGTCCCTGTGGGGTACATAGGGTGTGGTATGAGTTCAGGGCAGCTTAGATAAGTATCATGCATATGATAACTTCAAGTGGGTTTGTAGACAGTATCAATCATGTATTGCACTTGCATTTTGTTCACTCCCCATGTTGTGGTTGTTGGAAAGTGTCACTGTGGAGGGACACTGCACGGACATGTTTGCGTGTCATCTTCACATGCCTGCTGGGGATGCACGGTGCCCATGTTTTTTTTTTTCATGCACACTAACACATCACGTAGCTGTGCCATGGCCATGGATTTCTGTCCCCTGGCCCTTGTATTGATGCAGTGCACATACAGGGGAGTGTAGGGGGCGCTACGGTACGGTGGTAAAAGGGGTCAGTTATGGGTGTTTACAGTGCCTCACGCACATTGCATGCACATTCATTCACTCAGAGTCTGCATGTGTGGCCCTTACAGGTTCATGCATTTTTAGAGGGGGCTCACCTGCAGCCTGCTGGGTACCAGTGCCAGCCTCCGCTCCTCCGACTCCCCCTATGGTGCCCATGTCGATGAGCGTAGTCATCTTTTCCTCCCAGGGTGTGAGCTTCAGTGGTGCTGGTGCAGGCCCTCCTCCAGTCCCCATGCTTGCACTCCTGTGCTGGGATAGAATGCCACGTACTCTGACACGCAAGTCATTTAGGTGCTTGCAGCAGTCCTCCCTATCCCGCGGCAGGCACCCCACTGCAGACACCCTCTGGCTGATTTCCCGCCAGATCTGCGCTTGACGCTGCCCACTTGTCTTGCGCTGCAGTGCACCATATAGGTCTTCCTGGTGGGTCACTGCCTCCTCCACAAATATAGCCAGCTCCTGGTCACTGAATTTGGGTTTCCTGACCCTGTCCAGGGCTGACCTGCCCCATGTGCGCTCCTGAGACATGTTTCAGTCTTCATGGGGGTGGATGGCTTGCAGGGGTTGTGATATTCGGAAGATTGTGATTTCCAAAATGGCCACTGCTTTATTTCCCGTTCCGGCTGAGAAACGTTTCCCGTGCGCTATTAGCCCCGTGGCTCGGCGGTAGCGCACGGTGCGCTGGATTTATTGGTTCCTGGCCAATTTCTACACCAGGCGCTATTTGCATTAACTCCATGTCCCTGTGTGCGTGCACACATACTCATGATCTGGCAGGCATTCCGCCAGGGAGCGTGGCATTAGCGCAAATAGCGCTCGGTGGGAAATCTTCCTGGAATACCGCCGGACTCGTGATGAGGCCCTAAGTTTACATTTTAAACATAAAGGTCTCAATTGGTGGCAAGGAAAGAAGATCGGGTATCTAGGCAGGGCCCACTTTTCCTGATGATATTCACATATTCGGAGTACAGGGAGCAGGCATACAACACATCAACAGTAGTACGACAGTCCTCCGCATATGGCTTAGACTTTGTTTTATTTGGATTGGTAAGCAATTCGGTGACATCACTATTGATGTCTGCCAGTAAAATTTTCAATTGATTCATATAGAGAGCATGTTGCCTTAGTTGCTTCTTTCGGATTAATATTAATGTCCCAAAAAGCGACATAGACTTAGGGTCCAGGACTTTAGCTTGGAGGCCGAGCCTTTTTCCATATTGCCAATGAGTTAAGTGCAGTAAGGCCCAGTTCGTGTCGGACAATCGCATTAGACGCATAATGGTAAAATCAGAACTTTCTTCCAAATGATTCCTTCGTTGGTGTTCAAAAAGGAGCTATGTCATAAAGGCTGATCTCAATATCACAAAGTAGAGAAGGGACAACTTTTTCACAATACAACTTAATCAGAGGAGTCATCGCAAAATGTACAGTAGGCACTGCACACCCTTTCAGTTGTGCTAATAGAGGCTAAGCCTAAAAAAGTGGAACTTTACATGAATGATATGATAGGTTATTTATAACGCGAGTAATACCTAGAGGTTTTTAAGCGCGGACCCGGCGATCGAACCTGTGTTTTGCTTCCAAAGCGAGCAGTTGGCCCTTTGCTATCCTCCCGAGATGTCAGTTATTGCTCACTGACAATCCACAATATCTACCTCAGACTTCTTGTGATTTTTCACTTCCCCTCCTAATAAAACACATACAAGAGATACACGTTCAACTTCCTGTCTCTGATCCCAGCCCAATAAAACATCTAAAACATCTAAAACAAGCCAAGAAATGTTGTTTACCATTTCCTATTTTGCGCTATATGCTTGATGTTGCTGTAATTTTGTTCTATTGTCTTCCCACTTGTCCCCGGAGGATAGCTCAGCGGTAGCCTGCTTGACTTGGAAACGACACGGAGCAACACAGGTTCGATCCCTGGGGCCGCGCTTAGAAACCTCTGGGTATTAATCGCGTTATAAATAACCTATCATATCACTAGCTGTGATTTGGGTTTGTCATACTGTAGTTTTGAGTTGACGTGTTTTGTGGGTATTTCAGTTTATTTTGTTTGGATATTTTTCGAGTCACAGTGATTCTGGGGTTCACGCCTGTTTTAGTTGTGGAGGGGACGGCATGCTTGCGATGCTGGAAGGAGGACAAGGTGGGGTGAGATCAGGTGTAGCAGGAACTGAATTCCACGGTAAGGTTTGCATTGTTGAAAGTTACATTTTTCAATGTATTTGCACAGGAAGGGAGGGACATTGCCCTAGTACAAAATACAAAAGAAAATCTAAATGCGTGTGTGTACCATGGAAATGTTGCTCTCGTTTTTACATGAAATGGCACAACAGTAAAACTCCATTATACAACACCATTGCCAACTTCCCTGGCATGTTCCCCTTTAAATGGCTGCAAAACTTTGTTATCGGGCATCTTCCATTTTCTTAACCAGTGCCATTACATTTGCTGACATAGGGGACGCATGTTAATAGAGCATTCTGATTAATACTGGGCACGATAACAACGCTTTTATTGTATCATTAAAGCAAACTTTGCTGACTGCAAATGTGTGTTCAGGGAATGCATTGTTTGCACTAACAAAAGGGTCTGCAATCTTTGGCTCTCCAGATGTTTTGTACTGCAGCTTTCATCAGTGCTAGCCAGCCGGGTCAATGGTGCAGGATCATGGGCGTCATACTCTAAAACATCTGGATGGCCACAGGTTGCACAACCCTGCATTAGGGCAATGTATACCCTAAAACTAATACCGTAAAATAACTGCACTTGCACATGAGCAAGGTGCCTGTATTACGACCTGTGCTAACATTTGAAAACACAGGGTGGTAACTGTTTTAATGTATGGTCTGCATGAAGATGGAAACTAAATCTAGGTTTTTGGGAGGGAGTGATTGCTGGGAATGAGGAAGCGAGATGCAATTAGAGTTTATTTTGAATGCTACTGATTGTGGAATTAGCCTTGCACTGTGACCCAGTTAATTTTGCTTGTCTAGTTAAAAAAAAAAAAAAAACATTTTGTTTCTCAATATCCTGGACCTTTTTTGGGTTCCTGTGGTACCTAGTCTAAACGATAAAGGAGGTTGGCTCTTATACAGGAAATTCTCATATCCATATTCCATCCCTCTGTCATGGCATTGGTGTTATGTTTACATTTCCCTCTGTTCTGCCACATAGATTAGTTCTGTATTTTGCTGAGTCTCATGCATTATTCTAACCAGTCGATTTGGGATTTTGCAGTCAGACACAGTGTCATGACATGTTCTTCCATATTTCACCAACCAGTCTGTGACTTTCATCAAATTCCTCATCACCATTCTGAAGACATTAACCCACATGCCGTTTGAGAGATGGTGTCCATTGCTTCATTGTATGCTTTCAGGCATTAACATCGGTACCTTTTCGCCTTCTTGTTAGGCATGTCATTGGCATACATCATGGCCGTGGAATAAAGAGACAACTCAAAACGTATATGATTAGATACAATAGCATTTTATACAATGCAAATAAGACAGGCGACTCAAGTTCGCCTCTATTCGATGCTCTGAACTTTATGTAAATGTGTGTTAAATGTACATTGTATCTATTTGCTGGAACCTGTAACTGCCTTTTAAACATGCGCCCAGATACCCGGGGCAAGGTGCGCACTACAAATAAACAAAATACAAATACAAATACAAATGACGTGAGCTTATCATGGACTGGGTAAATGAAGGAGAGCTATCAAAAGAATTCAAAGAAGAGCAATTCCTGCTTGATTGAAAGCAATGGTGTTGCCCAGTCCATTACTTCCCTTTGGTTCTGCTTCTGAACATTGAAATGAAAGCCTGTCACAATGTGTGTGGTTTCATGAGTCCCCCGCAATTCATTCTTTACTTGGCTGAGGATCTTCACTGGCATTATTTTGTCCTACTTTGTCTTAGATGTTGGTCTTCTAGATTGCCCTTCTCCCCGTTAGGCTCAAGGGGCCATACACTAGCTCGCACAGTGCCATGCCTTGATAAGGTGATAACACACATCAGAAGGCCTTGTCAGATTCTGTGATGGCCCCTGAATACTGCTGTTAGACTTTGCCACAGTGTCTGCCATTGACAGGTTGTCATGAACCCCTTCCTTGAGATGCCTCTAAACATTTTCCCCTGACTTCTGGACTTGTCAGCTCTCTCACCTTGCCCCACTCTCTTGCCTCCTTTAATTTCATCTTCAACATGCCTCAACGAGTGGGCCCTTTACCTTTTCCTTCTTAGCTTCAAGCCTTCATATTCTCCTTTTCTAGTTTCCTTCCTCCCTTGCCTTCCACACTTGTCTCTTCGCCTCTTCCTCTTCTGAATCATCTTGTTGTTCAACCTCCTTGGATTTTCTAATGTCTTGTTGCTCACTATCCCCCCCTTTACTTCTTCTCTTGTGGCCTGCTTCTTCTCCTACCTTCAATGTCTTTCCCATGCCTCCTCTCCTACTTCTTATCGCTCTACTTGTGCATCCACTTTTCTTATTCATTCTCATCATCATCTGTCTACTTTCCACCCCTTCACTTATTTTACCTATCTTCAGATTGATCCACTCTTCTTCTCACCTTTACATTTGCTCTACACACCTTCCTCTCTCTGTCTGTGCTTTACAGAATTCCCACCACACATTCTAACTCTCTTCTCCTCCTCAAGCTCACCCCAGTCCTACCCTCTTTGCCACTACTGTTCTCCTCTTTCTAAAACGTAAACCTGTCATGGAATGCAGGTTACTTAAAAAAAAGTGTGGATGTGCCCGACAGGCCAATAAACTGGAAACCACACTCAGTCGTGTTTCACTTTCACAAATTAAAATGGTACCTCTAAGTCATGCTTACCCCACTAAGAAACACTGGTTCCTTTGCCCTCTCCGAAAATAAGACTTTGCCCCTCCTTCTCCACTAAAACATGCAATATATAAGGCCATTGTCCTTCATTCCATTTTCTTCCTAATAATGTTCTCCTCTCATCTCATGTTCTGGACACTTACCTCCCTTTCTGTCTCCTCATCCCCAGTGAACGTCTGCCCATCCTTCAACCTGCCAACCCATCCTGAACTCAAATTAGGCTCTTTGCAAATTGTTAAGAAACTTTCACCTGCAATCTCTGCACACCTCTCTGCCTTATTCAACATTTCTTTCTCTCAACTAGACTCTTCCTAGCCTGGAACATTCTTCCCTCTGTGGCATCAAGGACACTGTACTCAACTGTGTGTTCTACTATCTCTTTGCCCACTACTCAGTGGGTCTCCCGGGACTCCTTTCAAAACACCCTGCTCTCTGGGTTTTCATCAATGATCACTATTAGGCCCACTTCTTTTCACACCATACATTGCCTTTGTCAGCAAACCATTTTCTCCTTTGGCTTTACCTATCACCTCTTTGCTGATGATAATCAGATCTTTGTCTATTTCCATGCTGAAATCTAGGAAAGACAATCTATTGCCTCACCAGCATCCACCACATGATGACTATGCTGTCTCATGCTTAACTCCCAAAAGATGGAAGTCAGCTTGTTCCCTCTCTCCAACATCAACCCCAATCCTCCCTCTCTCATTGCTTCCCCCTGAGCTCCTCTCCACCACACACATTACTCTCATACAATGGTGTTCCTCTTAACAGTCACCTGAAACTATTCCAGTTTATCGTGTCCGCTGCCACTACAACCAGATGCAACCTCACTAACACTGAAATGTCCATCCACTCCTAACACCTCGCACAAATGAAACACCTATTTCTATGCTTCTAATTAGATAACTGCATTACTGGGCAAGCCAACTTCTTTGGCTGCCCCTCTTCTCATTTGCTTCACTCAACAAAGTCATTCACTTTTTAAAACTGCATCCTTTTAAACCTTCCTAGATCCCCCAATGTCTACTTACCAGCATCACCCTGGATGCAAAATGAAATTTCTGCTACGTGTCTATAAATCCATCCACTGTCTTATTACTACTACTTCACAGACTGCATCTCACTGTACTCTACGTCTAAAACTTTCAGC
The DNA here is from genome assembly GCF_040938575.1 of Ambystoma mexicanum. Taxonomy (NCBI): domain Eukaryota; kingdom Metazoa; phylum Chordata; class Amphibia; order Caudata; family Ambystomatidae; genus Ambystoma; species Ambystoma mexicanum. Next base: position 825,516,695 of record NC_090932.1, read on the forward strand.
TTCTTGTATTCTTGTCCTTTTCTCTACTTGAACCTCTACACTGGAATGCTTTTCCACTGGCCATAATCACTATCCAGCTGTATAGGCGCTGTAAAAGCCCACTCCCGACTTGCACGTGCAATACCAATAAATGTGACACACCCCAATGGGGAATGAGACTAAGAGAACAGGCTGCGAGAGTTACGTTTTGTTTATGTAAAATTGGCATCCAAAGAACTCTGCTGCCCAAGAGCGCTCTGGCAAATAACACACTTACAATTGATTAAAAGGGCAATAAACGTCATCAGTGATGTCAGATACGAATGTTACAGAAGGTCATTAAGATTGGACACAGACCACGATGTATAGGTACATGTAGGTGCTGCTCCTCTGTGGTTGGCTGCTTGGTTGGCGGGAGGGTGAGTGTCACAAGGTCCATTTGTCTGTGTCCAGGCGGGGTGAGGGTCAGGTTGCGGTGAGGTAGGGATGGCCCTAACCAAGCTAATGTGAGATACTACCATTAAACATGCACTAAATAATGATCTCTACAGTTCCTTTGAGTATATCATCATAAATCTATACATCGTTCCCATATAATCACAGCATTATTCATTGGGACTTATATGAAGTACCAAGCTTAGGGTCTTGGTCAGTAAGATGACATTGACTGTGGGGTGGGTCCAGGCGCATCAAAAAGTCTACAAGACATTCTGACATTTGTTAGTTTTAGGGTGCAATATACTGTGACAGAGGTCTGATGTTAGTTGGGAGCACACTGGGGTGGGCTTCACAGCAGGGTCACACGTTTGGTACATCAAGAGAATACCTTGCAAGGGCACTTCGTTATAGTGCAAGTAATTTTCCAACAGCAAGGGTAAGAGGGCATGGCAGGTTTGTGGAGATGGATGGACTAAAAGTCATGTTCCAGACCGGTTCACACATAGGACAGTGATCTCAGAGGAAGGGTGAAAATGTTACATTGGTGTATTTGTTTCAATTATCTCTGGCTCATCCGTGAGAATGGAGCTGCGAATCGTTCAGGCACAGTGAGAAAAGGTGGGGGCCATGATTGTGGTGTGCGCGGTGTTGCAGACGTGAGAGAAGTCTTTTCATATTATCGCAGTGAGGCCCAGTCCAAAGATGGAGTAGAGGGTACACGAAATGGAAGCCCAAGTGTCCCGCACGACAACCCCGCATCTGCAACTGTTAGCATGCCTACGAGCAATGGAAGCGTCCCCCATTATTGTGCGAGCTACTGGTTTACATCGTGCTGAATGTATGAGGGGGGTCTAAACGACCCCTCACTCCCACACAGAGCCTAACAAAGGCTCAATAAAATAGAATAAATAAATGTGAATGCTTCAGTGGAACACATTACCCAAGGACTGCCTCCCCTTTCTCTTATTGTCTAGCTTCTATTTGAAATTACGGCTTGTTCTTCAATTATTACAAAATAGAAAAATTGGCCATACAGGCACCAGAAAGTAATAAATGACACTGTCAAGAATGAACCATTTTACAACTATGCATAGGATGTCCTATGTTATTCTGCATATAATGAGCTAATGGCCATTTACAAAGAATTACACCACTGCAGCTAACTATGTCGTCATCTATCTCTGCTATCTTCTCTAGCTGCTTATCTCTTTCCTATCCCTCTGCTATCACTAAATCTGGCCAGGAGAAACTTAAGAAGGACATACTGGGCTCCAACCCGGGCCTTCATATTTCAGACACCTATGTCACAGCTTCCGACAGAGAGACTCTCACAGAAATCCTCTTTGTCGTTCCCTCACCCGACTTGCGGACTCTCAACATGATCGCCTTTCTCTCTACTATCACCTCTGCTCCCATTAACGGTGGCACCCGCTGGGAGGTCCTCCTTGACCTCTTCCCCATTTCCAGGGTCATCAATAATGTCTATCGGAATGGTACTATCATTGTTCAGGGTCCTCAACCCAACCTTCTCCTCTTTGACAGGCTCCTACCTTGCCTCTCAAACCTTACCTCTCCCCCTGGACAGGCTCCCTTGTCTACTGGGCCTTCCTCCTCGTCCACACAGGCTCCCTTGCCTGATGTGCCCTCCTCCTCCTCTTCACAGGCTCCCTTGCCTACTGTGCCCTCCTCCTCATCTGCACATGCTTCCTCTCCTTTCCTCACTGTCCCGGCTCCCTTGTCAGCCTTGACTCCTCCTCCACCCTCCACTATCCCTCTGGCTTTCCTGCCACCCTCCCCTGCGCCGCCCCACAGAAGACCTTCAAAGATGGCAAGCTTCTCCATATTGTCAGACTTAACTCTCGCTCTGCTGTCAAACACTCGTCTGACATCTGCAACCTCCTTGAACTCATGGATCTTGATATGCTCACCATAACGGAGACATGGTTCAAGGACAGCTCACTCACAAGCTTTGAAACACTCCTCCCTGAAGGATACAAGATCATTTCTGTACCCAGGCCCAAGGTGACAGGAGGGGGAGTGGCCCAGATCTTCCCAGAATCGATACCTGTGTCCATCATCTCTACTCAGGCCTATTCCTCCTTTGAGTGCCTAGTCTGCAGGCACTCACTCTTTCCTAAATCTTCTCTCCTTATGGCCACCTTCTATCAACCACCAGGACAGTCTACTCTCTTCCTCTCGGAATGTGCTGATCTGGCCTCCTCTCCACTTTCCTCCTCCTCTCAACTCCTCCTGCTGGGTGATCTCAACATCCATCTGGACTCTCCTGACTCCTCAGCACCCTTCCGCAACCTATGCAATTCTCTCTCCCTCTCTATCTTACCTTCTTGCTCCACGCACACAGTGGGCCACACTTTGGATGCTTTCATCTCTACCGACATCCCTCTCTCTATCCCTCTCATTACTTCTCCCTTTTGGATGGAGCACTCTCTTATTTCATCACACTTGAAGCTCTCCTCTCCTCTTGAATCGACACACCCAGCATGGCCACTCGGTCTCAAAGTCACTAGACCCATGAAAAGAGTGACTGCAGCTGCCTTTGCCTCCACCTACTCTCTGGCTCCTACTCCTGTGGCTGACTCCCACCCTGACTCGACCCTCACTAACTTCAATCTCTCCATCTCTAACACACTTGATACTCTTGCCCCTGTCAGGAGGGTCTTCCAAAAAGTACAGCTCTTGGTACAACTCCGATCTGCCTGCTGTTAAACACAAGTGTAGGCCAGCTGAACGGAAATGGAACTGGCCTGGCTGCATCTTGGCGGCACCAATCAACACAGCCACATTTTTCAAAGTCTATAAGAAACTGGCCAATACTGCAGCAGCCTCCTCTTCTGTCACATCCACCCAGGACCTTTACTCGGCCCTGGCTGCACACTTCACTTAAAAAACCCAAGACAATCTTTCCTTTCTCTCCTCCACTTCACCTCATTTACCAACACCTCTGGAGCTTCCCTTGACCCCTCCACCACTTCTCCTCTCTTCTCTCACTCCCATCACACTTGATGAGGTCACCAGACAAGTCCAGACTATGAAGGCTTCATCCAAATAGGTGGACTCCTGCCTCTCCAAAACCATTATGGACCACATTGGCTTTCTCGCTCCAGCCTTGGCTGATCTCTGCAATCACTCTTTTGCCACTGGAGTTTTCCCAACTTCTCTTAAGCACTCTGTTAGGGAGAATTCTCTGTTTAGGCTGAATTTCCCTACCTAGTGAGTCCCCCAGCAGCTTTGCTGGATTTCTGGGGTTTCTTTTTTTCTCCTGCCAAGAGTGAGACTCTTTTACCCTCACTCTTGGACATGTTGAAGTGTGTTTTCTTGGTTAAACCTTGTGTTGAATGGGCTATGGGGTCTTTTACTCCATAGGGCCTTATGTATTTTTGTGATGTGGGTTACACAGCACCCTCTGTGCCGTGACCCAGGGGTGTCCTAGGGACTCCCCAACATAGACTCCATACCCTGGGACTGACTACTGTCTCCCAGGGCATGTAAAGTCACCAAAGACTTTGCTAGTCTTGAATCCTGAACAGAACCAGTACAAACCATCATATTGTGGACGTACTGGCTGGGGCAATTCGATTGCCCCAGGGTCTGTTAGTCGAGGGGGCACGTCTCCGTCCCCCCTGATCGAGTTTTGGCTGGTGGCAGTGGAAACTACTTTTTATATTCGACCGCGAATATTTCCCTATGGGATTTCCCATTGTTTTAGGCTAACACATTTAATTATTTATTTACGGTAGCCTTAAACATACCGCCGGTTTATATATTTATTATTATAACTCCGGTTGGGACTTTTTGCCAAAACTTGATTCTAAAATGGCGTTGGCGTTCGCCTCTGTAACTCTGACCCAAAGTGGAGCCCTTTGTTCCACTTTTGGCGGGCTTCTCCACAGAAGCCCTCCAAAGTGGTGCCACTCTGTCTGGGGTACTTAGGAGGGGTGGAGGGGGATTTAGGCACCCTGGACTGAGTTACCTTGGTAACTCAAGTCGCACTCCGTCCTGATTGGCCCAAGTGGTGAGCCGGCCGGCTCACCACTTAGCATGTTTGAGTGACAGCTAGGCTGGGTGAATGGGGGTTTGCTGCATAAAAGCAGGGCTTTGGGGACTGGAACTTCAGAAGTCGCCACAGGACCAAGAATCCGACGAGGGAAGAGCTGAGCCGACCTGCTTCGACGACACCACCCGGTGGAGCCCTGCTGAACCGTCTCACCACTTTTTCCAACGACCGAGGAGAACTCTTAACGGAGTGGCTCCTTCCCTTGACTGGTGGGGACAACCAGTTTTCACCTTCTTTCCGCTTCTCGAGGTATCTCGTGGCCGCCTTGCCCGTGCCAAGCACCCCGGCAACCGGAATACCACACTTTTACCCCTAACCGCGAAAGTCGGTACAACCCTTTAGCCGGAGGACTCCGCGGCTGGTTTCTTCCCGGGCAGTGCAACGACCTTCTTCTTCCACTCTTCAGCGAGAACTTCTTCTCCCCTGACCGACGTCGAGCCTTGCTGCCACTGCCTGGAATAACTGCCACCGCTGGAGGATCCTTTCCGCTTAAGGTACCGTGTTCCGCCTGGCTTCCCTTGCCACCGACTGTACGGGGTAGATTTAGCCCCCGGCTTTCGAACCTGGGAGTGCCTGGGACACCCTGGCTAAACTTTCTAAGCCACTCTAAACTCTTTCTAACTCTTTGCAAGACTTTGAATCCCTAATAACAGTGTGATCTTGGGCACATTTTCGCTCCGGCTACTCTAAGAGTGGGCCCTGCCTAGTGACTTTTGCTCACCTGTGACTTTGTACTTCTTTGAGCCTATTGCAAGTGTTCTGGACCTTAGAGTGGTGTGTTTAACCTATTTCTGTTTCTTTTTATCCCTTTCTTGAATCTACTAGAGTGTCATCTAACGTTAAGCACTCACCTCTGTTCGAATTATGTGGTGTTAACCTAGAGTTGTCTAAATAGGAGTAAGGGTTGAAACTGCTTTCATTATAACTGTGTTTGAAGTGATTTTACTATATTTTGCTAGAGTGATTTCAACTTATGTGTGTTTAATAAATAAATAACTATATACTTTTGAAACCAAGCTCTGGTCAGTGTTTGCTTGTGCTATTGTATTTGAGTACCTATTGTGTATACTTTACATACTGCCTAACTCTTCTTGAGGGAAGTCTGACTGCTCAGCCACAGCTACCAGGGAAATCTGGGTGGTGCGGACTGCTACCAAGTGGGTTTACTGCTATACCTGTAGTCTTAAATCTTTTGCAGTGTTCCCTAAGGGAACTGCACAGGTTTCTGCCTAACACTGGTGTACAGCGGTGGGATTTGTATTAAGTATACATTTTAGTGTGCTTTAGATACCTTAGTGCAACTAACCACAAAGCTTAGCACTATAAAAGTAAATCTCTAACATGTCAGTTATAGAAAGCTATAGTCAAGAGTCCCTTGCAGCCAAAACTGCTGATTGTTTAAGAGTGCTCTGTAAACATAAGGACCTCCTGACTAAGGGCAAGAAAATGGAGCTGATTGAAAGATTGTTAGCTAACCAAAGTCTGGGTGAGGGTTCAGAGGAACCTACCACTCCAGCAACTGTAGATGACAGTATTGAAATTAACATGGAGCAAAATGTTGATGATTCTGAGGAAGAGTCAGAAGAGGAGGGTGAGGCTGTTGTGACTGTCCCCCCTAGGCCTCTGCCTGCTCTACCTGCTGTACCTACTGGGCCTTTACCAGGTCCCACATTTAGTCCTCAGTACTTTGAACTGGAGAAAATGAAACTAGAATTGGAGTATAAGAAACTGAATGCTCAAACTGACAAAGAACTAAGGCTAAGGGAAATGGAGCTCAAGTATGAGCTAGAAATGAAGAAATTATCTGTTGAGAATGCTTCTCTCTCTGGCTCCTCTAGAAGTTCCAGTCCTAAAAGACCCCGGATGCCTAAAGAATTGGTTGGTATGTATGAGCCTAAGTTGGATGTGTTGGATTGGTTGTCTCTGTTTGAATATAATCATGGGCTCCAGAACATCACAGGAAATGACTTACTCACCTGGTTGTTCTCTAGGCTTCCCCCTGTTGCAACTGATGTGGTAATGGAGATGGGGGAGGAGGATAAGAAGGACTATGAATGTGTGAAACTAGCTTTGATAGCTAGGTTTGGGAAGACCCCTTCCCAGTATCTTAAGAGGTTTAGGAGCCTCAAAAAGCATGATGGTACCCCTTGGGCTACCTGGGTGAGTGAAGGGTTGAAAAACTTAGAGGGATGGATTAAGGGTTACAAGGTGAACACTTATGAAGGTATGAAGAATTTGTTTATGTTGGAGACTATTTATGATGCCTGCTCTCCTGAGCTCAGACAACACTTGGCTGATTCCAAGGAATTAGATTCCCGGAAACTAGCTAAGGCTGCTGACTTGTGGGTTGCCAACAGGGCCACTCACAAGGATTCTGGGGTAACTCAGAAAAAGGATGGGGAGAGACAGCCTAAAAAGGACTCCAAAGAGAATTCAAATACTACAAATTCCAAAGAGGGTCCCAAACAAAACTATAAGGGTAAGCCACAAGGGAAACCGAATCAGGCTAGTGTACCTTCTGGTCCCAGACCAGAAGGAGGTCAGAACAAGCCTCCATTCCAGCGAGCCTTTGGCTCATGCTTTGTTTGTAAGGCTACTGACCATGTGAAAGGAGATCCCAGATGTAAGGGTAAACCTTCAGGGGTCCAACTTGCCTCCTTAGCCTTCGCTCCAGAAGAGGAAGTACATATGGCAAGTGGAAACTTTCTATTACTGGCTGATGAACCCACTGGAGTCTCAGCTAGTGTTTCTTTAGTCTCTCTGGGGTTGTGGGAACAACAGAATTTAGATGTATATAACTCTATCCCAGATAATACTAAAGAGTATTATAAGGACAGTGTCCAGGTGAATGGCCAGGAGACTCCTGCCATTAGGGACACTGGGGCCAGCATAACTGTGGTGGATGAATCATTTTTCAAGGCAGAGGATGTTGCTAAGGCACCCAAATGCCTCACCAAGTTAGCTGGTGGGCCTGTGCAGATGTGTCCCCAGTTACCAGTTCTCATCCAATGTAATGATATGGCTGTAAAAATACCTGTCAGTGTACAATGTGAAGTGCCAGGTAGGGTTCTGTTGGGTAATGACCTCAAAGCTCTTGGAGTTGTATCTCATACCCCCAGACCCCCTAGCAAAAGGTTACAGGAGCTCACAAAACCTGCAAGAGAGAAAACCCTGAGAGGGTTATCTCAGGAGATGATGACAGAAATCACTCCTCTCCCACTGGAACAACTTACTGCAGTAACAACCAGATCAGGAGCAAAGGGGCAACCCAAGACTCCTCGGAAAAAGCCAGCAGCAAGCACTCCAGTGCTTCCAACAAGGACTTCCCCTAGGTTGTCCAAAGTTACACCTGTAACTCCACCTCCAGCTGAGGCTGAGAGGGAGGTACAACCCTGTGTGGTTGAGCTAGACTCTGAGGAAGAGCTAGAGGGAGGCCCAAACCTTATTGGAGATTTGGACCCTGAGGACCATCCTGAGCTGCAGTCTTTACTGGCAGAAGGTGGGCCTAGCAGGGCTGCTTTCCGTAAGGGGCAAAGAGAATGTCCAACTCTGGAAGGTCTCCGCCACCAGGCAGCTTCTCAAGCTGATGGGCAAGAGCCTGGGAAGTATAGGTTGCACTGGGAAGGTGGCCTCTTCTACAGTGAACCCACTGAGTCTGAACCTGGAGACTACAAACGCCTTGTAGTCCCACAAGAGAACAGACAACAGTTCTTACAACTAGCCCATGAGATACCTTTGGCTGGTCACTTGAGTTTCAAGAAGACCAAGGAAAGGCTCTCACTCTACTTTTATTGGCCAAAGATGGGGGCTGAAGTAGATAGATATTGGAAGAGCTGCCATACCTGCCAGACTTCTGGTAAGGTTGGTTCCAAGAATGTGGCACCTTTAGTGCCTCTCCCAGTTGTGGGAGTCCCATTTGAGAGGGTAGGGATTGACATTGTTGGTCCCCTTGATCCTCCAACCTCCTCAGGCAACAGGTTTATACTTGTTGTAGTAGACCATGCTACTAGGTACCCTGAGGCAATTCCTATGAGGACTGTTACAGCTCCGGCTGTGGCTAAGGCCCTCCTTGGTATTTTCACCAGGGTTGGGTTTCCTAAGGAAGTAATCTCTGACAGGGGGTCAAACTTTATGTCCCACTACATGAAAGCCATGTGGAAAACCTGTGGAGTTACTTACAAGTTCTCAACAGCATACCACCCTCAGACAAACGGGTTGGTTGAAAGGTTTAACAGAACCATGAAGAGCATGATAGGTGCTTTAGAGGAACCCCTTAAGAAAAAATGGGACCTTCTACTGCCATGCCTGCTCTTTGCTTATAGAGAAGTCCCTCAGGAGGGAGTAGGTTATTCTCCCTTTGAGCTTCTCTATGGCCATCCGGTCAGAGGTCCATTGGCCCTGATTAAGGAGGGGTTGGAAGGTGCTCCTCCCCTCAAGCCAGTCCGAGTGACTGACTATGTGATAGGTCTCCGGAGGAGAATGTCACACATGATGGCAGAAGCAAGTGACAACTTGAAAGCTGGTCAAGCTCTGGTCAAACATTGGCATGACCAGAAGGCTAACATGGTTGAGTTTACTCAAGACCAGCTAGTTCTAGTTATGCTCCCAACAAGGCAGAGGGCCTTGCAAGACAAGTGGATGGGACCCTTCAAGATTGTGGGAAAACTTGGAGAGGTCAACTATCTGGTGGATCTGGGCAGACCCAGGGAAGCTCCTAGAGTCTTCCACACCAACAGACTAAAAGCATACATCTCCAGACCTGACGTAGGAGCCTTGCTTCTAGCTTCAGCTGCAGAGGAGGAAGAGAGTGAATCTCTCCCTGATCTCCTCAGAGGGGTGCCTTTAGATGAAAAAGTCGAAGGAGTTAATCTCTCTTCAGACCTGACACCTGAGCAACAAGAGGAGTGCAAATCTATGTTAAATCAGTTTGCCTCCCTGTTCTCACTGTCACCAGGCTTGACCCCTTGGGGCCAGCATGAGATACTCACTGGTGACTGTCTGCCAGTCAAAAGCAGAGGGTACAGAATGTCAGAACATATCAGAACCCACATCAAAGGAGAGGTCAAGAAGATGCTTGATCTCGGGGTAATAGAACCCTCTACTAGTCCATGGTCTAGCCCAGTTGTGTTAGTACCAAAGGCAGGATCCAAAGACTTGAGATTCTGTGTGGACTATAGAGCTCTAAATGCAGTCACCAAGACTGATGCCCACCCTTTGCCCAGGACAGATGAGTTGGTGGATAAACTTGGTGCAGCCAAGTACCTCAGCACATTTGACCTTACGTCAGGCTATTGGCAAATAGCCCTGACAGACCATGCCAAGGAGAAGACTGCATTTTCAACCCCAGTTGGCTTGTACCAGTTTAAGGTCATGCCTTTTGGATTAAAAAATGCACCTGCCACATTCCAAAGGATGGTGAACCAAGTTCTGGCTGGGATGGAAGATTTCTGCATGGCATACTTGGATGACATTGCAGTCTTCAGCCACTCCTGGGAGGAACATGTGAACCACCTAGGACATGTGTTGCAGGCTCTGGAACAGGCCCATTTGACAATCAAAGCCAGTAAGTGCCAGATTGGTCAAAGTAAAGTGGTCTACCTTGGGCATGAGGTAGGAGGTGGAGAAATAAGGCCTTTGCTCAGCAAGATTGAAGCTGTGCAAAGTTGGACCACACCAACTACTCAAACCCAAGTGAGAGCCTTCCTAGGCCTCACTGGGTATTACAGGAATTTCATTGAGAACTATGGGACCATAGCTTCTCCACTGAATGTAATCTCCTCTCCTAAATTCCCTAAAAAGGTAAAATGGAATGAGGAGTGCAATCAGGCCTTTGAAAAACTGAAGAAAGCTCTTTGCCAAGCTCCAGTATTGGGAGCTCCTGACTACCACCAAACTTTCATTGTACAAACTGATGCTTCCAATGTAGGTATAGGTGCAGTTCTAAGCCAACTGGATGAGAAGGGTAGGGAGCACCCCATTTGCTTCATCAGTAGAAAACTGAAGGATCCTGAGACAAGGTGGGCAACAATCGAAAGAGAATGCTTTGCTATTGTGTGGGCACTGAAGAAGTTTAGGCCATACTTGTATGGTTCTACTTTTGTTATTCAGACTGACCACCAACCCTTGAGATGGTTAATGCAAATGAAAGGGGAAAATCCAAAACTATTGAGATGGTCAATCTGCCTGCAAGGGTTTGATTTCACCATTGAGCACAGGTCAGGGTGTCACCATCAAAATGCTGATGGACTCTCTAGGATGTATATCATCGACTAGAGGTATGAGGTTCATCCAGGAGTGGATTAAATCCTCCTGTCCCTTAGTCTGGGGGGGGCGAGTGTTAGGGAGAATTCTCTGTTTAGGCTGAATTTCCCTACCTAGTGAGTCCCCCAGCAGCTTTGCTGGATTTCTGGGGTTTCTTTTTTTCTCCTGCCAAGAGTGAGACTCTTTTACCCTCACTCTTGGACATGTTGAAGTGTGTTTTCTTGGTTAAACCTTGTGTTGAATGGGCTATGGGGTCTTTTACTCCATAGGGCCTTATGTATTTTTGTGATGTGGGTTACACAGCACCCTCTGTGCCGTGACCCAGGGGTGTCCTAGGGACTCCCCAACATAGACTCCATACCCTGGGACTGACTACTGTCTCCCAGGGCATGTAAAGTCACCAAAGACTTTGCTAGTCTTGAATCCTGAACAGAACCAGTACAAACCATCATATTGTGGATGTACTGGCTGGGGCAATTCGATTGCCCCAGGGTCTGTTAGTCGAGGGGGCACGTCTCCGTCCCCCCTGATCGAGTTTTGGCTGGTGGCAGTGGAAACTACTTTTTATATTCGACCGCGAATATTTCCCTATGGGATTTCCCATTGTTTTAGGCTAACACATTTAATTATTTATTTACGGTAGCCTTAAACATACCGCCGGTTTATATATTTATTATTATAACTCCGGTTGGGACTTTTTGCCAAAACTTGATTCTAAAATGGCGTTGGCGTTCGCCTCTGTAACTCTGACCCAAAGTGGAGCCCTTTGTTCCACTTTTGGCGGGCTTCTCCACAGAAGCCCTCCAAAGTGGTGCCACTCTGTCTGGGGTACTTAGGAGGGGTGGAGGGGGATTTAGGCACCCTGGACTGAGTTACCTTGGTAACTCAAGTCGCACTCCGTCCTGATTGGCCCAAGTGGTGAGCCGGCCGGCTCACCACTTAGCATGTTTGAGTGACAGCTAGGCTGGGTGAATGGGGGTTTGCTGCATAAAAGCAGGGCTTTGGGGACTGGAACTTCAGAAGTCGCCACAGGACCAAGAATCCGACGAGGGAAGAGCTGAGCCGACCTGCTTCGACGACACCACCCGGTGGAGCCCTGCTGAACCGTCTCACCACTTTTTCCAACGACCGAGGAGAACTCTTAACGGAGTGGCTCCTTCCCTTGACTGGTGGGGACAACCAGTTTTCACCTTCTTTCCGCTTCTCGAGGTATCTCGTGGCCGCCTTGCCCGTGCCAAGCACCCCGGCAACCGGAATACCACACTTTTACCCCTAACCGCGAAAGTCGGTACAACCCTTTAGCCGGAGGACTCCACGGCTGGTTTCTTCCCGGGCAGTGCAACGACCTTCTTCTTCCACTCTTCAGCGAGAACTTCTTCTCCCCTGACCGACGTCGAGCCTTGCTGCCACTGCCTGGAACAACTGCCACCGCTGGAGGATCCTTTCCGCTTAAGGTACCGTGTTCCGCCTGGCTTCCCTTGCCACCGACTGTACGGGGTAGATTTAGCCCCCGGCTTTCGAACCTGGGAGTGCCTGGGACACCCTGGCTAAACTTTCTAAGCCACTCTAAACTCTTTCTAACTCTTTGCAAGACTTTGAATCCCTAATAACAGTGTGATCTTGGGCACATTTTCGCTCCGGCTACTCTAAGAGTGGGCCCTGCCTAGTGACTTTTGCTCACCTGTGACTTTGTACTTCTTTGAGCCTATTGCAAGTGTTCTGGACCTTAGAGTGGTGTGTTTAACCTATTTCTGTTTCTTTTTATCCCTTTCTTGAATCTACTAGAGTGTCATCTAACGTTAAGCACTCACCTCTGTTCGAATTATGTGGTGTTAACCTAGAGTTGTCTAAATAGGAGTAAGGGTTGAAACTGCTTTCATTATAACTGTGTTTGAAGTGATTTTACTATATTTTGCTAGAGTGATTTCAACTTATGTGTGTTTAATAAATAAATAACTATATACTTTTGAAACCAAGCTCTGGTCAGTGTTTGCTTGTGCTATTGTATTTGAGTACCTATTGTGTATACTTTACATACTGCCTAACTCTTCTTGAGGGAAGTCTGACTGCTCAGCCACAGCTACCAGGGAAATCTGGGTGGTGCGGACTGCTACCAAGTGGGTTTACTGCTATACCTGTAGTCTTAAATCTTTTGCAGTGTTCCCTAAGGGAACTGCACAGGTTTCTGCCTAACACACTCCCTTGTGCACCCTCTACTTAAGATCTCCTCTGCCGATCCCTCCATTCCGGCAAACTACCACCCTATCTCTATAACCCCTTTCCTGGGGAAACTCCTGGAGAAGTTGCCTATCTCTCAGCTCACCCTCCACACTGAAACTGTTTGCTTCCACAACCATCAGTCTGGCTTTAGAGCATCCAGAGGCACAGACAGAAACTGCTCTTCTGAACACCTGTGAAGACCTGCTCTCAAATCTTGAAACAAACACTCCCTCTGTCCTCATTCTTCTTAACCTCTCCTCTGCCTTTGACACAGTAAACCACAACATCCTGATCACACGTCTGAATGACACCCTGGGAATCACAGGTCAGGCTCTGGTGTGGTTAACCCCCTTCCTTTCCGACAGCCCATTCCAGGTGGAACTTGGGTCCTTTCTCTCTACTATCATTCTTTAAACCTGTGGCATTCCCCAGGGTTCTAACCTATCCCCCTGGTTCTTCAATGTCTACATGGCTGCCTTTGTATGTGTGATTGCCACTTTCATCTCTAACTTCTAGTGTTATGCGGATGACACGCAACTCTCCTTCAGGCTATGGTCAGCCTCCTCCTCTACCTTGCTCATATCTGACTTTCTGTCTGCAATTCCTTCATAGTGTGCTGCAAACAAACTCTGCCTCAATGCCAGTAAGACTGAGATTGTTCTCATTGGGACTCCTGCTCCTGCTTTCCCATTCTCACTCTGGCTGGCCTCCCTTGGCCCTGTGCGCCTGCACCCACCTGCAAGGCAAAAAAACGTGGGGTCATCTTCAACTACACTTTCTCCTTCTCCACACACATTTCGGACATCTCTAAAAAGTCTAACTACCAGCTGCACCACATCTTTCTTTTGCCACCTTCCCCCAGCGGATCACTGACTCCAGAGCCCTGGTTCTCTCAAGGCTGAACTACTGCAACAGCCTCTTTCTCAACCTCCCTGCCTCTGCTCTGTGCCCTCTGCAACTCATCCAGGACAGAACCGCAAGACTTATCCTTGGCCTCATCCCAGGAACTGCATCTCTATGCCACTGAAATTCCTCCACTGGCTCCCCGTGGCTGCAAGGATAAAGTGCAAGACCCTCTTCTAATACTGTCTTCACAAGCACTCTGCTCATTTACCTCCAACCTTCTGCAAGTGAGCTGTTTCTCCAAGCAGAGATTTGGAGGGAGATCTCTATCCTCTGCAGGAGCCTCCCTCTGGAATAGCCTCCCTGCCACCTGACGTCTGCTCCCACCATGTTTCCTCCCCTGGTTGCTTGTAGATAGATCCCTTGCAGCCAAATAATCCCTGTTGTTAGCATCCACTCCCTTCCATTTCTGCTTCTCTCACAATGTACTTGAGGTGTACTGTACTCAGTTCCTTCCCGAAGCTAGGTCTGTGCTTAAAACTTATAACGGTTCCATGTCATTTCATCGCAGGATGTTTTTTCGCTGGGTTTTTTACTACATTTTTTTTATGAAGAAAACCCATAGAATCTTTTTTTTAAATTATTTTTGAGGGGGTAACCCTATTCTCCTTAATTTTTTATCTATTCCCAAACACCCACATCCCATATATATATAATTTTCTAACCCCCCCAAAAATGTGATGTTTTTTTTTTTCGTTAAAACATTTGTTGTAAAAAAACCCTGCGAAAAAATTTCCAGCAATGAAAGGACGTTGTACTATAATAACAATCATTTTAAAAAACAAACATAACATAGCATCGCATAATCTAAAACATTACAACTTTGGACCAAGAACAGGAGAAGATGTGGACAAATGTTCTAATGTTTCTCCCTTTATGCATTCCTGTTTTTTTTTAACTTTTCTTCCAATGCTTACTTCGTGCAAAGTGTTCAGATTCACTATCCATTGTGATAAAGCACCACACTTTTTGCTTACTTTTACCTTTTTATCTGCTTCTGTACAATAAGCATCTTGTATTGGTAAAAGTGGTAAATGACTCCCCAAGGGTGGACACGTGTTCTACAATTTTCCTTCTTATGTTAAGTTATATTGGGCCTCATTATGACCCAGGCGGTAAGTTACCGCCTGGGTCGTACCCTTACCACCATGGTGTAAACTACGTTTACACCATGGTGGATGGCAGATTTACCGCCCCATTCCAAGGTGAGTGGGGCGGTAAATCCCCATTTCCCATTTTCCCATTTTACACTTCCCCATTCCCATTTATGGCCCATAGGGCATAATGGGAGTGGGGAAGGCGCTAATTACGCCACCGTAAATTACGGTGGCGTAATTAGCACCATGGTCCCTTAGCGCCATGGATTTTAACACCTGCAAAAAGCAGGTGTTAATATCACCATGCCGCTAATGGACCTTGTAATCAGGCGTTAAGGGTCGGCGCCGTTTACGGCGCCGTTAACCCCTTAACGCCTGATTCGTAATGAGGCCCATTATGTTTGTGTGTCTATGTGTGTGTGTGTGTGTGTGTGTGTTTGTAGACCCTTTGGTGTTCCTCTTTTGAGGGATCTACTGTTTTCATATATTGTAGAATTATCCAGTTAAGTGGATTCCTGCCTCGATGAGAAGGGATTCTGTAGACATCTGTGCTTTGGTGTTTATTATTTTGGGTTGCCATGGTGATGTTCAAGAGATATACAGTAACATCTCGTTTTCGCTGGCTAATTGCATTTATAGCATGCGCACATCACTGTCCACTCGGTGGTATGAAACATTCGTTTACATACCTTGCTCCTAATGAAATTTCACACATACAAAAATATGTATAGTGTGTATTAATTGTTTTGCTTTTTTCTAGAAAGCAGTTCTGCTATGAATAATACTATTAATTGTTCTTTCACCAACCACTGTTTCACCGACAGCTAACGTGCAGTGGCATTACTGCTGGCAGCCAAATGGAATAGCGCTTTGTCTATCGTCGCAGTCAGACCAGCTTTGTTCAAACTTCATACAGCTGAAAAGCTGGTTAAAGGATTAGTGGTGGTGGGAGTGTGGCCAGTGGCAGCTCCCCCAACCCCCCCAAAAGCTGCCTCCACTACTGAATGTTGCATTGGGAGCAAGGTCCATTAGGCGATAGGCGACACCTGTATCATTTGCAGGTGTGAGAAGGGTCGGTAAAGGAAGCTGGCATGTAGAAGGGTCAGGGAAGGGGGATATTTTGACTCCCCTCTACCCCACTTTAAGGATAGTAACTGCTGAGAAGAGCAGGCAGTGAGAACAAGCATGGTGACCGTTTTCGAAAACCGCTCATATGCGATCGTCAAAATGCCTTGGACTTGGACATTCAGAGCAACCACCCTGCGTATGGGTTATCTAGGATTTGTGTGCATCAAGAGTGACGAACCAATGGGGTATTTTAAATGGGGAGTCAATGAATCCGCACAGAGCCATAAGTAATACCCAATATATGTGTTTTCTCTTGGTTGTTTTTTACATATATATTGGATTCTACGTATTCCGATTAAATAATGCATTGATTTGCTAAGATTATATGGTGTTAAATCTCAGGAGCTACAACCAAAAGGCTCGCTAGCCCCCAGTCCTGACAGTTCCGACATTAGCGTAGCCCCGGGTCTTGTCCAGACCTAGCAACACCCCTGATGAAAGTGATTATGGATAAATACCGATTAATATCCAATTGATTGTCAGTCCAAAAAGCAATTGCCCCACTCAGTGCCAAACGATTAAATCTAAGCCTGGTTATGATAGACTATGTTTAACAAAAGGAGACCGGCTCAAATATGGCTGGAGACCAGGGCAGCATCTAATTACTTAATGGAACCACGCCATACCTCTTTCATAAAAATGTGTGCGATAAAGCCATCTCCGGGTTAAGTATATGTACAAATAAATCGAACAGTGCAGCATAAAAATGATACTCAGTCAAAGAGATGCCGAGCTCTCTGCAGAATGCATAATACAATGTAGACACTGCCCTGTCGGGTCATCCCCCATACTGGCAGCAGCCAGCCCACATCGTTATGTGGGCGGACCGCTGTTGCGGTCCTTCCCTGGGAAAAGGGAAATGACGTTGGGGTTAGGGAGGGGGGCAGGGGAGTTTCCAGCAGTTGCCGTATGTTAATAAAGGCAGGTTCAGAGCACACCAGGCTCCCGTGTGATCATTTAGAAGGCGTTTCAGGGGCCCGAGCAAAACCCCACAACTGGCGACAAGGAGTGCCCGGCACCCACTCGTGCCGCAGTGAGGACCGCAGTCGAGCGGCGTGGCGCATCGGCTCTCCTCACATATTAACCCATCACATGCTGGAAGGAGGCCACGGAGCCTCGGGGGTGCCCGCGCTGAGACGCACAAAGTACCGGAGGCGCAGCCCCGCTCCACGCTAAAGTTCCGATGGCATCGGACTCCACAAGCACCGAAGGGGGCCCAATCAGCACACGCACAGCCACCATCAGGACTGCAGAGCCTGCAACATCCCCAAGCCACAGTCAATGGAGACAGGGGAAGGCAAGGACCACGATATTACCCCACGCCACAGCTCACAGGAAGACAAGGGAAGTCACGTGCACCCAGAGGCCACGTGTAAATCATAAAAAGGGGAACCATGATTGCCAGCAAGTGGCATCTGCAAACATTTTAAATAAATAACATCTGAACACCTTCACAAATAACATGTCTAATCCACCCAGCCCAGGGGCATCCACATCAGCAGCAACAGGGATGGCACAGGATGATGCCCAACAGACACCAGGGACAGAAAGCACGGTTCAGAACATGCCTATGCCTGGTCCTTTTGATGTGAGAGACACATCCAACTTAGGGCCCAGGTGGGTCATATGGCTTTGTGACTTTAAATTTTATGCAGGGGCTATAGGCATGACGGACGATGCAAGACTTAAAAATACGCTCTTCATGGCCATTGGCCCGGCTGTTAGAGACATTGCCAGTGAACTACTCAATGTGGAAACAGTCACATACGAGGAACTTCATGGAAAATTCTCCGAATACTTTACCCCCCACACCAACATAGACTACGAGCGTCACATATTCCATACTACGAGACAAGAGAAAAGAGAGATTCGATGGACAACTTTGTGATGCGTCTCTGCATCAAGTTAAAATACTGTGATTTCCATAAATATTCAAATGAAGAGGCGCTCAATCGCAGGTAATTGTGGGGTGCATATCACAACCTTTCAGGAAACAATTGCTTCAGAAGCAAAGGTCGCTGGAGGAGATACTTGAATTAGCCAGAATGGAGGCGGCGGTAGAATCACAACTGGACAGCCTGGGAAAAGTTACCATACAGCAGCCGATGACAAGAACAGACATGATCAACAAACTATACAGCACCCCCTCACAAAGCGGAAAACGCGGGAAGCCACCTCTTATCAATATGGATATGAATATTCTCACACTGGTGAATGCCCGGCAGTAGGACAACAATGCGCTGCATGTGGCGGAATGGACCACTATAGGGCGGTCTGCAAGAACGTGCCAGGTCCCGCGTCCAACAGGCAAAGATACCCGGAAAGTCGGAGGATTCACGCCTCAGCCCACCAACCAACAGGGGAGAAGGCGAACTGGAAGGGAAGACAGAGCCCGTAGGAACTCATACGCATGCGAAGACAAGAGATCATCTGAAGGCTCCAGGAGGTCCCAGAGAGGGAGATTTGTTAGATGCATTGAGATGCGATCCCCATATAGCAGCGCATCTTAAGCGTCGGAAGAAGACCAGAGGGAGAAAGGATATGTGTGGGCCCTCAACAACGTTACGGCCACCGAGCACATCCCCACCCTCACACTAATTCCTCATTGACATGGGAGTGACAGTCAACATAATAAGTGAGCAAGCATACAACTCCCTTATCAGCCCACCTAAAATCTGCAAAGCCACCGTAGACATCTATCCCTATGGAGCAACGACTCTGCTACATTGCAAAGGCACAATATCAGCATGGTGTGTACATAAATCTCACGCAGCAAAAATACAGCTACATATTCTGAAGACGGAAGCCAACAGTGGCTGCATACTAAGCTTTAAGACAGCGGTAGAGATGGGACTTGTCCACATACTACACCAATTTATGGCCCACAAATACTTTGCACAGCCCGACACCATAGAGCATGCGTTCCCAAATCTTTTCAAAGGCCTAGGGAAGCTGAAAAACAGGAAGGTCCAACTTCACATCAATCCAGACATCCCTCCGGTTGCCCAACATACCGCGGTATACCCATCAGTATACAACAGCAAGTAGAGGAAGAAATAGACAAGCTCATCAAGCTCAACATCATTGAGCCCTTCTCCAGACCAACACCTTGGGTATCACCCATAGTTCCGGTCCAAAAGAAATCCCCTGACGGGTCAAACATGAGAAGAACAATCGTAGCAATTGAGAGGGAAAGGCATCAAGCGCCCAGGATCACAGACATGATCCACCTTCTCCACTTATCACAAGTCTTCTCCAAGCTGGACCTAACAAAGGGGTGCCACCAAATTGAGATAGCCCCTGAATCAAGGTACATAACAACTTTTGTAACCCACCTAGGACTTTTTCAGTATAAGAGACTCCGGTTTGTCATTTCATCTGCCACCGAGATCTTTCAAGAGGAAATTCATTGAGTGATCAGACACGTGCCTAATTGCCTAAACTATTCAGACGATGTGCTAGTCTTCGGCAAAACCCAGGAGGAACTGCTGTACACAGGGTATGTGCGGCGTTAGAAGTAGCTGGGCTCACACTCAATAAACCCAAATGCGAATTCGGAAAAGGCTCTCTACGCTTCTTCGGATACATTTTTTCCAACAAAGGAATGCGGACGGACCCAGACAAGGTAGCCGCTCTCAACGCAGCCTTGCCCCCCACCACTACGATGGAACTGTGATCATTCCTCGGCTTGGCCAGCTACTGCTCAAGATATCTAAAGGACTACGCCACGGTCAGCAACCCACTACGCCTACTAACGCGAAAGGATCAACCTTACGTCTGGTCTGATGACTGCCAAAAGGCATTCGAAGCAATACGCAATGTCATCGCGAAAGCAGAAGGCATGGCTTACTTTGATGCCGAGAGGGACACAGAAGTAATAGTAGACGCCGGCCCGGTAGGGCTAGGAGCCATCCTCACACAAAGGGACCCCGAGTCACCCATTAACCTATACATAGTGGCATACGCTAGTAGAAGCCTCACCCCCACGGAACAAGCGTACCCCCAAGCAGAAAAGGAAAGCTTGGCGTTGGTGTGGGCATGTGAGTACTTTCATCTATTTCTGTATGGAAAAGAGTTCACGATCACGATGGACCATCAAGCCCTGCTCGCAATATACGGAGACCCCAGGGCGAGAATGCCCCCGCGTATAGCCAGGTGGGGTCTACGTCTACAAGACTACAAGTTCATCATCAAGCACCGCCCAGGCAAAGAAGACAACCCGGCAGACTACCTGTCCCGTCACCCGACAGGTCCTGCGAGTACCCAACCGTCCATAGTGGACACATACATTAACTATGTGGGACATCACATACAACCACTGCCAGTGGGGTGGGCAGACATCATCACACAGTCAGAACGAGACTCGACTCTCCGGATCGTCCGCCACTGCATTCAGACAGAAAGGAGGGCACACATGAAACAGCAGGAGAAGCAAGCACCGGAGGCAGTCCAAGAGGACATTAAGTGGATAGACCACATCTGAGACAAACTCTCCATCGTATATGAACATGTAGTGTTAAAAGGCTGCAAGGTGCTCATCCCGGAAGCCCTGCGAGAAAGGACCATACACACAGCACATGAAAGCCACTGAGGGGTAGTCGCCACAAAGTGGCTGCTAAAACAGAAGGTATGGTTCCCGAGGCTCGATGCCATGGTGGAAGAAATAGTGGGGAAATGCCCAACGTGTGAACAAATAGCACCACCACCACACCCGAACCCGCGCCAGATGTCACCATTACCAGCACAGGTTTGGGAGGAACTAGCGGTAGACTTCTTCGGGCCGTTACGTGACAGCACCTACGTGCTAGTGCTAATAGACAAACACTCGCAATTCCCTGAAGCACAAATCGTAGAGAGCACAGCCGCTTCGAGCGTCATCCCGGCTTTGGTCCGAATGCTATCCACCTACAGAATCCCGAGATTGATAAAATCCGACAACGGGGCACCATTCATGAGTCAGGACTTTGAGAACTTCTCTAGATACATGGGTTTTCAACACCGGAAAATAACAGCCAGATGGCCACAGGCAAATGGCATTGTTGAAAGATTCATGGCCAACGTCAAAAGAACACTACATATAGCCACCATCCTCAACAAGCTGTTTGAACAGGCCCTCTACCAACTGCTAAGAGATTACAGGCACACCCCCATAGCACGACTGGGATATGCCCGGCTGACCTGATGTTTAGAAGATCAATCAGTACGCGGCTGCCAGAAGATCCTAGCCCGGGAGTCGCAACCCCCCTAGTAAAGGAAGCCAAAGGGAACGACGATGATGCGAAGGCAAAAATGAAAGCCACGGCGGATCAGAAGAGGCGAGCTCGAGAATCAACAGTGGAACTAGGAGACCAGGTGTGGATACTAGGAGACCAGGTGTGGATGTGTCAACTGAAACAACGGAAAGAGGATGCCACCTTCGCAAGGGAACCACTGACCGTGACCCTAAAGAAAGGAAGAATGATCACGGCACAGAGAGAGGACCAATCCTCAGTAACCTGCAAACATATCGCACTTCAAGCGCATGATGACTCGACCTGAAGAGACAGGGGACGGGTATGCCCCCTGCGAGGACGAAAGACAACGAGACAAACCCTACTTAGGGGACAGTGAGGCCTCGGACGGAGAAGGCAGCCAGGCCAACCCTGGGCAACCCCTCACAACACAAGGAGACCACAGAGGAGTTGCATGAAACCTCACAGACTCATTGAAGAGATGGAGTGAGGAGAAGTGAGGACCTTGTACTTTAAAAAGGGGGGAGATGTCGGGTCGTCCCCCATACTGGCAGCAGCCAGCCCGCATCGTTATGTGGGCGGACCACCGTTGCGGTCCTTCCCTGGGAAAAGGGAAATGACATTGGGGTTAGGGAGGGGGGCGAGGGGAGTTTCCAGCAGTTACTGCCATATGTTTATAAAGGCAGGTTCAGAGCGCACCCGGCTCTCGTGTGATAATTTAGAAGGTGGTTCGGAAGCCCAAGCAAAACCCCACATGCCCCACCTAGGGGACTTTTACAGAAACCATTTTGAATATGTAGGAGTATGTTCCCATTATTCAAGTTCAAGATGCCATATCCAAATTCGGCCAACGAGCAAACCGTCATTTCGTAAACTTTGAGCATGAGTTCAAGCTTTCGGGCTGTGAAAGAATGTGCAAAATAAAATATAATTGTCATTACAGGCACCTTATTTTGGAACAGAGAAGGCTAAGCAGGTAACGAGGATATCAGAAAAAAATGATGCAATGCTCTAATGGGAACATTTCTAAATAGATGACAGCAAACCGAATTTGGCAATTTGAGAGTATTTGCATTTACAAGAGAGCAGTGCACAATTGGATATAAGAACAGCTGCAAATAGTAAATTGCATACTTGAACAAATGAACAAATGTCATCTTTTTCTGTAAACTGCACCACTATTGGAGGGCATTTTTATTGAAAATAAAGAACCACGAAACTGAACATACTGGAAAAAAACGTTGATAGAATAGTAGAGTCCATATCACAGAAACTATGCACTGGTGCACACTTTGGAATTGTTCTAGTTTAAGTAATTGTTAATATTCTGTGTTATTATCCACCCCGTTTAAGGATCACTCTCACAAATTATTATTTTTGGTCCATCATTTTTATTAGAGTTTTCCACATATGGTCTGAATAAATGGCAAACTGTGTATCTCCCTGTCTGAACTGCTGATGTGGAAGAATATTCAGAGATGAAAATATCACATTGGAAAACAACTATTGTCTACGATGCCTCATTACAAATATTTAATTATTTTCTGAAACAGATGTAGCCTGGAGCTAATGGGTGCATCTGCTTGCTAGTTAGGGGATTCTTTTCATAGCTTTTGATTTGTATGTGCCTGTATTTACCAATGGTGAAGTCCACCTGGTGATGGCTGCTCTGTCGACTATTGCTGATATATGCTCTAGCAAGATTTGGTCCAATCAATAGACGAACAGTTTTTCAAAGTTGTTAATTAAATCGATTACATCAGAGGCTTGGTGATGACGCAGTGGGCCTAATTTAAAAAAACAATGCTAATTTCGCACAAAGTAGTGAGCACGAGTGCGAACTTTGCGCTCTCCAAATGTACAGAACTGCGAGATGATTTATGGAATCAAATACATGCAGAAACCGGTAGTACAAAGAATAATGAGTAGTGCACGACACACCCACAACTTGCACCCAGGGATGAACTGAACATAGTGCTATCAAACAACTTTTGCTTTGGACCCATGGAAAAGAAGTAATCAAATAGTACTTTTCCAGAAATTACTTCTAATCCATTTCTGCAACCAACAAGTCCATGTCCCAGTACCTACACTAATCTGCACCCCAACATTGTACATAAAGCCAGCACCCACAAGTCCTCCCCGTCCAAGCCCCACCACTAATTTGCTCCCCAAAACCGTACATTAAGGCAGCACCTACAAATACTCCCCCATCCCAGCACCTCCACTAATCTGTGCCTCTACACCCTACATTAAACCTTAACCCACAATTCCTCCCCATCCCAGCACCTCCACTAAGCGGCGCCCCAACACCCTACATTAAGGCTGAACCCACATATCTTCATTTGTCCCATAATCTCCACTATTCTTCACCCAAACACTCTACATTAAGACAGAGCTCACAAGTCCTCCCCTGTGCCAGCACTTCCACTAATCTGTGCTTCTACACCCTACATTAAGGCTGAGCCTACAAGTCCTCCGTCGTACCAGTCCTCCACTAATCTGCACCCAAACACCCTACATTAAGGCAATACACACAATACCTCCCTAATCTCAGTACCTCCACTAATCTGTGCCCCCAAATCTGCATCACTCTACCCCCATTCCTCTCCCACACAGGACATGCCTCAACAAGGTGCCACATCACAATAATGCACCCCAAATTCACATCACCCCAATGCCCACTTTTACATTTTCAGTGCACAGTACTGACACCAGGAGTTGGAGAAATGTGAAATGTCTGAGTGAATATCCATTGAACCATTTACTTTCTGAGCTCCATGATGAATCCCCAGTCCACTTAGTAGACCACATGCACCCACATGTTTTTTGGCACAACACTTGCCTGGCAACAGCTCACTGGGTGCTCCCTCCATACCTCTTGCAAGTAGGAACACAACAGTTGGACTCCCACCGATGTACACAACTTGTTGGCTGTGGAACAAACAGAACTGTGTCTGTTATGTACACTAAACCTCTTTTTGATAACATGGACAGCCTAACCATTCCCTATACAAACTTTGCCGATGACACACAGGTCCTCCTGAATCTCACTGGGTATCACAAACTGAACTCTGACAATATCAACCGGATATACAGCATCATTCAGGCCTGGGTGGCAAATCACTATCTCTGCCCGAATGATGACAAAATGGAATTCCTCAAAGTAGGATCCCTGCACTGACATAAACACCTCAGTCTCGCTTTTTCCTCCTTTTGCCTCAACAGGAATAGCATCCCTGTATCGTCTCACGTTAAAACTCTGGGAGTCCATCTCGATTCTAAGCTAAACATGCACATACATGTCAAAGCTGTCGCTTCCTCCGCAACCAACTCCACTAAATTCTTACCCCCAACAACTGCCTCATGCTGGCAAGGGCCATTATTGGCAGCAAATTAGATTATTGTAATGCCATTCTCGCAGGAACCTCCACCAAGAACACTAATAAACGACAGCTGATCCCAAATAACGCACTCTGGGCTGTGTGAGGATTGAAACGATCCAATCACATCGCTCCAGTGAGACGTGAAGCACACTGGCTAACAATCAAGGCTTGCATTAAGTTCAAAATCCTTTCCATCACACACTGGTACCTTCACAACTCTGTCAATGCCCCTGCACCATGATTGGCATCATGCAACAGTACCTTGCTATTCCTACCCTTGTGAGGGTCCCTTCCCTACTTGGGAAACATATATACACATGACCATTTGGGCAAGTCAATCAAACTAATGCTGATATGCCTAACTCAAACAACCCACAAAATGACTCAACACCCATGAAGAAATGTACAAAGGAAGTGATATGCCAACCACTGCATATATGTTTGACACGCCAAAGCGCACCATGTACATTTATGAGCAACATGCCTGTACTGCAAATCACGGACGTAGCCAAGCAACCCATGTGTATGATAAAGACATGAAACGTGTGCAACTCGACACATGTCATCTCCATACATTTAACATTGTCCATATACGTACATTGGCCATGAAGACATAACACTCAACATTACACTCACCTGAAGCATGCACACATGTCCCCCAGCAATATCCCATTACCACTATGAGCCACAGATTGTGCCCTAAACCCACATGGCAACCATAGGACATACTAATTTAGAGATCATGCTCTAACAAAAGGTTCTCATGGGCAAAGTAGCACAATAACATGCATGCACCAGCAAACCAAGACATACTGCACAGGGCACAAGGAGATGGAAAACGGTGACATTGAATATTACAATATAAATGTATTAATGCAAAACTATTCACAAAAAAGGAAACCATATAATACTCATGGAACAAACAAATAAAACAAAAGGAAGCCTACAATTTCATGCCAACCACAGCAAATATGTTTGACACACCCATGCACACCAGGTGCATTAATTACCAACAAGCTTGTACAGTAAATCACGGAAGTAGCCAAGCAACAGATGTGTATGATAGAGATGTGAAATACGTGCGACCCCAAACTTGTCATCTCCCTAAATCTACCATTGTTCATATAGGTACATTGGCCATGGAGGCATCACATTAACCATCACACTCACCTGAAGCATGCACACATGACCCCTGCAATTAGGCCAGTACTGTTATGAGCCACATATTGTGCCCTAACTCACATGACAGCCATAAGACATACTCAGTTGGAAATCATGTTCAAACAAAATGTGCTCATGGGCAAAGAAGCACAAAAGCACACATGTACCAGCAAGCCAGGAGATGCTGCACATAGCACAAAGAGTCGGTAAATGGTGGTGTTGAATAATAACATATACATGTATTAATGCAAAACTATCGAACAAAGAAATAAAACAAAAGGAAAACTACAACTACTGGGTCACAAAAGTCAGTGTGTTAGTTCATACTAATCTCTGACAAAACTTCAGATAAGCCTGATTCCTTGTAAACATCTGCCTCTTGCAGGTAGGCCTCCATTGTATCCTGGAGGGCTTGCAGGGCCTCCCTCATCCTGGACTCAATATACCCCACAGCCCTGCAAGACTACTCCAGGATGGCAACACGTGCCTCTGTCAACCTCTCTGCTGCCTTGGCCATGGCAATTGCTGCCTCATGCACCCACTGCCTCTCCTCTGCCTCACAAAAGCTACCTGTGAAGATACCATGGACAGCAGGCACTGTTGTGCCTCCTGCCTCACTTGCACCATGCATGCACCTTGTTGCTTCCTTCTGTTAGCAACACCTTCCAGGATTTGCCTCATCATCAACAAATACAGTGTAGTCCCAATTCCCCACAAAGGAATGTCCACACACTGTATTAGTTAAAAAACAGTCTTTATATAATTAATATTTAAGGTTATGTACACTATCACAATAACTCACTTTGTGCTCAGAAAATCCACAATGGCAAATATATACAGTTCTAAAGTGGTACCGCAATTATTATCAGATCTCATTAAAGTGAACCAACTATACTCTGGTCAAATGTCACACAGATCAAGGAATAAAAGTAACCAACAATAGATATAGGAGGAAAGCAGTTGGTTTGTACAATGGGCAGAATATTGGCCGCTACCAACTAGGCACAATTCTGTGTGGAGATCCACCCACCTAGGTAACCTGTAAATTAAAGATATTTCACAAGCCCAGTCCATATATTGTTCCCTAAGTCTTATTTCCTTCTATAAGGTTTCTACCCCCCCCATGTACCTGGTAGAGCAGAGTTCTTCGATGAGGCGTCGATGGATCCTTCTTGATCCCTTTAAAGCAGGAGCCACGGATCATCAAGAGGCATCGATGAAGGTGAACGTGGCGTCAACAGCGTCAATGAAAAGTTTGATGGTGCCAAGACCACGGCGTCGATCCAGGCGGTACACGTCGGCGACGTCCTGCGAGGATGAGGTGTGCGGGGCAACTCAGTGTTTGATAGTTCAGGACCGCAAAGAGTTTCTGAAGAACTGTGGCCCGACAAGGGTGTCGAGTCGTCGAAGTCTTTGTGGTCTTCCGTTGGCGGGAAACCCACCAGTGGATGCTCCTTAGCGTGTCGATGGCCTGGCCTTCTCCAGTGGGATAAGGCAGGTGGCGGTGCGGACTAGTGCGTCCGTGAATCAAAAGTCTTAGGCAAAGGAGCGTGCGGCTCCGGTCTTCGGCGACACAGCATCAAGAGGTCCCCTCTTCTGGGCAACCCGGCTTCGACGGGCCTCCAGCGGTTACGGCGATACTCCAAACCCTGGTTGATGGCAATGGACTTCGGCAGCGTCGATGTCCGGGTGCTTTACTTCGTTCTCGTCGACAGTCCGTGTCTCCTGTCGGCAGCCTTTTGAGGGTCTGACATCCAGCGAGCTTCGGCAAAGGTTAGTGGTGCTCGATGGTCCCTCGGAGCATGGGAAGAGGGCGTCTAAACAGGTCCTCTCTCGGATCAGTCCTTGATGAACCCGACAGATTTTGGATCGGGTCGAAACAAATGCAGCAGCAGTTCTTCTTCTTCCAGCTGGGCATCAAGGATAAGCAGTTCCAGTTACTCTTCAAGTGTCAACTCAGCTTCTGAAAAATTTCCAGTGGTGAGAGTTCCCCAGATATACTATTCTGTCTCTCATCCACACTGCTGGGTCACACTCAGCAGCCAATCCTACAGAAGGGCATTCCATTCATGCAGTCAGTCAGCCAATCAGGCATACAGTGCATTCAGGCCATACTCCTCCCTCTCAGATACTCACAACAAGGAATGTGTATTGGGACAACTACCCAGCCATTCAACACTGCATTCATACCAGTTTTGGGCAGGGCTGTCTCAGTCATTGTGTCAAACACCAGAAACCTGACATCCACAACAAGAAGTGCATATTGGTCACACACTCCATTCACCCAGGTCCCACCCACAGGGTGTACCCACAACATACAGTCACTGGGAAGGCTCCAGCCAGTCTGGCCTGGACTTCACAATAACACCATATATGGAACTTCCACCCAATAGCCAGTCAGGGGGAAGGGACAGAGTCAGGGCTTCCAAGGACTTTGGGAAAAGAAAGTAACAGGCAATAGAAAGCAAGAGGCCACAGGGACCATCTTGTTTCCTATCAGGAATCAACTGATTCCAATGGCAGGGCCTGGATATCCCAAAATGGAGGATACTCAGAGCACCTGTCAAATTCAGCATGGAGCTGCCACCAGCCCATACCCTGCTCTGTGGGCCACACAAAGGTGCCCAACAACATACACTAGGGGCACAGGGTTGCACCCCCACCCATGGATGCCATAAGGGCATCCCATGGGTCTGTACACTAAACCAAAAACAGGAAGAGCTGTACTGCCAGGAGTCCCATATGGACTCCTGGGCAGAAAACAATACAGAACACAAATGAAAAAGGACTAAAGGACAAGGACAGGGAATCCCTGTCCCTCCAATGCGTTTTCCAGCATCACAGTCACCCCCCCCAGACAGAGGTTAAGGTGCCTAATTGTAACGCTCACCTGACTCCACGGAGGCGCTGGCCTGGTTCGCGCTGCTGTGACCTCTTCTAAGGTGATGCGCAGGGTTCGGAAGACGGACTGGACCGGGCCCCCAAATCTGGCTTGTCTGGCTCGCAGAAGTATCCTTCTGTAGGCGAAAATAGGGGATTAACTGTCTGCGGGGTAATGCAATCAGCCTCCCACTTTCCCCTCTCACCCTCCTCGAAACCCTTCTGTGATTCCTCGTAGCGTCTCACCTTAGGGTCTGGAAGGACAAGCTCTCCATCCTGCTTCTGATGCAGGGGGGCGTTGGTATCCAGTTACTTCACTGGATTTTCGGATTGGTGAGAACCAAACTTGCTTGGCTTCCAGGTAAGTTTTTTTGATAAGAGGTTCCCCTTGTGTCCATGCATTAATGTACTAATGCTAGTGTCTTTTTCCCCATAGGGGCCGGGGTACGGAATGCCAGGGAACAGGCACCGACCCGAGATGAGAGGTGAAATCCTTGTAGAAATCAGGTAAGTCTTTAATGAGCGTTTTTTGGTAATGTCTTTTCATTCGCTTATTAACGCTGATGTCTCTTTTTCCCCTTAGGGGCCGGGGTCCGGAAATGCCAGGATGCAGCGCGGACCCGAAACGAAGAGGGAATGAATCAACAGGTAAGTCTTAACATGGAGATTTAGCTTTCCTTATTCCCTTCTCTCTCTCACCTTTTGTTCTGATCTTTTTCTCCCTAGGTGCTGGGGCGTGACTGCGAATCCGGATGATCGCTGTTGAACATGGAGGCGCCCTGTAAAGGTGAGGGGAATGCGGCGCTGCAGCGATCTACGCGATGAGCTTTTAAATAAAAGTCTTCCTTTTCAGGATTGTCGGCGAGATGTCTCTGGGATGCGGATTTAGCAGGTAAGGACTTTTCCTTCTTCTGTTCTCTTCTTCTCTTCCTTTGCAGGTGTTCCAGGATGCTGGCAGGCGTGGCAGAAGTCAGGATGCAGGAGCAGACACAGTGAGCGTCCAGCTGCTAGATGCAGAACAACGCGAAGCACGTGTGGCTGTTCGGGTGGGGTTTAAATAGCCTTGGAAGAAGTTCCAGGTATGTATCCTTCCTCCAATCAGGTATGTATCCTTCCCCGACCACGCCCGGATGGTAAATTAGTCCGACAGGTAAAGTAGTTCCTTTCAGGCCTCAAGGAGGCCGGGATCCTGCAGCATGGTCTGCATCAGGTAAGTGCACCCAAGCACTTCCATAATGAGCCTGGCGCCTATGGCGCCAGGACTGATGTCTTTTATGAGCCTGGCGCCATAGACGCCAGGACACTGTCCAAAGGGCCCCTATATGGGGTTGCTGGGTCCTTCCTTTGGGACTGGATGTCCGCTTTCGGGGACGCAGGGCTTGAACCGGCTCCCCGGGAGCGGGCATCATGACAGCAATCTTGAGACACCCTCATCCACCCGGTCAACATACCTTCTGGAAAGGCCATCTGCATTATCGTGACTCTTCCCTGGTCTATACTCTATGGTGAAGTCTAGCCCTTGCAGACTAATGGACCACCTGAGCAGTTTCGGGTTCTCACCCTTCATCTGCATAAGCCACTTCAGGGGCTTATGATCGGTTTGGACCTTGAAGGTAGACCTGGTAAGGTAGGGTATAAAATGCCTAAGGCTCTAAACTATACTAAAACATTCATGTTTAACCGTAGCCCACCTAAGTTCTCTACCCTTAAGTTGTCTACTGATGAATGTGATCGGATGCTCTCTTCCTTTGTCATCTAACTGGGACAAGACAGCTCCAATTCCGGTGTCGCAGGCGTCAGTTTGACTTGCTGTAATCAGGTGCACACAACAACGGTGCCCGACACAGACTTTCTTTCAAGCCATCAAAGGCCCTCTGACAGTCTTCAGTCCAACTAACCTTCCTCGGCTGTTTGGGTGAAGTCAGAGCTGTCAGGGTGCAGCTATGGTTCCATAGTCTGCCATGAAATTGTGATAATACCCAGCGAGGTCCAAAAAGGCTCTCACCTGGGTTTGAGTAGTATGAGTCTCCCAGTCATGTAAATCCTGTACTTTACTGGGGAGAGGTTGGACTTGACCCCCTCCTACATCATGACCAAGATACATGACTTTCCTCTGAGCTATCTGGCACTTGGTGGCCTTGGTAGTAAGGTTAGCCCTTTTCAAGGCCTGCACCACCTTATCCAGATGTGTCAAATCCTCTTCCCAGGTGGAACTGTAGACGGTAATGTCGTCTAGGTAGGCCACACAGAAGGCCTCCAGACCACTGAGCGCATGATTGACCAACCTCTGGAAGGTGGCAGGGGCATTCTTCAACCCAAAAGGCATAACCCTAAACTGGTAGAGTCCCTCCGGGGTTGAGAACGCAGTCTTTTCCTTGGTATGGTCCATCAGATCTATTTGCCAATAGCTTTAGGTAAGGTCAAAGGTGCTTACAACATGCTTGTCTTGGAAGCAAGACGACACGGAGCAACACAGGTTCGATCCCCAGGTCCGCGCTTAGAAACCTCTGGGTATTAAGTGCGTTATAAATAACCTATCATATCATATATGGTGTCCACAAGCTCATTAGCCCTGGGCAATGGGTGCGCATCAGTTTTGGTGACAGCATTGACTCCTTGGTAGTCCACACAGAATCTCAAATCCTTGGTATCTGCCTGGGAACTTGCCTTGGGGACAAGGACCACCGGACTGGACCAGGGACTGGTTTAGCGTTCAATAGCACCAAGAGCCAACATCTTGGTGACCTCGGCCTGGATGTGGTTCTTAACAGTACCTGACATACGGTAGCACCTGCTTTTGACAGGCACACTGCCACCAGTGTCAATTTCGTGCCTACACCACGGTGTAAGGCCTGGTGTCAGTGAAAACAGAGAGGCATACTGCCGAAGCAAAGCACTGCAGGCCTTCTGCTGCTCTGTCGTCAGATCTGGAGAGAGATGTACTCCCTCCACGGAACCATCCTGAGGGTTGCTATGTAGCAAATCAGGAAGGGGCTCACTCTCATCCTCTTCTTGCTCTGAAACTAGCAAGAGACATGAGACTTCTGCTCGCCTGTGGAAAGGCTTGTACCTGTTAACATAGAATACCTGAGGGGCTACCCCCTTGACTCCCATGTCAACCAGAACATCAACTCCACCCGTCTTGGAGATTATCCTGAAGGGTCCAGTCCACTTGTCTGCCAAAGCTCTAGGCTTGGTAGGCTTCATCACAAGGATTTCCTGTTAGGAGTCCAATCCACTTGCGAGGCTTTAAGTTCATGCCAGTACTTATTCAATTCCTGGCTGGCCTTGAGATTTGCTGTTGCCTGACCTATCATCTGTGTCATCCTCCGACTGAGGCCTAACACATAGATCCCCACTTGCTTTGCAGGACCTGGAGGGGTGGCCTACAAACCTTCTCAGATCAAGGCAAGGGGCCCCCTCACGGGATAGCCAAAGAGTAACTCAAAGGGGCTGGAACCAACACCCTCTTGAGGTACCTCTCTGTAAGCGAACAGAAGGCATGGCAGGAGGAGATCCCATTTCCTCCTTAGTGGCTCTTCCAAAGCGCCTAGCATGCCCTTGATAGTTTTGTTAAATCTCTCAACCAGACCATTGGTCTGGGGGTGGTAAGAGATGGGGAACTTGTAGGTTACCCCGCACTCTTTCCACATGGTTTTCATGTAACTAGACATGAAGTTGGATCCTCTGTCAGAGACAACCTCCTTAGGGAATACAACACGGGTGAAAATGCCCAGGAGAGCCCTGGCAACCACCTTGGCAGTAACAGTCCGAAGGGGTATAGCCTCAGGTCCACCTGAGGGCATGATCAACCAAGACCAGGATGAACCGATGTCCACCTGAAGTGGGAGGGTCAAGGGGACCAACAATGTCGATGCCCACCCTCTCAAACGGTGTGCCAACCACTGGCAATGGCTGCAGTGGGACGATAACACTGCCACCAGTCTTGCCAGATAACTGACAAGTGGGGCAGGTCTTGCAGTGGGACTCCACTTCTACTCCCATCCGGGGCCAGTAGAAATAGCGGGGCCAGTAGAAATAGGCAGAGAGCCTCCGCTTAGTCTTCTTGGTACCAAGATGACCAGCTAAAGGCACCTCATGCGCCAACTGCAGCAGGAAGGGCTTGTAAACCTGGGGTACCACCAAACTCTTGAAGCACCAGGTTCAGGCTTAGTGGGCTCTCTAACACAGAGCTCACCCTCCCAATAGATCCAGAATGTCCTAGCCACTTCTCCCTGTGCCTGGGACAGGGCCTTTTTCCCCAGGCCCTCGAGAGAGTGGCACACTCTCTGTCCCTTACAGTGGGCACCCGGGAGGGTCCCCCTTCAGCCAACATTCTTTGAAGGTCAGTGTGGTCCTCTGTGTTGAGAACCTCTCCCACAGGAGAGTCTTGTGTCTCTTATCCCTCAGGAGTTGAGTTTGGGTTTTCCACTGGACCCAGCCTGTCTGGAGCATGGATCCCAATAGGTGCTGTAGGAACAGCAGGAAGAGAAGGAGCTCCCTTTGCAGAGGTAGCCTTCTTGTTCTTCCATCTTCTTGCCTTAGGCCTCGCCTTTGGCTCAGGTACCTGACTCACAGCCAGACCATGTGTCACCTGTGGCCTAGTGACTGCAGCAGCAGCCAGGGGGAGGCCATCTGAGATCAACCCCAACTCCACTAGATCATTACCTAACAGAATGTTAGCTGGGACATTGTCCTGAACCAGGACAGGAAGCTTTGTTGTCTTGTCTCCAATCATGAGTGTTACTAAGGCTACAGGTGATAATTTGGGAGGCCCACCAGCAAACCTGGTGGTTCTCAGAGGAGCACCTACATAATACTCTGGCTTCAACAGGGTCCTATCTACCACTGTCATGCTTTCTCCAGTGTCTCTCAAACCAGTATAAGGCTGGCCATTTAAGAGGACACTTCTCAAAAACCTACGGGTGTTCTGTGGAATTTTCGCCAGTACTTCTGTGTACTGGTTCCAGGCCCCAAGGGACACTAAGGAAATCTCTACAGGAGCACCAAAGGTGATCCCGGTAGAGGAGGGGAGGACAGTGGCCTCCAACTCAGACGTGGGGGAGGGTAGCTCAGGCTGACAGCCTGTACTCCAAATGCCTTACCTTTACACTTGGAGTCACCCCTCTTGTGATCTAGAGCCCCACAATCCGAACAAGTGGCAGGAATACAGGGTACAGTACTGGAACCAGTGGGAGCCTACTTTGCAGCAGGTAGACCACTACTCTTATTCCCACCCACAGATGACTTATCCCCATTAGATTTGTGGGTCTTAGGAGAGGAAGGTTTTGGTTTTCTCGACTGAGATTGCTTCTGGGACTCCTCCGCTTTATGATAGGTCTCCTTTTCTTTGTCCTTGTCCTTCCCACTTGAGTCCATAGGAGACACCCGGTGGGAGACCCACTTGTGAGCCAACCTAGCCAGCTTAAAGGGATCCAAAGTGTTCTTGTCAGCAACATACTGATGCAGCTCTGGTGAACAGGCTTCAGGAAAAAGGCTCAAAAAACAACAGTTGGGACAATTCAACACATTTGTTCACTTTGTAACCATCAATCCACCCCATCAAGTTCATGTACACAGCCCTCACCCAGTCAACCCAAGACACATTCTCTCTCTTCTTAAAATCCCTGAACCTTTTAAGTTTTTTGGTAGTTGTCTTGCCAAACTTGACAATCAAAGCAGACTTCATGCACTCATACTGACCCCTTTCTTCCACACTCATTTTCAGAATACAATCATATCCAGTCTGAGGCACTCTGCTTAACAAACACTTAGCCCAATCTCTCTTATCAACATCATGAATTTCACAAGCCATTTCAAATGCTTGAATCCACTGGAGGATATCAGAACCCTCCACAAACACACCAACCAAATCTTTCATAAACTTGGTGGCTGGGGTCCTGACACTCTCAACTGGTTTAGCTGCAGTGTTCACTCTAGATTTCTCTAGCTGGATTATTTGGTGCTCAGTGTCCCTATCCTTGAGTATCAATTGCTGTGCCAACTCCTCTTTCTTCAACTCAGCTTCTGTTGCCAACTTTTAGTATTGAAAGGCTAATTGTTCCCATTGTAGCCCCAATTTTAAAAGTTCTATCTGCAGGGCTTCCCCCTGAAGAGCAGTGCTGGGGTTTGGAACAGAGGCAGCAGGAATGGTGTCATTCCCAGAATCAGATTCAGGGGCAGAGTCCTCATTGGTTGCATCCCCCCTTCAAGAGTTTCACCATCATTCTGATAATCCACCAGGGCAGCTATAAACTCAGCCTTAGACGTATCCACAAAGGCTAACTCCCTGGCTTCACAAGCACTCTGGAGAGCCTCTATGCTCATCCTAGTCAATTTACCATT
Source organism: Ambystoma mexicanum (assembly GCF_040938575.1). NCBI lineage: Eukaryota > Metazoa > Chordata > Amphibia > Caudata > Ambystomatidae > Ambystoma > Ambystoma mexicanum. Next base: position 825,551,799 of record NC_090932.1, read on the forward strand.
TGCAATAGACTCCATTGCTTGCAATGCAGTTATCTTGTACACAACTAATCCTCAATTGAACAAAGTGCAGATATTTTGTAGGTGGTATGGTTATACACAGATTCTTAAAACCATAAGCATCCCACCTCTACCACCAGTGTAAAGACTGGAGGGGGTGTCTGTACTCCTGCTCTCTGTATGGCAGAGGAGAGGCACACCCCAGCCAAGATTCTCTAGAGGGTAGCGCAGGTTGAACAATCAAGGCCTAGCTTCTCAGGAGCTGATGCAGGCTGGTTCTTAAGTACAGTGTAGTCCCCAAGCCCCCACAAAGGAATGTCCACCCACTGTATTAGTTAAGACACAATCTTTATATAATTAATGTTCAAGGTTATGTACACTATCACAATAATTCACTTTGTGCTCAGAAAATCCACAATGGAAAATATATACAGTTCTAAAGTGGTATCACAATTATTATCAGATCTCATTAAAGTGCATAAACTATACTCTGGTAAAATATCACACAGATCAAGGAATAAAAGTAACCAACAATAGATTTAGGAGGAAAGCAGTTGGTTAGAACAATGGGCAGAATATTGACCCCTACCAACTAGGCACAATTCTGTGTGGAGATTCCCCCACTTTGACAACCTGTAAATTAAAGATATATCACAAGCCCAGTCCATATATTGCTCTATAAGTCTTATTTCCTTCTATAAGGTTTTTACCCCCAGAAGGACCTGGTAAAGCAGAGTTCTTCGATGAGGCGTCAATGGATCCTTCTTCAGTGACTCCCTTTAAAGCAGGAACCATGGACCCACAAGAGGCGTCAAAGAAGGTGAACTTGGCGTTGACGGCACTGATGAAAAGTTCGATGGTGCCGAGACCACGGCGTCGATCCAGGCGGTACTCGTCAGCGACTTCCTGTGAGGATGAGGTGTGCGGGGCACCTCAGTGTTTGATAGTTCAGGACCGCAAAGAGTTTCTGAAGAACTGTGGCCCGACAAGGGCGTTGAGTCGTCAAAGTCTTTCTGGTCTTCGGGTGGTGGTAAACCCACCGGCAGATGCTCCTCAGCGCGTCGACGGCCTGGCCTTCTCTGGTGGGATAAGGCGGGAGGTGGTGTAGACGAGCACGTCCTTGAATCAAATGTATTAGGCAAAGGAGCATGCGGCTCTGGTCATCGGCAGCACAGCATTAAGCGGTCCCCTCTTCTGGGCAACCCAGCTTTGACGGGCCTCCAGTGGTTACGGCGATACTCTGAACCCTGGTTGACGGCAATGGACTTCGACAGCGCTGATGTCCGGGTGCTTTACTTCGTTCTCCTCGGCGGTCCCTGTCTCCTGTCGGCAGCCTTTCGAGGGTCTGACTTCCAGGGAGCTTCGGCAAAGGGTAGCGATGCTCGATAGTCCCTCGGAGTACGGGAAGAGGGTGTCTAAACAGGTTCTCTCTCGGATCAGTCCTTGATGAACTCGACAGCTTTCAGATCAGGTCAAAACAAATGCAGCAGCAGTTCTTCTTCTTCCAGCTGGGCATCAAGGATAAGCAGTTCCAGTTACTCTTCAAGTGTCAACTCAGCTTCTGAACAATATCCAGTGGTAAGAGGTCCCCAGATATACTATTCTTTCTCTCATCCACACTGCTGGGTCACACTCAGCAGCCAATCATACAGAGGGACATTCATGCAGTCAGTCAGCCAATCAAACATACAGTGCATTCAAGCCATACTCCTCCCTCTCAGACACTCACAAGGAATGTGTATTGGGACAAGTACCCAGCCATTCATCACTACACACAGCATTCATACCAGTTTCAGGCAGGGCTGTCTCAGTCATTGTGTCAAACACCAGAAACCAGACATCCACAACAAGAAGTCCATATAGGTCACACACTCCATTCACCCAGGTCCCACCCACAGGGTGTACCCACAACATACAGTCACTGGGATGGCTTCAGCCAGTCTGGTCTGGACTTCACAACAACACCATATATGGAACTTCCACCCAATAACCAGTCAGGGGGAAGGGACAGAGTCAGGGCTTCCTAGGACTTTGGGAAAACAAGGTAACAGGCAATAGAAAGCAAAAGGCCACAGGGGCCATCTTGTTTCCTATCAGGAATCAACTGATTCCAATAGCAGGGCCTAGATATCCCGAAATGGAGGATACTCAGAGCACCTGTCAAATTCAGCATGGAGCTGCCACCAACCCATACCCAGCTCTGTGGGCCACACACAGGTGCCCAAAAATATACACTAGGGGCACAGGGTTGCAACCCCACCCATTGGTGCCATAAGGATATCCCATGGGTCTGTACACCAAACCAAAAACAGGAAGAGCTGCACTGCCAGGAGTCCCATATGGACTCCTGGGCAGACAATACAGAACACAAATGAAAAAGGACTACAGAACAAGGACAGAGAGGCCGTGTCCATCCAATGCATTTCCAGCATCATAAGGGGTCATTGCAGTGGCCTGTCCATAGAGGCCACCAGCAAGCAGTGCTGTTGTCAGTTGGGATAGGAGGCAGCCTTCTAACCATGATGCTTTACAAGCAGCTCATGAGTTGAATTCACAGCATCAAGGATAGATGTCTGCCCCCTCAAGCCACCCACCATTAGTGGCAGAACTGAATCCCAGATGGCCTCATTGGCCGGAGGTGTGGGCTCTGTCTAAGTGGAGGCATCAGTGAAGGTCAGTAGTGCTGCAGCAGCTGGCCCTGGGACAGGAGGTTGTGCTGACCCCTCCACAGTGGGCTGCTCAACTTCCTGTTTCAGGGCCAGGTACACAGCCTGCACATCCCCCTCGATACCCCCACATGACACTGTGGACAGGCCAGCAATAGCTTCCTTCTCCTTATGCTCGTCTCTCAACCCTGACACCTCCAATGAGGTCTCCATGCCTTGTGGGCGCTGTGTGGCAACATCACCATCACCCTGTTTCTCTGCTGCTGAGGTGTCCACAATGACAATGGGATCCTGGGACTCCACCTCAACAGCAATGCCATCAGAATGGGATGCTACCCCACCCACATCACCCTCAAAGGAGGCAGATACAACTGGATGTGGCTGGGGTCTGCATCTGCATCTAGAGGCCTTGATCTTGGGATGCAGATCCACAGTACAGGGCTTGCCCTCTTATTCAGCTGCCACAACAGTGGAAAAGGGAACTAAGAACATAGGAATCAATCAATCATAATCATACATTTCATTTTCAATTCAAATTTCAATAAGTGTCAATGCATGTGTACTCTTCCCAATTATATCAGTAGCATGCTGTCAGAAAAGGTCAACAAGCAACTGTCTGACACACAAACACACATGCTCACGCTCGGACATCTGAATTAATCAAGTCTTGCAAGTGAAAGCAAAATGACAAGTCACAATGATGAGACATGCATGTCAAAATAGCAGGCAGGGCAATGGAAAGGGACCCTGAAAACATGTGTCTGTAGCTCCATAGGCATATGACCATCCAACCACATCTTGCAACATGCACATCTGACAGTCCAACATGAAATCATGCACCACGTACTTGCACCTGTTACTGAGGATCAAGCATCAATGCTGTCACTCCTAACATGAACACTTGCTGCCTCATTAAATGGCCTGACAGGTCCAAAAGTTCAACACAAAATGTATACAAAAATAATAGACACTCCCGTTCCCTGCACATAATCTATTGTTGGAAAACCAACTACATTTATTAGTTGTTAATGACAGGTATCTAAAAGTTAAAAAACACAATATGTTTCACAATACTTATTTGAAGAACATAATTTAAATACAAAATATTTCAAATAAGCAAGTTTTAATAGTGAAGAAAACAGTAGAAAAGAATTCCAATAGCTGAGCTCAACACGTTTTTCGATTCAGTCGCTTCATTAGGAGCATATTCATAGTAGAAATGTTCACAGATTCAAAATTCAATCTAAACATGTAAAGATAATGTATGTAAGCCTAAAGTATTCAGAAGGATGCCACTGTCATTTTGTAATTGGGTTACTGTTTTATATGTATTAAAGTTCTGCCTTGGTGGTTATCTTAATTGATTTGATGAAGCGTATACGTGGGAACCACTTTTGTATGTTCTGTTAAGCAATTTGCCTTTGTGGAATCCGTAAATTCTGTTTATATATATAAGTTCGGGCTAATACATGGAGCTCCCAAGTTGTAGATAGCCCAATGACACCCGGGCTATATGTAATCTTGTTAAATCGCACAACAGAGTGGAATCCACCATGTAAAAACCGGTGCTCACTCCTTGCTCCCAATTGGAGCTATATTCATTGCTTTGTATTTGATCCTGAAATTCTTCATAAATTTATAATGTGCATTACATTTTTCTATTATTTCTTGGTGCTCTTAAGGGTTTCAAAAATATATTTCAAAATAATTTCACTGAATGCTTTTAAAATAAAAACTTGTGTTTTAATCACACAATATGTTACAGGCAAAATAATAATTCCTCATCCTTATAGTATAAGCTTCTGCCAATGCATTTCGGTGACTAGCACCATCGTCAGGGTTCTTTTAGAAAAATAAATTAAATCACATTTCAAATCTTATGCAGTATGCAAATAGCAATTATAATAAAGGTCATCCACACATACCAATATTTTCATTTCAGATTCATCATAATGTATGTTGCCGTTCGATATGGCGTTGCAGATTTGAGAAGAGCAAATACAAAGTATTCATTAGTGCCTTTGCCTTAAAACTAGAACTACATCTACATTTAATGTTTATTCAGACACCGTAGACAATTTACCTGAGCTTGAGCTTATATGTGTAATGTTCTTCCTCGCCATGAAACTTTACGCGTATGTCAAAATCTGCAATTACAAACATGCATGCTGAAACTGCAACTCAACACTTGTATTCTTAATCTATCTGTGCACTATCCGTGGAGCTTACCTTCTTTACGCATCTTGTTCGAGCACCTCATTCACGGGTTTGCTGCGATGCGCGCCCGCAAGTATATTGTGTTTTTAACTGTATCCATGGAGATCATGGTGTTGTCCATAGACCTGGATAGTTCGTTGTGGGCCGCCTCATATCCCACCCTCCCATAGAAACGGGTGGGCGGGACATGTGATCTCCAAGGTTGCCTCACTTTACGTCTGACTGTGCTGTGTCATAGCTCAAATGGTATCCCCATATAAAACTGGTTACCCTATTGGTTTAAAGTAAAAAGACTCCTCATTCTCTTGGATATTACATCGTGCAATGCTAACAGCATGATTATCATTTTAGTTTAAATGGTCATTCTGTCTCATCACGCAATTATGCCACAAAATTAAGTTTCATCATAACATTCTGACATCCTAGTTTCCATTTCGGTTTCTGCTTAAAGTTGAACACATGCTCATTCCCTTGGGTATTACATCATCCAGTTAGGACACCATCAGATTTCTCATTTTCATTATAAAAATGCAGAATGGGCAAGTACTGTGCTCATACAAATTATGGAGGTTTCTCCTAGCATTATACACATATAGCTTGGGCAAATGTTGTGCTCCTGCATCACACATAATATAGTAACCATTCTTCATGCTAAAGTTCATACTTCTTCATATTGAATATGTTTACAGAGAGAACATTCAAATATTCAAGGAAAACAAGCAAAGCAAGCATAACAAACATAAATCATCTCCTCATTTAGTCTTCTCAGGGGAATGAGCCCTTCTTCATGCTAAAGTTCATAATGCTACATATTCAAAACAGTGTGCGCAAAGATAAGATTCAAAGATAAGATTCAAATATTCACAGAAAACAAGCATAATTGATCTCTTCATTAAGTCCTCTCGGGGACAGTGTTCCCAATTTATCAATCCAGAATGATTCTCTCTGGTCAAGTCTTTGTTGCACATTCATATGTGGTACAAAAGTGAGTGCACCTTCACACCTTACTCTCCTATTATATTCTACATGGTGGGTGATACCAGGTAAGTCTCCCACTCCCTGACCAGTACTTGGATGATATGGGGGGCGGGATCAGTATCTTCCATGCACCTCCTCATCCGGCATCCCAAATATTTTTCATGAATGGCCGATTATGGCCCTCCTCCAGCTCCTCCTCCTCCTTCCATGTAGTAATATCTTTTCTTGCAATGCAGGATTCAGCTTTGTGGCAATCGTATGTGCATTGGGGTTGCATTGCGCTTTTTCAGCGTGGACTGAAAAAGCGGGTGGCAGTGTGATCTTTCTCCTTTCCAGTCAAAAAAATACTGCAATTGTTTCTGTGAATAGGCTTTACTTAGTGCTTGATGGGGCGTGTTTGTTGTCTGCCTGGTGCCTCTCTCCCCACACCCATGATCTTTCTCATTTTCATTCTTTAATGAGGATTTTGCATGTTCCGCCCCCTTTTTTATTCTTGGAGCTGGCACTTTCCGAATGTTATGTTCAGTCTCGTGCAAAGTGCTCCTGCAGACCGCTAATTGGGAAGGGCCAGCGCAAAGTACGATCTGTGAATTTGAAAACACATTCAGCATGGTGCAAAGTGTATGTTTGCACAAAGCCACTTTGCGCTGCTGTAAACATTTTGTGAATTAGGGCCCAAGTATCATTACTGGTTTGGTTACTCTTATGGCTGATTCTTGCAGATGCTTTTTACCATCACCAATGGCAATAGACTGTGGAATTGGTCTATTTGTAGAAATGTGTCCATTATTGTAGTCAATGCACATGCATTATTGTAATATTTGTAACCATGTCTATCCTCATCTTGAGGATGAAAATGCTTTATGCATAGTAGCTGATCATGGCTAAACCGAAATTTGTATGCACAAAATGGACAAATCAGACCTATATACACATTATATGGTAAAGCTGGGGGAGAAGGCCAGTATCAGAAATGACCAACTTTTCACACACAATCAATATCTACATAGATCAACCCCCCCCCCCTGTATTGAAAGGAAGTGCTTGACCTTTATTTCTATTCAGGATAAATACATGTTTAAAACATCATGGGGCATTTGTATAATGGTTACAATGCTTACCTCCAACTCTGTGCAGTAGTATGCATTTGATATTATGATTAATTTGTGGCGCCTTCCCTCAAAGTGTTGCTTTCTATATATTTTTTTAGCTTGACCTCAAGGGTAAAACTCACTAAGATGTGAACAGTTATTATCAGGTTCTAGTCGTGCATCATTGAAACCAGTTTCATGTATTTATTTCTCCTCACTGAATTTGCTCTGTAAAAGAACATTTCAATGTTTTCAGGACTTCTAGAAATAGAGCCGAAAAACATGCATGGTTATTTCTCAGTGTCAACTATCTCTGTGGCTTTCTCCACCCATTGAACAATGCCCTACTGTCTTCTTTGATCAGGAGAAGAAGCTGTGGTAGTGTTTCCCGATGTGTCTCCCTTTATCTTTTCTTTCCCCCTTTTCATCTGTCCACTCAGCTGGGTCAGCTATTGTTTGTAATATGGTGTTCATTATGGTTGTGCTCACCTATGCAAAGGCCCTTCTTCCATAAAAGTCCTAAACAGATGTCTTGGTGCACTTGAGCCACAAGTTTCCATTGCCATGCCTGATATTCTGTTTGTCCTTAGTGTACAGAGGATTTTCGTACGTTCTTTCTGGCCATTGTTCATGGAGGAACTCCTTGTGAGCCAACTTCAAAGAAGATTGTGTGCAGACATTGCTTTGACATTTTCAATTTCCTAGTGCGCATGTGCTGATGCATCATTACATTTCCTTGAACATGCAGCTATTTCCTTATCCGCCCTTACGGACATTCACAATCTTCTTAACTCGAATGCTTCACTTCAGACCTGACTCCCTGCTGCATTGATAGACCCACCATCACAGCTGTTGTTCAGTCTCTAACTTGTTCATTATGGCTGACTTTACCTTCCAGTATACGAGCTCACCATTTGATCTTGTTGACCCCTGGGCTTCGTCGTGCTGACTCTGATCTGTGCCCCTGCTACCTTTAACCAACGCCTTGAAACACTTGTGTATAGGCACGTTATAACTCTTGGCTGCACTCCTTTTGATTTTAGTCAGTGTTCCCAATGGTTCTTGCTTACCCTCTCGCTGTCATTTGTAAGGTAGTACTACCAAAACTCCACAAGCGGGCCGCTACTTCTTGACACAATATGCTTACTGTTTTATTTCCCTATGATTATCTGCCTCTGTCCTATTTATTTCTCCTATGTGATTGTGCTTTGCAACCAGCCTTCTAAAGGCCACCACTTCCCAGGGCTGCTGCTGCTACAACCTTCTAAGGGCTGTTAGAGAGTGTGTGTGCGCGCCTCTGCGTTTGGTTCCAATCTCCATTTTCAATCTAGTACTATCATTCAACCATCTTCTTCCATATTCTGACCCTTTTCAGAGTTACTATCTTATTCATTTATATAAAATCAAGAATTGTTAATATGAAGATGTTATCAAATTAAAATATGAGTCCGACAGGCCAGGTCCAGACTCTGAAGCCTGTTCTTATGTTCGGTCACACACACACACCGCATACTGTAGGGCATAGTGCTCTGGTAGAGAAAAGGAAAGACGACACTACTCATCTGAAGTGGTCTTACATTTCAATACCGTAAGAACAAGGCCCTGTCGTCAGTAGCTGATTCTCAGCAGAGTGTCCAGAATGCAAAGCCCCATGAGCTACAAGATAAACGGCCTACACGTTTGGGAGTTTGAAACCAGGAACCAGGAAAACAACCCACTTCCAAGCTATTATAGTTATATAACCAACTAAATTATCACATATTAATACATTCAGCTTCCTCTGAACAGCAGGTTTTTTGTTTTTAAAATAAAAGCTGAATTGTGTTTTTTTCTGACCCCTTCCCGGATAACGATGCCATGTTTTATAACCAGAGAAGGCGATTTTGAACCGCCAACTTCAAAGGAAGTGATTTAAATAATGCGTACAACTCAAATTGTAAACTGAAATCACCGCCTACAAATCCTCCGATGTTTTAAACGAGCGTATATTGCTGCATTCAATGTACCAATAAATAGGTTTGCCATTGAGGTTGTGACAATTGTATAAGGTACTGCTTCAGTGAGTATATGGCACGAATATCCAAGTGTCTGATGTGAATACATTTTTACTATGGGGGGCACCATTTTCTGATGAACCCATCCATGATTTGCTGCAGTGAAATACACCTGTTGTTATCTTCTACTAAACTGTTTGACAGTTATATGACTTTGTATCGAATTTCTACTGAAATATGTGCTGTAAAAGGCCCTATATGCACCGAGTATTTTTTTTATCCGAATAGGGGCCACTGATGATTGATTGGAGTCTCGCTCACCTTGCTGTCTAACTTTCACCAATTTTGAGTGAAAAGATCAAGGGCCCAATTCATGGAAAAAAGTGCATTAATCCTGCAAGGCCTATGCGCTGTGAACGACACTGCGCGAGCCTGCGCGCAGAATAAAAAATGCATGCACCGCATATTCAAAGAATTGTCTGCACAAAGCAACCGTATATGCAAGTCACTGACGGAACGGCCCAGACACGCCCCCATGCAAAGCAAAAACCAATCAGTACAGCTACCTTTGCATGCTCAACTGGGTGTGAATACAGCCATCCTTCAAACAATGCATGGGATCCCCTGTAAGTGGGCCTGCATCTCGAGGATGCTGCGTGGGGTCCCCAGTAACTGTTACCGGCATCCCGGCAACATGCATACCATGTATCGCAACTCGGTTACAACTCGGAAAAACTGCGTGCGATCCCCCGTGAATCATTCCTGCTTCAAACTACACTGCGTATGTGCACGCCTAAGTCTGATCGGATCCCCGGCTGCGCACACGCACCCCTAAATCTGACATTCAAACCCACATCCGCTGTGCGATTGCTATGATAGGTATCCTGCTGGGTATCACTGATCAGGCTCTGGCCTGGTTGACCTCTTTCCTCTCAGATCGACCCTCCCAGGTCCAACTTGGGTCCTTCCTTTCATCTATCTTCCTCTCTACCTGTGGTGTTCCCCAGGGGTCTAACCCCTCACCCTGGCTTTTCAACCAATACCTGGCAACTCTTGCCCACTGCATTTCCACTTTCTGCTCACTTTTCCAGCGCTACGCTGACGACACTCAACTCATTTTCAGGCTGCCCTGCCACCTCCTCTCCCTCTCTCTTCTCTTATTCCCTAACTGCCATTCAAGATTGGTGTGCCTCCAATGATATTTGTCTGAATGCCAGCAAGACGGAGATCCTCCTCATCGGCACACCTTCACAATCTTTTCCCCTCACTCTCTGTCCGGCCTCCCTTGGCCCTCCTCCTACCCCCACCTGCGAGGATAAGAACCTCAGGGTCATCTTTGACTCCACCCTTTCCTTCTCCGCCCACATCTCTGAGGTCTCTAAAAAGTCAAATTTCCTACTGCACCTCCTCAGAGGTACTCTGCCTTTTCTCTCTTTCCCCCAGAAGCTCATGGTAACCCAAGCCCTGGTTCTCTCTAGCTTCGACTATTGTAGCAGCCTCTTTCTAAATCTACCTGCCTTACTCTCCGCCCTCTGCAACTAATCCAGAACAGGACTGCGAGACGTGTTCTTAGCTTCCAGCTCTGGGATCGTATCTCTCCAGCTCTGAAATCTCTCCATTGGCTCCATGTGGAGGCAAGGATTAAATTCAAAACCCTCTGCATTGTCCACAAGCCTTTCTGGGGCCTGGGTTCAAAATACCTTCAGCTATCCCTCCGCAATTACCTCCCCTCTCGATCACTTCGCTCCTCTACCTCCAATTCCATCAGGGTCAGTCGTTTTTGGAAGAAACGAGCTGGGGGTAGATCTCTGTCTTCAGCTGGGGCCTCCCTCTGGAACAGCCTCCCTGCCACTCTAAAACGTGAGGAGAACCATCTCCGGTTCCGGAAGCACCTCCAGACTTCCTCTTTTCTTCTGCCTTCGCTCCCCCTCTCCCCTGCTGATCTGTTCTCTCTTGGCACCGTGCACCTGGCCACCCTCTGTCCTCCGGGCCCAGGTACCTGCTCACCCTGCCACCCTCCCGCACTGCCTCCGGGCCACCCCTTGCACTGGGGTCTGTATCTGTACCCATATAGCCCCCCATTTTTCTTCCTGCACTTATCAGACCTACCCTGTCTGCTGCCTTAAACCTAGCACATGCAAATTGCTGGCTGCACTACCACTGTCTGTTGCCTTTATTATTTATATATTGTTATTTATCTGTTTCTCAACTGCTTCACACTTTCCACTTTTCCCCCTTCCATGCACTTTTCCCCTCCCCGTCTCCCATGGACTTGCGCGTTGTAATGTCACTGGGCCTAGTAAGATCGCTGTTTTTTTCTCCCCTGGTCCCCTCCCTTGCCTTGACGTGCTCTGAAACTCTTGTGTATGAGCACGAAAGAAATAAAATATCAACATCAATATGAGCAGGTGTACTTATGCCTGCCTTCAGGTGGAGTAGAGATGGAGGGGTTCGCGTGGGCATTTAGCAGGCAGGAGGTTGCATTGTCACTGTTAGGCAAGATTGTATGCAGTACCCTTTGAGTGCACTACAACAACCCTGACCTCCTGGCAATAGGAACCCAACCTTTGGTATAAGTCTGTACTACACAGGTTGGTAGTGTGGTCGAGTAGCCAGGCTTATCTCAATAGGGGTCAATGTGAGCTGTAGAGGAGTTACATAGAGATTCACAGTGATAAGTATTCAAATAAACACTTACACAAGGTTTGTTGATTACATGATTATTAATTTATTTAACAGTCAGTTAGAATGAGCCTTCTTCAGAAGGGAGCAATATAAAGCAACACACAAGTACACTCCAAAAATATACACTCCTAGTTTTCTAAATTAGCAAATACCAATTTGGGATGGCATACAGGCACTACCTACACCATAAGGTGACTTCAATAGTTAGGGTGCTGTTGACATTAATATATCACTGTTGCATTTAGAATATCCTTGAGAGGAGTGTTCAAGAAGAGAGTTCAGAATAAAACAAGTATTCATACAGTTATATTTAAACAGGTAGGTACTTTCAAAATACCACCTCCTCCACCCCCAATGTAAAGCCAGCTACAACCTAAGCAAGGGAGAGGAGAGTCATTCAGGGAGCCAGGCCAGTCAATGTAAAGTAAGCAAAAGTCAAGATGAACTGAAGCACTTTTTGCAGTTAAGTAGAACGTCTTTCATAATGTTTAAAATGTCTTTGTAGAATAGAAGAAATCAAAGTGGGGCCACAAGCTGATTAGGCTTGTGAGGTAGAGAAGCTGCAAGCACACCACAAGAACAACCGAGACAAGTCTCCCATGAGGATAAGCAAGGCAGCACAACAAGAGGTAAGTTCTCTCAGACTTTACAGTACCTTTAGGTTGAAAAAAGTGCAGCAAGTTACTTCAGTTCCTGAACAGCTCTGCAGATCCTGGTGTTCCTGGGCCTGGGGACAAGATGGAGGACGTCTGGGGACTCCTGCACTGTAATGGGATGGTCACCGACCGCAACTGGCAATCTTCAAACAAGTGGCACTTCGGAGTTTCAGCTCCGTGCATCTACCGCAAATAGCACCACCACGGTTCCTTGCTGTCGAGATTGGCTTTCCTTGCATCTGGGGTCCCACACTCTGTTGAGGGGGCTCAGGCGTGGTCAGTCCTGCTTCCTGGGGGTCCAGACCATCTTCCTGGAGCTCTTGGTCAGCTTAAATACAACACACACAATCTGGTGATCCTCTCCCTGGCTATTCGGTTCCAGCGGCAACTGCAGTGAAATTTCAACCAGCTCCAAGAGGACGTCCAGGTGGCTTACTCTAGAGTCGATTGGTCCCACCAACTCAAAGGGAGAAGTCGTCTTTTCAGGGGCTTCTCTGTCGATACAAATTTGGAGTTTCAGCACAGCAGCAGGGCTTCACCGGGCAAACCAACGGTCCAGGAGTTGCAGCAGGTGTCCTCTTCAAGTTCTTCATCAGATTCCTTCATCCAGTAGTCGACTCTGCCTTCCAAGCCAAAAAGCCTTGCCTTTTATTCAGGTTTCTCCCATTCATTCCAGCCTAGCGGTCAGTCACCCAGCAGGGTGGCTGTTCTTGCTGGACAGCCAACCAGCCAATCACCTAAGAGTGCATTCCTGTCTCCTAGGAGACTAAGCCCGGGGAATATCGGACACCTCCCTCACTGCCGGCCCCCACCGGACACCCTGTAGCCAGAGGCGGGCTTCACTTGTGAATCCTGACAAAGGCAAAATGAATAAGGGGACCAAACCTTGTTTGAAATGCAGAATAAATCTAAAGAAGGACCTTTCCACAAAGAAATGGTGAAAAAAGAAGACCGGGGTCATTTTGACAACAATGGCACTCATGGGTGCTTTACCGTGGCTGCCAACGCAGCCCGCGGTAAAAACAAACACTGGTAGTAAAAGTAAACCACTTCTACCAGCCATTCATCGAGGAAAGGGTAACATAAAAATGTTAAATGAGAATCTAGACAAAGGGGATACTAAGTAACCCCTCCAGCACCCTATTGTAAGATAGTGTCTGCTTGGTCTAGAAAGTTACAAATGTAAGTAAAGTCAATTTCACTTTGCTGCTCTGGGAAACAGTAGTTTATCCCAGAGAAGGTATTTAAACCTTTGGGAAATCTGAAAGACTTCACTGTGTCACTACACTGTAGGTGCTGTGTGACACAATGTAAAAGATGATGCCCATGGAGTTTGTCAGACTCCACAACCAGAAAAAACCCAGAGATTAAAATCACATTGAAATACATGAGAGAGTGGGAAAAAGGGTCTCACTCTCTCCAGGTTAAAAATGCAAGACCTCAAAATCCAGCAAAGTTGCTGAGGGTCTCTGAGGTAGAGAAGAATTAGCACATTTTTGAGAATTCTCCCTAACAGTCACATACATGAATACGCTTTGTTGTATGCATTTGCATGCATGCTATTGAGTGCCTATGACCGGTCCCTCGTAACACCCACTTTGTCCCTTGTTTCTTCCTCATTTTCCGAGTTCTGCCCCCTACTACGCCCTCTGCGCAGACCTCGCCCACGCTCTGCATGGTGTATTGTGCAAGGCACTCGACCGCTCGTAGGGATGTGCCAAGCCTGCGTGAAGCCCACCCAAGTTATGAAAAAGTGCTACGCAGAAAAGGTTTTCACACACAGAATGGCAAACAGAGGTATTGGGTTGTCGACCCCATGACATTCATAGCACAACCGGTGGAGGCAGTGGAGTGATGGCTCTCCTGTACAACATGCAGAGGTATTGTCCTGATTAATAGAGGTACTGCCCCTCCCAGCAGGACTGGCAGTAACAGAACATGCCGCACATACCAGCGGAAGAGATTTAATTTCACAAGGCAGCAATGGGGTCAATTCCGGAGCTAAAGAAGCAGCATATTACCATTACACTTAACACAGTTCATGCCTTCTAAAAGATATTGCATGCCTGTGATGGCATTGTTGCAAAGGCAGCACCCTACACTCACAGAGCACTTTTCTGCATTGCCCATTGTTCAAGTGATTGAGTTGCAGGGAGGTGCATCCCAACAAAATGGGCAGTTATGGAAAAAGAATGGCTGCTCACTGCCACCTACAGATCTGATGTGGAGACAGAACAGTACAGGAAACTTGTAATGCCCCAGATGCTGCTCCACGCAAACCCAGATCACCCGCATTACCCAGCACATGTATCAATAAACACGTAGCTGCAGAGTTTAACAACAGTGGTTCATACCCAACCTACAGCAATTGGTAACTGAGTTTGTAAACAACTTTGTCATGTGCCAAATATGTACAAAAGGGCACATCGTTAAAACTATTAAGGCAACATTAACATTGCCCAGAGGTGCCCTTCTGGCATTTGCATGCTGACTATGTCGATATGCAGGATCAATGTAGCTCTTATAGGTACATGATCGTGTTTGCATGTCCTTTTTCATGTTGGCTTGAGGCTGGCCCTTGTGCTCACAATGAGGCAAAATCTGCTGCCAATTTTTTGGTCTGAGAAGTATTTCCATGGTAGGGAGTATGTTATGTGTTGAGGTACGAAAGTGGATAACACTTTGCCAACTTTCTATTTAAGGAGGTAAAGTCCATCCCTGGCAGCAAGCACAAGCTTTGCTCAGCATACCATCCTCAAGCCAATGGACTTATTGAGCACCTCAATGGCCTGCTTAAAGAGTGAATTGCCAAGCTGTCAGCGACACTTGGCAAACATTGCCTCTATTGTCTTCTGCTAGCTTGATTTGCATTACACAACTCCCCTGGCACAGATCATCATTTGACTCTGGACACAATTGTCACTGGCATGAGAATGCATGCGCCTCTCACTCCTGCCCATACATTTTCAGATGCTAACAGTTCTGCCCAACTCCTTGGTGATAAGTTTAAAGTATAGTTAAGTGAGCTCACAAAATCCCTCTCCTATATATCACATCATATGCAACCACACCAAGGCAGGCCTGCCGACCAAGCTATAAGCACAGACATCTTATCAGCATCATGTAGAATATAGCGTGTTTATCGGGCAGCGCGCTCTGCGGACCTGTGGCACACAACACTGTGCCCTTGAGCTGCGCAGGCCTTGCCGCAGAGGATCAGGAGCACGGTTTTTAAAGCGTGGTGGAATTGATTTTTGAGCAATGTGTAGAATGTAGCATGTCAATTGGGTAGCGTGTTCTGCGGAGCTGCAATGCAAATGACTGTGCCATTGCCCTGTGTGGGCTTTGCCGCAGAGGGGTGGAAGTGTGGCTTTTAAAGTTTAGCAGAATTGAGTTTTGAGCGTTGTTTAGAGTGTAGCTAGTCAATCAGGCAGCATACTCTGCAGACGTGCTGTGCACAACACTGCACCCTTGGTCTGCACTGGCTTTACCGCAGAGGGTTTGGAGCGTGGCTTTTAAAGTGTTTGGCGGAATCGAGTTTCGAGCATCATGTAAAACATAGGGTGTCGATCGGGCAGAATGCTCTGCAGACCTGCAGTGCACAAAACCGTGTCCTACGCCTGCGTGGGCTTTAAAGTAAGTAGCATTGTCTCATGGCAGGTTTTAAAGTAAGTACCATTGTACACACATGCCTTTACGGGCAAGCAACCCTGTATTTACAGGACTGTCTCACAGTTCAATACCTGCTAGATCTAGTGTGTCCAGTGATTTGTCGTGTTTGGTCTGCCCAAGGAGCAAGATGGCCAGAGGCAATGGCAGATCATTTCCGGTACTGGCAGCCCTGACCTGGAATAAGCTCCCTAGGGACCTGCATACTGACAATATTTTTTGATCTTTAGGAAGCAATTGAAAACTGTTCTGTTTGAATAACTTTCCTTAGTTTAACTAATCTCCTTCTTTTCTAGCTCATTGTGCCTCTCTTTCTGTCTCCTGCGCCCTGATGCTTGTGGGCTCCGAAGCATTATAAATCAATACATAAATAAATAAATAATTATTATGCAACTCAATAGATGGTGTGGGCACTGGGAATGCATGGGCTGCGATACACGCCTGACAATAGCAGTGGTGTGCTGAAAAGAGACTGTTGCCAGGAAATATAGGGCTGTTAGCCCATTCTCCAGGGATGTCAGTACATGGGAGAAGATGATTTATTTTATTTATTTTTATTTTACATTTTTAAAGCGCTCACACAGCCCACGCGCATCGAGGCGATGTTACAGGAATTGTTTGTTTTTAAGTTGCGTAATTGTTTTTGTCTTAGTTGCATATTTATAACGCGCTAAAACACACAGAGATTTCAAAGCGCGTAGCCGGGGATCGAACGTGTGTTACTTCGTGTCATCTTGCTTCCAAGGTGCACACGTTGCCTCTGAGCTATCCTCCCAGTGATACAAGATCATTCTTCCACTAACTGGCCAGTTCTAGAATGATATGGGGAGGGAATCTGTACCTTGCATACACCTCTTCATCTAGCATCCCAAATAGTTTTGTGAACGGATAGAAAATCCTGGGCCTCCTCATCATCCTGCTCCTACTCCTTCCATAAACGATCAGTAACACTGAAGCAGGGTTCAGCATCCTGGAAGTCCTATGTAGACTGAGGTTGCATTGCTCTTTTATAGTTGGGCTTTCGTTGCGACGTGTATCACGTGGAGGTAAGTATGTATGATTTGCATCCTCCTTTGGATTCCGGACAATTGAGTGACAGAATACATAAATAAGGTTTGTCTTTATGCTTGATGAGGCATGTTTGTAGTTTGCGTGGTACGTGTTTGTAGTTTGCATGTTACGTCCCTCTACACGCCCATGCTTTTCCTCATTATTCGTCATTTTGCACAAAGAATGGGGAGTATGCATGTTCCACCCCCTATTTATTTATTTGCTCTGGCCATTCCCACACTTTGCGCTGTGTCACGCCAAGTGCACCCCAACTCAGAGTATGTAATGCCCAGCGCTAAGTAGGTGAATTCTTGTGCAAAGACTGATCTAAAAATGAGCAAATTAAGTTTTGCGTGGCGCGTAGTGTACTTTTCCCTTTGCGCCCTGCAAAACATTCTATTAATTAGGCCCTAATTCTCAAATAGTTTTTTTTAATAGATTTTTTCAGTGATTTCAGTATAGCATTGATGTTCGAATATTTCCCACTAACTTTGTTTTCATGTTCACTGCATTCCCGCCTCAAGGAGAAGGCAATCGTTAGACATCTGTGGTCCTGATTTTGTTGTTATAGGTTGCCATGATGCTGGTGGGCAGAGATGCAGGCACATTTCGGCTTCACTGGATAATTCTATTCATAACAAGTTCACATCATTTGCAATTTCCTGCCGTGTAACAATGTCATAACAACGTTT
Organism: Ambystoma mexicanum; assembly: GCF_040938575.1. Lineage (NCBI taxonomy): Eukaryota > Metazoa > Chordata > Amphibia > Caudata > Ambystomatidae > Ambystoma > Ambystoma mexicanum. Next base: position 825,569,494 of record NC_090932.1, read on the forward strand.
TATTTCCATGCTTTATCTATCAACTAGAATATGGAGATTGAAATTCCATAATATAGTCACAATATAGGGAAAGATTATATATAAATGATTACATATGCTTTTAAGCTGCGGTAGTGGAAATGCATCAAGAAATCAGCTGTTCCTGAAAACACTAATGTGATATGTTTGGCACATAAAGTGCGATAGTGTGCAAATGGACTGTGAAAATTTGCGACCAAACGTCAGTCCCGCAATTGAATACATTAACCCTTTAAACAGTCATATGCATCACAATTGTAAGGTGCTTGATTGCACATAGAGCCTGCACGAAAGTTGCAGACTGTCGCAAGTGTTTCACTGTCAACATGAAAATGCATATTTACAAGAAATGCACAGCACAGTAGGATTTCCATGGCACGAAAATTGGCTTTGTATTATGAAATCTCTTTTTCATAGGAATCCAGGTAAATGTGGTTAAACATTTTTGAATAGAATACTTAGAGAAAAATATTGAGCACAGGCAAGAAAAAGTAACTAACAAATCAAGTATGCTTCTTTGGAGAATATTCTTGAGCAACATCCTGAATTGTATTCTCTTCGAGAACAAATCAGTTCTTCTAGTCTCTGGTGCACAACAATCTTTCTGGCTGTAGAAACTGTTATGGTGTGGGTAAGCTGCTTTCTCAATGTGGCGCATATATATAACTAGTAGACACGGAGCTCTTGCAGGCACATCTATCATCTATCTTTATTCCAAATCGTGCAACTCTTCCTTGACCCCGCCCCCTTCTCATAACTTCCCTTTTTTCTTGTCACTTCCGTCCCCCCCACGAACTCCTGCCTCCCGCCTCCCGTGTCCATGGATACGTCAACATTACATCTCTCCCCATTTTAAACAGTTACTAGACCTTCACAACAGGTGGACATCTAGGGTGCGATATTAGCCCATCTCTTCAATCAGGCAGCAAGGCTTGCTCTGGGCTCACTGAAGACATGAACTGCTAAGTTCTGGAGGGCTGCTTCCAGTGCCACCGTCCATGTGGCCTTTGTGGTCAGACTCCTCAGAGTCCTTGTGATCTCCTTGATACATATCGTCTGAGGCGTAGTCAATGGGGATAATCACTCGCCCACTTAGTCGCCTTGAGCCAAGGGTTGGGATTCCCTTAAGTGGGATGAGTTTCGGGTGATGGACCCTTCGGTTCTGTGACCATGAATCCTTTCTTGGCAGTGACGGTGGAGGTGCGCCTATGGGTCTGAGGTTGCTTGACTGCTACAATATCACCCACCTCTATCTGGGGCACACAAGCCCCTCTGTGCATATTTGCGTATACCTTCATGCGTTCCTTGGCAGCGTCGTCCTGCTCTCTTACCTCTCGATCCAGGTTAGGTTGGTTGTTTACCCTCTTGGCTTGAGGAATTCTCGATTGAAAGTCCCTCCCAAACATCACCTGAGCTGGGGTTCTTTCAGTGGTGCTATGGGGAGTGCCCCTGTAATCCTGCATTAGTTGATGTAGGACCTGCTCATATGGCTGCTCGATGAGCTTGGCTATTTGTAGTGCAATCTTTAGATTGGCCATGAAGCATTCTATCATGCCATCCGCTTGCAGCCATAAGGGACTGACTTTGTGGTGATGGAACCCCATGTAGTCCACAAACTGTGCAAACTGATGTCCATTGAATGGGGGTCCATTGTCCGTTTTGAGTACCTTTTGGATCCCATATATGGAGAATATGCGATCTAGAGCTGATATCACATGTTGGGCCGACGTTGATGATATAAGCTGGGCCTCCGGATATCTGGAGTATTCATCCATTACTGCCAGTATGTACTTCCCTCCTTCGATAGGCCCAAAGAAGTCGGCCACCACAGCTTCCCAGATTCCAATAGGTAGCTCAGACATGTTTAGGGGCTCTGGGTGGCAGTTAGAGGGGATGAGGCTACACGTTGGACATGATTTCAGTGCTTCCTCCACCATGGAGTCTATGAGGAGAAACCAGACTTTCTGGCGAAGCATGCACGTGGTGGATACAATGCCCCTGTGGTTTTCATGGGCTAGTTCAATGACTTTCTTCTGCAGGGCTGATAGAATTGCCAGCTTGCAGTTCTTCAAGAGGAAATGATCGTCCAAGAGCGTCTGTTCACCCTTCACCTGCAGTAGTCTTTCTACTTCCATGTGCACATGGTCCCCGGCTGCTCGCCCTCTCTCTCTGGCCCTTCTCCACATGCCAGAGTCGAGTCCTTCACAGATGATTTGGCAAGGGGGTATCATTTTCCATTTACCGAACTATCCTTTCCATGTTGATTCCCTCTGGGTAGCTTGATGTATGAGATACCGGAGGTCCTCATCCTACTCGATCTCTCTTCTGCCTTTGACACAGTCAACCATACCATCCTGCTCAACCGTCCCCATGAGAACTTGGGTATCACTGATCAGGCTCTGAACTAGCTGACCTCTTTCCTGTCTGATAGACCCTCCCAGGCCAAACGGGGTCCTTCCTATCCTCTATCTTCCTCTCTACCTCCTGTGATGTTCCCCAGGGGTCTAACCTCTCGCCCTGGCTTTTCAACCAATACCTGGCAACTCTCACCAACTGCATTGCCATTCTATGCTCAAATTTCCAGTGCTACGCTGATGAGACTCAACTCATTTTCAGGTGGCCCTCGGCCACCTCCTCTCCCTCCCTCATCGCTGATTGCCTAACTGCCATTCAATATTGGTGTGCCGCCATGGATCTTTGCCTGAATGCCAGCAAGGCAGAGATCCTCCTCATTGGCAACCCTTCTCCATCCTTTGCCCTCTCTCTCTGGCCGGCTTGGCTTGGCCCTCCTCCTATCCCCACCTGTGAGGCTACGAACCTCTGGGTCATCTTTGACTCCACACTTTCCTTCTCCGCCCACATCTCTGGGGTCACTAAAAAGTCAAACTACCTACTGCACCCCCTCAGAGTCATTCTTCCTTTCCTCTCCTTCCCCCAGAAGCTCACTGTCTCCCAAGCTCTGGTTCTCTCTAGGTTGGACTATTGTAACTGCCTCTTTCTAAATCTGCCTGCCTCTACTCTTCGCCCTCTGCAACTAATCCAGAACAGGACTGCAAGACTTGTCCCTGGCCTCAAGCCCTGGGATCGTATCTCTCCAGCTCTGAAATCTCTCCATTGGCTATCATTGGATGCAAGGATTACATTTAAAACCCTCTGCATTGTCCACAAGGCTTTCTGGGGCCTGGGGCCAAAATTCCTTCAGCTATCCCTCCGCAAATACCTCTCCTCTCAAGCTCTTTGCTCCACTACCTCTAACTCCCTCAGGGTCAGTTGTTTCTCAAAGAAACAAGCCGGGGGTAGATCTCTGTCTTCGTCCGGGGCCTCCCTCTGGATCAGCCTCCCTGCCACTCTAAAACTTGAGGAGAACCATCTCCGGTTCCGGAAGCACCTCAAGACCTTCCACTTTGCATGTGCCTTTGCTCCCCCTCTCCCTGGCTGATCTGCTCTCTCTTGGCATTGTACACCTGGCCACCCTCTGTCTCCTTGGCCCAGGTACCTGTTCACCCTGCCACCCTTGTGCACTGCCCCCCGGCCACCCCTTGCACTGGGGACTGTATCTGTACCCATACAGTCCCCCAAGGCCCCATTTTCTTCTTTTATGCACTTAACAGACTTAGCCCAGTTCTGCTGCCGTAAACACAGAACTTGCCACTTGCTGGCTGCACTGCCCCTGTTTATTGCTCCATTATCTAATTTATTTGTATTTATTATTATTTACCTGTTTATCCTTTGCTCCATACTTTCCACTACCCCCCTTCCATGCACTTTTCTCCTTTCCCTTTCCCATGCACTTGCACATTCTCAATGACACTGGGCCTATTAAGATCACTGTTTTGTTCTCCCCTGTTCCTCTCCTTTGCCTTGTTTCGCTCTGAAACACTTGTGTACGAGCGCAATAAAAATAAAATATCATATCATATCATACCTGTCTGCCACGGATGGCTCTGGCATCCACTCGCCCCTGGGCCTTCTGGAGAGAAAATCTACTGGATTTTCTCCTTTTCCCAACCAGTGAATGATTTCGAAGGAGTATCGGAGCCTTTCGGTGCTGGACTCCCCATGTGGGTGGGACAAAGACTGATATACAAATTGATATTTCCTATCTGTGAAAGGTACAGTGAGCAAAAAGCGATGGCAGCAAACTCTCATCTCAAAGTGGGAAAAAAACACAGAACAGGTTATCATGCCATGTTCTTTCTGGAGAGGAGCGCCTGCTACCTTTTTTGAAACATTTGCAAGGAACTTGGGTTTAGTCACCTTGCGTTACCTGGGGGAAAGCAGACGTGGACTTCCTGCTGACTGTGCTCAGAGAGGCACAGCTCCACCTCACTAATAAGACCCAACAAGGCTGAAACACGTGTATGGGGTTCCTGTTGGTACTCTTGTTCAGAAGGGAATTGCCATAGAATTTTTGTGCTGGACTGCCCATGTGGTTGAGACAAAGACTGATATTCAAATGGATAATTTTCCCATCTGTGAAAGGTACAGTGAGCAAAAAGGGATGGCAGCAAACTCTCAGCTCAAAGTGGGAAAAAACCACAGAACAGGTTATCATGCCATGTTCTTTCTGGAGAGGAGCGCCTGCTACATTTTTTGGAAAGATTTTGAAGGAATAGTCCTGCAAACGGAGCCCCCATCGGGCTATGCGGGGTGGCATCTTCGCTTGCGGGTTGCCAAATAGAAATAGCAGTCCTTGGTGATCGGTTATTGTTAGGGAGAATTCTCCAGAATGGCTAATTTCCCTCACCTACTGAGTCCCTCAGCAGCTTTGCTGGATTTATAGGATTTTTTTTTCACCTGGTAAGAGTGTGAGCCTTTTTTCCCACTCTTACATGTGTTTTCCTGTGTGTTTTACATTTTTGTGTTCATAGACTGCGGAGCCTCACCTACTCCATAGACATCATCTATGGCATTGAAGGCATTGTCTTTATTTGGTGCCGGAGCTGCAGGACGCTGTTTCACTTACCTTCTGCTACTACAACAGCCAGCCCGCCCCACCTCCTAACAGCATTGCGAGCATAGGGCTCTTGCTGGCCACAGGGAGGCGGAGCCGCTGGGGATCACGTGACCTGCTCACGTGACTCGCTGACTCTCTTCAAAACTGCCGCGAAGCCGTCCGAGCGGTGTTAATTGAAGGCATTGTCTTTATTTGCTGCCGGAGCTGCAGGACGCTGTTTCACTTACCTTCTGCTACTACAACAGCCAGCCCGCCCCACCTCCTAACAGCATTGCGAGCATAGGGCTCTTGCTGGCCACAGGGAGGCGGAGCCGCTGGGGATCACGTGACCTGCTCACGTGACTCGCTGACTCTCTTCAAAACTGCCGCGAAGCCACCCTCGCGGCGTAAGCCCTGGTGGCAGAAGGGCTGGTGCTGTTTGGCTGTTCGGCGCGGACGGCGATCTTCAACTAGTAAGCCTCCTACATCCAGATTTACCAGTGTGTCTGGCTGTTTGTTCGGTATTGCCATTCTAACACCTACTAAGCTACTGTCAATGACTATTTTCTACTTTTTAATAAGATAAATTTTTGCTTTTAGAGCCAGTGGTGTTATAGTCTATTAACACGCATATTGACTGTTTAATTTTTTATCTGGCTATATTTTTTTTAATTAAGTTAACCACACTAAGGAGACTCACATCATTTTATACTGGAGGAAGTTGGCGGCTAAGATTTTTTATCACAACGCTAGTTTATTGTCTAATCTCTGATTTTATTTTATTCTATGATGAGATCTGGTTTGCGCAGCCAAAAAGGCCCTCAATTCCTATTGGATGCTATCTCAGTGGACCCGGCCTCACAGGTTGACTCTACCAGCATCCTGGCCAAGTGTAGGTTAACTAATACTGTGTCTTCAATCACTTCTAAGTCTCTTTGTAGTGCCCCACCTTTGGTGGAACCTATCCCCTCTATAAATAATGCTATGTCTTGCAGCCTCACTTCGATAAAGCCTATTATTTTAAACACCTTGGAACATAATATTCCACTAACCACTCATAATGTTATGATCCATAACCCCGAGATTATAGACGCAACTACCAGTGTCTCTGTAGCAGGTGATAATGCACTACATAAAACTCCTAGACAAACCAAAGTACGCCACCAAGTACTTGGCCAGACATTCATGGACAAATACATCCTAAAAGCAACCTCAACTAGCACAGAAATAAAACTTCCCAAAGTGTTTAGAGGCAACGCTATGTTAGACCATTCGGCAATGTCGACACAAGCTTTTTTTGGGGGAAATAATAATATCACTGACCTTAGCATAATTGAGTGTGCGGATAAAGCGATGAATCTGCCATGTACTACTGGAATTCCGGAAACCTCTAGATCCTCTTCCCAAGATCCAGTGGCTGATAATACACCTACCGCCCTAACTAACATTATTGAAGTCATTGAAAACAACATTGCGGACGATGTTTCCGACTTAGGCCCTCTGTCAACCAATCTGAACCAAGCAAATTCTCCGCATTTACATCATACATTGAAAGATGTGGATGAACGAATTCGCTTGACGCACCCAACAGTCTCAGCCCTTAACGTTGTTTTGAGCTCCTTTGTTGAGCTTTATGACAATGTTTGGTCTGAGCTGAAATCTGTCAAATCTGCAATGACAGAACTTAATTTAAAAAATTGATTGTATTGGCACAGATATTTTAGTGGATCTTAATAATAAAGTGGATTGGATCGGTACAGAGATATCCCAGAGGCGACCGGTGCAAGTTTCACAAGGCGATAGTTCTCCAACCCCCTCTTGTCAAACAGCCAGGGTCAATTCCCAAATTATAGAGATATCCGATAACAACTTGCCAGTGGAATCTTCTAATAATGCTGCTGCTCACGATTATGATTTACCAGCAATTTTTTCTTGTTCTGGTACTCCTACCACGGCTATAGGTATATTGGCCGACCCTATCCAATGCTTGCCTGACCCGATTTCTATTCGGGGTCAATCTAACTCTACTGGATCTCCAGTTATTATAGCAAAGGCTATTAATAAAGCAACTCTCTCTGTACAACCTAAGCCTATTTCACCGGTAATTCCCTGTAATACTGCTGAGGAGCTACTGAAGAATATTAAATCTACTCGGCCGATAGAGTCCAGTCCGGGTACAAGCTTGACTCCAACCCAGGGTCTTAAATGCCCACATGACAGTGCTATTAAGCACCCAACTTCCAAGAAAACAATGGCCCCACGTAAATCGCGCCTTATCAAGCGGAAATTGGCCACTAAGCAAACTAATACACTCTTTACCAAATCTACTGCAAAGGTTTTCACTTTTTCGAATAATGCCTCTACCTCTAAGGGTAACTTAACGAATGTTATTAAGCCTCCAATGATTAAATTGGTTGACTCTATGGCTCAAACTGTTAATTGTAACCCTCCAGCTACACTTGTTTTTGACAAGTGGTCCGGCAACCTTCCAAAATTCTGTTTGGCCCCCCCTAAACAGTCCATAAGTGATACCTTATTTGCCCCCTCTATCTCAAAACTGTGCCCTTTGGTGCCACTTCAACATGGATGTGGTACAGGTAAATTTAGGTCTACCGAGGAAACTTCAATGGTTCCGCTGATTTTACAAGCTACTAATTCCAGCAATCTACCACTTGGTGCTGCCATGAGTAAATTTAAAACCTACGATACAGCTTTGGTGGATTCGGGCGCGACACAAGCTT